>NC_134137.1:286437500-287062500 GCF_033958435.1 Carettochelys insculpta | reverse complement strand
AATGGATTACCTTAGCTTTATCAATTGCTGCAAATCATAAATGATAATTACATATTTTCTCAAAATCAGTCATAATAAGCACACGCTCCTCCCAGTTACTGATCCACTGCTGTGTAGCTTCTCCCTTTTTATGCTGCTATACAGCACTAACTGTTTCCAGGTAAAATCAGTAAGAATGAACTTGAAGGCCTCTGCCTTTTCTCCCCTATTGATTGACTCTGTTTGGAGTCAGTTTTGTTTCTATTTAGTCAACTTGTTCGTATCTGGGAGATATTTGGAGTGTTTTATTGTTCTTGATAGAAAGGAAGGGCTTCCTGGGGAGGCTGAAAAAAAAACAAAACACAAAAATAATATTACTGATCACGTGGTCTTGTAATTATTCAAGAAATGCAGCAGCAGTTTTTCTGTCCTTACCTTTTGTTTCTATTTTCATTAATGTTTCAATTTGTTTTTTTCAGAATTTAAGAGATAATATAAAATTAAACGGTGCAGGAGAAACAGACGTGTAGCGAGCTCTCCTGGGTCTTTTTGTGTATGTGTTGTTTCCTGTTAGCTTTTTGGAATGTGTTAAATATATTAGAATATCTTTTGCTATGAAATACTTATCTATGAAATATCGATATTTTAATTATTACTATTGGATTCTAATTTTGATAACAGAATTTTTGTTCAGAAAAGATGTTTTCTCACAACTGTCTGAATTTGCTAATACAAACAAATACAGTAAACCCTCAATAAGACTGATTTCAATTTGTGCTTAACTTGCCTTAATGTGAGTTAAATGCAAATCGAAACCACCCCCTCCAGCCCCCCGTTTCCCAGCTGGGAGAGCCCAGAGGGCACACAGCTCCTTGTGGGGTGGTTTTTCTGAGCTGGGAGAAACTGTTTTGCAAGCTTCTGTGTGCTGGGCTCCCCCATCATGCAGGCAGCTGCTTGTGGTGTCATGCAGGCAGCTCCTGCAAGCAGCTGTGTCCCCCCCAACTGGGAGAAGCTGGGGGCCATGTGGGTGCCCCTTACACTTCCCCCAGCTCACTCCCCGCAGTTTACACAAAATTGAATTTATGTGGAGGTTGCCCAGGACATGACCTCCACATCAATCAACAGATTACTGTATAATCCAGGAAAAGAAAATAATATAAAATGCAAATGTTTGAGTATAAATAAGTTTTCTTTCCAGATTCTCTAGTATCTCCCATGCCAAGGCATACTGAATACATACATTTCTTTTTTCTCGCAAACTGTACGTTAATAAAAATGTCTAAAAATTAGTTAAAATAGCATTAAGGTTGCCAAATATTACCTTCTGCTTTTCCAAATTTTGGAGAGTGGACAATCTCTGAAAACCAGAACATGATAAATCAAAGTTTTTGTTGCTCACTCGCTGGAAGTGGTTCAATAATTTTAATGATTTCAAAAGGAAAGATGAAGAATAAATAAGAATATGTTCATTGTTAAGGCTCTTCCTCACTCTGGCACTCTTGACTGCAGAAGGTGGAGGCCCAAAAGAGGCCTTAAAATACTAAGCCTCTATAGGCTTCTGCTTAAAAGCTTCCCAAGGTCACAGATTCCCTCACTCTAGGAGGTAACTGCCATCACCTGAGTGAGAACACCATCTTGTAGAATCCAGGAAGACACACTTGGGATGTCTCCCTATGGGGTAATCCCAAACTGTTAACCATCCCTTAGGAGAGAGCTTGAAAATAATTATAATAATTAATAATTAATAAAACAGAAAACCCCTGCAGTCTCTGATAGCTAATCTCAATTTTAAGCATGCATACACACAGAACCTCCTCTACCTTCTATTACACAAGAATCAAATTATTGCCTTAGAAGGTGGTATTATTAGGCAAACAAAGAAGACATACTTGTTAAGTATACTTGGTTGCTAGGTGTTACAGAGCAACTTGAAAAAAGAATTAAAACACATGCTGTGATTGCTTATGGCATGACAGTGCAAAATTTACTGATCCCAAAGCAAGAGAAACTACAATAAGAAGGGGCGGCTCTGCCACAGATTTCAGGTTTGTCTTGCCACTGGCTGAAACCTTGATTGCACTGAGAAAACCCCACTCCTTCCCTCACACTTAGTATGCTTGGCAATCAGGCTAAGCAACAGACTGGTATCTATAAACATCCACTGGCATGACGTGTGCGTACGTGTCTGTGTGAGTGTATGCTAACTGCCTTTCTATAGTAGTCTTAATAAACACTGCATATTACCTTTTCCCCTGAAAAAAGATCCTGTGTGTTTCTTACAAGCATAATACCACCACACAATGGTAAAAATGCCACATATTAGTCATTTGTCAAGTCTTTTTAGCATGGGCTAGCCTTTGCTGAGCCACACCAACAGTTTAATTCCACTTTCTACTGCTAGATGAACAGAAAGGAATATTTTCTTAGTTATTCTTTAAAGGGAAGTGAATGCCTGGCTGCGAAGATCGTGTTGCCAGGAGGGCTTTGGCTTCCTCAACCACGGGATGCTTCTCCAAGAAGTACTGCTAAGCAGAGATGGGATTTACCTTTTGAGGAAAGGGGAGACCATTTCTGCATGCAGACTGGCTAACCTAGTGAGAAGGGCTTTAAACTAGGTTTAACGGGGATCAGGTGACCAAAGCTCACATGTAAGAGAAGAACATGCAGACCTGGGAGTTGGGCCAGAAATGGTAGGAAATGGTCTATAATAACAGAGAAAAAAGAAGGATTAGGCAGAATTGGGAGGCAAAAGCAAATCGGTGTCATAGATGCTTATACACAAATGCAAACAAAGGGAGGTATAACTGTGTTTGAGCATTGGCCTGGTAAACCCAGGGTTATGAGCTGAATCCTTGAGGAGGCAATTTGCGGGCCTGGGGCAAATAGATTTAAAAAAAAAATCTGTCAGGGATGGTGCTTGGTCCTGCCAAAAAGTCAGAGGACTGGACTCAATAACCTCCCATGTTCCCTTCCAGCTCTATGAAATGTGTCTCTCCGTATATTTATAAAAAGTATGGGAGTAAGCAGGAAGAAATTAAACTCCTAATAAGTAAATACAAGTACCACATAGTTGGTATCACAAAGACTTGGTGTGATAATGCACGATTGGAATATTGGTATAGAAGGGTACAGCTTACTCAGGAAGGATAGGTGGGATGAACAGGGAGGTGTTGCCTTATATATTGAGAATGTGCACACCTGGACTGACGTGGAGATGGAATTAGGAGACGAAAGCATTGAGAGTCTTTGGGTTATGTTGAAAGGGGGGTAAAAAACAAGGGTGATATGATAGGGGTCTGCTACAAACCACTTACCCAGATAGAAGAGGTGGATGAGGCTTTTTCTAAGCAACTAACAAAATCATCCAAAGTGCAGGATTTGATGGTAATGGGGAATTTCAACTATCCAGACATATGTTGGGAAACAACACCATGAGGCACAGACTATCCAATAAGTTCTTGGACTGCACTGAAGACAATTTTTTATTTCAAAAAATGAAAAAAAGGCTGCTAGGGAAGAGGCTGTTCTAGATTTGATTTTAACAAATAAGGAGGAACTCATTGCTAATTTGGAAGTGGAAGGCAGCCTGGGAGAAAGTAACCATGCAATCATAGAGTTCATGATTCTTAGGAGTGGTAGAAGGGAGAACAGCAAAATAGAAACAATGAAATTCAGTCAGGCAGATTTTGGTGAACTCAGAGAGCTTGTAGGTAAGGTCCCATGGGAAGCAAGACTAAGGAAAAAGAGCTGAAGACCATTAGCAATTTTTCAAAGAGACATTATTAAGGACCCAAAAGCAAGCTATTCCACTGTGTAGGAAACATAGAAAGTGTGGCAACAGGCCATGTTGGCTTAACCAGATGATCTTGCCTGAGCTCAAAAACAAGAAGGAGTCATATAAAAAGCAGAAACTAGGACAAATTACAAAGGATGAAGGTAAGCAAACAATACAGATATCCAGGGGCAAGATTAGAAAGGCAAAGGCACAAAATGATTTCAGACTAGGTAGAGCAGTGGTGTCCAAAAGAAATGTCATGGATTGCCACACAAACCCCTGCCAGCCACCCTCCCCTCCCCAGTCAGGCTACTCACTGGAGCTGTGCTGGGGCTGAAGCCTCGCCTGGCTGGAACTGTGCTATGTGAGCTCCCGCTAGGGCTGAAGCCATGCCATGAGAACCCTCTTCCCTGCCAGGCTGAAGCCGTGCCATGCAAGCCACCCTGGGTTTGAAGCCATGTAGCATGAGCCACCCAGTGCTGGAGTCTGCAGGAACTGCCTTCGTATGATGGGGTGCATCCGTGGCGTAGCCAGAAAGGTGCCCCACATTCTCCACAATCTGCAGCCCCATGCGCCACATGTAGTAAATGGTGAGCACATTGGACAACGTGGATCTAGAGACATAAAGGGGAACAAGAAGACATTCTATAAAGACCTACTGACCCCCACACTCTGTGACACATATATAAAACATTATTTAGGAAAATTTAACTGGAAATATTGGTCCTGTGTCTTCACATTCTTTTTTTCTAGGTCATTGGCATGGGTGGAATTAAGACAAAAACTAAACAAAATGACAGGCTGAGCCTCTCTCATCCAACACCCTTGGGACCTGACCAGTGCCAGATGAGAGAATTTGCCAGTCTATTGGAGGTCAATATGTTCCAGCACATTACCAACACTTTCACGGCTTATTGGGCTTTTATAAGACATTTAGGAGTAAACTACAGCTATATAACAGCACAGAACACTGAGAGCTGGGACTGGTGGCTGTAAACAGACTTTATGGGACCATGGGAAACTTGTCCACATGTGTGATAAGTGGTCATCTGGCTAGCTGAAGTCATGCCAGATTATGGATGTTGCTGGATGAGAGAATTCCAAATTAGAGAGGTTCAACCTATAGTGGAATAATCTGCCTTTTATTTGATAAAACAGATGTGTTGGTCTTGACTGGCACAATCAGCACTGTGAATGAGTTTCATGGTGGATTTTTCTGGATTTTAGTGTAATCAATGGAGCATCTCATCCTTTCCCACATGAGCTGCAGGACTAGTTGTCTCACTGGTATATGGAGGCGAGGCAGGGGTAGGAGGAAAGGTGAAAAGAAACAAAGCCCTTCTTTTTTGAGCAGGCAGTTAGTTTGCAACCACTCAGATCTATACTAATAAAACTATTGTGGATTCAGGAAAAGTACCAGGCATTCAAAATCTGGTAATTTTTGAGCAGATGAAAACAAGAAAGCCTCCTGGAACCCAAAAGTGCTTGTGGTTTTTTTATTATATTTGTTTTAAATTAATTCTCCAGTTTTGCAGTTTTGGAAAATAGTAGTGAATCCTGCCTCCCCACCCCCAAAGCAAGCAAGCAAGCAAACAAACAAACAAACAAACACTCCCCCCCCCAACACAATAAACAAAACAAAACAAAACAAAACAAACATCCCTCCTCCTCAAAGTAGTCAGAAGCAGACTGGTCAGAATTTGCTGCAGACTCGAAAGAGCTGAATAAAGCTGTACAGTTATGTAAATATGGGAGTAGGGAAGGGAGCTGCTAAACATGATAGGAAGGTGCTGATAACAAATAATCAGAGTATTACTAAAAACTATTCACCATCTAGCCGTGCAAATGGAAATCAAACAGATGGGGACTGATCTATGAAGAGACTGTCGGTGGTCAATTATTTTTTTCAGAGAATGTCATTCAGGATGCATTCACATAAATTCAGATTGTGCCAAGTGAAAAACTGTGATGGGCCATGGTGATTTATGGCTGTCTTCCAATACCAGTGATGCACACTGCATGGCTTTGAAGATTAAAATAATTTGGGTCACATCTACACCACAACCACAGAGGTTCTTTTCAAAGTCACCCACTCTTTCCTGACAAGCCCTGTGTTGCCTTCATATATATAGTTATACACAGAAACACCCAGGTTTGATATTTAATTTAATTTTATTCAGTAATTATGAGAAGGCTATCAGAAGAATGCCCTTACTGGGCTAGACCAAAGGTCCCTCTCATCCAGAATCCTGGCTCTGAAGGGGCCAATGCCAGGTGCTCCAGAGAGAATGAACAGAACAGGTAATCACTGAGTGATCCATCCACTATCAGCAGTTCACAGACACTGGCAAACAAAGGCTAAGGACATCATTTTGCTCATCCTGACTAACAGTGATCGATGGACCTATCCGCCATGCATGTATGTAATTCTTTTTTGAACCCTGTTATCTACTATATATTTGAGAGATTTTCTGAGCATCTGTGAGTGTGTCTATCAGTCTGCTTTTCTGTTTGTTCAAGAACTCCTCCTAAGCAGTAAGAGCTAGGGCCACCAAATTCAGTATGCAGCTTCTGCTTAACATAACTGAAAGCAAGGTAAGGGTCTGGTAGTGTCAGGAAAATGGGATGTGCCCAGAATGTGATTGCATCAAATAAACCCAAAGGTTGTGTCTACACTAGCAAGTTCTTTCAGAAAATCAGGACATTTTACGAAGGAACACATGGAGCATCCATACACAAAATGCACTCTTTTGATCCAAAATTGGAAGAACATGGCTCTTCTTCTGGAAGCCCTCTTCCATTCCCAGATCAGGAAGAACACCTCCTTTTGAAAGCTTCATTTGAAAAAAAGGGTGTGCAGACACCCCGGGGGTCCTTTTTTCAAAAGAGCAGTCCTTATGGCTCCGGATTTTTCGATCCCTGGCCTGCTCTTTTGAAAGAGCGGAGGTTGTGTGGATGTTCTCTATAGAAAGAGTGGATTGATCTTTTGATCCATTTTTGTGTGTGTGGATACACGCTTTTGAAGGAAGATCTTTCGGGAGATCGGCTTTCAAAAGATTGCTGTAGTATAGATGTGGCCACACAGAAAAGAGATAAAATCACCAGATAGGTGAAAGGGGCTGGCCGGGGGCTCTCCCTCTCCCACCCTGACTCCTCAGGCACTCACTACGGAGGGTGGGGGCGGGGGAGCTCCTCCTCCACAATTTGTATCAGGATGTTGCTGGATGTTCCCCTTCATCAGGGATCCAGGGGAAAGTACAGTTTGCTGCATTCCTCACTGTCCCTGGGGAGGGCAGGAAGCAAAGAAACCTGGACCTGGACCTGGACCTGCCCCAGCCCAGAGACATATACCCCTCCCCCAGCTATGCTTACTGGAGCTATAGAGACAAGGGGAGGTGCTTCTCACCTGACTCCAAGCTGCTGTGGTGAGGGAGGGTTGTGGGGCTATGTCTACTCTGCAGCCTTATTTCAAAATAATCCAGCCCAGAATAGCTATTCCAAAATAGTGTATTTCAAAAAAACACAGCTCCACACAAAATTCATTTTGAAATAGCATATCCGGACATATAGTGCCTCTTTCGAAATAGTGCCATTGTATGCCATGATGGCTTATTTCGCCCTAGTCCTCCAGCACCGGCCGGTCCCACCAGTCCCTCCTTGTGGGGAATCTCCACAGGCGGCGGAGGCCCTGGGGGACCAGCTGGGGAAGTTGCGCCCTAAGGATGGCGTCCAGGAGGATGGCCATTGTAGTGGCCACCCGGAGCCGTTGCAGCACGGCGGCCAGGACCGTGGCTAGTGCGCTGGCCACAGCTGTGATGGGGATGGGGGGTGCTGCTCAGGGTCTATAGGGGCCCAGTTTGCCTCCTGCACTGTCTCTCTCTCACTCACTGTCTGCCTGGAGACAGGACTGCTAGCCCTTGACATTTGCAGGCTGAGGCAGGGGGGCAGGGCGGGGCAGCAGTCCCGGATGGGCTCATCCACCTTGCGACCCTTTCTGTGGCGCTTCCTGCCCCGGCTCTTTCGAAAGAGCACCCTGGTGTGTGTGGATGTTCTCTTTCGAAATTGTGCTGGGGGCCTTTCGAAATAACAGATCGAAACTTCGGTCCCTGCTGGTGTATGTAGATGCTCCATTTTGAAAGAACATCTTTTGAAAGATGTTCTTTCGAAACAGAACTGTAGTGTATACAAAGCCTAAGAGAAGATTTATCAAGTGGTGTTGAACTTAGGCTGTGTCTGCACTACGAGATAAATTAAAATTTAATTCAGTTAGCTCGATTTTACCACAGAATCATAGAATCATAGAAGAGTAGGTCTGGAAGGGACCCCGAGAGGCCATCGAGTCCAGCCCCCTGCCCTCATGGGAGGACCAAGCACTTTCTAGGCCATCCCTGAAAGCCATCTATCCAACCTCTTCTTAAATATCTCCAGCGATGGAGATTCTACCACTTCCCTTGGCAATTCGTTCCAGTGTTTGATCACCCTGACACTTAGGAACTTTTTCCTAATGTCCAACCTGGACCTCCCCTGTTGCAATTTAAGTCCATTGCCTCTTGTTCTATCCTCAGAGGCAAGGAAGAACAAGTTCCCTCCCTCTGCCTTATGACACCCTTTTAGATACCTGAAAACTGCTATCATGTCCCCCCTCAATCTTCTCTTTTCCAAACTAAACAAGCCCAATTCTTTCAGCCTTTCTTCATAGGTCATGTTCTCCAGACCTTTGATCATTCTCGTTGCTCTCCTCTGGACCCTCTCCAATTTCTCCACATCCTTCCTGAACTGCAGAGCCCAGAACTGGACACAATACTCCAGCTGAGGCCTAACCAGCGCAGAGTAGAGCGGGAGAATGACTTCTCATGTGTTGTTCACAACACACCTGTTAATGCATCCTAGAATCATGTTTGATTTTTTTACAACAGCATCCCACTGTTGACTCATATTTAGCTTGTGGTCCACTATAACCCCTAGATCCCTTTCTGCTGTACTCATTCCTAGGCAGTCCTTTCCCATTCTGTATGTGTGACACTGATTATTCCTTCCTAAGTGGAGCACTTTGCATTTGTCCTTATTAAACTTTGTCCTGTTTACCTCAGCCCATTTCTCCAGTTTATCCAGATCCTTTTGAATTATGACCCTATCCTCCAAAGAAGTTGCAACCCCTCCCAGCTTGGTATCATTTGCAAACTTAATAAGTGTACTTTCTATGTCAATATCTAAATCGTTAATGAAGATATTGAACAGAACCGGTCCTAAAACAGACCCCTGCGGAACCCCACTAGTTATACTTTTCCAGCAGGATTGAAAACCATTAATAACTACTCTCTGGGTACGGTTATCCAGCCAGTTGTTCACCCACCTTATAGTAGCCCCATCTAAGTTGTATTTGAGTAGTTTTTTGATAAGTATATTATGTGAGACTGTGTCAAATGCTTTACTGAAGTCTAGGTATATCACATCCACTGCTTCTCCCTTATCCACAAGGCTCATTATTCTATCAAAGAAAGCTATTAGATTGGTTTGACATGATCTGTTTTTAACAAAACCATGCTGGCTGTTCCCTATCACCTTACCACCTTCCAATTGCTTGCAGATGATTTCTTTAATGACCTTCTCCATTATCTTTCCTGGCACAGAAGTTAAGCTGACTGGCCTGTAGTTTCCCGGGTTATTCTTGTTCCCCTTTTTATAAATGGGTACTATATTTGCCCTTTTCCAGTCTTCTGGAATCTCTCCCGTCTCCCATGATTTTCCAAAAATAATTGCTAAAGGCTCAGATACCTCTTCTATCAGCTCCTTGAGGATTCTAGGATGCATTTCATCAGGCCCTGGTGACTGTCATCATCATGTGACTGTCTTTACTGTAACGACCACTAGCTCGGTTTTGGGTGCCTTAATCTCAAGATTACAAAATCGCAGTTACCTGATGGATATAATGTCAAGCTTGAATTCAGAAGTTCGTTTAAAGGCAAGTGTGGAAATGCCACATCTTAAAAGGGAATTTATTAGCCTCCAGAGGTGTCCTGTATGTAACCCACAATGCCCTTCTCACTGATACTCTCTGGCTGCTGCTCTCTAGTAACAGGAAAAGCCTGATTTGCCAAGCGGGAGCGTGAACCTTTAGCTGTGGTCTCCTGTTAGTTTATGACGGCCTGAGAAAAGGCTTCTTTCTTTCCATGCTGTTAGCGGCGTGCATACATCTACCCATTCAAATAGCCCCTGCAAGGAGTTCGCAACTGTCTGTATGCTTGCTATTTTTTTCTGCACTGCCTGGCACAAGCCCCTGCCCCACCATACCACATGTCAAAAAAGCTGAGCTGAGGGTTGTGCTTGCATAACACACCGAGAAACTTCTTCTCAGCAGTTAACATTTGTGTGTGAATCCCCCTTTCCTCCCCTACAGGAGCCACACAGTCTGGGTCTTTCCCGCACTCAGCCACATCACGTGGGTATAGCCCCCAGCTCAACCCAATAAAAGGACATGCCTGTTGTTCAGTGCTGGCCATGCTGCCAGTCATGTGGGAAAGTGGGGGCTTTGCTGCCGCCATGGTGAAGTCTCCTGTGGTGGTTAAGATACTGCGGGGCTTTGCTGCTGCTGTGGGGAAGGAAGAGCTCAAATGGTCATCCAGCAACACCTCTCCCCACCACCCTGCCTTGGCCCATACCTGGGATTGCTGCCACCGATGGGGAAAAGTCTACCCTGGCAGCTAAGAGGCTTGCTACCAATGGGGGAGAATACTTCAAGTGGTCACCAGCAACACTGCCCTCCCCTTGGACCATACCTGGGCTTGCTGTCACGGGGGGAAAACCAATAATTCTTTTCTCTGAGAAGATGGGAAGTGGGATGGATGGCCAGTTGAGAGTACAGTTGCTGCACCTGTGTTGGCAATGTAAGGTGTGGGGAAACCAAAAATTCTTTCTTGTAATTTTGAGTGTCTTCTGCATTATTTCCAATGGATCAACATATTTTCAGGGATCGGGAGGGGAAAGATGAAAATGCAACAGGGGAAGATGATATCAAGACCACTGAGCATACCCAGAATGATATGTGGATGAGGGAACTGTGGGATAGCTTCCCACAATGAGCTACTGCAATAGTTGATGTTAGCCAATATGTGTGTGGCAGCAATGACTCGACTTTGTGGGGAGCAAGGTGTGAAGTGAGGATGGTCAAAATCGAATTCATAAATTCCAAAATTAGAAAATTGAAATAAATAAATCTGAATTTCTCTTGTAGTGTGGATGCAGCCTTAGTGAAGAGTGAGAATGAACTGTAGATGTATGTATATGTAAAGGTCACAGAAGGGTGCTTCTTCCAGTGGGTGATACCAGTCTGAGCACACAAGCCAAACTGGGGAATTCTAGACTTTCCATTTCAAAGCGCCGGCTTTTCAAACTTGTCCAGTTAGAATTAACATTTCTCAGGGCTGTCTCAGATTCGCCCAATAGTTTTGAAACCAACAAAGAATCCTAAGAACCATCCATTATGAACAAGGTGGAAAAAAACCAACCAAAACAAGACGAAACAAAAAACATCACTCCAACCACAACAGAAAACCGGAGTGCTTCTTAAATCACGATAGGGCGAGAAGCAAGAGCGAGAGCTAGTGAGTGAGAGATTAAATTATCAATCAACGTTTAAATAGAATTTATATACATGATGAATAGTAACAGAGAGATAGCTGTGTTAGTATCTATTCTATCAAAACAAAAAGGCAGTCCAGTAGCACTTTAAAGACTAACAAAATAATTTATTAGGTGGTGAACTTTCACGGCACAGACCCACTTCTTCGGACCATAGCCATACCAGAAGAGTTCTGGTATGGCTATGGTCCAAAGAAGTGGGTCTGTCCCACGAAAGCTCACCACCTAAAAATTATTTTGTTAGTCTTTAAAGTGCTACTGGACTGCCTTTTTGTTTTGATATTTACATGATGTTTCTCATGGATTCTGAATTAAACTAGGGAAAATAATTAGGTTATAATGTCTAGTGTTTCAACCCTGGCATTTTTTGTCAGTGTGGGCTAGTGCTAACCAGGTTAGCCTTTGCCTATGTCCAGCTAGAAGCATCTATATAGAGAAGTTACTTTCTGAAGAGCTGTTCTGACTAAACTTATGCAGACAGATTACGTCTATACATAAATGTGGACTGATCTTTTGATCTGCTCTGTGTACAAAAGGGCCCCTTGGAGCGTCTACATGGCTTTTTTGTTGACAGTTTCTGTTGACAAAATGCATTTTGTGTTTGTATGTTCCATAAGTTTTAACAATGAAACCTCAGTTTTGGCTACAAAACTCTCTAGCATAGACATACTCTTTAAGTACTACTGGACTGTGTTTTTGTATTGTCAAGTTACTATTATGTAAGCCTCACCCTTGCTGACTGAGCTAACCTTGTTATCCCCACCCTTGCTCTGGCTTATTTATACCTGACCCTGCAGATTTTCAAGACCAGCATCTGATGAAATGAGTCTGTGCTCATGAAAGCTCATGTTCAAAACTTTTCTGTTAGTCTATAAGGTGCCACAGGACCCTTCGTTGCTATTATATATTAGTATTTAAATATATGTCTCCTGTGTCATCCCAATGATAATTCAAATTATAAAAAAAACAACCACCATAATAATATTTCTTTAAGATTGAAGGTATCTGCTTTGTTCAACTATCCTATAGTTATTCTGTGGTGGGAGTGTGTGCTACCACTTTGTGCTCAAAATAGGTTTGTAATGAACATATTGACACAAATCACACATTTCTTTCTTAATTCGAAGAAGAAAAGCAAAAGAATAGCTTTACATCATTTCTGTGATCTATCTGGGAAAGAGACATTTTAATCAAAGAAGAAAAAATGCATTTTTTTTTCTCTCAAGGTCCATCCAGCTTCAGTTTTCAGGTTTTATAATCTTTTATTTAATATAATAAAATTATTTTCTGCACAAAAAAATAAAAAGTAAAACTATACTGTTTCAACTTCATGCAGCTGAGAAGCAAACATTCTGCCAAAAGAACACTTTAATGACCCTGAAGAAACACAAAATGAGAAAGGAGAGAAGAGCCCTTTGTCGTGTATACCTGGGCATTTTTTTAATACACCAAGCTGACAGTGACTCGTCCCTATAAATAACAGGAGTCAGACTAGTATCAGAGAGGTAGCTGTGTTAGTCTATAGCTTCGAGAACAACAAGAAGTCTTGTGGCACCTTATAGGAGCATAAGCTTTCGTGGGCAAAGACCCACTGATGAAGTGGGCCTTGGCCTACGGAAGTTTATGCTCCAAAATCTTTAGTCTATAAGGTGCCACAAGACTTCTTGTTCTAAGAGTCAGACTAGTTCACTTTGTTTTCTTCCCATTTTGAAATGTGTACTATATTTGAACATATCTGAAACTGTGCCTGTGGCTGCAGCTCCAGTTGCCCCTGCTCCAGCCTCAAAAGCTGCGCAAAGAGAGCGACAGGGGGGTTGAAAGCCTGGAAGTGCTCAGGGCCCAGCATGATTGAACTGATCACCAAGGCGATATCCACCTCCATGGAGCCTAATGGGCTCTCTCTGACAGCTCTTAAGAAAACTTTAGCTGCGGGAGGCTACGATATAGAAAGGAACATCAGTTGTATTAAGGGGTCGCTGAACAGCCTAGTGAACAAAGGCATCTTGGTGCAGAAAAAGGGCACTGGCGCATTGGGCTCCTTCAAACTCAGCAACGAAACAGTATTGAGACTAAGGAAAAGGCACTGAAGAAGCCAACATCAAAGCCTAAGAAACCAGCCACCAAGAAACCCGCCAGAGTCACCAAGAAGCCCAAAAAGGTGGCAGCTGTGAAAAAGAGCCCCCCAAAAGCAAGAAACCCACAGCTTTGGCAACCAAGGAAGTAGCCGAGAGCTCCCAAAAGGCTAAACCTCCCAAGCCCAAGAACATGGCTAAGAGACCGGCTAAGGCTAAGGCAGTGAAACCCCAGGCTGCTAAATCCAAGCCAACCAAGCCTAATGCTACACAGGCTAAGAAAGCAGAGCCCGAGAAGTGAAGCTGTTTCAGGAGAAAATTCTAAGTCACATCCAAACAATCCCAATGGCTCTTTTAAGAGCTACTCACCCTGTCCCTAAAGGAGCTGAGTGTGTACTGTGTGAGAGGTTATTTTGATAGGTCTAGTTTAGCTGTCTTTCATTTTTACAATGTATTCCAAAAATTCACACTGCTTTTCTTATGTCATTTAGGAAACCAATTGATAAGAAAGGATTTAAAAAATCCATAGTTGGGCAAGTTTTTAAGCCGGGTTCTAGCAACGGCTGTGAACAGATTTCCATGTAGACTTTGAGAGCTGTGTCCAAGCTCATCGCCCTGGAAAGTCTTCCTCGTTATACTTTGCGGCTGTTAAGGATATCACCCAGGAGGAACATGAATAGGCATTTTGCAGGGATTGGAGAAAATTGAAAAGTGCACCCTTTGTAGCAATTGGAAAATTTGAAAACCCCATGTATTACACAAATTGGTTCATAAGGCTTTATTTTCTTTTTGCAGGGTATTTTAGTTTGTATTTATCGAATCACCACCCCCTTTAGACTACAGTTTTAACTATTACATCATAACAATTCAATTTCAAAAGCACACCTTTCCCAATTACTTTGTTGACCTTAAGTATTTTCAAAAGTAAGGAGCTAGTATCGTAGAAATCCATCTTTTTCTGGTGTTGTGGATGGCTCTAAAAAGAGCTTTTGGGTTAATTTAGGATGCCACCAATTTTATTTGCTCTTTGCCTTATGACTTTCTGTTTTCTTAGGTAGTAGCAATGCCTGGAATTTGGGCAGAACACCACTTTGAGCAATTGTCACTTTTCCCAATAATTTGAGCTCCTCCTCATTGCAGATGGCGAGCTACAAGTGACAGGGAATAATCCTAGTTTTTTTGTTGTCCTGAGTAGCGTTACCAGTTAGCTCCAAAATTTCAACTGTCAGATACTCCAGGCCAGCAGCCACGTATACTGAGGGACTAGCTCCTACTCGTTCAGCGTAATGACCTTTCCGGAAAAGTTGGTGGACACGATCTACCAGGAGCTGTAAACCAGCTCAGGAAGAACGAGACTTAGCCTCTGCTCTCATTTTACCACCCTGATTTCCTCGATCGTGGGATTAGACACTGCAAAATTACTTTAAAAAATCGCTAGTACACTTCTAACAGATCACGATCACAACAAAGAAAGTGCCTATGCGAATTCTACCTTTTTTAATCTCCTCCTCGTAGCGGAGACACTGACGCATGATTGGTTGAATAGTTTCATTGTATTTTCAACCAATAGTGATGAGGATTTTATTTTCTCCAATTGGATGCGGAAACTGCGGATGTGACATGCTCTCCTAATGCCCAATAACAATGAACTCTTACAAGTGTCTCATTTGCATATGAGCCCTATAAATGAAGGGATGGCCGCCCTTATATTTATGGTTTTTCTTAGGAGAAAACAGGAAAACTCATAATGCCGGAGCTGGTGAAATCTGCACCTGCGCCTAAGAAGGAGTCTAAGAAAGCCGTTACTAAGATTCAGAAGAAGGGGGATAAGAAACGTAGAAAGACCAGCATAGAAAGTTATTATATCTACGCGTACAAAGTGTTCAAGCAAGTTCATCCAGACACGGGAATCTCTTCAAAGGCAACGGTTATCATGAATTCTTTCCTGAACAATATTTTTGAGCGCATTGCAGCGGAGGTATCTCGTCTGGTGCATTACAACAAGCGCTCAACTATCACTTCTCGGGAGATTCAGACCGCTGTAAGACTACTGCTGCCCGGCAAGTTGGCTAAACATGCTGTATCGGAGGGTACCAAGGCTGTAACCAAGTATACTAGCTCTAAGTAGATTGTCAAAGAATGTAAAACTCAGGCTCTTTTAAGAACCATCCACGATTTCTGAGAAAGAGCTTGTAACACTGTTTTTTGTATTTTCTGAATGGGCAGTATGATTGCTCCAAAACTTACTACAAAGAACACATTTTCTTTAAATATCAAGAGTATATCTAAACTTGTGAAAGAAACTTACACTCAACGTTAAGTTTAATTCACTTTTAATTTGAGAATTTAGAAAGGGGTCCTTGTTCCTTATGTTCAGGTATGTTAGAATAAAATAAATATGTTAGTTTGCACACTCAGTATTCAAAGCATCTTGGTGTTTTTACTTAGCATATCATTTATTGAGATTGCATATCCAGCTTGTTTTTTCAGGAAAGTAACTTACACAATAATGTCCTAAATATTAAATTTATTCCCATTACTTTCTGTTCTTAATCTGCTATAAAAGTTATCACTTGTGTGTTAGGAAGAAGATATATTACTTTTCATCTTCTATCTGGATAACCCACAAATACTATAAAAATAGTAACAGAGAGGGAGCCCTGCTAGTCTATATACTATCAAAACAAAAAACTGTCCAGTAGCACTTTAAAGACTAGCAAAATAATCTATTAGGTGAGCTTTCGTGGGACAGACCCACTTCTTCAGACCATAGCCAGACCAGAACAGCCTCAATGTTTAAGGCACAGAGAACCAAAAACAGTAATCAAAGGACAAATCAGAAAAAATTATCAAGGTAAGCAAATCAGAAAGCAGACGGGGGGGGGGGGGGAGTAAAGAATTAGATTAAGCCAAGTATGCAGAAGAGCCCCTATAGGGTCCCAGAAAATTTGCATCCTGGTTCAAACCACCTTTTTATATGTTGAATTTGAATATGAAAGAGTTCAGCAGTTTCTTTTTCCATAGCAGACTGAAAATTCTTCTTCAATAAGAGGCAAACCCTTAAGTCATTAACAGAATGACCCACTCCATTAAAATGTAGACTAACTGGTTTGTGGATCAGGAACGTTTTGATGTCTGTCTTCTGCCCATTAACTCTTTGGCTGAGAGAGTTTGAAGTCTGTCCACTATACAAAGCATCTGGGCACTGTGGGCACATGATGACATATATGGTGTTAGTTGAGGAGCATGAGACTGTGCCTGTGATTCTGTGAATAACCTGGTTAGGTCCAGTGATGGTACCACCAGAATAGATACGTGGACAAAGCTGGCAGTGGGCTTTGTTGCAAGGAAAGGTTCCAGGACTGGTATTCTTGGGGTATAGGCTGTGGCTGTTTGTGAGAATCCTCATAAGGTTGGGAGGTTGTCTGTAGGAGAGAACAGGCCTGTCACCTAGGGCCTTCTGGAGTGTGGCATCCTGAAAATAGAAATAGAAAATATAGAAAATAATATAGGATTCCCTATCAATCTTTTGGAAAATGCACATGTTCCAGTTCGGTTAAGTGTGATCAGGAATATTGTAAGTAGGAGAAGAGAGTTATTCAGACTCATGTTTTACAAATCTTGCTTTCAAACAAAAAAAATAAGGATTTCAAGAGAAAAAAAGTCACGTATTAAAATAGAGCTTCATTAAATTACCAGGGCAAAACAAAAAAGCAGTCATGTAGCACTTTAAACACTAGTAAAATAATTTATTAGGTGATGAGCTTTCGTGGGACAGACCAACTTCACATCTGAAGAATTCCCACGAAAGCTCATCACCTAATAAATTATTTTGCTAGTGTTTAAAGTGCTACATGACTGCTTTTTTGTTTTGATAGAATACAGACTAACAGGGCTACCTCTGTTACTGGGGCAAGGAATCAAAGTAATGGACGCTAGAGGGAGCGCTTGTTCTGTGAAATCAGATGATGGGCGGACGCGGGAGGCGTAGGCCTTGTACGCATTACACAGGAAGGAGGCAAGATCAATACCTTCCCTTCCGTCACAGCGCGGGCTTTTCAAATATTTAAAATTGTCCAATAGCATTTGCTATTTTCCTCCAGCCAATCAGAATGGAGACTTTGGTTATAAATTTCAGGTTCTTCTGAAGCGGGTTTCGTCTGAAAGCCGCCTGGCGTTAGTTGTTAACGAGAATGGCTAGAACAAAGCAAACCGCTCGCAAATCTACAGGGGGTAAAGCTCCTCGTAAGCAGCTGGCTACGAAGGCGGCACGGAAGAGCGCTCCAGCTACTGGAGGCGTGAAAAAGCCTCATCGCTACCGCCCTGGCACCGTTGCCTTGCGAGAAATCCGTCGTTATCAAAAATCTACGGAGCTGCTCATCCGCAAGCTGCCCTTCCAGCGCCTCGTGCGCGAAATCGCCCAGGACTTCAAGACTGATTTGCGTTTCCAGAGCTCGGCAGTTATGGCTCTACAGGAGGCGAGTGAGGCTTATTTAGTTGGGCTTTTTGAGGACACCAATTTGTGTGCTATTCACGCCAAGAGAGTTACCATCATGCCGAAGGACATCCAGTTAGCCCGTCGTATCCGTGGAGAGAGAGCTTAAAATACCTAATAGCAAATATTCATGCATCTACCTACAAACCCAAAGGCTCTTTTAAGAGCCACCACATTCACACTTAAAGGAGCTGCACTTCTGCTTTAATTTTTAAATGCTGAAAGAAACTAGAGAGGCTGAGGCCTACTAAGCACCGGGCAATGTAGTAATGTTATCTGCCTAGAAATGTCTAAGGCTAAATTTTAAAGTTGTCCTGGAAAACTTTCAGGTTCTTTTGCTGCCTCCTTGAAGAACAACTCTTGGTAAGTGGAAAGGAATTAACTTGTCTCCACAAAGCAAAGAGAAGCACAACATGAATATTGTCTCGCTTGCAAGTTCGGTATTTAACTCTGTTCAGACACCTTCAAATAATGACTCGTTTTCAAAGCTTGATGTATTTTTCCTCAAATCCCACATGCATGTTTACCGGCAAGGAATAAAATATTTTTTCACCCAAAGCAAATGCATGTTATATTCTTCAATCCATCTTAAAAAATGTGATTTGGGATATTTGCTTTTTTATGTTACCATTTCTACAACACATAATTAACGTTGTTAGATGACCCGTCTTTTCCAGCTTTTCCTTTGGAATTTAGCTCTTATGAAAATGGCTACACTTTTTTTCTAAGATAATGTGCATGTTTTATAGGAAATACATCCCTGGCCTTGTCCTGATGCAAAGTATGACTTGTAAAAAGAAACAGGATTTCATATTAAAACCAAACATTTTGCATATTTGCCTGAAACTAAATAATTCATTCTGCTGATAAAAGTAAAATCTAAATATTTCGCCTAACATTGCAGTTATTGACAGGTTTTTCATATTACTCGATTCCCTCTAAATTGGTGTATACTCTTTTTTGCGTTTACAACCTAATAGATGGACTAAAATGGAGCTCGTCTAATATTTGAGTGGTGCCGGAAAGAGTGATTGTATGGCAAATACGTTATTTATAAAAGTGGATTTAATCATCGAATCTGTATGGCAGATAGCCATGCATTTGGTCTGTGCTACTAGTCTTGATTGGCGAGCTCAAATTCAGCGCAGGTCCACGAAATCTATCACCGATCCTTAGTAGATCAGTAACAAGATATGCTTCATATCCCCACGCAGACCCAAGTTGTTCGTTATCCCTCAGTTTGCCCTCTGCTGTGGTGCTTTGCTGGTCTTTTGCCTCAGATGCATAAATACAAGATAACCAAAGAGGAGGTATGTGGTTGAGCTCCATTATGCTACTCGTAGTCCCTGAAGTCAGACTTAATGTAAGGATTTTTTTTTTCTTGGAGTAATTCCCTCCCCCCCGGCTCCTGTTTTTGTATTAAACCTCATCTGAGATGCTCCCTCACCCAAGCATGTAATAAACAAACAAAAAGATTTGAGAGAACATAATGCTACATTTAAGAGTCCGAAAATCAATATAAAGTACAGGGTTATGATTTCAGTAGAAACCCAGGTATCCTCTTAGTTCTGGGGGTTTTGTTAAAGATATTCATATCAAGAACAACTTTGGAGGTGCGTTTTCTATTGAACCGTGCACACCCAACCCATTTCCGAGGGATCTTAATTTTAGAACATGGTCACCTGAAATTCCCAGCCTATTTTCCGGCTTCCTTTAGTAGAACAAATTCTGTAAAATACTTTTTTTTTTTCCGAAAAGGGAAACATTTAATGATTTCTATTTGCAATGCTAATTGAAATCACGACCCTCCTCTGTGTTAGCAAAGAATTGTTTTAATTCAGTTGCATGCTCAAAAATCCATGCTTAAATCGATCAATATAGTGCCGTGGAAAATTTCTTGGGGTAATCAAATAGATACGCACAAAAGGATTATTTTCTGCTAGTGTAACAATCTGTGTTGACCTTTCTTTAATTCTCCTTTGTTTCGGAAATTAGAACGCTGCAGCAAAATCGGACCAATCAGATTTCCTGACACACCATTTTCCTTCCACCAGTTTTTGTATGGTCGCCATTTTCTAAAATTTAATCGGAGAGGGCAAATCTGAAGTACTTAAGCACTTCTGACCTTTTTTTTTTTGAGTGGTCATCCTTTGTTTTAACAGTTTCTTCTGCCACTAACTTGCTTCCCATTTTCCCCAATCAGTTTTGCTCCCATCAGCTGGCCTAGATTTGTTTTCTTCACATCACTGAATTAGTTTGTTTTGAATAATGTCATTTATTATTTTTGGTGTATGTTCACAAATATAATTGATACAATCACAGAAATGCTCAGTGATACAAACAAATGTGTCTGTGTGAGAGA
Organism: Carettochelys insculpta; assembly: GCF_033958435.1. Lineage (NCBI taxonomy): Eukaryota > Metazoa > Chordata > Testudines > Carettochelyidae > Carettochelys > Carettochelys insculpta. The sequence continues at coordinate 287,042,179 of NC_134137.1, read as the reverse complement.
GACAGATTCTCATAAATGATACACTCAAAATGGAAAAAAAATTGAGCCATAACACTATTAGCAGGCTTCTGGGTACTCTGACACTACAGGGCTTAACCAAAACATACAGGAAGAGTCACTACTCTAGAACTAGCAAAACAAAAAAGCAGTCAAATAGCACTTTAAAGACTAACAAAATAATTTATTAGGTGAGCTTTCGTGGGAGAGACCCACTTATTCAGACCATAGCCATACCAGAACAGAGTCAATATTTAAGGCATAGAGAACCAAAAACAGTCGTCAAGGTTGACAAATCAGAAAAAAATTATCAAGGTGAGCAAATCAGAGAGCAGATGGGAGGGGGGGAGTCAAGAATTAGATTAAGCCAAGTATGCAAAAGAGCCCCTATAGTGTCCCAGAAAATTTGCATCCTGGTTCAAACCACCTTTTAATATGTTGAATTTGAATATGAAAGAGAGTTCAGCAGTTTCTCTTTCCAACGCAAACTGAAAATTCTTCTTCAATAAGAGGCAAACCCTTAAGTCATTAACAGAATGACCCACTCCATTAAAATGTAGACTAACTGGTTTGTGGATCAGGAACGTTTTGATGTCTGTCTTCTGCCCATTAACTCTTTGGCTGAGAGAGTTTGAAGTCTGTCCACTATACAAAGCATCTGGGCACTGTTGGCACATGATGGCGTATATGATGTTAGTTGAGGAACATGAGACTGTGCCTGTGATTCTGTGAATAACCTGGTTAGGTCCAGTGATGGTACTACCAGGATAGATATGTGGACAAAGCTAGCAGCAGGCTTTGTTGCAAGGAAAAGTCCCAAGACTGGTGTTCCTGCAGTATAAACTGTGGCTGTTGGTTAGAATCCTCATAAGGTTGGGAGGTTGTCCGTAGGAGAGAACAGGCCTGTCACCTAGGGCCTTCTGGAGTGTGGCATCCTGATTAATGATAGGTTGCCTTAATCAGGATGCCACAGTCCAGAAAGCCCTAGGTGACATGCCTGTAACAGATTATAAATGTCCCATTTTTGACATTGCATTGTATATTCTTTATGGAAATATGCTTCTGAATATGACAACTAGAATATGCTTTATGCAAAATACTTTATATAACATATTTTAAAGGTTATAATCTGCTGAATGTGTGTATTCTATTTGTATGCATGTATCATTTTTATATTTCAAGTCAGAAATATAAAACAATTTACTAATCTAGCCAGCAAGGCTAGCTGCCAAATATTGAGGTAATATAACTTCAGGTCCTACTTGTCATTCTCCTATTTATATATACGAGGATTGCTTTAGCCCTTTTGGCCATGGCATCATACTAGTAGTAAGGACTTAACTTCCCTCAGAGTATTTCCCAGAGCCCACCACCATTACCCCATTTGGGGTTCTAGGTTTTAGCTGTTGCAGAACAGAGGGTCTCAGGGCTTTAGCCCTGTTGTACTTAAAAGTGCACAGAATCTTTTCAAGGTTCATACACGTACACAGGGCTTTTTTTCTGCCGGAATGGTGTTCTGGCATCTTTTGTCCTGGTGCCACCATTTTTGAAGACACCCCTCCCCCCATTCCTGCAGCCCAGCGTGGTCCCAGAGCAGCCCCAGTGGCCCAGCACAGCACGTGCACAGCCCTGGCAGGCCTCTAGTCAGTGTGGCCCCTGCAGTGGCAGGAAGGTAAGTCACCAGCACTCAGTTGGGGGTCAGGGCTGGAGGTACCTGGCTCTGGGAAACCAGGAGGCATTCAGTTGGAGGGGGTGAACTGAGGGAGTATGGCTTTGGGGGAGGGGACTGTAGCAGATATACAGGGACGACAACCACAAGTGTGGCTATCCTTGATTTGGTATTGGACACCACTGCTCTAGGGAGCTATTTGCAGCTCCTGCCGCTGCCGTTCTCTTCCTGCCATCCTGAAAGAGTACTCAACTTAGTGGTCTATGTTGAGTTCTGTTCTTCCAGAGCGACTGGGATCTGCCCAGCTGCACTTTATATGGTGGCGACCCTGCTGCGCACCTGTGTGGAAAGGTGAGTGAATCTGAGTTGGGGGGGTGGGGCTAAGCCCAGGGGGCGGTGGTTTGGGAGTGCAGGTGGTGGCTGAGCTGCCGAGGGCACGGCTTGGGTCCCACCGGGGGATGGTTAAATTGTCGGGGCGTGGCTTGGGCCCTGCGAGGGGGCAGCTGAGCTGGTGGATGGGTAGCTGGGGCCCTGCTGGGGTGGGGGGCACTTAAGCCACCTGGAGGTGGTTAAGCTGCTGTGCGGGGGGCTCAGGTCATGCACGGGGTGGGCAGGGTTATGCCTCCAGAGTGTGGGGATGGACCTCTTGGCTGAAGGAGTCTGGGGTTTGAATTCTGCCACCTTTTTTTCTGGAAGAAAAATCCTGCAAACACAGGATTTTGAGCTTAGTCCCTGAGTAGGCCTTTCAAGGATCTGGGGTAGGTTAGATTAAAAAAGAAAAATTAAATTAAAAAAATCTGTCGGGGATGGTGATAGGTCCTGCTGTGAGCACAGAGGACTGGACTCCAGGACTCTTCAAGGTCCCTTCCAAGTCTATGAGATGTGTATAGGAATCAACGCTTCTCATACAGATATGATATAACACACACAAACACAGTCTTCTTGCTGTTACCAACAGTTGGTCCACCTAACTGCACTGGCCAGGTGAGTTAGATGTGGGATGGGTGAAGACATGCTTCTGCTAATTCACTGCTGACAAGAGAAGAACTGAAGCTCCTTTGAAAGATGCTTCGTATAGTGTCCTCCCTCTCATGCAGCTCAACAACAGTTAGCCATCACATGCATATGCATAATCTGTGAGAGCCATCATATGTATATGCAATAGTAACAGAGAGGTAGCCATGTTAGTCTGTACTCCAACAAAACAAAACAGCAGAAATTTAGCACTTTAAAGACTAACAAAATGATTTAGTCGGTGATGAGCTTTTGTGGAGCAGACTCACTTCATCAGATCAATTTCATTTCCAGTACAGACTGACATTTATAAGTACAGAGGGCCAAAGAAAAAAAATGCAATAAAAATTGCAAAAAAACTGACTTTTTGTTTTTGTTTTTTTTTGGTTTTCTGTAAATTAGTAAAAATTTCCAGCCATCTAAAACAAACTGTGTATGAATTGTTAGCATAATTATACACTGCAATACTTCTGTGCATTCTAAAATCCACCATATATATATACCTAAACAGTGAAATACTATCTTCATCCTGCAGATCTATGTAGAGACGTTTCAATTGAAAGTTTCTGTGTTCACCCAGGAAAGAAATTGACAATACTGCCTAAACATCATTGTTGCCTGGCACTCAGGGATTAGAAAAAACACACAGTTCTGTTTCACTTGGTAAACATTTAGTTGGGAGCTAATCCTGGAATTATCATTTTTATTATAAATTATTACATCCAGTAACTTGAGTCTGCAGCCAGCAGGCAGACTTCTCTCTTTATGACCTCCCTCTTCCCCAAAACATCTCAGCCCTGCTCTCACACTCTCCCTCAATTCTTGAATACACCTGGCAACATATAATGCCTGGGTCCAGCAAAAATCTGTACTATGTAACAGTAATAATATTCTTGATGATGTTAAAAAATGCTTTGTATTTTTGTCACTATATAATAGACCCTTATTACTGTAACATAATTGTTTCAGTTTATCAACTAAAAAAAGTTGTAACACAGATGAAGAACCATTGACAGGAGTTGCAAGAAACAGATGAGAGTGGAGAGGTCTTTGTCACTGCTCTAGAGGCCTGAGGAGTAAGCTGTGCTAAGTAAACTCACTGTTTTGCACATCTCCTGTACTACCGGGCCAGGGATGCTCACTCTTGTTGCTTAAGAGTTTGTGTTTGTGGTGATATGCAGCCATATTCACAATGGCTAATGTATGCACACACTGCACAAATAAAACCCAAAAAGTAGTCCCCTAGCACTTTAAATACTAACACAATAGTTTATTAGGTGATAAGCTTTTGTGGGACAGACCCACTTCTTCGGATCATAGCCATACCAGAACAGACTCAATATTAATGTATTGATATTTATGGAGTCTGTTTTGGTAGGGCTATGTTATGAAGAAGTGGGTCTGTCCCAGAAAAGCTCATCACTTAATAAATTATTTTTTAGTCTTTAAAGTGCTACTAGACTGTTTTTTTTTTCCATAGTTTATAGAGTACCACGACTATCTCTCTGTTACTATTGCACAAATAAGTAACCATACGAGAAACGCCGATCACAGTGGGGAGATGCCGGAAGGGAAGGGCACAGATCTGTCATCCGATCCCGCCTGCGGTCTCTATGCCGCCGTTTCTGGCTCTCTCGCCCCAGCCCCGACGCTGACTCAAGTTGCGGAATATGGCGGCAAACGGCAAAGACAGGCCAAGAGGGAAAAGGGCCTGCCCCGGAACCTGATTGGTCAGATTTTGCCGCAGTCCCCATATACTGGAAAGCCGGAGGGGCGCCCCTTCAGTCCGAAGCAGCTGCCGCCGCCGCGTCACTGTGACGTAGAGACTAGCGGCAACGGAGTTTGGAAGTAACTGGCATTTTAAACAAAGGGCGGAGTGGCCCAGTAGGAGAGGAAAACGGGCTAGGGGATCACTCCGATTGCAGATGGTCGGGAGTGAGACGCTGTCGCGCACGCCAACTATGAGGCAGAGTTACAGGGATCGCCTGGGGGGGTGGGGGTAGCGTTTCCTTATTTACTACGATCTTAAAAAGATACCGTTCTGGAGAGAGAGTGCTGCAATCACTTATCAGAGTGGCAAGACGACCTTCATAGTCCCCAACGGACTTTTCCATTTCCTGATCAAATTTCCCTGTGCCCTCACCGCCGTCCTTAATTACAGTGCAATGGCTGCGGGTTTTCAGAAGGGAAGCCATTCCTAACCAGGTTGCGGTTGAGGCAGCCAAGTAACTGCTGGGCTCTAAAAGTGACAGTTAAAATTAGTAACAGAGAGGTAGCCGTGTTAAGCTGTATTCTACCAAAACAACAAAGCAGTTATGTAGTACATTAAAGACTAACAGAATATTAGGGGATGATCTTTCCTGGGACAGACACACTGTAGATAATCCCACGAAAACTCATCACCTAATAAATTATTTTGTTAGGCTTTAAAGTGCTACATGACTGCTTTATTATTTTCTTAAACGAAGTAGTTATAAATGAAAATTTAGAAGTATAATTTCTTTAAAAAATATTAACCGCTAGGAAGCCGCGGGGAGTGTAACTCTCGCAGTAAATGCAGACCGACAGGTGGGGGGGAGGGCACGCAAGAGAGGCGGTCTCAGAGCCCGCCCTTTTCAGTTCTCAATCAGGTCGCAACCCAAACAATATACTAGGATTTCATGCAGTGTTTTCTTAAGTTTGGGTAGAGAAACTCTTGTGCTGTTTTACCATGTCTGGTCGCGGTAAGGGTGGTAAAGGGCTAGGGAAAGGAGGTGCTAAGCGGCACCGTAAAGTTCTTCGGGATAACATCCAGGGTATCACTAAACCAGCTATTCGGCGCTTGGCTCGACGTGGGGGGGTGAAGCGTATCTCGGGCTTAATTTACGAGGAGACCCGCGGAGTGCTGAAAGTTTTTTTGGAGAATGTTATTCGTGACGCTGTCACTTACACTGAACATGCTAAGCGAAAGACCGTAACGGCTATGGATGTGGTCTATGCTCTGAAGCGCCAAGGTCGCACCCTCTATGGCTTTGGTGGCTAAACAGCTTATTCCAGTCAACAGAACAACACAAAGGCTCTTTTAAGAGCCACCCACGCTTTCACTATAAGAGCTGAGTTATGTTCGTAATGTTAAAAAAAATCTAATTGTATTTGATGTTGCTTCAAGCCACAATTTATGGCAGAATAAATTAATATTTAAGATGCTTCGAACTCCTTGTTGAATAATTAGGTTTTTTCGTTTTTCATACGTTTCCGTTTAAAAGCAGAGATTTCTATAAACGTCAGAGCCTGAGCGCCTGCCATAGAACCCCTGCCGGAGCGCGGCGCAGGGATCGGAGGCCGAACCCCTGGTGCCAGAGTCGGAGCCCCCGCGGCTTCCCGCACCACCTCCCCGAGAACGGTGCCGGAGCTCGAGCCCCTGCCGCAGGGCACCTGCCGGAGCGGTGTTTGTTTTTAAAGACCACAGTAAATAAGGAAACACCGCCCTACCCCAGCTGTTCCCTGTAACCCTGCCTCACAGTTGGGGTGCGAGACTCCTCAATCCCGACCTCCTGCAATCGGAGTGCTCCCCCGGCCCGTTTGCCTGTCCGAGTGAGACACTGAGTCCTTTGCATAAAATACCAGCTACTTCCCAACTCCGTTGCAGCTCGTCTCTGCGTCCTAGTGGTGGGTCGGCAGCGGCTGTTTCGCGCTGGAAAGGAGCATCTCCGGCTTTTTAGGATTTGTGAGGCTGCGGCAAAATCTGACCAATGAGGTTCCCGGCAGGTCCCTACTTCCGCATGGCAAGTCTCAGCCGTTCGCCGCCATTTTCCGCAGCTTGAGTCAGGGCGGGGTCTGCTATGGGAGAGCCAGACATTGCGGCAAAAAGAGCGCCGGCGGGAGCGGAGCACGGGGCTGTGCCCTTCCCTTGCTGCGTCTTCTCACGGTGATCGGCGTTTTTGCTTTTGTTAGTTTTTGTAAACAAAAACGCGGTTGCACAACAATGGCAATGTTAGATTTGCTGCCAAAAATCTCGGACATTTTATTCAGGGAACTAAACTTTCTCATGCCAGCGAGGGGGAGAAACCAAGGCTGTCGGTTGAAAATGGAAACGGATTTTTTCCCTCCTGTTTGGAACGGGAGATCACTCTAGATTCTGATATAGAAATATGTATTAATTGCCTTCATAGTTGCAGTATAAAATTATGAATCTTTAGACCAATGAAACGGGAATGAACAGATGAAGTAACATAGCATCCAGTTCCAATTTGGCTTCTGCTGCCCTCTCCTGGCTGTTTCAATTAATTAGTTGAAATGGATGGAAATTTTGAATTGGTCATCACCATCTTTCTGTTTTTACTTCTAGTATTTTGACACTGTGAATCTCTGATATTAGAATTACCTATGTGTTGAATACTATTTTCTTTTTTTCCCATTGAAAAAAAAATGAAGTAGAGATTCAGTGTATGTCTCCTTGAACATATGGTAAATATGAAATATGGCTTTTGATTTGATTCTCTTGTTTGAAATACATACACATTTTGATGTAAGTTCCTCATACTCACCAACTTACTGTGGCAAACCAGCATCAATATGTTTTGTGCTGGAGCTTATTTAAAGAATAAAGGGTGTGGGGAAGAAGAGAAAAAAGATTTCAAATGTCAGTTCCTCTTCATTTCTCACATTAAAATGGTGGATAGGGCACTTGACAGGAAATTCACAGCTGTAGCAAAAGAAATGCACCCATCAAACACCTACCCATAGTTTAATACGCATCCACATGTTCCTTATTTAATTACACTATTTTGATATTCCTTTTTTTCTGATAAACCTCTCAGAAATATTTTCTCCTTCTCTCCATCATGATTTTCATACTAACTCCCAGGGATTAGATTTACTACTTGAAATGTTAATGCAAGGGCCCCTGTTGCTTAATTTTAAATTAATGATATAACTTCAATTTATTTAAATGGAAGGAGAATATAGGTCTGTGAAAACTGTTCCATTTCATAACTTATTTCATTACATTAATTTCCATCTAGAAAATATATTAATGTCTGACATATCAAAATAAGGAAATATCTGACAGCTTGCAGAATACCATGGGTGTCCAACTGGAGGAAAAGACCATACTGAAAGAGAAGTTAAAAAAAAGTTTCCTGTTAGGTTGAGGGGATGCACTAGCAGGGTCCCACAGGGATCAGTCTTGCATCTGTTACTGTTCAACCTTTCTGTGTTCTGAATAATGCAGTGGAGAGTGTGCGAATAAAATCTGCAGATGACACCAAGATGGGAGGAAATGCAAGCACTCCAGGGAACAAGATTAAACTTCAGAATGATCTTCACAAAAGAAAGAAATGGTCTGAGATCAACAACAATAAAAACAAGTGCAAAGCTCATTTGCATACTTGGCTTAATCTAATTCTTGACACACACCCCTTCTGACCCTCTAGTCTCTGATTTTCTCACCTTGATTTTTTTTTCTCATTTGTCCACCTTAATTATTGTTTTTGGTTCTCTGTGCCTTAAATATTGAGTCTGTTCTGGTATGGCTATGGTCTGAAGAAGTGGGTCTGTCCCACGAAAGCTCACCAAATAAATTATTTTGTTAGTCTTTAAAGTGCTACTTGACTGCTTTTTTGTTTTGAAAGTGCAAAATACTTCACTTTGGAAGGGAAGATCTAATTCACAGCTACAAGTTGGGGAATACTTTGATATGTAGTGGTACTGCTAAATGGTCAAAGCATTATGGTGGCTCACAAATTGAATGTGAGTCAGTGGTGGCTAATGAAATTAAGGCATGTGTGAGATGAAGGGAATTAGTTGAATTTGCCAGTAGAGTTGTGTGGTTTTTGCTTTGCTTTGGTTTTTGTTTTCTTAAATTGAGAGTGTTCTGCAAGAAAGAACCTGCCATAGGAGGAAAACTAAATGTCACCAACCCCTCTTCTACCTCTAGCTTTTTCTTTGCCACAATTTGTGGGGTCCTTTGCCAGCTGGGCATCCTGATCTTCGAGGCTTCCACCCAGGCCCTAGTGTGGACTTGCTGAGAATGCAGCCTAAATTGCCATGATAATGAAAGCCAGGAAGGAAACCAGCAGATGTGAAAGGTTTCTCTTTGTGATTCCCTCAAATTAGGAAAGACACCTACAGGACGAATATCTCATCTACAGATCAGCCAAGAGTATGAGGACTTCATTGTCAGGATGCAAATGGAGGCTACTAGCTGACTCCAGCTAACTGCAGCAGCATAAGAGGAAGAAGAAGAACTGGCTATTCTGAGAAGAGGAGACTGGCTGCTGAACACCTTGAGCAGAAGACAATATCCACCCAGAACCCCTGTCTGAAATGCATGATGTTGTACTGACAACAGGAGCAGACTTCAATGGCTCAGGAAGAGGACTGATTTACCTCCCATTTCTGGAAGGCTCATAACTAAGGCTACAATTTAAGCATGGGTGTTTTTACTAAAATACATGGACAGGTCATAGGCAATATGCCTCTGACCTGTCCGTGACTTTTTGTATAAATAACCAGGACAAAATCTTAAGTGCCTTGGCAGGGAGGGCAGGGCCCCTCGATGCAGCAGGTGCAATGTGAGGGAGTGTGGGGTTCTGCTGCTGCTGGCTCCTGGGTGTATGGGAGAGGTAGACTTGGGCCCTGCTTGGGGGCTGCGGCCATCTGGAGCTCTGTTGCTGTTGCAGGGGAGTGGCCTGGGGCCCCACCACTGCTGCTGCTCTAGGGAAGAAGGTGATCCAGTTCTCTAATGTTGCTGCTTGGGTGTGATTGGCACAGTAGTTTGAGGCACTGCTGCTGCTCGTAGATGGCTGTTCTGGGGAGACCAGCTGCCTGTTAGGTGGGAAGGTATGGTCAAGTGCACGAGATGCTGCGCTGGGGCAGTTCTACCAGATGCTGTAGAAGTCACAGACGTCCTGGAAAGTCACAGAATCAGTAACTTCGGTGACCACCATGAAAGACTTGCAGCCTTACTCAAGACCACTATGCCCTAGATGAGGAGATCGAGTGCTGGAGGTTGGGGACTCCTTTCTGAGGGGAGTGGAGGTATCCATCACCTGACCTGACATGATGTCCCAGGAGGAGTGCTGCCTGCATGAAGCTGGCATCCCGGAACAGGTTGCTGAGGTTGTCTGTCCATCTGATCTCTACCCCATTGTGTTCATTGACATGAGTACTGATACTTTCTGGTATGGTCCTGAGCAGAGTAGCAGTGACTACATGGGTTTGGGAGCTAAAGCAAAGTAGAAAAGGTTGTGGGTGGCGGGTTTTTGCCCATCCTCCAAGTGTGCATAAAGCCCCTGGAATAAATACTTGCATTCTGGAGACACAGATGGTATCAAGAGGAGGGCTTTGTCTTCCCCACTATGAGATGTAGTTCCAGACCAATGATCTTTTGGCAGAATTGAGATCCACCCGACCTAAAGGAGAAGAGCATCTTTGCACTGATTTGCTTGTTTGGAAAGGAAAACTGAAAAGTAGGTTAACAGATTGTGAGAAAAGCTCACAGGCAGACATACCAAAAAATTAATATTAGCTGAATGTTAGTTGTTGTTAGGAATATGGTTGCAAAGCAATTAGGCTACAAAAGCAACAAGAGAGAAATCAGTGGGGGAATCTGCTCAAAATCTTACATGTCTATGTATAGCTGCAAGGACTACAGGGGATAAATAGGAAAAACATATACAATAAATTGAGACATGATTGGTATCACAGAGAGTTAATGGGATATGTCTCAAGATTTGGTATTGGTACAGAAGAATACAGGTAGTTCAAGAAAGACAAGCAGAGTACAAGAGAGGAGATATTGCATTATTCAACAAAATATATACATTTGCTCTGAGGCCCAGAAGGAAGTGGGAGGCAGACCAGCTGAAAGTCTCTAAGTAAAGACAAAAAGGATAACAAACAGGCATAGCATCGTAGGCTAGATATACAGTAGACTACTAAATCAGGAACAGTGGGTGGAGGAGGCATTTCTAGAAGAAAAAACAGAAATATCCAAAACACGAGACCTGGAGGAAATGTGAGAATTTATCTACCCAGACATTTGTTGGGAAGGTAATATGACAAAATACAAAATCTCCAATAGATTCTTGAGGGAGTATTGGGGCAATCTTTCATTTCAGCAAATGGAGGAAGTGTAAATAAGGTGGTTATTTTTACATGAAACAACAATAGCAACATACTTATTACAATATAATTCCCTTGTCTGTAATATCTATGAAACCAAAATGAAATTTTCAACATGCTAGAATAAAGAGGAAGCTGGACTTGACAAAAAATACATACCTCCAGGAAAAGCTGTTTGGCCCACAGATGTGACAGATACATGTAGCCTGTAGGAGGCACACTTACCAATTTGAAATACTCTAGTCACTTTATTTCAAATTGTAGGTGGAGAACTGAAAACAAGTGATTTCCTCAGCAGTTACAACAGAAATAAATGCAGTAATTGCTGCCATTACAAATCATTGGTCCCATTGGTGGTGTGTATTATCTGCTTTAGTTAGACTGAGGCACTTTTAAGTCATTGTTGTTTACACATTGCGTTTGTTAATGTTTATGAAAATATGGAGGAATAAATTCATGGGGGGGTGTTGAAGCCACATCAAATGTAAATTCTTTCCATTCAATAGCATTCATTTACTTTATTTATTATCATTATCTGTGTGATTTGCAATAGTAAAGACAAGGCTATTTATGCAGGAGTGCTCTGTAATTTTTTTTAACATGATCTTCCCCCTTACGCCAGCAGCAGAAACTGGCTTTAAAATTATCATGATTGGAGTCATACGGATTCCTCCAGTGTCCCTGATGTAGGTCTGTGTCACTTTGTCTCATAAATTCCAAGCATGATGGTGTCATGCCCATGGAAGGAGACGTGACAGAAGCACACCTGCGGGATGATGATTTCCAGAACTAGGACAGCACTTTGATTACTAGGAGCTAGATTCAAACAAATGCAGCTCTGATGCTACTCTAATCTGCGCCAGAGGCTCCACTAGTCCACCATTGTCCCCTCACCTTTGACTGTTCCCTTAAATAAAGGTGGGCCAGACCTGAAAGATAGGCCTAAAAATACTGAAATACAGTATTTGTCAAGCAATTTACCACAGGGATAATTTGCTAAAAATAAATGTTATTGGCCACACAAACGTGCAGGCCAGTTCTAAAATGTAAACTTGAGAGTATAGGAATTCACTACTTAAGAGACTTGAAATGTAAATTGTGTGCATTTCAGTTTAATTCGTCTTGGTTCCTGCAGGAGTATTATACATGTAAAAAGATCTAGAAAGCAATGAACAGTCACAGAGAAATAGCTATGTTAGCCTGTACTCCAACAAAACAAAGCAGCAGAAATGTAGCACTTTAAAGACTAACAAAATGATTTATTCGGTGATGAGCTTTTGTGGGACAGGCCCACTTCTTCACATCAATTTAATTTCCAATACAGACTGACATTTATAAGTACAGAAGACTGGAAAAAAATGCAATAAAAACTGACAAATCAAATAGGATTGATGAAAGGGGATTGGGGTAGGGGGATGTTAATTGTCCTGTCTGAGATAATTATGAGCATCAAAGGAAGAGAAGCAATCCTTGCAATGCATGAGGTAGTTGATGTCTCTCTTCATACCACGTGTTAATGTCAAATTTGAATATGTACTCTAACTCGCAAATCTCTTGCTCTAATCTGTTGTTAATTTCTTTTCATTCCAGAACACAAATTCTCAGGTCTTTAACAGGATGGCCCACTCCATTGATGTGTTCACTGACCGGCTGATGTGTATTGAGTTTCCTGATGGCTGCTTTGTGTCCATTCATTCTTTGAAGAAGGGTTTTGCCTAGTCTGTCCAATGTGCATAGTGGCAGAGCATTGTTGTCACGTAATAGCATATATAATGTTTCTGGAAGTACAGGAGACTGTGCCTTTGATCTTGTAACTAACATGGTTAGGTCCAGTGATGGTATCCCCAGAATAAATATGTGGACAAAGTTGGCAGTGGCGTTTGTTGGAAGGAAGAGTTGCAGGATTAGTATTACTGTGGTGTAGTATGTGATTGTTGGTGACAATTTTTCTGAGGTTAGGAGGTTGTCTACAGGAAAGGACAGGTGTGTCAGCCAGAGCCTTCTGGAGTGTAGCATCTTGATCCAGAATAGGTTGGAGATTTTTAATGATGCACTGCAGGGGGTTGAGTTGGGGGTTCTTGTGCACTTGTCCTATTTGATATGTCAATTTTTATTGCAATTTTGTTTGTTTGTTTGGTCCTTTGTACTAATAAATGTCAGTCTGTATTGGAAGTGAAATTGAGCTGATGAAATGGGTCTCTCCCACAAAAGCTCATCACCAAAGAAATAATTTTGTTAGTCTTTAAAGCAAGGAGCAGTTCATTACCTTTAGTTGTCCTGTATTGTGATTTTTATACTAGGAGATGGAAGTATGAAGAGGAGTCTAAGTCAGTGTAGTCAGAAATACTTCTGATTATTTTTCTCGACTTATATCACATCTAAACTCTAACTCTTTGTATTTACCTTTAGGTCAAAAAATAGATCTTTGGTTTTGCTTTCCCATGCAATCTAAATGAATATTTCACCACTTACTTATTTATACAATTGTCCCTTTTGTACTCTATGAGATCCTTTTTCTGTTAATGAGTATTGTAATCTGCCATTTGCACCTTTTGAACAGTTGTCCATTTTCCTACCTTCATAATCTTAACAGATACAAAGTATACATGATGGAAGAGAACCCAGTCAGGTAAAAAGTGCTTACTACCTGGGGATGTAATAAAATTTGAAGGTAGCTGCCACAAGTATATTCATACAAGACTAGGAAAAGCACACCTAATCTTTGGAGGATGTTGACAAGTTTGGGCAGGGTTCAGAAAACGGCACAAATGATTTAAGGCCTGGGAAATGTACTTTACAAAGAGACTTGAGATAAAGTAACAGTGTCATGGGCTGCGTCTACACTATGAGACAAAAATCAATTTTATTAAACCTGATTTCTTAACGCTGGGTTTTAATCCATTTGATTTTGAGCATCTTCACCCCACATGGTCCCCCACAAAATCAACTTACTGTTACCACACAAAAAGTAGCTTAAATCAAGCGCTGCAGCAGTGTATTGTGGCAACCTGTCCCACAGTTCCCTGAGACCTCTAGCCTTCTGGTCCTGCACGTAGATGTGGGTATATGATGACATTTTCCCATATTTCATTCCCCTCTTTCCCCTACTGTGTTAAGTATGTTTAAGTAGACATGGGTGCTACACTGAAACTTGAATGAATTATTCAGTTATGGCTTGGGACAGCTAACAGACCCCAGATTACAGCCAGGTATGGACCTGCCAAAAAGGCCCTCAGAACAAGAATATTCCCTGCTGCAAGCCTTACTTTGAGAACTGTGGTAATTATATAGCTTACTACATTACCTTCATTGAAACACGTAGAGCTCGGGGTGGCTAAAAGACCCCCCAGCTACAGCCAGCACCCAATAATCATGACATTTGACAGCCCCAAAAACTGTGACCTCCCAGGGAGACCCACCACTTGCCCCTATAAGCTGTATGTCTAGGCTTTATTTTGGCCTTGGATATGGATTTAGGCCTCTTGGAAAGAGGACTCTAAGTAGACGTGGGTGCTACCCTGAAATTTGAATGTCTTTTTAGTAATGGCTCGGGGCAGCTAAAAGACAGCAGACATTTGGCCGCCCAAAAATCATGACCGTCCACAGAGACCCTTTAATTGGACCTGATTCTGGATTTAGGCCTCCTGTGAAAGAAGACTGTTAGAAGAAGATTATGTTTAAGTAGACACAGTTGCTACACTGAAACGTGAATGAATCATTGACACAGTTACAGCTTGGGGCAGCTAAATGACCCCAGATAAAGCCAGCTCCTTGGGCCTTTGAAAAAGCCCATATAAAATTTTGGTTCCAGAGGACAGCCACTCTAGTGACACAGTTTCTTCTTCCATGGACCGAAAATCATGTCTGCTGAGGGAGATGTCCCCTAGGTGGATAAAAGACCCCTGACAACAGCCAGCCCCTAGAAATCATGACTGCTGGGGGAGACATCCCCCAGTTGGCTAAAAGACATCCCCCAGGTGGCTCCAGCCAGACCCCAAAATCTTGACTTCTGAGGGTGACTCCCCACGGCTGCCTAAAAGAACCCAGACTACAGACAGCCCCCGAAAATCATGACCCACACTGTTCACAAGCTGCCTGGCACCTTGTGTCGCATGCCCTTCGATTGGTTCGGGGTCAACCCAGGTAATGCAGCTGAGCACGGGAATGTTCCAAACTGCAGTGCCTCCAGAGGGCAGGAAATGGGAGGTAAGTTGGAGCCAGGACAAAATGTAAGTTGCTGAAAAGAAGTTTCTTATCCAAGCACGACCCTCCCTCCCACAGACTAGCTACTATGTGATGAGGGTGATAGAAAGTTCCAGAATGTGTGGCACCTCTTGAGGAGGGGAGGGAGTAGATGCGGGGTGCAGGGCAACATGTCAACCTCTGAAAAGAAGTTTCTTATCCTATCACCCCCACCCACAGCCTAGCTGACACTTGGAGGGGAAGTGACTAGCAGCAGGCAGTGCCAAAAAAAAAAAAAAAAGGCAGCTAGCAGGGGTATACACAACCACAAACCCCAGCCACGCTACTAGCAAAGAAAAAAAGATTTTTCAGCCTCTTATGACCTTACATCTGCAGGCTTCCAGGTGCAGAATTGAAATGGTCTTCCTGTTGCCTCACTCCTCTGCACCTGAGAGCTGTGGAGATGGAAGATATCAGAGCAGAGAACTGTAGGGGATTGTGGGGCAAATACAAGACAACTAATGAATTTGATTTAAAACATGGCACATCCTCAATACCCGTGTGCTTGGTCCTGCCAAGAGAGCAGGGGACTCGACTCGATGACCTCCCGAGGTCCCTTCCACTTCTGTGAGATGTGTATCTCCATATTTCATTTTTTTATTCATTTGGAATTTTAAATTCAAGCAGAATGCTACACTGTTCAGGTTACTACAATTTTAGGATTTTGATATGTCAATTTTAGTGCTCCATAAATTGAGCTTATGGAATTTAAAGTGAGGACAGGTAATTGGAAAAATCAGGCTAACTGACTTAATTAATTTTATCTTGTAGTGTAGACAGCCTTGTTCACAATGTCTCAGCACCTACCTGGAGAGTTTTTCTTTGTTCTTTTGAGTTAATGTTATAGTAGAGGATTCTTAAATCTAGCAGGTATAAGCATAATGAACATGTAAGTAGAAGCCCATGTAAGGCACCAGCTTGTAACAAAGAGGGTAATTAGATCGGTTTCAGAGTTACAGTGGAATAATTTTTGTCTCCTGTATCTAGTCTCCTCTGCCCCGCACAAGAGTTCATTTTGGCAGATCAGCAAAATATGTAGCTCTGCAACACTTCATTGTAACTAACCTGGAAACATCAGAGGGAAAAGCTTCATTTTCCCCATATTATACTCTTTTGTGTTCTCTGTTCGGGACATTTTGTCTTAAGAAATAAATCCAGAATTATTCCTTTTAGAAAACTATACATATAAACTTAACAAATGTTGTAAGACACAGACACACACACACACACAAGATAGGTAGCTTGCAAATGTATGGTGTACAAGTAAATCTAAGTTCTGAAAAGTAAAAACAAAAAGCAAGCCTGTAGCACCTTAAAGGCGAACAATATAGCTTTTGTAGGACAGACACACTTCAGATCTGGAGAATCCTACTAACTGAGATGATGAGAATTTAGAAGAAAGATAGAACACCTTTGAAATAAAAACTGATGAATCAGTTAGATAGGACAGAAAGGAGGTGTGGGGGAAGGGGAAAGTAAAAAAGTGTCTGTTAAGTGGACTGCCTGGAGTTACTACTAATATTAAAAGTGGAAAAAAATTGTCCTTGTAATGCCTAAAGTAATTGGTATAACTTGTTGAGTCTGAGATACCTGTGAAACTTCAGAATAAATTCAGAGGTCTCCCTTTGTAATCTGGTGTTAAAGTCTCTTTAAAGTCTGAAAAACAGTATCTCAAACACAAGTTGTTGTGTCAATACAAGAGACCTAAAGGTTATTTAAATAACAGAAATCCTATCTAATCCACAATACACCTCAAGCCCATTTCCAAAGGTTGTCTCTGTGATGACAGAGGTCCAGTTAGGTAAAACCAAAGTGCAATAAATTGATGGCCTACCACTGACTAAGGACCATTCTATGTTTAATGAGACTCAAAGGAAAGAGGTTTGACCTCAGCGGAGACACAGCTGTTGTAAGACAGCAGAAAGTTTCTATTTCATATTAGGGCTACTTTTTTGGAAGATGAACTCATTTATATAGGATTTGAGATGTAAAAAGAGAAAGGCGGCTTTAAAATGAGGTGGTAAGCACAGCCTTCATCCACCAATACCACAGCTAAAAACCACCACTTGTGCAACCTCAGAGGGTTCCCAGCTCTCTACAATCAAAATCGAATATTTTGCTGATGAGTTTTGCTGGCTATCCTTCATCCCTCCCCTATAAAGCAGTAAAGCACTGCATTAAACATTGAGATAGACTATAAAATGCATAATGTGGGAGGTGGGGTTGAGATGGAATTTTATGCAGTTAGGGGGTTCCCCCATAGCTAGTGTTCTAGCTCAATAGGGCACATAGATCCATCGAGGCTGCAGTCCTGGTGTAGGAGAGGAATTGACACAGGGAATAGTGATATATTCGCTCAGGAACTCTGTATTCCCCATGAAAAATAGGCGCACCTATTGTCTTGTACCTACATGGGGCACTCAATACAGGAACCTCAACACTGCTGGCAGCCCCCAACACCAGGCCTCTTGAGAATATTAGTATGAATTCTGGACATGTGAGCTCAGAACCTAGTCATTTTCCAGGGTGTACACTTGGATCTTTAAGTAGACAAAGTAGGATAGCATGAGAAAAAGTGGGAAGCACCAAGGTTGATTGGGAGGGATAAGGAAGGAAAACTCAAGACCAAAATACAAACAGCTAAGGAGTTTGAAAAGCCCACTGATGTTTGTTTCCTCTGAGAATGTGTTTTTGGACCCAGTCCCCTGGGTACTAGTGGAACTAGTTTGGGGTGTCTTTTTCACCTTCAGTTTCATTAAAAAAGTCAATCGCAGAAACACTTTAATAAAGCACAAAAAACCTACAATTTATGAGTTTTTTTTAAACTCTGTATCTGTTGCTGTATTTGTTGCAAGCAAACCTCTTCATTTTCTCTGACTGACTTTTCCGCTTTTGAAGTAATCGATCTCAAAAACAAGACACCAACAAAAACTGCATACTCACTTCTTTAAAGCCAAAACACAAATAATTTAGCTCTTTTAAGATCGCGTGGGTGGCTCTGAAAAGAGCCTTTGGGTTTAGTTTTTTTCCTACTTTAAGTAGAATATGACTTCGCTTTCTTTTTAAAGAAGTTTCACTTGCTCTTAGCTTTATGGCTTTCGGTTTTCTTGGGTAGCAACACAGCCTGGATATTGGGCAGAACACCACCTTGAGCAATAGTAACCTTTCCCAGCAGTTTATTGAGTTCCTCATCGTTGCGGATAGCGAGCTGCAGATGACGGGGAATAATCCTGGTTTTCTTGTTATCACGAGCAGCGTTTCCAGCCAACTCCAGAATTTCAGCGGTCAGATATTCTAAAACAGCTGCCATGTACACAGGCGCGCCAGCACCTACTCGCTCAGCATAATTACCTTTCCGAAGAAGCCGATGAACACGACCCACAGGAAACTGCAAGCCAGCACGAGAAGAGCGAGACTTCGCCTTAGCCCTGACTTTACCACCTTGTTTTCCTCTACCCGACATCGCACCACTGCTAAACACACCAACTACGTGCTACAGAAACAAGAAGACTAACAACATAATGACGCAACTGTTCTTGCCCTTTTATCCCTTCTCCCGGGTGGCCTAGTGAATCATGATTGGTTGAAAAATGTCCCTGTGTGAGGCACCAATGAAGACGAGGATCTCACTTTGACCAATTGCTGTCTAAGCTCGTTGCCCTAAGTTTCGTCTAAACGCCAATAGAAAAAGAGAAAACACAATCTGCTGATTTGCATAGCAAACCTATAAATATAGGGAGGAACGGTGGGTTTTTTTCTGATTTCTGTCTGGTAGAGTTCGAGCTATACGTACTTATTAAAATGCCTGAGCCGGCGAAATCTGCTCCCGCTCCAAAGAAGGGCTCTAAGAAGGCCGTTACCAAGACCCAGAAGAAGGGGGATAAGAAGCGTAGAAAGACTAGGAAGGAAAGTTATTCAATTTACGTGTACAAAGTGCTGAAGCAAGTTCACCCGGACACTGGTATCTCGTCTAAGGCTATGGGCATAATGAATTCATTTGTGAACGATATTTTCGAACGTATCGCTGGGGAAGCGTCTCGTTTGGCGCATTACAACAAGCGCTCTACCATAACTTCCCGGGAGATCCAGACAGCTGTGCGCCTTCTGCTGCCTGGGGAGTTGGCCAAACACGCTGTGTCTGAGGGTACCAAGGCTGTTACCAAGTACACCAGCTCGAAGTAAAGATTATTTGAAAGAATGCTAACATCTGTAACTCAAAGGCTCTTTTCAGAGCCGCCCACCTATTCTGTAAAGGAGCTGTAGCACTAAAGCATAGGGTTTTTTTAATTACTGAGGTGTTTTCCTTTTTTATGTTGTGTTAATTGTTGATGCTGGCAATATTAAAATAGTTGTAGGTTTTAAAAGATTCTATTGAATCAAGATGCACATAAATACAAGAAATATATTCGAATGTTTTGAAAGGGAAAGTAAAAATATACGTTGTATATGTCCTTTATTGTTGCTTTCTTTTACTTTCAGATAATAAATGCGTGTTAGTACTTTTCTGTTTTCCGTTGGTTACCTGTCATTTTTCCTGAAAAGACTTCCCCGATGAAATAGTTAAGGATTTGATCTATACACCTTGTTTAAATGACACATTCTCATCTCGATTACTATTTTTGGTTCCCTATCCCTTAAATACTGAGTCTGCTCCGATGTATGGCTATGGTCTGAAGAAGTGGGTCTGTCCCATGAAAGCTCACCTAATAAATTATTAGTCTTTAAAGTGCTACTTTCCTGCTTTTTTGTTTTCATCTCGAAAACATTTGAAGAACTGTTATACCTCTTTTAGCGGACAAGATTTGCATGAATAGTTTTTTCGGACTATACAGTAATCCTGAAAAAAGTCTTGGTTCTAGAGTATATTTAGTTATAGAAGTAAGAAAAATAGCCAGACAGTTTATGTAAGCACTGTAAATTAATCTAGACACATTCTCGATCGTCCTTCATGTACCTTTAAAAGAGAGAGAGAGAGAGAGAAAGAAAGAAAAGTGTGGGGAGGTGTTATGGATTGTCTACCCAATCAATCTGAAGGGAAAGTTCACTTCCTCTTCATCTTTCAAAATCATGTCGAATTAATACATGAATGGAAATATGAATTTGAAAAAAATCTCTATCCGTACCTGTTCTCCGGAACTAGTATTCCTATGCCAAGGAGTCATAAATGATCCTTTCTCTACCGCTGATGCTTAAGAACTGGAAGGGACCTCAAGAGGTCATCAGGTCCAGTCCCCTGCCCTCACAGCATCACCATCCCCGACAGATTTCTTTTTTTTCAAATCTAACCTGCTTCAGACCCTTGAAAGTCCCCCTTAAGGACGGAACTCACAAGCCTGGGTTTACATCAGTCAGTATGATGATAAAGAGAGGAATTGGAAACATCCAGAAAAAACAGATTTCAAAAGGCGGGAGTCAGGCCCAACCTGAATTAACCAATGAAGATGTACGTGGGAAATGTGTTTGTTTTGAAGCTGTACAAGTACCAGGATATTAGCAAAACAATGCAGGCGAGGTAATACCATATAGAGAACCCCCAATGCTGTGAAACAAGCTTAAAAGTATTGTTTCGCGCCCCAGCTATTAGAAGATAAGTATTTCAAAGACGAATGCTTGAAATGGGAGTGGAAATAAGGAAAACAGGGTCCTTCGGGGAGCGAGAGTTTGAACGATAGAGCACTCAGTTTTGGTGATAAATGAGGTCAGTGCAAGAGAAAGGGGGACAATACCCCTTTCCCATGGGGGAGAGCGCGGGTTTTTCAAAACTTTGGAAGGATCCAATAAGATTTCGCTATATATTCGCTATCGTCCAATCACCGAGGACGAAAGTGAGGGGGCGGGGGGGAAGGGTGCTGTCCTCTCGTCAGTGTCTTTGTTGAATGGCCAAGCCGCTATTGGTCGAAATAGCTGAAGCAATGTCAGGGCACGCTAGTGGCAGGTGGGCCCCCGCCCCCAAGCAGGGGCTATTTGACTACTCGGGACAGCGGCACGGAGAGTGATGCTGTACACCGGTACTTAGTGCCCAGGAAGCCGTTTACAGGCGACCCCAGTACAGCGATTTTGCTCTTTTTCTGAAAAGGGGGGGGGGCTCTTAAAAGAGCCGTTGGGTCAGAAATTTCCTATGACAAAAACGTTTATTTTTTGGGCGCAGCCTTCTTGCTTTTCGCCGCTGTTTTGGCCTTAGTGGGTTTGGGCTTGGCAGCTTTGGGTTTCACCGCCTTAGCAGGACTCTTTGCTGCCCTTTTGGGCTTGGCGGCTTTCACTTTCTTAGAACTCTTAGCTGGTTTCTTGACGGCGGCAGCTGCAGGTTTCTTCGCTTTTTTCGGGCTCTTTTTAGGCACCGCCGCCTTTTTGGGCTTCTTGGGGGCACTAGCAGGTTTCTTGGTAGCTGCCTTCTTAGGCTTTGCCGCTGGTTTTTTCTTGGGCGCCTTCTCTTTAACTTCTCCCGGCTTTTTGCTGAGTTTGAAAGAGCCTGAAGCGCCAGTACCCTTTGTCTGCACCAAGGTGCCCTTGCTCACTAGGCTTTTCAGTCCCAACTTGATGCGGCTGTTGTTCTTCTCCACATCGTATCCTCCAGCGGCCAGAGCCTTCTTAAGAGCGGCCAAGGACAGCCCTTTACGCTCCTTAGAAACGGACACCGCCTTGGTGATTAGTTCGGTCACACTGGGACCTGAAGGTTTGCGGGCTTTAGAGCTTCCTGCTGCCTTTTTCGGTTTCTTGGTAGAAGCCTTCGTCCCCGGAGCGGAGACAGCCGGAGCCGCAACAGGCGCTGTTTCCGACATGCTGACAAGCGTTTTCCACGAATCAAAAGTAATTGGGCTGGTGAGGGTAGGTCAGATGCCTGAATTTATAGAGAAGAGCTGCTCTGTGATTGGTACGTTAAAGAGCCCGCCCAGCTGCAAGCCAAAAAGGGCTCTTCTCGCCTCTTTGTTTGTGTTTCTTCAGAGTTAAAAAAGTGTATTTTTTGCAAAATATCTATTACCAAATTTCCCTGTTTCTTATGTGGGTGAAGAGGAAAGAGGGTATTTTCTTGCAGTAGAGTTTCTTGTTGGAGAGAATAAAGATGAAATAAAGAAGAGCCAATAAACCTTGATACTTAGAGCTGGAGAGAGCTCTGAAGAGGGAAACTTTCGATTTTTGCTGTAAATTGAAACTTTATCGTTTGCAATAAAAGCACAACTACAATGACATGTTTTTCTTTAGAGGGTTTTCTCCACCTCAGGGTATACAGCCAATTATTTGAACGTATGTTGTCAATATAAATTGATTTTGAAAAGAAGGAAGTAACACAAGCTCATCTCTGAACTGGCAGACTGCATTAAGAACTGATTCCCTTATCCAAATCCTTTATCTCCCCAAAATACTAAATTCTGTTGAAATAGTCCCTCAGATACTGCCACAGGAATCTGACTGAAGACTTCTTTCATGCCTGGAAAATAAACAAGTAAGTATCTGGCTATAGCTGTCCAGGTACTTTAGTAAAACAAAAAGGTCTTTTTGATGATCTTTGAATGAATTGTTCCTAATAAAACAAAATAACTTATTTTCATGATATTCACTAGCAAAACTAACAACAAATGAAATGTATTAGTTGTTTTTAGATTGAAAGAAAATAAAGCTCTATGTTTTATATAATTATTTAATAAGCTTTAAAGCAAGCCCCCATTTAATAATAATAATAACTAACATAAAAGATAATTTTCTATGTAAATGTACTGCTTTGCAAAACTAGCTTCTACAAACTGAATAATTCATTTCTAAAGTTATCTAACTGTACCCATATTGTATCTGTATTTTACTTTGTCTTCATGTAATCTATGCCTCTCTTTTCAGGAGGAAAAAAATGGCAGGAGAGAAGTTTAATCTTTTCCATGACAGTATTTCAATGTACTTTAGTTTTGTGTTTGTTCAATTTTATTTCTCAAGAAGAAACAGAGCCTTTAAATTAATTCAAAGAATCTTGGCAGAGTAAATTTAAAAACTCCAAAAAGAGAGGCTGAATTGTTACTATCCTAGGATACAGGTGAGACAAAATGTGAGGAATTGCAACCTCTCTTTTCTCTTCTGCAATAGTCACCAAGAGTTACTTTTGATTATATTGATTTTAATCAGTGAGACCTAGGCCATAAACAGCTCCTCAGGTACAATGAAGAAATCTGAAAATGTGGTAATATGATAAACAAATTTAAAAATACAGAATAACATTGGCTAGACTGTAACAGGTGACCAGCAAAGGTTACTGTGAAGAAGCTCTATTGATTATTGTAGAAAATTAAGCTTCTCCCTACAATATTTACATAATACCATGGACAGGGCCTAAACTAGTTTAGAAATAATAGATGAACCGTAAAGAAATGCCAATTTGAAGTGAGAAAAATAATGTATCTCTTCTAGTCATTTTCTAAGAGAACACATATGCAACATTTTACTATAAAGTGGACATTACTAGAAACAGTAAATGAAAGCTGTGAAGATGAAAAAGTTAAACCTTCACCACCTGTGTTTCATATGTAGTCATGATGTTATCCTACTCTGTTTCCATGTTAAAAATGTTGAGTGACTGAGATAAATGTGAGCTCTGAAATGCATGATAAAAAAGTATCACCCAGAAAAGACACTGTAAGAATATTTTTAGAATATCTGTTGTATAACTGAAGCAAAATAAGTGCAATATGGATGAAAGATATACATGGGGAATATGAAATTGAAGTAAAATATATTAAAACTATTAATCAAGAGAAAATATATAATCCCTTTCCCATTGTCAGTTATTTGTTCCCTGAATTTTAGGGACAGAGGTCAATAATGTTTTGATTTAGGTCTATCTGAAGTAAGATGAAGAAATCTAGAACAGATTTTTGTTGTATGACAGTAGCTCTTACGGCTCCCTGATACCTAGCAATGGACTTTTGTTAGGCAGTGCAAACTCCCAGAGGATGTGTCTATGCAAAAAAGCTATTTTGGAATAAATAAATCACTATTTCAAAATCATTTTGAAATACCAGATGTCTTATTTCAAACTCTGTAAACCTCATTCTGGTTGCTTCTACACATGCCCGTTCTTCTGGAAGGGGCATGGTAATGAGCAGCCTGGAAGATGTTAATAAGGCACGGTTGTAAATTTCCTGGGCCTCATTAGCATATGGCCACGTGATTCGGAGTCCAGAAGAAGCCTCTTCCGGACTCTAAAACACAAAAGTAGATGTGCAGCCCATGGGGATCTTCCAGAAGGAGGGTTTCTTTCTGGAACATCCCCAAGGGCTGCACGTCTACAGTGTGTTTTGGAGTCTGGAAGAGCTTCTTCTGGACTCCAAATCACACGGCCATATGCTTGTGAGGCCCAGGAAATTTACAACCGTGCCTCATTAGCATCTTCCAGACTGCTCATTACCATGCCCTGGAAGAAGGGGCATGTGTAGAAGCAGCCAGAATGAGGTATAGCGCCTGTTCCAAAACAGATACAGCAGGGTCTCAAGATTTCGAATTTAATGTTCACAAATTCAATTATTTGGGAGTAGCCAAATGACCACTTCCCTTGTGCCACGGGTAGGGGTGCAGGCTGCCGCTGTTTCCATGGGGCTCCAGGGCATGGAATACTGACAGCCACCACCTCCCCTGGGGCCCCAGCAGGGGCGCCAGCAGCCACCACTACCCCCAGGGCTCCAGGCAGGAGCTCCGGCAGCTGCCGCTTCCCCCAGGGACCCGGGCATGAGCTCTGGCAGCCGGGCTGCCGGGAGGAGCCATATTCCCGAAATTCAACATTTGTGAGGGTTTTCAACATGGAACCCTCATGAATGTTGAGACACTACTGTATAGGGCTGTATAAACAGGGAATAGGGGCTATTTTGAAATAGGGGACCTCCAGCCCCATCCATGGTGACCCGCTGGCCAATTAGTGTGGAGACTCTAATTCAAAATAGCTGAGCCCTATTTTGATATGTATTGTGTGTCTAGATGAATTATTTTGAAATAAGCTATTCTGGAAGATTTCTCCTGGAACAGCTTACTCTGAAATAACCCTGCTGTGTAGACATAGCATACGGAACAGTAGCTACATCAATGAATTTCCGCTCTTCATGGGTTTCTTAAGTTTGCCTACACCTTTTGTTCCCAGCAGCCAATTGGAAAAGATTATCCCCCTCAAATGATAATAAATAAACAAAATAAAATAAATATTATTAATCATAATAATTAATAATAATGATAAAGAAAGAAAAAAACAAACAAGGGAAAAATGATTTTGTTTCACTCATTCTCCTCCACACTGTGTTTACAGTAGAGTCTCAATATTCGTGAACCTATGGTTTGCGAATTCAATTATTTGCGAGCAGCTGGATGGCTGCTTCCCTTGGCCCTGGGCAGGAATGCCCCAGAAGCCGCTGCTTCTCTGGGGACTCTGGGAAGCAGCGCCAGCAGCCAGGGCTGCCATATTTGCAAAATTCAACATTTGTGAGGGTTCCCAACATGGAATCCTCATGAATGTTGAGACCCTACTGTATTGGAGAGGTCAAGCCACTGAAAATAATAGAGGGAGAGAGGGCACGTCTTAATATGAGCTCTAGTGTTGTCACTTTTGCACTCTAGAAAGCACAAGTGGTTTCTGTGAGGCTTGGAATTAGACACAGGCAGTTGTTTACTCCTATTGCCAATGATTATATCCCTTCACTTATTTGGAAAGCGGAACATGTGGAAATTTAAGATTCACAGCTCTCATGTTCTGAACTGACTGAACTGCACCATGGCTACTTTTGTTTGTGGGTTTTTCTTTCCTTCTCTCTCCTTCAATATCAGGTATTTGTGATGAAGGAAGATGTCTTGGAATTGTGAGTAGCAGAATACAGATTCCATAAGGACAGTGCTTGATTACTCTATAAAGGAGTTAGAATGTAGCCGTGTTAATCTGTACCTTCACAAAATGAAAAAAGCAATCCTGTATGATTGTAAAGACTAACAATATAATTTATTAGGTGATGCATTTTCATGGGACAGACCCACTTCTTCAGATCTGGAAAATCCTGATAAATGATAACTAAGAGAATTTGACAGAAAGATAGAAAAAAAATGTGCAGAGGCCCAGCAGCTACTGATTTCTGTTTCATCCATGCGTGGCACAGCAATATGCAGCAGTGGGCTTCTACAGGAGGTAACAGAGTGGCATGCCAACATCCCTTCCCTGCCAGAGTACTGGAGCTACAGTCTGGGAGAGGAGTCCCCAACATTTCTTTGAACCCCTTGACTTAGGTAGGGCAGCAGTGGAAAGGGAGCTGTTGCCCAGATGCTAGGGATCTCCATAGTAAAAACGGGTTCCATGGGTCTGCAAGGTAACTCATCATGAATACTCCTGGCTGTGCCCTAAGCAGGACTTGAGGTCAGCATGTGTCAGTGCTTCTTGATTTTTGGCTGAAGACCTACAAACCCCGCTGTGCTTGTCTCTGCCTTCTGCTAGCCTTGCTGAGTGCCATGTCTGTGGAGCACCCTGAAACTTCACCATCTCCTCCTTCTCATTACAGGTTCCCTACTGTGCAAAACAACCTGGTGACCCCTAAGTGACTGGTCAAGCTCGGGCATGTGAGGGTGAATTGCATGGACACTTGAACAACGCGGTGAGGTATGTGGGATGGAGGCAGGGTACAGAGACCCTTTTAAAATACTATAAAGAAATATGCCTCAGCACAAAATGGCTAAAACATTAACCCCAGGACAAGAACTGAGGAACCGAGTAAACTGGGCAAGTCTAAACCAGTTAGCACTGGTATTTACTGGATTGCATACAGCCTGCATTAACAGCAGTGTGTAACTTCAGCAGCATCCACATCCTCTCAGCCTAAATTGAAAAACAGGAAAGACCATGGCCTCTGACCCATCAGCCCAGAGGAGCCAGCTGCGTACTTTAACAAGGAAAAAATAAGTATGAGATATATAGTTGTGCAAAATGGGGAGGGGGGGCTGAGGGTGGCTGCATGCGAAGAGAAGCAGAAGCAACCAGGCTGTGATGTGTCAGTCCTCGGGTGGAGCCAGCCAACGGCAGGATTATAAAGGGGGGCTACAACGTAAGGAGGAGGAGGAACTCCTGAATCCTGGAGAGACTGGGTGCTGTCTGCAACAAGGCCTGATCACCCTTTGCCGCTCCTCCCGCCTTCTCACGAGTTAGATAGAGTAGGGTGTGAATACCTAACGGTACCATGAAAATCTGTATTAGTAGTATAGCTAGCTGAAGTAACATGATGCAACGGTGCGTCTTATTGCTGTATCTGCTTAACTATGTAAGTATATGCTCTCAGTAAATGCTCTCATTAACTCTCTTTGTATTCTGTCTATTTGTATCCTGTCCGGTGGCAAGTCTGTCTATATGTTGATGTGTTTATGTTTTAGTTTCATGAGCCTGTAAGGGTCACATGTAAGGCTGAGGCAAAGACGCCCCAGAACCCCCAAAAGGGCTTTGACCCAATGACCGGGAAGTTCTGAAAGCAAGCTGCTTCAGCTGGGAAGCGTGATCTGCTGAACCTCTGTGCTCTACAGGACAGAGTGTTGTTTGTGTCTGTATGTCATACCCTCCTATTAACCCTTAAGTAGTCCCATCCCCTGAAACTCGAAACTCTCACTTCTTGGGGATAGATAACAGCTCTTAGAAATTGGGATAGATAACAGCCAATGAATTCCACCGACCCGTGGGCTGTTTTAGATAACTACTGGGAGTTAGAAAAAGCCCAGGGGGTGCTTCTCTTTCTTTCCAGGAGTAATCCTATTCCTCCTGTTAGTAGTGTGGTGTAAGCCATGGCTATAACTACACCAGTTTTTTAATAGCAGAATCAATCTCAGTGGTGCGGGTCATCACTGAGAAGGAGCCCTCCTTTTTTCCCAGTTCAACACTTCACTCACCTCCACCCTTATTTAGGACTTGGAGCACAGCTTATTTGCTCCTCACCTACTAGAGAGGGGTCCTCTACTTGGGCCCTACTGAGGAAAGTTCTGTTTGATTACTGGACTTTCCTTTCTGAGCATGTACTTTGTCCGACGGTCTTGTCTTTGGTCACTAGTGTAGTCCTGTATCCTTTCAGTGTCCTCATAGGCTACTTGTGTGTAAGCATCAGGCAACTCTGGCTATTCTTCCTAATTCTGTTTCAAAGGTTCTGTTGATATATTCACAACCTACTTGCCAACTATACCTGGAACATCTGGGTATGAAAAATGACTAAGCGTTATTTAACTAGGGTAAATACAACATAAACATAACAGAGTTCAGCTGTGGTGTATGGTCAAAGTATGCAACACATGGACTGTTTGCTCACAAAAGCCTTGACTATGACTTTCAGATTATCTGTGCCAGTGGGGACAATTCCATCTGACCTCCCAAGCACTAATGGAGGATACTGTTTTGTGGAGCATACAAATAGTGTGACTATGCACACACCATGTGTGCAAAATCACGTCTCAGGTGCAAAATATAGAATTGCAGGCCTCACTGAGGTATACCACTAGCAGTCAGTAGCTCGTGTGATGTTGTTCCTAAGTAGCTTTTGATGGTATGGAAAGTATCATCTGACCAAAGGTGTATGGAGAGTTAAAGGTGCTTCAGAAGGGGTGGGGCAAGCATGGGGGTCGGGGAAAAGTTGAGGGTGTGGGATGGTGGACCTCCAAGTTTATGAGGAATGGGACAAGGGTGCTCTCAGTCCAAAAT
Organism: Carettochelys insculpta; assembly: GCF_033958435.1. Lineage (NCBI taxonomy): Eukaryota > Metazoa > Chordata > Testudines > Carettochelyidae > Carettochelys > Carettochelys insculpta. Next base: position 287,013,476 of record NC_134137.1, on the reverse strand, counting down.
GTCTGGGTGATCTTGGCTGCCAGAGACAAGCTGAACATGTTCCCTCTGGCAGGTTCATGCTCCACCCTGGAGAGGATCGGATGTCTGGAGAGGGCATTGTGCACAGCTCACTATGGGTTAGAGTGAGGGCTTATAGCAAAACTATCGGGGGGGCGGGGGGCGGGAAGGGACCAGTGCCCAGGGGAGGAGGATCTGCTGACTTCACTCTATAGCACATCTAGAACTTGCTGCAGGTGTGGCGATTGCGTGGTTGCACCATCAGCCGAGTTGCATGGGACAGGCCAGTGAATGGATGGGGGATGCCCCAGTACTGCAAAATAGCACCTCTCTCGCCCTACATAGCCTGCCAGCCAGCCACAGAGGAATGTAGGAGGAAACCTTCCACCTACACTTCTGCTGCCCCCACCTGCCCATCCCCTGCAAATGCCCCTCCAGATGTGCTCTTTTTCCACACAAGCACTGTCAGGTGGAGGGGGCTGGGTGCTCTGGACCTGCATTGTTGGGAAGGGAGTAACAATAAGCAGTGTGTGGAAAGGGAGTGCGGGGAGGGGGCACAATGTGCCTACACACCCCCATCTGGCTCACTCCTCTATGTGATGTCACAAATGTTGTTCTTATGTAGTGGGTGTTACCGAATATAAAGGACAAGTGCCCATGGGAAATGCTACTGGGAAGTGGTGGTGGCTCCTCTGAGGAGTTGCTGCCCACGAGCCTCTACTGTACTTCTGGCAGCCAGAGAGAAAGGCCAGTGTAACATTGGGAATGGCTACCCATCAGAATTTGCTGCTTCTATCCATGCACATTGAGCTATTCCACTACGATGAGGATTTACTTTGTCATGGGGCAGCAAGCATTAACAGATGGAATTCACTCTCTCAGACTTTGCTACCCATGCACATCTTATTGGTCTGGGGGGGAGGAGGGGCTTTCACATTCTAACCCACATCGTTTAAATTTTCAATCCATTCCTCCCTATTTGTTAAAAACAAATCTAGAACAGCTTCCTCCATAGTAGCTTTCTCAACCTCCTGAAACAAAACAGAACAAAACAAAAATCTCCACTTCAGTTCAAACATTTTTGGATAATCTGTGTCCTGCTGTGTTACTTTTCCACATGTATCTGGATAGTTGAAGTCCCCCATCAATACCAAACCCTGCACCTTGGATTACCTAATCCATCTTTTCTGCCTGGTTAGATGGTCTACAATAGATCTGCAGCATAACATCACCCTTCTTCTTTCACCACTTCTATCCTAACTTAGACTTTCAACAAATCTGTCTCCATGTCCATTACCACCTCAATCCAAGTATAAATTGTTGCAGTGGAATTGTGGTTGCAACTACTTTTGAACACTAAGGAGAGGGGCCCACCTGATGGGAATGTAAAGTGTTTATTGCTTAAGTTAAAACCAGGATGGGAGGGGGATCTCACTCACTCTCGAACACACTTACAGTCCTAGACAGTGTGTTATCACAAACAGGAGGCAGTGCCTTTTATCTTCCCGTGGTGATTCCTGAGCTGGTCCACTGGTCAGTCGATCGGAGCAGAGGGCACTGTCCAGGATGCTCTCCTTGATGGTCAACCCCCATCCCTCTCTCTTTTATGGATTGTGGCTCTCTTCATTTGCATGTCTGAGTGCCATGTGCATGCTTATTGTTTACTCATGGGCTACGGTTACACTGACCTGAACTGCCGGCAGCAGTATTGGCCGATCTCAAAAATTCAAATAGCCACTCATTTGCATATTTGAACAATGGCAGACACTGCCACCAGCTGAAAAAAAAGCGGTGTAAACATGGTTTTGCCAGCGAAAGCCCTCTTTGTTGGCAGCTTCTTATGCCCGATTTTTTTTTTAAATGGAGAATAGATTGCATCACCAGGAAGTTGGAATAAATACCTTAGTCTGACAAAGCTGAAATTTCACTATCAGAATAAAGGATTGCAAAACCATTATTCCTGGAAGTTCACTGGCGTTGCCAAGTAGGTCGATTCATCTAGTGCTATGTCTCCTGACCAATACTGGCTTACAATTCCTGCCACAGGTAGCAAATGCACATGCATGGGTTTCACTATTACAGACTTTGCCTTACACCTGCAGAGACAAACACACAGCAGTACTTTTCTAATGTTGAAAATCTTTATTATTGTAAATTGGTGCTTAAACCACAGTCACTAACAGAAGGGAAACCTCTGCACAGATATATAAACTTTTTCTCTGTACTGATATACTACTTCAGAATGTTTCTAATGTAGACAAAATTTATCATTGTACATCAGTGCTTTAACCACAGTACTTAACAGGAATGAAACCTCTACAGAGATGTAGAGCTATATAAATGTAAGGAATGTGCCAGCAGGACCTCAGTGCTGCTGAAGGCTGGGAGGAATGTGTCTCCCAGAGATCATTCGCATGAGAATGAAAAGGTGTGTGCCCAGGGACTCTCCAGCAATGCCCAGAGATTGACAGCAATGCTGGGCCCCCAACAGGTGGTGGGAAGATGCTAAAGAGCAACCCTCACCACCTTTTAGGTTCTGGAACCTGTCCCCACGGCCTTTGTCGGGGTGTGCCTCCAGGAGATATGAACCCACGCCGGCACCCCCTTGGGAAGACTAGGGCTGAGGAGAACAATGAAGCAGACAACAGAATTTTATAAAACACAAACAAATTAATTTATTAATACGCAAGGAATGAACGGGAATATTGCTGCAAGTTCTTATTTTAATAACAGTACGCACTTACTTGAATTAAGAGAAAGATAATATTTAACACCAGCGTGTGATGTGGTCTCAGGTAAGTTCAATGCAGGGGTCAGTTTAAAGGAAAGTAATGACTATGTATGTATTTAGAATTAAAAGGAGGGAGAGGGCGCTACCTTTTACCCTTACCGGGATCGGGTCGCTACTCCGAGCCAAATGACAATTTTATAAAAGGCCGATGGAGGGTTTACCTCTCTTATCAAGCCAAGTAGGAAAGTAAGGAAAGAGGGAGGCCACGCCTTCACCTTGGTATGTATTCTATCAATTTACTAACAGGTTACTAACAATTCCCCTCCAACGAAGTATTAATAACTAACAATTGTATCTATAATTAACTACTAAAATAATTTAACAATCTTATCTATTACTAACAATTCAACTATTTAACTAACATTAAAAGAAACCATTTATGAGAGACAGATCAATTAAGGTAATAACAGTTTCAAATTATAAGCAGTCTTAGTAAATGTGTTTTTTGGACTAGAGTTCAGCCAGAGGCCAGCAAGGCCTGGCTTTAGCTCGGTCCTTGGGGTGCTGCACCTGTCCTGCCAGACAGGTACACAGCAGGGGGATCAGCCCTGCTCCTTCACTAGGGGTCCCTTAGCTATTGGCTGAAGCAGTGATGCTTTGTCTGTAGGCCCTGCGCAAAGCGCAGGCCTGCCGGTGAGTTAGGATACTTGTCTGGAAAATGTGTCAGGTCTGGTATTAGGCTGCTCTTGGCAGGCGCTGGGGTTCACTATGCCAGGGATGCAGTACCTGCGTGAAGACAGGCCAGTTTGACACCGGCGAGCTCCCCCACAGAGACACCGCCTTGCTGCTGAAGACACCACCTCAGGGATGCTGGGTGGTGACAGTCTTGCGCCTTGAGTCTTCAATCTTCACCCAAAGGGTTGGCCTAGGGACTTGGCGGACACTCTTACAAGCCACTCCTTCCCATCCAGGGCTGAGTAGAGTGGGCTATGAGACCTGCTTATATAGAAGGTCCTCATGAATAATTCATGAGACCATTTTCATACAGGTAAAGTCCTCAACTAGGTCCACCCTCTGGTGGAAAGTTCTGGAAACCATCCAGGCTCACCCAATCAGATTGCCCCTATGCAAAGCTGGACACCCCTGATTCATGAATATGGATGAGCACGTGGAACAATTCAAATTCCTGGGGGAGCTACCGGTCAAAAAGAACCGTTAGAGTACTGCCAACGGGCAAGCAATGACAGTTGAAAGCTTCATGTGTTTGAGGGGATTTTTCTCACACAGCCCCTTCCCACCAAAATCATGGTGTCCCTGACTCACAGGGGCGATAATGCCTGTACAGATGATTTACACATGACAGTGTGCAGATGTGATACCTTGCAAAGAAAACCTGATAGGTAGCAAGGAAGCAATGAGATTTGTCTATTGTGTACATGTTGTAAAATCACAATTTATGCTAACACTTGTTGTAAGAATTGTGAAATCTCACCAATGCTCCAAGTCATTGTGGGGGACAAGGCAGATCATCATAACTGCATAACACATGGACTACACAGGGCTCCCCTGGTTTAAAGTACTGTAAAGTAGAAGTGGGAAGGATATGGGTTGAACTGGTTAACTGAGTGGCTTGGCCCTGCCTAAGCCTTGCCATATAGCTATAATCCTGGTTTGACTAGCCTTCCCCACCTGTTAAAAACTAGAGGTCGATACTAGTGCTCATATCTTGTATGAGACTCTACTTTGGTAGATTCTGTGAGGTGAAATCACAGGGCCCAACGATAGGTCCAGAGAGATTTGACTTTGGAGATTCACTAGTGTCTCAGGAGTAGAAGATGCAATTAAGGAAGAAGCTTTGTGAGAGACTGAAGGCATTCTCACTACATATGTGGGATGTGCAAAAGGGGTCAAACATAACATCAGACTGCATGATGCTTGACTTTTCCAGGAGAGATCTAGGAAGATAGCCCTTTCTGAGATGGAAGATGTCCGACAGCATCTTCAAGAGCTGGCAGAGACTGGCATTATTACAGAATCCCACAGCCCATATGCTTCAACCCATTGTGGTGGTTTGTAAAAAGAATGGGAAAATTTGGCTGTCTATTGACTACAGCACCCTAAGCAGCCATACCGTGGTCTAACAGTCCATTACACCTCGGATTCAAGGTGCTTTAGATTGCCTGCTGGGAAGTCAGTGGTTTTCAGTTTTAGACCTTCGAAGCAGATATTATCAGATTCCTCTGAGAGAAGAAGATAAAGAGAAGACAGCCTTCGCCTGCCCATTAGGGTTCTACCAGTTCGAACGCATGCCTTGGGGGATTTCTGGGGCACCAGCCACATTCCAGTGTCTTATGGAGAAAGTTGCGGGCGACATGAACTTACTGCAAGTCTTGGTTTATTTGGATGACCTGATCGTATTTGGAAGAACATTGGAGGAGCATGAAGGAAGACTTCTTCAGGTCCTCGAATGGTTGGAGGCCTATGGATTGAAGCTTTCTATCAACAAGTGCCAGTTCTGTAGAACATCGGCGAAGTATGTGGGTCACATTGGCCGTGTCTACACTAGCCAAAAACTTCGAAATGGCCACGCAAATGGCTATTTCAAAGTTCACTACTGAAATGCTGAAATACATATTCAGCGTCTCATTAGTATGCGGGTGGCTGCGGCACTTCAAAATTGACGCAGCTCGCCGCCGCGCGGCTTATCCAGATGGGGCTCCTTTTCGAAAGGACCCTGGCTACTTCGAAGTCCCCTTATTCCTATCTGCGTATAGGAATAAGGGGACTTCGAAGTAGCCGGTGTCCTTTTGAAAAGGAGCCCCGTCTGGACGAGGTGCGTGATGGCGAGCCACATCAATTTCGAAGTGTCGTGGCCGCCCACATACTAATGAGATGCTGAATATGTATTTCAGCGCTTCATTAGTAAACTTCGAAATGGCCATTTGCGTGGCCATTTCGAAGTTTTTAGCTAGTGTAGATGTAGCCATTGTGTCCCAGGAAGGTGTGAGTGGTGACCCAGATAAAATAGAGGCACTTGTCACATTGCCACATCCCAACAATTACTGGGAGCTTAAAACATTTCTAGGGTTTAATGGATACTACCGTAGATTTGTGAAGAATTATACTACCATTGTCAAGCCTCTGAACAATCTCACCTGTGGATACCCACTTGGCAAGAGCAAGACAAAAACCAGGGGCAAGTGGAGGCCCCCAAGGCTTCTAGAGCAGAAGTGCCATGGTCCTCTAGAGCCTTTTGGATCACAATGGGATGAGATGTGTGAGAGAGCTTTTCGAGAGATCATTAACTGCCTAACTCATGCTCCAGTACTAGTGTTTGCTGACTCAAACAAACCCTTTATTTTACATACTGATATCAGTGTGGAAAGTTTAGGGGTAGTTTTATACCAAGAAGTGTCCAGCAAACAGAGACCTGTGGCCTTTGCCAGCTGAGGATTGTCTGATAGCGAGACTCATTACCCATTCACAAGCAGGAGTTCTTGGCCTTGAAGTGGGCCATCACTGAGAAGTTTCATGACTACCTGTATGGTGCTAAGTTCCAGGTATGGACAGACAACAATCCATTGACATATGTGTTGACCAGTGCTAAGCTGGACGCTGTTGGGCATAGATGGGTGGCTCCCTTGGCCAGCTATGAGTTCTGCGCACAGTACCGATCTGGGAGAAACAACATTGATGTAGATGCATTGTCATGGTACCCACAGCCATCAGAAATTGCTGAGATTCCTTTAGATGGAGTGAGAGCTATTTGCAATGGAACTTATCACAAGTCCAAGGCCCCTGAGAGTTGTATTGCTGAAACTCTGGGTTTACCACCCGAGAGTGTGCCATCGGCCTCTGTGAACTATATTGTGTTGGACCAATCTCCATTGCCCAGGCTCAATGCTGTGGACTGGCAAAAAGCCCAACTGCAAGATGCTGACATCCGTGATACCCTACTTGCAAAAAGAGAGGGGCAAAACCCTATGACCATTGTTCCCTCCACTTCTGGAAGTAAACTACTGTTGAAGGAGTGGAACAAACTGAGACTGATACAAGGTGTGCTGAACCAGGTCACAGTAGATCCATTGCAAAATCGATGAACACAACTGGTACTGCCAACAGAGTACAGACCCCTGGCCATGAGGGCCCTGCATGATGATTTTTGGGCATTTGGGTATGGAAAGAACCCTTGAGCTTACCCACGATAGGTTCTATTGGCCCCAGATGGCTGAGGATGTACTCAGGAAAAGTGAGACGTGTGCGTGATCTGTTCATCGGAAAACTCTGCCCACTAGAGCAGCCTATCTGCAGAACATCACAACCAGCAAATCCTTGGAAGTGGTATGCATTGATTTCTTGTCTCTAGAACTGCATAGGAAGAATTTTGGAAATATCTTAGTAGTGACTGACCACTATACCCGGTACACTCAGGCCTACGCCACTTGTGACCAGAAAGCCACCACTGTAGCACGAGTATGGTGGGAAAAGTACTTTTCATTGTTTGGACTTCCAACTTGGATACACTCTGACCAGGGGCGAGACTTTGAGAGTCACCTCCTAGAGGAGGTGCTGAAGGTGGCAGGAATAAAAAAAGTCCAGGACAACCCCTTATCACCCGGAAGGTGACCCTCAGCCAGAATGATTTAACCGAACTCTATTGGATAGACTGGGTATGTTGCACCCGGAGCAGAAGGCATCCTGGAGTCAACATGTTGCCTTTTTGGTGCATGCCTACAATGCCACGAAGAACGACGCTACTGGAGCCACATCGTATTTGCTGATGTTTGGACAAGAACCCAGACTACCCATAGACCTATGCTTTGGGGTGTCAGAGAATGGAGAAAGCTATGTGACACACCTAACGTATGTTTCTCAAATAAGGTAAAAGCTGCAGGATGCCTACCATTTGGCTACAGCAGCTGCCCGCAAGAACACAGATGATAACAAACACAGGTATGATGCAAGAGTGTGCCTGCAGGAGCTCCAACCTGGGGACAAAGTTCTGCTGTGAAATCTAGGTGTTGCTGGCAAACACAAGATTGCTGATAGATGGAAGGCAACACCCTACCTGGTGGTGGAAAGACTTAGGGACCTACCTGTCTACAAGATTAAACCTGAGGGTGGGTCAGGGCCAATGAAGACAGTGCATAGAAATTTCCTACTGCCCATGGGAGAATTGGTTGGTGCCCCTTCTGAGATGGACTATGACACAAAACTGGGGTGGAAAGAAAGTTCAAGGCCACATCCACTACCCAACACAGTGGGCACTGCGGAGCTAATCTACCCATACCCAGCACCTTTGAGAGTGACTCTGGAGAGAATGAGGTCCACATGGAGCACCTTAGAATGGGAATGAGGCCCCAGAACTTATCAAGGGAACATGGGGAAAGTTCAACATCTTCAGAGCTAAATCCCAAGGCAGAAGCATTTAGGCCTGTGGCTGGAAACCCTCCTCCCAGAACAAGACTAGCCTGGGATGATAAAATTGTCCCACTTGCAGACAGTCTGGAGGAGAACCAAGCATGAGTAGATACACCTCAATTAGCAGAAGGTAATGTTTTTGCCCAGGACATCCCTGTGTATGAGCAAGAGATACAAGGGTCTATGCCTGTACAAAGGGAATCCTCGGGAGGGCCCCCCTTGCTCCTTTCCTCAGAGGAGGGTCCTGCAGGCCCTGTTATGCCCATGCTCAACAGGCAAGATAGAGTTATAAAGCCCATAAATAGACTAACTTACGAGGCCCCAGGAGTGGTTGGGGAGGATGTAATACACCTGGCGCACAGACTTGTGGAAGCCATAGTGGGTTTTCTCAGACCCTTAGAAGGGAATTCACATGGATGGTGTAATCCGCTTCTGGAGCTCTAGCTGCCGTTCCTCTACCCGCAGGCGCCTCTCCGACACCTCCAGCTGACAGCGGAGGGTCGCGAGCAGCTGGGGGTCCGTGGCCGTCCGCGGGTGGCTTCTCTGTTGGCCTCGTCCTGGGGCTGGTCGGTGCTCCACCGAGGGGCTGGCCTGCTGGGATGGCCCCGGTGGGCTTTCCGGGACCACAGACACCTCGCCAGCACTCTCCGGGCCCTCCGATGGTGCAGCTGCGGAACACAGGGGGGGCACTAGAGTGGAGACAGCCGTTAGTCTGGGCCCTGACCCGTGGCCCTTGTCCCCCCACCCCTCTGCTGCTGGTTCCCCTTCCCCGTCCCCTGGAGATGCTGCTGCTGCTGATGGGTGTCCCACCCCCACCCCCGGGGACCCTAGGTTCCGCTCCCCCGATCCCCAGGGATGGGGCATGGCGCTGTCCTGCTGGGGGGCAGGGGCTGATGCACTCTTCTGAGGGACATGCCACTGCTGTCCTTGGGGCCATGGTCATCTGGGCATGTGGAAGGCCCTGCTCATGTCTCTTGTCCCCGCTCCTTAACCCCAGGGGTGTGCACTGGGGGGGTACATACCTGACGGTCCGCTCCCACGTTCGGGGGACACCCATTGGGTGGACGCCTTGCTGGAGCTGCGGGATGGGAGGGCGATGCGGAGCCCCCTGTTGCTGGAGGACTCCCCCTCTTCCTCCTCCGGCATCCCAGGGGTGGGCTCCTGGGGGGGCCCCTGGGGTGCAGGGCTTGCCTCCGGGGTGGACTCTGTCTCCGGGGCCTGCTGGGTCTCGTCGGCCAAGGTGTCAAAAGTGGCCGGGGGGAGGAGGTGTACCGGGGGCCCAGGATGGCCCTGAGCTCCCTGTAAAAGGGGCAAGTGGCAGGGGCAGCCCCAGATTGGCTGGCCACGTCTCGGGCCCGGGCGTAACCCTGCCGCAGCTCCTTGACCTTACTCCTGACGTGGTCAGGAGTGCGGGCAGGGTGACCCCGGACAGCCAGGCCCTCGGCCAGCTGAGCGAACGCATCCGCGTTCCCGCCTCTTGCTCCCCATTACCTGGAGCACCTCCTCCTCACTCCAGAGCCCCAGCAGGTCCCGGATCTTGGCCTCCATCCAGGAGGGGCCCCGCTGCCTCTTCCCCGGCTGGCTGCCAGCCTGGGAGCCCTGACTCCCCTTGCGGGAGGGTGCCCTGGGGGTGCTTGGGGGCTGGCTGGCTGCCATGGGGTGCATGATGGTGGCTTGGGGCTGCAGAGAGACGTGCAGGCTAAGCACATGGCTGTGCTGCTGCCTGCATGAGCTCTCAGCTTCCTGCACAGGAAATAAGGGGGTGGGGAGCTTTAAGGGGCTGCTGCATGCGGCGACCATAGAGCTCAGGGGCTGGAGAGAGTGTCTCTCAACCCCTCAGCTGATGGCTGCCATGGAGGACTGCGCTATTTCGATGTTGCGGGCTGCAGATCGTCTACACGTGCCTTACTTCGACGTTCGGTGTCGAAGTAGGGCGCTATTCCCATCTCCTGAGGGGGATAGTGACTTCGACATCTCGCTGCCTTACGTCGATTTCAACTTTGAAATAGCGCTCGCCGCATGTAGATGCGGCAGGCGGTATTTTGAAGTTGGCACGGCTACTTCGAAGTAGCCGGCTCGTGTAGACACGGCTTGTATGATTTAGGCTACCCCAAATGCTGATTCATCTCCAAGTGGAAAGGTTTCCACCCATCTTGAGAGATGATCTCTGTCTGTGAATATACACCTATCTCATAGAGTGGAAGGGACCTGCAGAGGCTATTGAATCCAGTCTGCTAGCCTCATAGCAGGACCTACCACCATCCCTAACTTTTTTTTTTTTTTAAATCTATTTACTCCTGACTGGCTCCCTTGAGGCCTGAACCCACAATGTTAGGTTTAGGAGGCCAATGCTCAAACTACTGAGCTATCCCTCCCTACACCATTTTTGTTAAATATATTTTGAATGGCTCTAGCAGTATCCATTATTTGTTGTTTGCAGTGGTCCTATTAAATCCATTCCCACCCAGTCCCAGACTTGACTGACCTATAATTGAGCATACCAGGTATAGTCATGTTCAACATTTCTGCAATTAACCTCTATGAAACTAGAGATATGTCTTCAGCACCATACATATTGTAATTGTGTCACTAGTGCTTCACGATGTGAATGACATGCCCATTGCTAAAAGGAAAAGAGAAGAATACACGACATACAGAGCAAAAGCAAAGAAACAAGGAAAGGAAAATGAAATACACAAACAGGTTGTGAAAGACAGCACAAGAGGAAAGCATAATAGGTGTGACATACAAGTACACAGAATGGTATAGGTGTGTGTTCACTATGTTTGCCACTTGCATGAATTATACTTCTTGTAAAATCAAGGGCTCAATGTATAGCTCTGAGGCAATTGCTCAAGGATAGCGTATTACCCTCGGTTCATGTCTACACAACTAATTGGTTTCAAAATAATTACACAATGCATAGTATGTAAAATGCATACATTATTTCAAAATATTGTATTCCGGAATTGGTGCCATCTATATAGCACCAAGTTTCAGAATAAGGGGCTATTCCGATATGTCCATTACTCCTCATATGATGAGGACTGTCAGACTCAGAAGAGCACGCTTGAAATAGCAGCACCTTTTGAAATGAGCACACAAGCATCGCTATTTCAGGCTACAGTAGTATTCTGAAATATCAAGTGCATATAAGCCATAGCTGCAATGTCTTGTATGGAGATGATTTATACTTTCTTAAAAATACCCTGGATGTACACGCTGCTAATAGTGTTACTGAAGTGAAAAGTGAAAGAATGACCTTTCTAAGATAACAAAACAAGTTTCTGAATATAAAAGAAATGACCTTTTTGCTTCTCAAGGTGGTGTCCACATTTATTTTCCTTCCCATTTTCTGGCAAACTGGACACTATTCAACCTAGAAAGATGGAATGATATGGTGAAATGAACATCTGGCTATGGTGATAACATTGCCAGGGTACACAGTTCACGTGTCCACAATGAATGCATTCTTATTATTTCTTTTACACATTTTCAATTTGTCCTTACATAGTAACTATCATTCCTCTGGGTTCAATTTCATGTATTAGCATACCCACTCATCAATATCATTTGTCATTCCTGTCCAATAGAATTTTGATGCTATTGAATGTCTTGTTTTAGTTTTTGCTGTATAAGTGCTGTCATGAAACATCTTAAAGACTTTTTGGACTTCTTGCATGGTTTCCACAACAGGAACCTTTTTTCCTTTGGCTGAATGGAACAATTTTCCATCTGTTAATCAGAGAAGACAGAGATCAGAGGCTGATTAGGATTCTGTGTATCCGGTGTGGGATAAACTTTTAGGACCCTGCTCAACCATTCACAGGGGAGGGTACTTCTGCACCCACTATACAGAGACCCACACTTTGAGGCACTTTCCCCGGGAAAGCAGCTTTGTTCCACCCAGGCCCCCTGTCATTCCACCTTTCTCCCAAATCCTATAGGCATTTCTCTATTACACCCCAACCCCTCCACATCAGAAAGATCAGAGAAGGTACAATCCCGTGTTGCAGCTTTAGGTCTATCCAAGGGAGTGTGAAGTTCTGTAGCAGCAGAGCTGCATGAGTGACCTGGTTATGGAGCTTCCTTAGGTGTCATCATCATCACGCTCCACTCGGCACTTCTGCTGGAGAAAAGGTAGGGCATGGGGGCTTCCCTGCCACCCCACTTATAAACAAGGAAGCACAGTGTTGCACTGAAGCTGCACAAGTGAAGAAAAGGCCTTGAATAATCATAAGTTAGATCAATGCCCCAAATATTCACCACATGTAACACGGGTGGCATTATAATGGATTGAGCCCAAGGGGTTGAATTTCATTGAATGGTTAGAACTAAGGATGTTAAATTTCATGCAATCAACTAAATGAGTAGTCAATGTTTTTTTTCCACCATTGACTAATCAGTTAGTTGGTAAGCACTTCAGTTTGAAATCTACAATAACCCTCCTTTGCCTCCAGCCCCCTGAACCTCCAAAAGTCCACATTTCCTCCTACTTGATTGCACAATGATAATACAGCTAAATGAGGAACTGGTCAGAGTAATGTCTCTCTGTATAAAAATGGGGGAGGGCATTGTGAGCATGGGGACGTCCTGGGGCCCTGTCACTGGGGGATGGAGAGGGCACTACTAGAGTGATGGTGGGGACTGTGACGAATAGAGAAGGATGACAACCAGATGTGTGGCAATCCTTCAATTACTATTGGGCATTGCTGCCCTAGAGTGCCGTCTACTGGCACCAGGATGCAGTCCCAATCTGGTCGGTCTCTGTTCACGCATTAAAATTCAGGGTCTCTAATAATTTTCACTGCATAGCTTGCACATCTCTCTATGTTAGCTACATCTTTGTAGAAATAGGGTGACAGAAGTGAGCACACCCAGCAGTGCAGGAGAAAGCAAATGTTCAACTTATAGTATGGCCTCCAGATGAAGGTTCTCAATTAACTGTACTTGCCTCAAGTGATTAATGCAAAACAAATCAGCTAATTTTTCAAAAAGCAGTAGTAGATGGTGCCTAAGCAATGGTGCTGGGAGCTGTCTGAAAGCAAGTGGCCCCCACCAAAGTTCCCAGTAACCTTTTCAATGGATAAGCAGAGTAAATTGTGTTATGTGCACCTTGCCTTACACACATGTGCAGCACCAATAGAAACACAGGATGTCATCAGTGGGCACTATGCCAGTAAGCTGCACAGCACCTAAAACTCTCCTGGGCATCTGGCCTAGTGCTCAGATTTCATGAAACACTGTCCCCTACCCTCCAAGGTGAGACCCTGCACTCCCATCCCGCTCATTTGCACTCCTAGACTAGAGTGGGGTTTGGTTGCAAAATAATAAAACTAATAGAAGCAGTATTTGCAGAAGACAAACAAACCCAGATCATCAGCACAAAGAATTGAACATACAACTTTTTGGGCTAAAGCCCTGTGCTCTACCATATGAGCTAAAGACTAAGTACCTCTCAGTCAAAACTGTAGAGCACGGACTTCACGCTCCCTTGTAGGTGGTCTCTGTGCTTCTGGAGTTCTATTTTAAAAGGATCAAAACTCCCATGGAAATGAGTTACAAGGGAGGGCATGCAATTTAGGGAGTCACTGGGACAGATCAGACAATGAGACTCGTAGTGTAAACTGATAAGAGCCCGCGGTGGGCAGCTCCCAGCGCAGGGGGAGGCTGGGGGCCGGCTGGGAGAAACAAGGCTTTAGTGCAGCTGTACCTTTAAGAACAAACAGGCAGCTGCATTGGAAATAGTATGGAACTAAAAGGGGAAATAACTCCCTCCCTTTGCCCCCCCACCCGGGCTGTGCACACCCAGCGGGGGGACTTACCCACCGGAACAATTGTTACTCCCTTTTTCTGTCCCTGGGTGTGAGGGGAACCATAAAAACCTTTCGCAGCGGCTCCCAGCATCTTCCCTCAGCTCCACTCCCCCCACCCGCCTGATTTCTCTCCTCCAGCGCCTGCTCTGCGCACCCTACAGTTCTTCGACCCCCACCCCCTCCACCTAGTTTATTCCCGCCCATAACCCTCTGCGATTTGCCCCGAAGCACTTTGCAACGTGTGTAAAAATAGGGCAGCACTATCTGAAACCCAGTAAGGGTAAGAAGAAGGGCAGCAGCGACAGCAGCGCCTACGGAGCATGCTCAGCATACTCGGCCTATGAAATTCTGAGAGGTAGCAATTGCCGCGGTTACAGCAGCCTCCTCTGATTCTGCTGTTCTACTAACAGGAGCCAACCCATGATCCTTAGCGTTCAACCTCTGCGCATTTCTAAGAAGGCGGTCTGAGTAGCTGTCCCGTCCAGGAGCCCCCGCTTTCAGTTATCTGAGCACCGAGCAAGTTACCTTTGGGGGTTGTACTTTTGTCTCCAGTCAGCAACAAACTCATCATACAGTTTTGCTTAATAACAGTTTCTAACACAATGTGTCACATCATGCAAGTGCAAGTTAACAAGGCCCTTTTCCACAAACCTATAAAGCATATGCTCCTTGCTGGGTTCAAATTTCCCACAGTGTAGGGAAAGGAGACCTCAGAGCTGTGCCTCATACCGGTGCCATGACTCTTTCCAAGAGAACCTTCCCAATTCATGGTCCACATTGACCACTGCTGCAATTATTATTGTTATATTCTAGGAGCACCAAACAGTGCCAATCTGGTCAGAAGCCTAATGTACTAGGCATAATAATGTGTTCACATCTTGATATTTTATTAATAGTATCAAATTGACCATTCTAGTAGGCTTTCTTGAGATGAAAAGAAAAGCTTCAGTTTATATACATTTATTTCAGTATTTTTAAAATATAATTCAGTTTATTTATTAATTAATTTGTTCATAGAGGTATTTTTAAAAGGGAAGAAACTCTGCTTCCAAGTTTCTCAAATTTTGTTGTTGTTGTTGTTTCAAGATACAAAGCACTAAAGCCACAGACAAAACAATAGGAATTGGGTGGGGCATTAGCAGTATACCCTGTAAGCTGAGTGCTTGGGTAACAACCCAGGAAAGAATCAGGTGCCTCCCAACTAATAGCTGAGCTCCCACAGCTGTCCACACCAGGGCTGAACTTCCCCAGGCAAATTCCTCAGATGTGGATTGGAGTCAAGTGCTGCTTTACCCTGGTGCTAGGTCTCCTATTGTGGTCTCCCAGAGACTACGGTTTCAAGTACCAGCACAGAGTTAATACTTTACAACTCTCTATATAATATGATACAAACATATAAGCCACATAAACAGATTAAATGAATCAGCAGCTTGCATTAGACGCCACATTTGGCCCACTTGGCAAAAGATTTGGTGCAAACCTAAAACAATGGTTACAATAATGGTTTTCACATTCATTTTAAAATCCGATAACTTCACATGCTGAGCTCTTAAGGTTGACTTTTATATTCCCATTTTTCACGAGGCGTAACACCAAATTCAACCTTGCATGGTTGATCTTAGAGTAGTGCAGATGGACAGCTGTGAAATTTGACATACCTCCTTGATATGTCCCACAGTGTCCCAAGGTGACCACTCTGAGCATCACTTTCAGGTCTGCTGCTCTCCAGCTGTGCAGGAAGCAGACTTGGAAAATTTGAATGTCATTTTCTGTCTGTCCACTGTGGTGTTTGGAGCAGGCAGCACACCTCACTTGCACATCTGACCATGAATTCTCAGGGTCACAAATGAGCTCCAGCATGGACTGTGCAGGAGATCCAGGATCTTATTGCTGGGGGCATAGTGGATGAATCTGTGCTGGGAAAACTATGAAGCAGCCCAAGAAATGCAGACTTATATGCAAAGATGTCACAGGCCATGGAGGGAAAAGGGTACACCAGGGATGTTCAGCAGTGCTGTGTGAAAATAAAAGAAGCTCAAGTAGTCAGGCCAAAAAATAAAGAAAGTAAACACGTGTTCTGGGTCGTCACTACAAACATGGTGCTTCTATGAGCAGCTGCATGGGATTCTAGGGAGTGACCCAACCACAGTCCCCAAACAGTCTGTGGGTACCTCTGAAGAGATTCCTCAGGAAGCCTCTGACCAAGAGCAAGGAGGACACAGTGTATGAGGAAGAGGAGGAGGATAATGGTCAGCAGGCAAGTGGAGCAGCTGATCTTGCGACAGCCAGGAACATTTTGTAACATTGGATTTCATCCCTTCTTCCCAGGATCTTTTGTATCTGGACCCTGATGGTGGGGAAGGCACTTCTGGTGAGTTCTCATTTTTAATCATGCCACAAGTGGGTTAAGACAATTGGGTGTGATCTATGGCGGCTGCTGTACTTTCAGAACCTGGGGGTCCCTGGAAAATGTTAATGTGTCTGGGGACAGAATGCTGATCCATCCTGTACCTCTCCATAAAACCCTAACACAGGTACTCTTTAATTCTTCTCATGAGGTTTTTATTCCACCCCCAAGATAAGACATCTTTCCTCACCAAACCATCAGTAAGTAATCTGGCATCATGGCACCACAGAGCAATTTTGCATGACAAGCCTTCTACCTACATTGAGACAGCATTCATTCATCATCAATATTTTTTTATGCTAAGCAGACTAATATCTCTTTTTGCAACTTAGAGGAAGCAGAGGAAGGAGCATTAAGTTACCATATGATAGCACAAGCTGTTCTGCCATGCCTGTAACACCTCTCTCCCTTACCCAGGCTGCTAGGGGAAGGGAAATTTTCACTGTCCCAACAGAGTGGGCAGGCCAAGCGGTGTCCCAGAAAGCTGCAGGGTGGAAAGCACAAGCTGCTGTGCCCTGGCCAGACCACCTCCTCCCTTCCCCGGCTGCTGGGAGAAGGGAAGTTTTCAGTCCCGGCAGAGTGGGAAGTAGACACACACCATAACTGCAAGAGACACATAGCTCCAACAGCATATCTGCACTGTCATGCTTCCCCCCCTCCCCGATCTTTCTTCCCATGCTCTTGGGAAAGGGCAAGGGGAGAAGCACATGCTGATGGACACTAAGGCAACCACTAGCCCCTCCTCCCACCTGCTCTCAGCATGCACACTTGCAGAAACTGGTTTTCAAAACACAGGAAGCATATCCCCAGTTTGTGCCTCACACAGGCTGCAAGATCTCTGTGTAATACCTGCTGCACAGAGGATGCTTAAAAGTCCAAATTTGTCCTTGCAGAGAATGCATGCCTACTCTCTTTCAAAGACGGTCATTCAACAGATTCCTTTGTGTCTTTAACTTATCTACAGTCATAGCAATGGAGAGGTTAGTAGGAGAGTAATAGAGTTGTTAGTCTGTCTCTGAAAACAAAACAGAAAAAAAAACCCCCAAGAAGTCTTGTAGCCTTTAAAGAGAAACAAAATAATTTATTAGGTAATGAGTTTTTGTGGGGCAGACCCACTTCAGATCTCGAGATAGTGCTGTACTGGAAATAGTGCTGAAAGTGAATTGGCATGATGGTTATATAACAGACAGATGCAAACAAAAATTGAAATGAAAACTTATAAATCAGGTACATGGGATAGAAGGGTGGGGGAATCACTGCAAATGCCTATGAAGTTAATTTTGGCAGGTGCCTTGGGAATGTTGCTGTGTTCATTGTCCCATTAAAGGTAACATTCCCAAGCCACTATGCTGCAGAGTAGGAGGGAGGGGGCAACCACTGCTGCACATAGGCAAGCTGTGAAAGGGCCAGGACAGAAGCCAGAGTCTTAACAAACAGCCTCCCTCCTTACCTTCAACAGAATGCACAGAGCCTGTGGAACATGTTTGGCCATTACTGACTATAGGCAAACCGGTGCAGTGTTGGCTCAACCCAAGAAACACCTGCCCGGGCTACAACAGAGTTCTACCCGGATGAATCCCCCACCCCAGCGGTTAACTGACTGTTTGTGGGCCATGCACTTTCTCTGGGATGCACAGTCAGTGAGAGGTATGTGAACAGTATTTGCTTTTTGAACTGCTTAGTGCCCGTGCTCTCTTTAGAGCAGAGGCGAAAGTCACTTAAATTTCTTTCAGGTACTGTCCTATCACTCTTAGGACCGGTGGACTGGGGGCTTGGGAAAAGCCTGCGACAAGCCTGAGCAGCAGAAAAGGAAGAGGTGTGTGGTGTGGGACATCTGCCTAAAGTGCACCAGTCTGAACGCCACTGCATAGGGCCAAAAGCTTGTTCATTCTATTGTTCCGGCAGCTGACACTACGGACACAAACACTGTTGTACTCTGTGAGTGCAGACAAAGCCTAAGAGATGCTCCTTTCCAACTGTCCTATAATACAGTATAGCCCAGGGAGTGCAAAGCAGAAAGCGAACACCGTCAGAGGGGGAAAATCTCATAAGCATTGCCCATTGAGCCCGCCTTTCAAATCAGCAATCTGGAAACTGACCCTTCCTAACATAAAACAGTGACTTCTGCCTCGAAGGTAAAGGAACGAGGACGCAGGCTGGTGTTATGAGCCACCACGTCTGTTCACGCATTAGTCACACTAGCACACGTGTTGCAAAAAGAACAATAAGAAAGAGCACAGAGCCCAATGAACGAATATAGCGAAAGGAAGAAAATAATGCGGCGTCCCGCCGCCTCTATTCGCTGACACGCTCATCTCACATTAATCTTCCTAGTTCACGTTTTGGAAAAGTCGGGCGGCGAAGGCAAGGTGGCAGCGTGCACGTAGGGGTGCGTTTTGGCGATGCGCGCGCGTGTGTGAGTCTCCGGAGGGGAGGTGTGTGTGGGGTAAGGCGGGCGGAAGGGAAAGCTCAGGGCGGAATGCCCTGAGATAATGTCTCCGGAAACCTGATTGGTCAGATTTTGATGCAGTCCACAGGTGCTTGAAATCAAAGGAGCGTTTTCAAAAGAAAAATGACCACAAACACAAAGCCCTCTTGACAGGGCATCAAAACAACAACAACAAAGGTAAATAAAAAGTAGAGCTTGAAAGCAGCTCTTATTTTACACAGTTTACAGAGGCGAGCGGTAGTGGCAGAAACCGCGAGATGGCGTTGCAGCCCTACTTACTGAAATAAGGTGCTACGGCACAGCCTTTTCTTTTTTTTCTTTTTTGTGAACCTACAGGGAACCATTGCTACTCCTCTGAGACTACACGCAAGGATGATTGTTTTCATAGATTCCAAGGGCCGAAGGGGGTCTTTGTGATCTGGTTTTGATAACGTTTTCAGTGTATAAATGAAGGACTTGTCCTGTCTATCTTCTTCCTTTTATGCAAATCTTGGGGAGTAGAAGGGGAGCAGTATACCAACCGCGGGCATTAGCGTGCTAAACCCAGAGTTGTGAGTTCAGTCCTGGAAAAGGCCATTTAGGGTTCTGGGACAAATAGACTGAAAAAAAAATAGCCAGGGATAATGCTTGGTCTCGTTGAGATTCTCGAGTTCCCTTCCAGCTCTATGAGATGTGTACGATAAATAAGAAGCGGGAAAGAGAGCAAACTCGTTAATACAATACACCTCTTCCCCTGTAAACCACACCTCCAGCCAGCAGCTGCCAGCAACCGGAGGAGAGCTGTGCGGTGGAAAGGAAGCCTAATGCTCCGCCCCTCTGCTTGACAGTTCTCAAACAGGTCGTCCGCCAGACAATATACAGACAGCCTAGGCAACCGACGGTACTTTTTCTTTTTGCTCGAAACGCGTAGGTTGTTTGCGCAGCGGTTCATAGCAGAATGTCTGGTCGCGGCAAAGGCGGTAAGGGCTTGGGGAAAGGTGGTGCTAAGCGTCATCGTAAGGTTCTCCGTGATAACATTCAAGGTATCACGAAACCCGCCATTCGTCGTTTGGCCCGCCGTGGTGGTGTCAAGCGTATTTCTGGCTTGATTTACGAAGAAACTCGTGGAGTCCTGAAGGTGTTCTTGGAGAACGTGATCCGTGATGCTGTCACCTACACCGAACATGCTAAGAGAAAGACTGTGACTGCTATGGATGTGGTCTACGCTCTGAAGCGGCAGGGTCGTACTCTTTACGGTTTCGGCGGTTAAATTTTCGTTTTTCCAGATACAGAGCATCATCAAAATCATAAAAGGCTCTTTTAAGAGCCACCCCCACTTTCACGATAAGGGCTTAATCACTACGAATGCTCTTTTTTGCGAGCATACCTGTGGGAAAGGTGGTCTTAAGTGTGAGATTCCCTACTACAAAAAACACGGCGTGATCTATATCTTACTCCCTTAGCAGACGTGTACTAATGTTTTCCCGGGGAGCGGAGGTTAAAAAGCGAGCAGGGATTGCCTGCTAGCCTCTTCTAGGAGAAAATCGGTTTGTCTCTTCGCGTAACACAGAGTTGTTAACGAGAACGAAACAAGGATCCTTATTCACCTCCCGCTAGTTGGAGAAATGTCACGAAGGGGGCGAAATCCGACATTGCCCCCTGCTCCCTGAAACGCTAGCGTTCCCTTGGGTTTATTTCCCCCCGTTTAGGGAGGGCGAACGGTTTTCTACTGTGCTTGGCGAGGCCATGTATTTCGTACACTCTGTTTGTAGCTGCGTCATAGAGGAGGACATGCGACACCCAGAGGAAACGTTATCTTTATGCATTGCGGCTGTTAAGCAGTTAGGATTTCTAGTCTCCTGAAGTTGAAGGCAGCCCTGACTTGGGAGTAAAGCGGTCCTTCACGAGGAGCCAGCGCTCCTCAGGCCGAGAAAAAGCAGTGTAGGGTAAGGCTGGCTGTGTCGCCTTCGACAAACTAGCGCGCGCGCGCGTGTACAGAGCACCCCCAATAAAAGCAACATGGAGGGACTTTTCTATGCAGCCGACACACCTTGTGTCTTCGATGTTACCTGCCGGGAATTCGTGCTCCGCTCATGCTTGATTAAGATTTTCTATAGGTAAGATGCCGCGGCGAAGCAGGAATTATGTTCGGTTTCAGAGAGATGGACTGTTTGCAAGCGAAATAATGAGACACTGACTTAAATGACAGAGAACGAGAACTGGACGGTGACGCGGGGGCTGGCTTTCAGAGAGAGACTAGCGCAGAGTATAGGGAGATCAGACAGCGCGCGTTTTAGTGACCTGACCGTTGAACGCCTCTTTGAAGGAGACTTGGCTGAGCTACCCTGGGCTGGCGAAGGGCGAGTCAGATTTGGCGGCACCGAGCGCGGGCTTTTCAAATATTCAAATTGTCCAATGATAGCTGTCTCCATCTCAATAACCAATCAGAAAAGAGCGTTGGCTATATATGCTGCCGGAGCGGAGGCGCTCTACCTTACTTTGTTCTGTTGTGCCGTTTGTTTCTATCGTGCGTTTGCGGGTTTCTGAAAAATGGCTAGGACTAAGCAGACAGCCCGTAAATCTACCGGTGGCAAAGCCCCGCGCAAGCAATTGGCCACTAAAGCTGCTCGGAAGAGCGCCCCTGCTACTGGGGGAGTGAAGAAGCCGCATCGCTACAGACCCGGTACCGTCGCCTTGCGAGAAATCCGCCGTTACCAAAAATCTACGGAGCTGCTCATCCGCAAGCTGCCTTTCCAGCGCCTGGTGCGCGAAATCGCCCAGGACTTCAAGACCGATCTGCGCTTCCAAAGCTCGGCCGTTATGGCCCTGCAGGAGGCCAGTGAAGCCTACCTGGTTGGGCTCTTTGAAGACACCAACCTGTGCGCCATTCACGCAAAGAGAGTCACTATCATGCCCAAGGACATCCAGTTAGCTCGGCGCATTCGAGGGGAGAGAGCTTAAACGTTTAAGCCTTTTGACGACTAGAAAACTACACTGAAAGATCCAAAGGCTCTTTTAAGAGCCACTACTTTTACTTCTAAAGACCTGAAACAACTTTTTAATCCCCATTTTTTCGAATCGTGATTAAATGTAACACGTGGGGTAAGATTAAATTCTCCTCTATTGCCACTTTAGCCACTCTGCTATTATTAAATGTTTCATTTCCAGCTCCTGTTTTCTGATGCCCTATTCTATGATTGTTAATATGCTGCTTTGTGCTTAAGCAGACATAAGGGGATTCTTTGCGAGAAGGTATATTTCCCCCATTTTCTTCCCGCTCTGTGTGTGTGCGTGCCTGTCTGTCTGAGGGAGAGACGTGAAAAAAGTGCATCTGCTTCAAAATAAAGCAATACCAATATATGTAAATTCTGAATAACGTTATATAATTTAAAAAAACTGCGCGTCTTTAAAAAAGGGTAAGAAATAGAAGCGCGACAGGTTTTTAAAGGGATTTGGAATCCTCCCCACTGGCAGGGGTTTACCCTTCATTCTCTATCTACTGGTTAATGGGAAATTGTCCCAGTGTGCCGAGTGCCCCTATGGCACTAAGTATTGGACTCCGGCTTTCAGATCAGCAGTCCACAATCGTAGAGCTGGGAACTATGTGGAAAAAAATATTCAGACAACTACTGAATATGGATAATTTAATTAGTTATATACAGATTGTAATCTTACATAAAGGTGAATTTTTTTGTGTTTCAGGTCTTTAGAAGTAAAAGTAGTGGCTCTTAAAAGAGCCTTTGGATCTTTCAGTGTAGTTTTCTAGTCGTCAAAAGGCTTAAACGTTTAAGCTCTCTCCCCTCGAATGCGCCGAGCTAACTGGATGTCCTTGGGCATGATAGTGACTCTCTTTGCGTGAATGGCGCACAGGTTGGTGTCTTCAAAGAGCCCAACCAGGTAGGCTTCACTGGCCTCCTGCAGGGCCATAACGGCCGAGCTTTGGAAGCGCAGATCGGTCTTGAAGTCCTGGGCGATTTCGCGCACCAGGCGCTGGAAAGGCAGCTTGCGGATGAGCAGCTCCGTAGATTTTTGGTAACGGCGGATTTCTCGCAAGGCGACGGTACCGGGTCTGTAGCGATGCGGCTTCTTCACTCCCCCAGTAGCAGGGGCGCTCTTCCGAGCAGCTTTAGTGGCCAATTGCTTGCGCGGGGCTTTGCCACCGGTAGATTTACGGGCTGTCTGCTTAGTCCTAGCCATTTTTCAGAAACCCGCAAACGCACGATAGAAACAAACGGCACAACAGAACAAAGTAAGGTAGAGCGCCTCCGCTCCGGCAGCATATATAGCCAACGCTCTTTTCTGATTGGTTATTGAGATGGAGACAGCTATCATTGGACAATTTGAATATTTGAAAAGCCCGCGCTCGGTGCCGCCAAATCTGACTCGCCCTTCGCCAGCCCAGGGTAGCTCAGCCAAGTCTCCTTCAAAGAGGCGTTCAACGGTCAGGTCACTAAAACGCGCGCTGTCTGATCTCCCTATACTCTGCGCTAGTCTCTCTCTGAAAGCCAGCCCCCGCGTCACCGTCCAGTTCTCGTTCTCTGTCATTTAAGTCAGTGTCTCATTATTTCGCTTGCAAACAGTCCATCTCTCTGAAACCGAACATAATTCCTGCTTCGCCGCGGCATCTTACCTATAGAAAATCTTAATCAAGCATGAGCGGAGCACGAATTCCCGGCAGGTAACATCGAAGACACAAGGTGTGTCGGCTGCATAGAAAAGTCCCTCCATGTTGCTTTTATTGGGGGTGCTCTGTACACGCGCGCGCGCGCTAGTTTGTCGAAGGCGACACAGCCAGCCTTACCCTACACTGCTTTTTCTCGGCCTGAGGAGCGCTGGCTCCTCGTGAAGGACCGCTTTACTCCCAAGTCAGGGCTGCCTTCAACTTCAGGAGACTAGAAATCCTAACTGCTTAACAGCCGCAATGCATAAAGATAACGTTTCCTCTGGGTGTCGCATGTCCTCCTCTATGACGCAGCTACAAACAGAGTGTACGAAATACATGGCCTCGCCAAGCACAGTAGAAAACCGTTCGCCCTCCCTAAACGGGGGGAAATAAACCCAAGGGAACGCTAGCGTTTCAGGGAGCAGGGGGCAATGTCGGATTTCGCCCCCTTCGTGACATTTCTCCAACTAGCGGGAGGTGAATAAGGATCCTTGTTTCGTTCTCGTTAACAACTCTGTGTTACGCGAAGAGACAAACCGATTTTCTCCTAGAAGAGGCTAGCAGGCAATCCCTGCTCGCTTTTTAACCTCCGCTCCCCGGGAAAACATTAGTACACGTCTGCTAAGGGAGTAAGATATAGATCACGCCGTGTTTTTTGTAGTAGGGAATCTCACACTTAAGACCACCTTTCCCACAGGTATGCTCGCAAAAAAGAGCATTCGTAGTGATTAAGCCCTTATCGTGAAAGTGGGGGTGGCTCTTAAAAGAGCCTTTTATGATTTTGATGATGCTCTGTATCTGGAAAAACGAAAATTTAACCGCCGAAACCGTAAAGAGTACGACCCTGCCGCTTCAGAGCGTAGACCACATCCATAGCAGTCACAGTCTTTCTCTTAGCATGTTCGGTGTAGGTGACAGCATCACGGATCACGTTCTCCAAGAACACCTTCAGGACTCCACGAGTTTCTTCGTAAATCAAGCCAGAAATACGCTTGACACCACCACGGCGGGCCAAACGACGAATGGCGGGTTTCGTGATACCTTGAATGTTATCACGGAGAACCTTACGATGACGCTTAGCACCACCTTTCCCCAAGCCCTTACCGCCTTTGCCGCGACCAGACATTCTGCTATGAACCGCTGCGCAAACAACCTACGCGTTTCGAGCAAAAAGAAAAAGTACCGTCGGTTGCCTAGGCTGTCTGTATATTGTCTGGCGGACGACCTGTTTGAGAACTGTCAAGCAGAGGGGCGGAGCATTAGGCTTCCTTTCCACCGCACAGCTCTCCTCCGGTTGCTGGCAGCTGCTGGCTGGAGGTGTGGTTTACAGGGGAAGAGGTGTATTGTATTAACGAGTTTGCTCTCTTTCCCGCTTCTTATTTATCGTACACATCTCATAGAGCTGGAAGGGAACTCGAGAATCTCAACGAGACCAAGCATTATCCCTGGCTATTTTTTTTTCAGTCTATTTGTCCCAGAACCCTAAATGGCCTTTTCCAGGACTGAACTCACAACTCTGGGTTTAGCACGCTAATGCCCGCGGTTGGTATACTGCTCCCCTTCTACTCCCCAAGATTTGCATAAAAGGAAGAAGATAGACAGGACAAGTCCTTCATTTATACACTGAAAACGTTATCAAAACCAGATCACAAAGACCCCCTTCGGCCCTTGGAATCTATGAAAACAATCATCCTTGCGTGTAGTCTCAGAGGAGTAGCAATGGTTCCCTGTAGGTTCACAAAAAAGAAAAAAAAGAAAAGGCTGTGCCGTAGCACCTTATTTCAGTAAGTAGGGCTGCAACGCCATCTCGCGGTTTCTGCCACTACCGCTCGCCTCTGTAAACTGTGTAAAATAAGAGCTGCTTTCAAGCTCTACTTTTTATTTACCTTTGTTGTTGTTGTTTTGATGCCCTGTCAAGAGGGCTTTGTGTTTGTGGTCATTTTTCTTTTGAAAACGCTCCTTTGATTTCAAGCACCTGTGGACTGCATCAAAATCTGACCAATCAGGTTTCCGGAGACATTATCTCAGGGCATTCCGCCCTGAGCTTTCCCTTCCGCCCGCCTTACCCCACACACACCTCCCCTCCGGAGACTCACACACGCGCGCGCATCGCCAAAACGCACCCCTACGTGCACGCTGCCACCTTGCCTTCGCCGCCCGACTTTTCCAAAACGTGAACTAGGAAGATTAATGTGAGATGAGCGTGTCAGCGAATAGAGGCGGCGGGACGCCGCATTATTTTCTTCCTTTCGCTATATTCGTTCATTGGGCTCTGTGCTCTTTCTTATTGTTCTTTTTGCAACACGTGTGCTAGTGTGACTAATGCGTGAACAGACGTGGTGGCTCATAACACCAGCCTGCGTCCTCGTTCCTTTACCTTCGAGGCAGAAGTCACTGTTTTATGTTAGGAAGGGTCAGTTTCCAGATTGCTGATTTGAAAGGCGGGCTCAATGGGCAATGCTTATGAGATTTTCCCCCTCTGACGGTGTTCGCTTTCTGCTTTGCACTCCCTGGGCTATACTGTATTATAGGACAGTTGGAAAGGAGCATCTCTTAGGCTTTGTCTGCACTCACAGAGTACAACAGTGTTTGTGTCCGTAGTGTCAGCTGCCGGAACAATAGAATGAACAAGCTTTTGGCCCTATGCAGTGGCGTTCAGACTGGTGCACTTTAGGCAGATGTCCCACACCACACACCTCTTCCTTTTCTGCTGCTCAGGCTTGTCGCAGGCTTTTCCCAAGCCCCCAGTCCACCGGTCCTAAGAGTGATAGGACAGTACCTGAAAGAAATTTAAGTGACTTTCGCCTCTGCTCTAAAGAGAGCACGGGCACTAAGCAGTTCAAAAAGCAAATACTGTTCACATACCTCTCACTGACTGTGCATCCCAGAGAAAGTGCATGGCCCACAAACAGTCAGTTAACCGCTGGGGTGGGGGATTCATCCGGGTAGAACTCTGTTGTAGCCCGGGCAGGTGTTTCTTGGGTTGAGCCAACACTGCACCGGTTTGCCTATAGTCAGTAATGGCCAAACATGTTCCACAGGCTCTGTGCATTCTGTTGAAGGTAAGGAGGGAGGCTGTTTGTTAAGACTCTGGCTTCTGTCCTGGCCCTTTCACAGCTTGCCTATGTGCAGCAGTGGTTGCCCCCTCCCTCCTACTCTGCAGCATAGTGGCTTGGGAATGTTACCTTTAATGGGACAATGAACACAGCAACATTCCCAAGGCACCCGCTAAAGTGAATCACCCAGCTGACACTTTTGATGGGATATCTGAGTCTGATTACCATTGTTGCCTCCTTCTTAAGGTGACACAGTGGCAGTTCGTGCCCGGTATGCAACGCTGGCCCAATAACACACCGAGAGTGGAAGAAGAATCTTTATTTGGCATGCCAAGTAAGGCGCAGGGGGATTTCTCCTCAAAGCCTGCGCACCTTGCAACAAGAGATGAGCAATACCTATACCTCTCTCCTCCTTTGTTCATCCCCCCTCCTAACAAGCCAGGGGAGAGTTTCTCATCATTCCCTTATCCACTCCTCCAGTTCAAACTGAATTGCTACTGCTCATGACATTCTGCTCTGGTAATTCCCTATTAATCAGGAGGTAAAGTACCAATAGATTATTAACAGAATATAAGTTACGGGGAGGTAGAGTTATTCAGTTGTATAGAACATGAACAGGATTTCAGTAACAAAACAATGCTGAATTTCATGAGAAAATTAAGGAGGATTCACTAACAATGCTAAATACAATATTGAACCTCATGGAAACATCAGTAAGCATTCATATACAAAACAATGTTTCTATGAGAACAAAATATAACAACGTTTCCCCTGCCAACACCATCACTGAGAAACTCTGTTAATAGCCAGTTCTGCATCTGACTAGCCCTGTGTCCATATTAGCACCACACAGATCTAAGTCTCCTATCTGAAAGCTTCCTGGCCCCAACATATTACTCCAGTGTTTCCAGAAATCAAAGCCACTTATGTGCATTCTTTGCTGTTTGTGCTCCAACTGTCACTACTGGCTAGCCTTCTCCAGTGTAGAATCTGTGGATGCTGATGCATCTTCTGGCTCTGGTCCCCCTCCCCATAGAACACTCAACCAGGATTTCCTCCTCCTGGCTTGGTCCACGCTGGGATAGTCCTTGAGACCCCAAAGATTCCACAGGGGTCTTTGGAGTGGAGTTGAGCCCAGGTATATTGTTCAGCTCTTTATAGAATTGTCAGGTCGTGGGTAGAGCATGGGAGCAACGATTTGCCACATTCACATTTTGGTACACATTTCAGAACTACTTCACTTTTACCCTGCATTGCAGCACATCCCAGTCATGGATCTTGAGACCTGCCCATATGTATCATAATTCCTACAGCAAGCATGCAGCTAATGACCAATGCCGATGAGGTCCAGCAGTTTGACATGGGTCAAAGTAGAGGCTTTGTCAGTGTCTGGAGGAGGCATAGTCATCTGGAAAGATGTACTGAGAGCACACAAATGACAAAGAAATACAAAGGGTAGGTCTGAGGATAGTCACCTGAGTGGAAGGCAGTAAAGTTCAAACCAATGAACAGAGAGGTGAGAACAGGCATTTTAGGACATGTAATCTTGTCACAGCACTGTAGTACACCTCGGCATCTACACTGGCACCTCAACACTCTATCCACAGCACAATAACCTCTACGCTTCATGCTGAGGTGGTTCTCTTAGAGTGCAGCAGCTTCAGAGCTAGTGCACACTAAGTGCCTTACCAGTAGGGACACCTTGGGAGGTACAGAGCCGGGGACTGATTTACTGCACTTTACCTTGCCTGTGTAGACAAGGCCTTAGACTTGTGAAATTTTGGCAGCAACATCCCAGGAAAGGCAGGCCTTCCATATTCAAACTGATACCTATGAATCTCTGGATAAGATTTTAAAAGGCAAAAATTATCTACTTAATTAATTGGATGGCAAATTGGGAGCTTTTGTTCTCCCTGTTTCATGTAACAGGCATAATTGGACTGCTGATAAAATTTAGAGATTACAAATTCAAAACAGATGCAGGGTACCAGGGCTCTGTCCCCATTCTGGCACTCTGAGGGCAGGAAGTGAGGGCCTTCAAAAACTTAAAACACCTTACCTTAACACAGGCTTTACTTTAAAATTTCCCAAGGTCACACCTCCCCTTGACTCTGGGGGGTAGGGCTGTCACCACCTGAGTGGGAAAAGACCCGCCCATCCCAGAAAGATACACTCAGGATGTCTTCCTGTGGGGTACCCCAGTCTCTTAACCCTCCCTCAGGACATGGCTTAGATACAAAGAACTATAACTTAGTAGCTGACCTTTTAGTCTAAAGCATGAACATACACAGATACCAGACCAATTGCTTAAAACCAGTGATTTAATTCACAGAACAAGAGAAAATAAACCATGGTTTGTAGGAAGAGAAAAATATTTCCCTGGGATTTAGCTTAAAAGTTACAGGGGGAAAACATCAAGTCAAAATAGCAACAGCAAAAGAAGCAGAGCAGCAAACAACAAAACAAGATAACAAGCCAACAGCACTAGCTAGTCCAATCAATTTCAAAATAACCATAATCTGATCGCATCTAATTATACATTTCCCTTTTACTTATATCTCTATTACTGATCTTGAGATGATCGGGTATTCATGGGATTCATTTCAATTACCTGGGATACATCCTTCTCCCTTCTTATTTTATACCTGCCTTCCCAGTAGACAAAAGCCCCATAACTGAAATTGTTCTCAGTTCAAAAAACTCACTCCACTGCCATTGGCTCAAGTTACCTCAGGAAGAGATTAACCCCTTTCCTGCACTCATTCATGATACAGGGGAATAAATGTATACAATAGGGTCTCAACATTCGTGAGGGTTCGGGGTTCAGAACCCTTGCAAATGTTGATTTTTGCAAATGTGGGAGGGGGTTGCAAAGCCCCAGGAAGCAGCAGCGCAGGTAGTCCCTAGAGCTTGGGGAAGTGCCAGCCACGGGCACTCCCAGCCTGGGGTCCTGGGGAAACACCGGCTGCTGGCGCTCCAAGCCCTGGGCCCTGGAGAAGCGTCAGCTGCAGACACTCTGTCCTAGAGCCCTGGGGAAGTGGCATCTGAAGATGCTCTGGCCCTCGAGCCCTAAGGAAGTGGAGCTGCTAACTGTTCTGCCTGGGGCCCTGGGGAAGCTGTGGCAGCCACCAGAGCTCCCAGCCCCAGAACCCCAGGGAAGTGAGTCCACTCGCAACTTATAATTTGCGAATGTGACACTCACGAATGGCGAGACCCTACTGTATCTTTCAACTCAGCAGATGGTCAGACTCTGGCAAATGTTTAAATGGTTTTCAGTTTTAACCTCTAATTAAGGAAGAGTTAGGGACTGGACATTTATACCAATAAAAAAATTTCCAGAGATATGCTATTTAGTCAAGGTTGGGGGAAAAATATAAAAATGTTCAATATGAGTTCTTAAACTGATCTTGATCTATTAATAATTAAAAAGAGATCTTCCAGTGGAGCTGAGCATTTTTAGGACCTTTCAATAGGTACTTCTACAAATGACTTTTTATTATTTCTATTTAGCCATTTTGAATGCAGTTTGAATATATGTTTTATTTGTATTGTTTGCTTTCTCAATACACGTATACCAACTTTATAGTGATTGTAATGGGACAGCTCACATTTCTAAGATATCTATATTTTGAGAATTAATTCAGGAAATTTACTTAATTGTGAGATCTGTGTAAAATGTATTTAAAGATTAATAAACTGCCACAATAACCTACAATAAACAATGATTGGAAAAGATTTTTGTCCTAAATGGTGAGCAAAATAACAGGTTATGCTAGTCATCATTCCTTTTTTGGGCCTTCAGAGAAAAAGAGGCAACTGAAACAAGTTTCAGCATTAAGCCTGTCAGTCTGATTACCTATAACCCTTGGCCTTCATCATCCTAATATTGATTTTGTGATGACTTTGCCAGAGCTGTCCAGACAGGAACACAGATAACATTGCCATATTTGTACCAGCTGAATTCCAAACAGAACACTGGATAAAATGGGATTGATCTTTAAAAGGAAAAGCTTCAGCTCAGGGGTCAACAACGTGCGGCTCCAGAGTTGCATGCATCTCTTTAAGGTGCCACTTGCCGCTCCATGTGCTGCCACCATTGTCTCCACTTGCGGCAATGGAGGCTGCTGCCACTTAAACAGTGTCCACAGTTAAAATGGAGTTTAGTTGTTTTGTTTAAGTGACAGCAGTTTCCAGAGCTGCAGAGCAGTCAGCTGCGATGCAGGGGAAGCCAGCAGAGCAGGGAACCCTGGAAGAGGAAGCCAGGGCAAGGTCAGCCATCAGGAGAGCTGGGGTAAGGGGTGGCTGAGCCTGCCCTGATGGGGCTGCACAGATGCTCAGGAAAGGAGGTGGCTGGGGGAGCAGTGGCAGCACGTGGAGCTCCTCGGCTGAGCCAAGTAAATCCTGGATTTGGGGCTCAGAAGGGTTAAACCTGGAGATGGGAGGTGCAGTTTGAGGTTGAAGGGGTTAATCTTGAAGATGCGAAGTGGGGGGGAGCTGCTGGATAGGGTAAAGCTGGGAGAAGGGGGTAACAACTTTCTAACTGGTAAAAATCATTGTGTGTACTGTGCTCAGAATAGGGTTGCAACAACTATAATTTGACTTGATTATTTTTACATATTTATTAAGGCCTGTCTTGTATTCACATGCATTGTGGCTCTTGCAGTACTGATCTTGTAACTGAAAAAATGGCTCCTTGCTATTTTGCTTGCAGATCCCTGCTCCAGCCCAAAGTCAACTCACTTTTTCTCTTCTCCGCAAAAGGACATTTATTGCTATCTTTGATACCACAGGGGGGTATTCCTTCTAAAACTCTCTCCAGGCAAATGCAAAAGGAACAACAGATATTGCTAAAATGAAAGCCATGTTTAATACTTTATGTTTCAAATGCTTGAACTGCTTTTTCCTTTTCTATATCTTCAAAAAAAATTCAAGGCTGTGTAATGATGGGCTTGTCAAACCTCCAACCTCGTTTAAATGATGACAAAGTACATCCAATGTCCATCACAACATTTTTCCACCAGTGCACCTCACTGCAGTGAATATAACTAACACAAACAAAAAGTTCAACTACTTCAGGGGTGAGCAAACTTTTTACTTTAGGCCCCACTTTTCATCCCTGCATGCAATTATCAGGGTTCCTCACAACCCATCTAATGTAATCCAACCCGAGGGAAATTGGGGTTATTTTCATATTTAAAAAAAAAAAACAAAACAGAATATGTAAGAAAATAAGCCTGTAAAATGCAAAAGCATTATTGCCATCTG
Source organism: Carettochelys insculpta (assembly GCF_033958435.1). NCBI lineage: Eukaryota > Metazoa > Chordata > Testudines > Carettochelyidae > Carettochelys > Carettochelys insculpta. The sequence goes on along the minus strand of NC_134137.1, from coordinate 286,981,692 downwards.
ATATAAATGTGACTACACATACATAAAAGCATTAACATATTTCAACATTTTAATTAGATGGATGAGCCTGACACACAACAGTCAGGCATGCTGCTTCCCCCCTTCAAACTTTCATGGATCCCCACTTTGCTCACCTCTTAGATATTGAACAAGACTGGGGGGTACAATATATTGCCAACATTAAAACTTTCTCACAATTGTTGTTTCAAGACACTTAGGCTGGTCACACAAATGTCAGGGATATCCTTTTTTGTCACCTCCATGAAAATCTATTCTAATTTGCACAAGTTGCAAACCTCTCAAAACTCAGTTCACACACATTCAGCAGAGGCCTCTTAGTTTGGCATGTCAATTATCTGACCATAGGTTGCCCTTACTACTCTTCTCCTCCCTCACAGTTGGGCAGAACATTCCCTGCAAAAAACTCCTGGCATCTATAAAGAATCACTGTAGTTTTGGGCACTGGAAATTAAAACAGGCAAATTGTGTTCTGTAGTTTGCTTGCCCCCACTTTTGACACCCTAAAAGACTGACACCATATATTCTAACTGGACTATGGGGAGGTGAGGTGCTTGTTTAAGGAACCAGACAGGAGATGGTGAACTGGAAGGACACAAGCTAGAAAAGGCTGCATAAAAGGGATCACGCTAAAAATTGAAAAGGCAGAGGGGTCAAAAGACACTCCCCACAGCTTCTGGAAGAACGCAAAGGAGTCCTGAATCTCAACATTCTTCTCTGGACAGAAAATATCCCTAAAGCTCTCTGGACCAAATGTGTTTAATTCTTCTCTAAATGTTGGTCTGCCAGGGGTTACCAATCTCTTCTGGTTGCTATCAGCTGGACAAGATAGCAGAGATTTACTCTAAATCACAACCCTTAGGGAATTCATAGTGTATCCAAGCGAAGGTCGTTCTGAAAGGCATTAACCAGTAAATAATTTCTAGTGTATTGGGGAAAAGACTGAAAGCACAGCCCGGGGAAGAAACAAAGAGGAGGCGGCGGTGGAGGAAAGTATGAATGGAAACCGCAGTAAAGAGAAAAAGAGAGCAAAATGGAAAACTCCCCTCCTGATCCTGCCCTGCTAATAGCGCTCTGATTTCAGAAAAGAAAGGTTTGCAAATCCCCAGCGTGCCTGGTTTGAAGATATGTAAATATCCCCCCGTGAGTAACTTTATACTGGGTACATCTATTCTACAGAATTCCACATCTAATTTACTCTGTTACATGTGATACAACGGCATTAACAGTAACAGAGAGGAAGCCGGGCTAGTCTATACAGTATCAAAACAAAAAGCAGTCAAGTAGCACTTTAAAGACTAGCAAAATAGTTTAGTAGGTGAGCTTTTGTGGGACAGACCCACTTCTTCAGACCTTTCAGACCAACGGCATTAACAGTGCGGCTCCCCCAACCCCCAATCAGAGAAGCGGGCTAGAAGTGCTACAGGCCAATCCTTGCACAGCGCGGGCTTTTCAAACCCACCAACGGGCATAATGACAATCCCACTCGTTTGCTCGGCAGAAAAGGGTGTTTTTGTCTCGGGCTGATGCAGTTTGCTGTCACTTACCGTCCTCTCGCTCTCCCCGCCTCCTCCGTAATAAATCCTGCCCAGAACTGATGTAGGAGGGATGGCCACCCCTCACTTTTATGCAATGAACATGATTGTTAAAGCTCATTATCCCTCCACCCCCACTTAAATGTAACTTTAGCCAGCGGCACGCAGGATTTATACCGCGTTGCATTTTGTAGCTAGCAAGTGTATGACATTGTTTTAGATTCACGGGTAGTGAATTTGTGCGCTCGTAGAAAGCAGCACGAGGTAGGGAACCGAGGGGTTCAGCTCTTTTGGGAAAGAAGTGGGTGGCTCTTAAAAGAGCCGTTGGGATTTCTCTGAACGCCAGATTTTTTTCTGGCCCCTTTTACTTCTTCTTGGACGCTGCCTTCTTCGCCTGCGTGGCTTTGGGCTTGGATGGCTTCGGTTTAGCAGCCTTGGGCTTCACTGCCTTGGCCTTAGCCGGGCTCTTAGCCGCCTTCTTGGGCTTGGCGGGCTTAGTAACCTTTTTGGGGCTCTTGGACACTTTCTTGGCTGCTGAAGCTGCGGGTTTCTTGACTTTTTTCGGGCTGTTTTTCACAGCCGCCGCCTTTTTGGACTTCTTAGCGGCGCTGGCAGGTTTCTTGGCGGCAGGCTTCTTAGGTTTTGTCGCTGACTTCTTTTTGGGTGCCTTTTCTTTGGGCTCGCCCGGTTTTTTGTTGAGTTTGAAGGAGCCCGAAGCGCCGGTGCCCTTTGTCTGCACCAAGGTGCCCTTGCTCACCAGGCTCTTCAGTCCCAACTTGATGCGGCTGTTGCTTTTGTCCACATCGTACCCTCCGGCGGCCAGAGCCTTCTTAAGAGCGGCCAAGGACAGCCCTTTGCGCTCCTTGGAAGCGGACACCGCCTTGGTGATCAGCTCGGTCACGCTGGGACCCGAAGGTTTGCGGGCTTTAGAGCCACCTGTAGCTTTCTTCGGCTTTTTAGCAGAACCTTTTGCCCCTGGAGCGGCGACAGCTGGAGCTGCAACAGGCGCCGTTTCAGACATTTCGAGAAGCAATCTCTACAAATAAGAAGGAAAAAAATCTCGAGCTAGAGTAGGTCAGACGACTGGTATTTATAGAGAAGAACAGCTCTGCGATTGGTTCGTTAAAAAGACCGCCCAGCTGAAAGCAGCAAGGTCTCTTCTGCCTTCTCTGTGTTTCTTAGGAATTAAAAAGGGCTATTTTTTTGCAAATTATCTTAGACGAAATCAACCTGTTTCTGAGCTGGGTAATGGGGAGACAGGGTTTTTTCATGCAGTAGTATCTTCAGTAAGAGAGACTAAAAATGAGCTTAAAATTGGCAATAAACCCTGAGACCTGCTGTTGGAAAGATCTCTGAAGAGGGGGACTTTTGTTTTTCTTTGTAAATTACAACCATATCGTTATCAATAAAATCATAATTACAGTGAAATCTTATGCTTAACAAGGTTTTCTCTAAATCAGGGTATAAAGTCGGTTATTTGAAATAATACTACCCGTGTAAAACGATTTCAAGAGGAAGAAAGTAACACAAGCTCATCTCTACACTTTAAAAATGGATTTAGAATCATAGAATTCTAGGGCTGGAAGGGACCTCAGGAGGTCATCTAGTCCATGTCTCTAAGCCAAATCTCTCTCTTAACCAAATCTTCTACTTCTTAAAACTCTTACTGCAAGAGATTTTTTTTTCAGGAATATATACAAAAGTAGTTGTCATACTGTACCTTTCTAGGTATTTCATTGGAAGATAAACAAGGTTTCATTATTATTTTGTAAATTTCTAACTTATGTTATTGCTCTTTAAATTGATTTAATTCCAAATAAATAATTTCTGTACATTAAAAGCAGCGACCACTTTTCATTCTAGTTTTCTGAAGATTGCATTAAAATATTAAAATTTAAAAGACCAATTAGCATGTTTCATCATAGTCTGTTGAAACTTGTAAAAGGCAGAAGCAATGTCTTAGTTAAAAAAACACTAAATCATATGGAGAATTAAAGATCAAAACTTAATCAGTGTTTTTTTCTTTTTTTTTTCTTATGAAAAGTGCTTTGTTAGTGAGGAGAAAAAAATTAAAGTTAACAATATGATTTAGTCATACCTTTTTTTCTACCAAGACCAGAATGAGATTTTTAATCTGTTCTGCAACATTACTATGAGATAATTCAGTTTTCTTCTTTTAAAAGTGATGGGGACTTTCAAACAGTTGCAAAATCTATGCAAACATTCTTGTTAGGAGAATGTCAAACATAAGGAGTTTTTTTGTTTTTGTTTTTTTGCCTTAGAGTCACAAACAATAGAGAAAATGGCTTTTCTTTTAATTCTGCAACAGTATTCAGCTTCTACATGTGATTAAATTGGGTGGAAACTAGGTCATAATCAGCTGTTAAACAATGGTGAAAAAGCCCAATTTTATATTGATAATGTTTAAAAATAATAAAATGGTAAAACATAGTAATTGATCAGTCTGTAAAAGGTAATGAGTAAATATTCACTAGCCTGAAATTCCACTCCTTTCCACCCCTGCCCAACAGATACATAGGTTATGTGGTCAATAGGACTCCAAAGTATTCATTAAAAGTAATTGTAGGTGTATGTTATTGAAACCCAGGTTAAAGAAAGGGAAGTTATAGTGACATTTCCATGATCACTCAGACCAGTAGGGGATTCTGTTACCACCAGGCTCACTGACAGGGGAGGAGAGGGAGTAAAGGGGAAAATTTCCCTGAGACCCCAGGATTCAAAAGGGCCCAGGGCTCCTGGACAGCACTGCTCCTACAACTGCATGCCCCAGGCAGTGCTGAGGGCTGCCAGCCTGAGCCTGCCACAGTATTTCTTCTTGTTCTTTAAGTCAATTTCAGATACACAGTTCTAGCTACAGCACTTGCATAGGTAGAATCGACAGATTAGAATCATCTCATTGCCCTGGTGAAGACCTAGCCTCTCTACACTGGAGCTGACCTCCTTTACCTCATGTGATAACATGGAGCACAGGCGTTGACTGCCAATTTTGACGCATCTTCACCAGACGTGCAAAATCAAACTCTGGAAGACTGACCCCGACTGGCTCAATTTTCTGCTTAGTATAGAAAAGCCCTGAGGTGAATGTGGCATGCTCCAAGTGGTGCTGACACTGCCTGGGGGAAGCTAGCCCCAGCTATACCTCTTCTGGCTGAGCCTCCGCCCTTTTAGGGGCATGGTACCAGCCTTCCACCTTGTGTTACCACCAGTCAGGTCCACAGGTTACCAAACCCACCTTGTACCTTTGAATCCCTAATCCTGTGCTATGACTGAGCCTTGCAACCAGTAACCTGCAAGCATGGGGTATCACCATGACTTCCTCCAGACTAGTTACTCTCTGCAGACAGAGAGGCTATGGCTATACTATAGCTATGATTCAAAATAACTTACGCACCTTATTTTGAACTTGGTGCTCTCCAAACAGCACAGAAATTTAAAATTAAGGCCTATTTCAAGGTTTCCACTACCCCTCTCATGATGAGGGGTAGCGGAAATGGAATGCCATGCGCAAAATAGCCCCTTATTCTGTTATGCTATTTCCAGCGAGGCATTTAACCACTGAGTTGGTATTTCAGGACACATTTGTGTCCTGAAATAACAACAATAATGTAACTAGAGCTATTAAAAATTTTCCTGTCTGAAGCAGAGTAGCAGTCATGAATCTCCTCTGAGGTGTACAAGCAGAGGTAAGAATTAGATAAAGGATATAACAACAAGTCCTGTAGCACCTTCTAGCCTAACAGATATTTTGGAGCATAAGCTTTCATGGGCAAAGATGCCTTGCATCTGACAAAGCGGGTCTTTGCCCACGAAAGCTTATGCTCCAAAATATCTGTTAGGTGCCACAGCACTTCTTGTTGTTCTCAAAGATACAGACTAAAATGGCTACATCTCTCATACAGAATATAGAGATTTATATATAGATTGTGTAGGGACTGTCAATGGGTGCTGAGCCCCCACTATTTTTAACCCATAGCTGCTCCAACCATGGAGTCGGCACCTATGCTCACATCTGTTTGCAATACCCAGCAGAGCCCTGGGCTGAGGGAGTGATATATTAGGGGCATTTGTGGATTCCAAATGGAATGGGAAAGATTTAGCAATCCACGTCTTTTCTTCACCCCATGACACAGATCCACAGTTCATGTTCCCTGAGCATAGAGAGAGATTCATTTTTGAAGAAATTAACTGAAAATACAAGAGAAGGGTAAAGGACACATTCAATAGAAGTTACTTCTACAACAAAGGCACTTACTATACTGGAGAAGTAGTTTTGCAGTTCAGGATTGTAGTTTTCAAATAAGAATGAAATAACAACAGTAACAGTTATCAAAAGAGTTAAATGAGAATACAGTACAAAGGTATGGTTTATGGCAACAATTGATGTGTTTCATTTTGCAAAAAACAATGTAACTTATTTTAGTAGCAAGGGGGTTAACCTTATTCAGTCAAAACCCTGCACCCACTAACTCCCACAGCTCTTTTTGATTACAATGTACAGTACTAACAGTATGTCCTAATAATGCATAGCATATAATATGTTGCATGAAATCCTCAGACTGCATCCTCCATGTTTTAGTTTAGTTAAACAAACATTTACCGTCAAAATATGCAGCTGAAGTTGAGGATTTATTACTGAGGTATAGCTGAACGTTCCTGGCAAGTACAATTTATAGCAATCAACCTCACAATTGGAAATTCCTGATCCAGCTCTTATCAATGACCCACCCTTACATAATCAAATGAAGGGGTCTATCTTTTCCAACAAGGGGGAGAAACATGTATGCCAGGTCCATATGAAAAGAAACAAAAGCACATCAGTTAATCAGATCACCTACCACATATATATGTCAAATGTTCTATTTTATTTAAAAAAACAGTCCTTTTTTGTTTTTAGCATGGTTTTTGTTTCTTGTGTGCGTGTGTGTGTGAGACAGAGAGAGAGAGAGAATGCGCAAGAGAGAGAGAAAACAACTGCAAAGTAATCCACTTAGGGAGAAACAGGTTTCCACACAGGGAACAAAAATATAATTCCCTCCACATAGGCAAGGGTATAAAGAGGGCTCTGAGTTTCTGCCATCTTTTTCTTCAGTCCAACATATCCCTTTAGGAGCAGCTATATTATGAACTGAGTCCAGGATTGCTGACCCATCCTAAAAAGGGATGTATTCCAGAGTCATTTAAGATAGCATCTTATTCAATCACTGCTGCAAGCCTGCATCAGGAATTTTGTGATTGGTGTATGTAATCTGACCGCTTTAACAATTTTACTCTTAACCTATTCTTTATTTCTTTTATTAATAAACCTTTAAATATTAGATTCTAAAGGGTTGCCACAATGTGCACTTTCTGGTAAGATATGAGAGTAGGTCTACACAGCAAAGTTATTTTGAAATAATTATGCTAGTATCTACACTACACAACCTTGGTTGGCTTATTTCGAAATTGGTAAACCTCATTCTACAAGGAATAGCACCTATTTCAAAATAGGCACTGTGTAGAAAGGGAATGGAGTCTATTTCAAAATAAGCCATAGTGTGTCCACTGGCTTTATTTCTCAATAGGCTCTTTGCGTGCAGGTGCTGTATTCTGAAATAGCCAAGGGCTATTTTGAAATGCATTTTCTGCATAGCCACAGTATTTCAAAATAAGCTATACCTGGTCTCGCCTACACTAGCAAGTTCTTTGGAAAAATCACAGAATCATAGGGCTGGAAGGGACCTCAGGAGGTCATCTAGTCCAGCCCCCTGCTCCAAGCAGGATCAACCCCTACTAACTCATCCCAGCCAGGACTTAAAAACCTCAAGGGATGGAGAATCCACCACTTCTCTAGGCAAAGCATTCCAGTGCTTCACCACCCTCCTGGTGAACTAATTTTTCCTAAGATCTAATCTATACCTCTCCCTGTTCAACTTCAGACCATTGCTCCTTGTTCTGCCTTCTGACACCACTGAGCACAGTTTCTCACCCTCCTCTTTAGAGCTCCCCTTCAGGAAGTTGAAGGTTGCTATTAAATCACGCCTAAGTCTTCTCTTCTGTAAACTAAACAAGCCCAAATCCCTCAGCCAATCCTCATAGGTCTTGTGCTCCAGCCTCTTAATCATTTTTGCTGCTCTCTGCTGAACCTGCTCCAGCAAATCTACATCATTTTTATACTGGGGGGCCCAAAACTGGACACAATATTCAAAATGTGGCCTCACCAGTACCAAATAGAAGGGAATAACTACTTCTGTAGATCTGCTCGAAATTCTCCTCCTAATGCACCCTTGTATGCCATTAGCCTTCTTGGTTACAGGGGCACACTGTTTACTCATATCCAGCCTTTCATCTACCATAACCCTTAGGTCCCTTTCCATCATACTGCTGCTGAGCCAGTCAGTCCCCAGACTATAACAATGCTTGGGATTCTTCTGCCCCAGGTGCAGGACTCTACACTTCTCCTTGTTGAACAGCATCAGATTTCTTTTTAGCCCAGTCCTCCAATTTATCCTGGTCACTCTGGATTCTCCCTCTATCCTCCAACGTATCTATCTCTCCCCCTAGTTTGTAGCCATTTTGTGAAAGAACTTGCAGCACATCCACACACAAAATGCACTCTTTTAATCCAAAATCCAAAGAATGTGGCTCTTCTGGAAGCCCTCTTCAACTTCTGGATCACGGAGAGCACCTCCTTTTGAAAGCCTTTTTTTTTTTAAAAAAAAAGAAAAAAGAAAAGCATGTGTAGATGACCCTGGTGTCCTTTGTTTGAAAGAATGGTCCTCATGGTGCTGGATTTTTCGATCCCTGGCCCATTCTTTTGAAAGTGCAGGGGCTGTGTGAATGCTCTCTATTGAAAGAGCAGATCAGTCTCTCTATATGCTCTTTTGTGCGTGGACATGCTCTTGGAAAGGATTTTTTTGGAAGAGATCTTCCAGAAGAACTTATTTCAAAAGATCACTGTAGTGTAGACGTAGCCTAAGTGAGTGCAGAAGAACATCTGAGGTAAAGATAAAACATGGGAAAAGTCTGTGGTAAACAATAGGAGTAAACAAACAGGAGGGCACATGGCACTCAGGCATGAAAATAAGGAAGGAGCCATGATCCATGAAATAGAGAAGGATGGAGCCACGGTGGTCAACCATCAAGGGGAGCCTTCCGGAAGATGCCGTCTGTTCAGATCGCCTGGCCAGCAGACCAGCTTGGCAGTCACTATGGAAGATAACATGAACTGCCTCCTGCTTGTGCTGACATACTGTCTGGGACTGTAAGTGTGCTTGAGAGTGTGAATGAGGTCCCCCTTCCCCTCCTGGTTTTAATATAGTCAATAAACCCTTTACACTCCTGTCAGGTGGTCCCCTCTCCTTAGTGTTTGAAAGCAGTTGCAACCCACATCCCCTTGCAACATATGGCCCTGGGGATATGGTTTGTCCTTTGGGACTGGAAGAACCTGTTCAGATGTGGTGGTTTTCATAACTTCTCATCTGTATTGGGAGATATACTGGTTCGAGCAGAAGAGAAGCTGTAATGTTCAAGGGAACTGGTGGTGTGATTTCTTGCTGGCCATTTTGACAACAGGAGTTTTCTTTGTGATTGGCTTGGTGTGCTTTATAGTGGGGCCCCAGTCTTGGGCTGTAGGTAGCCCAGTTTTAAGCAATTTGGCCCTCTCAGCTGTGTCTGGAAAAACCTCTAATATTACAAATGCATTAGCAGGAGTGCTGTGATCAAGACATGACAAGTAATTCTTCTGCTCTACTCTGCACTGATTAGGCCTCAGTTGGAATAATGTGTCAAGTTTGGGGCACCACATTTTAGGAAAGATGTGGAGAAATTGGAAAGGTTCCAGAGAAGAGCAACTAAATTGATTAAAGGTGTAAAAATATGACCTATGAGAGAAGATTAAAATAATTATGTTACTTTAGCTTGGAAAAGAGAAGGCTGAAAGAGGACATAATAGCAGCTTTCAAGTTCCTAAAAGAGAGTTACATGGAGAAGGGAGAAAAAAAATTCTCCTTAACCTCTGATGATAGGACAAGAAATAATGGTCTTAAATTGCAGCCAGGGAGGTTTAGATTGGACTTTAGGAAAAAATTCCTGTCAAGGTGGTTAAATACTGGAATAAATTGCTTAGGGTGGTTGGATAATCTCCCTCACTGGAGGTATTTAAGAACAGGTTGGAGAAATATCTAATAGGGATGATATGGATGGAGTTTGGTCCTGCCATGAGGGCAGGGGACTGGGCTTGATGACCTCTTGAGGTCCCTTCCAGTTCTAGTATTCTGTGATTCTGTAAGAAAGATAGAGAGAGGGAGAGGGAGATTTATTGAGGGAAGAAAATAGTTTTCTCTTTAATTCTGAAAGCAGTGAAGTTCCATGGCTACTTTTATCTCTTGTGAAAGAGAATTACATAGCCTAAAAATGTGTCTCCTGAACTCGCAGGTCACCTCCACTAGAAATAGGATAATGATATCAGAGGAAGGAAGCTATTATAGACCACTAGAAACATGTTTGGCAGGCGGGAGAACACTGTCCAGATGACACAGCAGAGGTTGTGAGCCTCTTGGACCAATAAGCCCCAGTTGAGTAAGATTGATAACAATGTTAGAAAATGGAGTCAGAGAGGGTTCAGTTAGGTACTGAGGCTTATCCTGCTGCCCAGTCCAGCTTGCCTTTGTGATCAATGGCCCCTTCCACCAAAAAATCATAATCTTTGGGCTACTCCCAATCCCAAAAGACCACCTATTTACCTAAGAGCAATTGCACCTTAGAACAGAGGAATGGGAGAAAAGCCTACCTTATGAATCGAGACTCAAAGTGCTTGGCTTGTTTGGCCTAACCAAAAAAAAAATGTGGAGACAGTGTGGAGAAAAGAATAAATGGATATAAATTGGCCCTTAATAAGTTAGCCTTGAAATTAGATGACAGTTTCTAGCCATCAGGGCAGTAAAGTTCTGGAACAGCATCCCAAAGGAGCAGTGGGAACAAAACACTAACTGGCTTCAAGACTTAGCTTGATAATTTTACAGAAGAGATGCTACAGTGATACTGCCTGCAGTGCCATGTAGTCAATCTGGGACTAGCAACAGCAAATACCCCTATTGTTGCTGATGGGACACGAGGACAATGTCTACATGGCCCTTCAGCACAACACAGTTGCCAGCAGTGGTATGCTAATGACAGTTTGAGAAATTGCAAATGGAGGTCCATTTGCAAACTCGTGCAGATAATTAGCATAGCCGTAAGATATTTTGCTCTTGGCGAAAGGGGGTGCCAGCAGTACAGAGGCTGTGTGAATGTGCCTCTGGTGGCAAAACACCCCCTCTGTCACCAGTCCCTCATTCAGTGCCTTATTCAGACTCTCCTCCGTCTGCCCTGCCTCTACTATTGTACCTCCATGCTGGAAACTGTGGGAAGAAGCTGAGCCCTGATCACCTCCCTTCCAGCTCCTCCTTAGCTAGAGAAGAATTTTTTGACCTTGTCTTCACCACAGGACTAAAATTTTATGGCAGTTTGGAAGGAACTATGACTTGATCACATTTATAATGAGCATGCAGAATACGGTCCAGACCAGTAATACACACATAAACACATTTTCACATATCAGAAAGGAGGGGGAATTTGCCAGTAAAAATATGCACGATTGGGAATAATTTAATAAAGCTTTACTAGACGCCCCAAAGCCACAATCAGGGACAAAGGTCAGCCTAGTTTAGAAGATAAGTGAAGTGAAGCAAAGAGAAATCTATGCAAGCAGAGTTAAGACAATTCCAGACTTTTGTTTTTAAAATGTTAAGATCTAAAAGAATCCTGACAACAATATTGGTCCATTACTAGAGGGAAACAGCAGAATTGTCAATAACAGTGCTGAAAAGACAGAAGTGTTCAACAAATATTTCTGTTCTGTATATAGGAAGTGGGGAAAACAGACAACGTAGTCTCATTATATGGAGATGACAATGACAAGAGACAGGATGCTATCTGGGGAGGGCTCTGAGTTACTACAAAGAATTCTTCCATGGGTAGGTAGTTTGTGGATCTTACCCATGTGCTCAGGGTATAGCTGATCATCAAATCTGAGAGTGGGAAGGTATTTTCCCTGGGCCAGATTTGCAGGGATTTTTTCACTTTCCAAAGCAGCATGATATTATAGGTTACTTGCTGGTTTATAAGAACATAAGAACATAAGAATGGCCATACTGGGTCAGACCAAAGGTCCATCCAGCCCAGCATCCCATCTGCCGACGGTGGCCAATGCCAGGTGCCCCAGAGAAGGAGAACAGAAGACAATGATCAAGTGATTTATCTCCTGCCATCCATCTCCTGCCCTTGTACTGAAGGCTAGGGCACCATACTTTATCCCTGGCTAATAGCCATTTATGGACCTAACCTGCAAAAATTTATCGAGCTCTTTTTTAAACCCTAATAGAGTCCTGGCCTTCACAGCCTCCTCGGGCAAGGAGTTCCACAGGTTGACTGTGCGCTGTGTGAAGAAAAATTTCCTTTTATTAGTTTTGAGCCTAATACCCATCAATTTCATTTGGTGTCCCCTAGTTCTTGTATTATGGGAAAAGGTAAATAATTTTTCTATATTCACTTTCTCCACACCATTCATGATTTTATATACCTCTATCATATCGCCCCTCAATCGCCTCTTTTCCAAACTGAAAAGTCCCAGTCTCTCTAGCCTCTCCCCATATGGGACCCGTTCCAAGCCCCTAATCATCTTAGTCGCCCTTTTCTGAACCTTTTCTAATGCCAATATATCTTTTTTGAGGTGAGGAGACCACATCTGCACGCAGTACTCAAGATGTGGGCGTACCATAGTTTTATATAGGGGAAGTATGATATCTTTTGTCTTATTATCGATCCCTTTTCTAATAATTCCTAACATCCTATTTGCCTTACTAACTGCCGCTGCACACTGCGTGGATGTCTTCAGAGAACTATCCACTATAACTCCAAGATCCCCTTCCCGATCTGTCGTAGCTAAATTTGACCCCATCATGTAGTACGTGTAATTTGGGTTATTTTTTCCAACATGCATTACCTGACACTTACCCACATTAAATTTCATTTGCCATTTTGCTGCCCAATCACTCAGTTTGCTGAGATCTTTTTGTAGTTCTTCACAATCTGTTTTGGTTTTGACTGTCCTGAACAACTTGGTGTCATCTGCAAACTTTGCCACCTCACTGCTTACCTCATTTTCTAGATCATTGATGAACAAGTTGAACAGGATCGGTCCCAGGACTGACCCCTGGGGAACACCACTAGTTACCCTCCTCCATTGTGAAAATTTACCATTTATTCCCACCCTTTGTTTTCTGTCTTTTAACCAATTCCCGATCCATGAAAGGATCTTTCCTCCTATCCCATGACCACCTAATTTACATAAAAGCCTTTGGTGTGGGACCGTGTCAAAGGCTTTCTGGAAATCTAGGTATATTATGTCCACTGGGTGCCCCTTGTCCGCATGTTTATTAACCCCTTCAAAGAATTCTAATAGATTAGTTAGACACGACTTCCCTCTGCAGAAACCATGCTGACTTTTGCCCAACAATTCGTGCTCTTCTACGTGCCTTGCAATTTTATTCTTTACTAGTGTTTCTACTAATTTGCCTGGTACTGATGTTAAACTTATCGGTCTATAATTGCCAGGGTCTCCTCTAGAGCCTTTTTTAAATATTGGCGTTATATTGGCCGTCTTCCAGTCATTTGGTACCAAAGTGGATTTAAAGGATAGGTTACAAACCACTGTTAATAACTCCGCAATTTCACATTTGAGTTCTTTCAGAACCCTTGGGTGAATGCCGTCTGGTCCTGGAGACTTGTTACTATTCAGCTTATCAATTAACTCCAAAACCTCCTCTAATGTCACTTCAATCTGAGTGAGTTCCTCAGATTTGTCACCTAAAAAGGCTGGCTCAGATTTAGGAACCTCTGTAACATCCTCAGCCGTGAAGACTGAAGCAAAGAAATCATTTAATCGCTCCGCAATGGCACTGTCTTCCTTGATCACTCCATTTATATCTTTATCGTCCAAGGGCCCCACTGCTTTTTTAGCGGGCTTCCTGCTTCTAATGTATTTAAAAAACATTTTACTATCGTTTTTTGAATTTTTGGCTAGCTGTTCCTCAAAATCTTTTTTGGCTTTTCTTACTACATTATGACACTTAATTAAACTAGAATAAATGCAGATTCTCTGTGACTTAAGGCCCATTGGCAGGAATTTCTGAGAGCGCAGTTTTGTTTTGTAAATATGGACCACACTCCTCCCTTAGCAGGCCCTGCCCTTCTCCCCCACCGCCACTGTCAGCTCTTGACCTAGCCTTGCCTCACTGTCCCCCTTCAGCCACCCCTAGTTTGGCCCCCCATCACAAACCCTGAAACAGCCCCACTCCCAGAGCCTCCTACCCCTTCTGCTCAGCCCCAAGCCACCCAACCCCAGTTCAGCCCAAACAGACCACCCCACCCTCACACAGCTCAAAACTCCCCAAACCCCACTTGGCCTGAACACCCCACCACCAGCTCAGCACATGGATCCCCCTCAGCTTAGCCTGAAGATTCACCCACACCCCCTTTGGCCCAGGATGGGGAGGATTACTTAAGACAGGAGCTGGGCGGAAGTGACGGCGGCAGCAGTGGATTGCCTTCCCCCTCACCCCAGCACTCACCATGTAGACCTCCGACTCAGCCTCCTAGCCTGCTGAGTCCACCTTCTTGGCCAGTAACTGGAAAGCCTCTAGCCACACAGAGGGGCTTGATAGAATAAGAGTAGGACATGGTCAGTGGCTGGAAGGGGAGCAGGATTGGGAGAGAGGCCACAGGGAGGCAATCCAATATGGCTGTGGCTGCTGCCATCATTGCAACTGCCTGCCTCCTGCATGTGTGATCCCAGGCCAGGCTGGTTGGGGTGGGGGAACGGGGTCAGGGTGGAGATGGAGCAGGGAATGAGCATCGCAACCCATGGGGTTGGGGGGTGGAAATCACACATATCACACACACCCTGCTTATGGGCCTGAACTGAACTTGAAGTCTGATCTGAGGACTTCTGTAACTCAGCCAGAGTTTATGAGTCAGTCACGTGAGCAAGTTGGGTTGGTGAATTCTGTGGCCTTCAAACTGCAAGAGTTCAGATTAGATGATCTTGGTGGTCCCCTCCAGCCTTAAAGGTCTGGGAGTCACTCTTTCCATTCTTCAATTTTTCAACAACTTCAGGGAAAAAAAAGTTTATGGTAAAATGAAATTAGGTGCACGCCCAGCCCTCCCCCACCTCCCTCCCCAAAAAACCTGAAAAATCATTTTTTGCTCAACCCTTGTGAAACATGTTTCCTGTGTATCACCCACCCTTTTCCAGCTCCCACACAATACTACAATGGCATTAAATGCGAAGACAGGTTGAAACTCTAAAAACCAGGAGTTTCTAGTCCACCAAGATCTGTGATCTGGCAGGACCACAGATGTACCTGAACCAGAGACTCATGGCAGCCAGGAGTTGCAAGACAAGACAGCCTGTGACTGGGAGCCCTGCCAGGACAACCGGGTCCAGGAATGAGCTGGGAGCTAAGCCTGGCAGGGCACCAGTGGACTTGGCTCCAGACCCTCAAAAGGGGTGGGGCCTTGCATGGAAAAGTAGGGGCTGGGGGTGGGGGGAGGAAGCTAGACTCTCCCATCCAGCCCTCATAGCTGTCAGACTCATATTGTGCATGGCTCCAGCAGTGATTTAAAGGGCCCAGAGCTCCAGCTGTCTCTGCTGCCAAGGTAGTGGCGGTAGCATCCCCGAGTCCTGGGTTCCCGTAAATCAAAGACCATGTCTACATTACCCAGAAGATTGACATGCTCCAGGGACTCTTCTGGAGGCTAACATGCTAAGCAGCAGGCAGGCAGGCTAAAGGGGCAGACTGGGGGCAAGACCCCTCCTTGGTCTTTGCACTGCCCCAGTACTGCACCCTATAGGGTGCCCTTTAGGAAGCCCTCCTCCCTGGCTCCAAGACTGATGCCAGGCTGCTGCTTGCTCGCTCTCCCTTCCTCTCATTCTTGGGGAGCAAGAGGAATGGACACAGCAACCTTTCATGCCTCCCGCTTCTGACTGGTGAGGGAAGGGGGCAGAGGAGTGAGTGACCCGTGCTGTGCACTTGCCTCTGACTCCCTTGGCATGATGGAAAGGAAAAGAACAAGCAACACCCTGGCATGAATCTGGTGGGGGGAGGGGCTTCAGCCCCTCTGCCCTCACTATATGGAGCTCTGGCCTTTTGTACACACAAACATACACATACACACACCCTGACCTGAGAGCTCCCCCACACCCCAGCCCCCTGCCCTCACTCCTTCACACCCTGCACACCCCAGCTCTCTGCCCTTTTTCATACCACAGCCCTGACACCTGGACCCCCCACCCCTTAACCCCTACCCTGAGCCCCTCTTCACCTCCACAAGCCTGACTCCTTCAACCCACCAGACACCCCAAACCTCTTCCCTGACCCCTACACACCCTGGCCACCTGCCCTGACTCCTGCACCACACTTATAATGCGCCTCCCAACCCAAACTCATGCCCCAATTCCTGTACTGCCATGCACATACCCCAACACCTTGCCCTGACCTCCTCCTCCTGTCACCCAACCCTGACTCATTCATCCCTTATACATCCCCAGTCCCATGACCCCTGCACCTTAATCCCCTTCCTGAACTCCTGCAATCCTCCCATCTCAAGCCACTGCCCTGAGCTCTCCACCTTGCACCCTCTGTTTAAATTTATTACAGGCATTATTGTTTAACAACCTCCTCACCCTTCCCTGGGAGGGGTGATAACAGCAGCACTTATAAGACAGTAAAGTTACTTTCACTTCTGGGAGCAACTCAGACAAGCAAAGGAGTGGGGTGCAGTGAGGGCTAGGAAGAGGCGGTGAGAAGGCAGACTGGGGCAGGGAGAGGTGGGGCCTGGGATGGTGTGGGATAGTTCTGGCCCTTTTCCACATGGAGGGGGTCATGTTGCTAGTGGCCCCCTATGTGCCCTGCTCACTCATCATCCCTGCTTAGTCCACATTAAATACAGGAGCTATTTACCTGGGCAGGGGAGATGCAGTGGGGGAGAACAAACAGTCATGTGCACCCCCACCCCCGTACCCAACACCATGTCAGGCAGGGCAAGAGGGCAGCAGACATCCAACCACCTTGGATCCCACACTTTAGCAGAAGTGATGTAACCCAGCCCGGGCTGCTCGGCTTCCCCAGCTCCCAGCCATGTCATGTGGAAGAGGGGGCTTGGGAGAAGGGGTGGCTTTCCACCCCCGACACACACTGGCAGCAGGAAGTGAATGGCTGCAGCTTGGACCCAGTGGAGGAGAGCAGGCTGGGGTTTGGTTGCTGCTCTACTTCCCCTCACTGTCACAGGTGGCCTATGTGAGGGTGGCTGAGCCTTGAGAGCTGTGCCAGTTTCCCTTCCCCCCACCAGTCCCCTGGGTCACATCACTCATGGGAGGAAGTCTGGAGAAAGGGTGGCATGGAAGCAGGGTGGGGGATAGAAAAAGGCAGGGATGGCATGGGAGGACTCACATAAGGGGGCGGTCACAGGACCAGTCGCCCCTTGAGTTCCTCCTCAGCAGTTGCTAAGGTATGTAGGTTTTTCTGTTATTGCCCATCACCGCAGTATCTGAGGGCCAAGTATCTGAATGTTATTTTTCTTGAGGGTAGGCAATCTCTCTTTTCTCTTAAATAAGAGACTTTCTTATTTTAATTTAAAATAAAGTACATGAGTGTTGGTGAAGAGGAATTTGTTTACACTAGGAACTTGTACTGCTTGTGCTTTATAAATATAGGTCATTTGGTACAATCTCCCTAAAAGGATGCAGGCACAGCAGTATGAAGGTGCTTTATACCAGTATCACTATTCCAATACAAAAGATGCACTTTGTTTGTACCTGAATATAATGTTATGTCTGGTGGTACATCTTTGTTTGACCTAGGGGGCAATGGAATTTCCACTGTTTGTGTCAGTCCACTGCAGCAGATGGATATGTACTGGGTATACGATAGTATACTATACCAAACAACTGTTATTTGTACCTTGCTTAGCAATAAATCCTGGCTGGGTGCCTTCGATCCTTACCTGGTCTGTGGTTTTTGGGAAGCCTCGGCTGTAGTCAGTGGGCCTGCTTCATTGAACACACACACACACACACACACACACACACACTTACTTACACGCACACTCACTGACATGCACAAGCAGCATTCTGGTTATCATCAATGGAGGCAAAGACCCATAAGGACACAACGGCAGTAAATCTGCCAATCCACAACTATAGCTGGGTAATGAGACCCCTGCCAAAACCTGCCAACTTCTCTGAAATAGAGCCCACCTTTCTTTCTTTCTTTCTTTCTCTCTCCCTCTCCCCAGTTTAGGATCAGATTCCCTCAGCCATGCACCCAGGACATTCCATCCACTGGAAAGACCCCTGCTATTCTTGTGTGCCAGTGATGCAGAAATAGATCCCCCCCCAAAGTGCAGCCACCAATGGGAATGGAAGGCCTACAAGGCACCAAAACAAAACCCTGAATGTATCTTTCTCCCAGAGGCCTGAGGATAGGCACCAGGGCCACTGAAGGAGAAGGGGGACTAGGAGGGAGTTGGCTGAGGGCTCTTTGGCCATGTCTACACTAGGAAAATAAGTCAGTTGCAGATACACAATTCTAACTAAGGCAAGTGCATAGCTAAAATCGACTTTTCCGAAATCCACTTACCTGGCTGTCTTCACTGAGGGAGGCTGATGGAAGAGTTCCTCCCAGGACCGTCACCCCTCATGATAAGGAGGAGTACAGGGGTCAACTGTCGACCCCTGAGAGGTCGATTTTGCACCTCCGTACCAGATGCACGAAATCAAAACCTGGAAGGTATGGATGATGAAACAGCGGGCAGTGGGCTGGGTGATGGGCAGTGGGAAGTGGTGGAGGAGGTTGTCAGGTTGCTTTGGCTCCCATCACTGAGGTGAGTGCAGGGGGTGAGGAACCAACCGCTGCTGCTGCCCCATAATCCCCCATCTTGTGCTATTCAGGAGAGGAGTCTTTGGGCAAGTGGTCAGACCAGGGTAGGGGAATGGCCTACAGGTGGTTGTCCTGTGCCCCATGCCTGAGATGGCTCTGCCAGCCAGCATTACTAAAAGCATGATGGTGGCAAACTTCCATCTCCTTCAAAGACATCACTAGCACCGGATTATATTAGTCAGGATCATGCCGTCCCTACATCCCCAAGATTCTCTAATAGACTTTCATTCATTATCCACTTGAAGACCTTTACTCTTGTGCATCTCACTACAAATAACCTGTAAAAGATAGAATTGGATATGAGGCAGGAGAGTTGTACTGACTCCCAAGTTCCTGCTACATATTATACATAGAAAATACAATTGTTATTAATTAAATCTCAGATTTCTCATGTCACCTTTTGACATTATTTTCCCTGCACAAGGTACACAAGAGTATGTGGGAATGGAATGGAACTTACAGTTTGGCAAGTTAATCAGTGTACATGGAAAGGGAACAGTGCCAACTTGATAGAAAAATGGCAGAGAAATGCTGTCTCGGGTCATGTCAATGTTTTTTTTTTGTTACTTTTGTTAAGATAACAGTTTAAGATGCAGATTTCATACTTAGGGTGCCAATTGGCTTTCTGGAAATAATCAACCCCTTTTTTTGACCTTATGGGTGACCCTGAACAGACCCTTTAAGTTAGTTTTAAAGTGAAACTGTTTATTTCTCAGCATTGCACTTGGGCTTATGCCTCTTGGTTTTCTTAGGCAGCAGCACAGTCCAGATGTTGGGCAGGACACTGCCTTTACTATTGTGACTTTTCCCAGCAGCTGGTTGAGTTCCTAGTCATTACAGATGGCAAGCTGCAGGTGGCAAGAAAAGTTCTGAGTAGTCTTCTTGTTCTGAACAGTGTTCCTAGCCGACTCCAGGATCTCAGCACTCAGATAGTATAGCTTTGTGGCCATATAGCGGGGGCTCTGACCCCCAATCAGCATAATTACATTGGTGGAGTTGATGGTGCACACGGCCTACCAGGAATTACAATCCAATCTGCAACGAGCAGGACTTCACTTTCGCCTAACTTTGCATCCTTGATTTCTCCAGCCAGATATCTGTGATTCACTTCCACCTAACACGCACAGCTTGGGAAAAGAAATGCGCTGCAAAGCCAGGGGACAGACAGATCAGCACCCATCCTCACGTATTTCTTCCTTTTTTTCCCCCAGTCAGACGAATTGTGAAAGACTGAAGTTGCTTTGTATGAACAGCCAATGGGGAACCAGTTCTAACTGCGGCCACTGAAGAAGTTTCTGCAGGGTAGCGATGTTAATCTGTAACTTCAAAAACAAGCAGTCCTGTGGCACCTGAGGGAATAACAAATTTATAGCTTTGGAGGGAAAGGCCTTGACTTAATAAATTTGTTAGTCTTTCAGGTGCCACAGGACTACTTGCTGTCATTGGTGAAGTTCAATATGATGGTGGGGAACTAGATATTTTTGTATCTCATATTGAAAGGAAAATTTAAAAAGGGGATTAGCACCATTGTTTTCCACTGTTATTGCTGAGCTGCAAAGGAGGGAGTGCCCTGATTTCAAGCTCACTGATTACTGGATAAAAAACACCTTTACGTTTTACAGTTTAGAAACTGTCTTCACTGGGTCTTCCACATAGGCTCTGCTTGATTCAGAGCACTCAAAGCTGCTCTTTCTCCCAATTTGGTTTATTTGAACTAAATTTAAGATAAATCAATTTAAATAAAACCCCTTTATCTTCCAGACTAACATATGGAGGTACTTAAATCAGGGCATTGAAAAATGGACCAATTATTTATTGAACAGTACTGATAAAAGCAGTCAAAAAGACATGTTGAAGGAATATTCCATGGCTGCAATGCATTCAGTTTACATACAAGAGAGTTTTTGTGTAAATATCTATTGGGTAGTAAACAATTTTGACTGAAGACCTCATGGGGAGATTTTGGTCATTCCACCACGGCATGACTTTTAAAAAACAGTTTAAGAAGCAACACATATCCCACAGAGAACTTTCTTTAACAAGATTCAGATTTACCAGAATAAAAGGTCTAAAAATGAATGGTGCATCTGTTTGAAAGTCAAATAGAAAATACTCAGGACGTAATTTTGTTCTGAACTAGTGTTCAAAACCAACGCTTACTTCTCCAATCGAGCAGAGGGACGTGTCTAGGCACCTTCTTGAAGGGGTGAAAAAAGATGGATTGTGACTGGGCAAACCTTGCACAGAGCGAGCTTTTCAAACTCACACAAGGGTTGTAATCCGTTGAATTCAGCACGGGCCTTCCACATTACCAGAAAAGAGCTTTTAACTCCCCGCCGGGAGAACAGACTTTTGCTTTTTAAACCACCACCATTTTCTCCCGCTGTCTTCATCCACTCTTCTTGTACAGGTAGGGCAATGTACCTTTACTCAGTAATTTGATGACTATTCCAATAATGTCCCCTAACGACAGCGTTTATACGGAGGGAATGATTGGTTCTCTCACTGATCCCCTTTAACTATTTTACATAGGGTATCCTCCAAATAAATTTAATGCAACAGCTCAAAAAGCACATTAGCGAGTGATATGATTTTTAAATACATGCATAGCGCTGCTTTCTAAACTCCACTCTATTCCCTGTAAATCCAATTTCTTGAACCCCTGTGACTGCCAGGGGAACTGGCCAGATCGCATCTAAGCATACAGCATCATCTGCATAGTGCTGCACCAAGTACTTGTTAATGAAATATATTAAAGTTATTATTTCCATTTTCTAGACAATATTAACTAACGCAAAGTGTAGTAGCCTAACCAGTCTTTAAGGAAGCAGGCGAAAGCCCCTGTTTTACGTGTTTTCAGACCTTCATGATAACGCACCGCACCAGTACGTGAATTAGCACTGAAACATGGGAGCCTGGACATTCTTTATCTAATAATTTTGTTGCTCAGATCACACGTATACCACCTATTTTCCCTAGCTGGGCATTTTTCTTCCCGCTTTTGTTAGGCTGATACAGCTCTCACTGCGAAAACGTAGGTGGCTCTGAAAAGAGCCGTTATTAGACTTGGGAAGAAAAAAAAAGCCTTAGCCACCGAAACCATACAGAGTACGACCCTGGCGTTTCAAAGCATAGACCAGGTCCATGGCAGTCACCGTTTTACATTTAGCATGTTCGGTATACGTGACAGAATCACAGATCACGTTCTCCAGAAATACCTTCAACACACCACGAGTTTCTTCATAAATTAGTCCTGAAATACGCTTCACGCTACCACGGCGCGCCAGCCGGCGAATAGCTGGCTTTGTAATACCATGAATATTATCACGAAGCACTTTCCGATGACGTTTAGCACCTCCCTTTCCAAGTCCTTTGCCACCTTTACCACGTCCAGACATGATTTGAACACACACAAAGCAAGCAAATAGAAATCAACTGAACGATCAGCTTATTAGCCTAAATACGCTCTGTACGACCTATTTAAAAACTGTAAAGAGGCGGGACAATTGTGTTGTCCTTTCTTCTATTGGCCACGTTATGTTTCAGCTCACGTAACAGAAAAGAGCGGGAGATCAAATCTTCCCTTCTTCCTCAGCCATGGTCGCTAAACTGCTCCTTTTCAAATTCAGAAATTTTAGAGCTAAAACATATACAGAGAGATTTACTTCTTTCATATTCCCTGAGAATTACTATTTATATACATTACCAAGTCTTACCTAATTATTGTAAAATTGGAATCCCAACATTTCTATCAATACTGGTCACTCTGAACTCTTGAAAATAAGAACCACTTTCACCATGTGCTTTTTATTTGTCATTGTATTTTAAGTTTGGGGGGATCTTCCAGAAAAGGTGTTTCATATTCATGAACTATTTCTTTTGAATATGCTCCTTTGATTTTTTAAAAATTTTCAATCAGGAGTAAAATGTGACCAATTTATTTTTCAGTCTTATCTTTCTCCATTTCTTCTACCCCATATGCACAGCCATTTTCAAAAGCATGTATAAGAAGGGCTAATGTAATGTATACCTTAATTTAATTCAAAGAATATGCTAAAATGGGTGTTATTTCTGCCTTCAGATTTTCACTTTCTTTTACTTTTATGTATAGAAAATGGGGATATATGTGAACTTTGCCTGTTTCTAACTAGTGTATAGCCTCAGTTTCCTGGCCACTCCATGCCTCTGGGTTTACTGCATAGAAATGGTGTTCTGTGCCCTAGTCTGCAGCAAAGGAGGATGTACCACAATCACAGATGTAATAGTTAATTATGAATGTGTCATTCTATTGACAACTGCACCATTTTAATTTCTAAGTAGAAACAAATGACCCTCTCTGGAGATCTTGCTCACTTCAGAATCCAAGAGGCTATTGACTCTTTAACTCATCTTTTTGTTCTATAACTCACAACTGTAGATGTAGAAAGAAATATCTTATTTTCCCTTTACTCAGCCAAGAAACTCAGTGATTGGGCAACAGATATTCTGCAAAAAATGCAGTGGATCTTACCCATGAAACTTCATTGCCTAATAAAAAAATTGTCAGTCTTTAAGGTGCTGCAGGAATGCTTTTTTTTTTTTTTTTTTTACATAAATTAGGTATGCCGTACTCTTGTTATTAAAAGGACAAATGTGGTGTTATAGCTTTATCTAATCTGAATGCAATGGCTTTTTTAAAAAAAATATTTGTGTTGTTTGCTTTTGTAATTATTAAGTATGACAATTTAGTGGAGTAGCTTCTAAGCCTTAACTTTGGACACTCTAGCCTCAGCTTCGTAGACATAATCAAAAGTCTCTGTAAATAGTTATGTTATGTGTTGGTTTCTTGTGGCATTCCATTTTGGAAAGGCAGAATCCATTTTGTGAAGAGGTCAGATGACAGTAGCATAGGCAGGCTGGGTCAATCCAGA
The DNA here is from genome assembly GCF_033958435.1 of Carettochelys insculpta. Taxonomy (NCBI): domain Eukaryota; kingdom Metazoa; phylum Chordata; order Testudines; family Carettochelyidae; genus Carettochelys; species Carettochelys insculpta. The sequence continues at coordinate 286,958,193 of NC_134137.1, read as the reverse complement.
TTCAGGTGGATTTTCCAGCCCTTTTACAGCAGAACATTCACACCATTGGTCAAATAAAGACTGTACTTGTCAAACTACAAGATCTCTACCAAGCATTCATAAACCTTAATTTCCTACTGGGACAAGTAAAAAACAAATCAACAGGGCCAGATGAAAACCAGGAAACCAACTACTCCAAGAGAGCCCCCCTCACCTCCCAAAAAACCCCAGTGACAGAACACCACTCATTACTACCTACAGCTCACAACTCAAAATATTACAATGCATCATTAAAGACCTAGAACCTATCCTAAATCATGAGGCCATGCTCCAGAAGGTCCTAGGTGACAGGCCTGTTCCCTCCTATAGACAACCTCCTAACCTTATGAGGATTCTCACTAGCAACCACAGGCTATATCACAATAATACTAACCCTGGAACTTTTCTCTGCAACAAGCCCTGTTGCCAGCTTGTCCACATATTTATTCTGAAGATACCATCACTGGACCTAACCACATTAAATACAGAATCAAGGGCACATTCTCCTGTTCCTCAGCTAATGTCATATATGCCACCATGTGCCAGGAATGCCCACGCACTTTGTATACGGGGCAGACTGCAAACACTCTTCACCAAAGAATGAACGGACATAGAGCAGACATCAAAACTCCCCAGTTACGCAAACCTGTCAGCCAGCACTTTAATGGAGTGGGCCACTCTGTTAAAGACATGAGAGTTTGTGTTCTGAATAAAAGAGACTTCAACAACGGTCTACAGAGAGAATGTTCCGAACTAGCATTCCTTTTCAAATTCAACACATTCACACGTGGTTTGAATAGGGACAGCAATTACCTGACTCATTACAAAGACTCTTTCACATACTTTTGATATTTGACCCAATACTTACTTCCCCCACCACCACAGTCCCCACACCACTCACAAGACTGTCTCTTTTATCTAATTTGCCAACCTTGATAACAATTTTTAGACCTCTGTGTTTTATAGATTGTCTATTCTGGTATGTCAACAATTTGAAGAAGTGGGTCTGTTGCACAAAAGCTCATCACCTAATAAATTATTTTGTTATCCTTTAAAGTGCTACATGACTGCTTTTTTATTTTGGTAGAATACAGACTAACACAGCTATCTCTCTGCTAATATTCAGCAGTAGGATAAGTATCAGAGGGGCAGCCGAGTTAGTCTGTATCTTCAAAAACAACAAGAAGTCCTGTGGCACCTTATAAAGTAACAGATATTTTGGAGCATGAGCTTTCGTGGGCAAAGACCCGCTGCCTTAGATGCAGTAGAACAGCAATTAAGCAGCAGTTCAAGATACAGCTGCAGTTCCATCAGAGAAGTTCCCTCAGACAGCCACTGCATGGAGTCAGTTCCATCTTGTCATCTGTCATCATCAGCAAGTTAGGGAAGCTGTTCTCCATCTTTTCATGGGATCTCCCTGGCATTCAAATAGATCAGTGGTAGAAGGTCCCAGGCTTCAAGCTGCCTTCCTTGCCATTGACTGTAAAGTTATTCTCCTCCTTGCCTGTGGTCTTCACTATTATCTTCTCTTTCCTTCTCCATTGGATATTTTGGGTCCTAGGCTTCAGGCCTAATTAACTGTTCCAGTTACTGTGGGTTATGGTTACTGTAAGTTATAGCTGTTGTGCATTGTATGTTACGGATGATAGAATCATTATTCCCCTCTCCCTACTTATTGTAAATTTACCCCTTAATACATGCTTTAAAACACATTTTAGTGTCCATTTTTTTCTAATTTATCTTAATTTACTTTAATTGGGTATGATCCTCACTGCTGACAGATACAGCATTGGCATGGAGGTCTGTGCTTCTGAAACAGAGACAACCCAGATTTGGGGCTTGCACAAATTTCACAGTTCCCTGAGTTCCTGCCCTAACACAAATAGCACACAGATTAAGTTTTTTGTTTTTTTAAAAAAAAAAAAAAAAAGAATCACCCTCCTGTGTAAGGCCAGAATGGCCAAGTTATGAAAACTCAAATCACTGTTGAAATTCTGCCTAATTTCATGGATGAGGGTTGAAACAGAAGCTTAAAGATGAGCAGCTAGGTGGACTGTTGATAGCTGTTAATCTCTTAGCTATGGTGTCAGGTTGGTACTAGAGAAGCATCTTCACTCACCCAATACCTGTCACCTTCTGAGGCTATGTCTACACTAAATGAAAAAGTTGAATTTAAGGCAGTTAGCTTGATTTTACAATGTCACTGTCTTCACTGGAAATACCATTAGGTAGATTTTAGGGAGCGCTAAGGTCAATGTTATAACATCACAAGGAACGACTCCACGTAGCCTCGTTTGGTTTTAAAAATTTGAATTAAGGCTAGGGTGAAAAAGTCATGTATTTTAATAGACTTTATTAGCCTCCACAGGTGTCCTGTATGTATCCCGCAATGCCCCATGGTTGTCCACTCTGGCCGCTTCCATCCCCGCTGCTCTCCAGGTGCACAGCAATTAGGTAACAGGAAGGCCATGAATTTGAATTTGGCATCAGGAAGTCCATGGCAGATGGCCTGTGGGGTCATGCTTGTATGAGAGGCTGAGAACTTCTTTCTTTATTATCACTGCAGTGATTGCATCTACCCATGAAAAAATAGCTCCAACACAGAGTTCACGGTTCTGTCTCTCCCTCTGTAAGCTGAGCACTTGGATTTTCTTTTCAGTGCTGGCACCAGCCTCTGCACCACTGCACCATGTAGCAGCTAGGCTGTGAGGGCTCTGCTTGTATAGAAGACCGAGAAACTTCTTTTCTGCAGTTTATATTTGTACAGGGGCAGCCCTCCACTGTCTCACAGGCTCCATGTAGTCAGGGGTCTTTCGTGTGCCCAACTACATCGCATGGCTAACCCCAGGGCCAATAAAAGGATGTGCCTGCTGTGCAGCGCGGACCATGCTGCCAGGGAGCACCATGTTCTGGCTTGTGCATGGTGAGGGCTTCAAAGGCAAGAAAGATTTTGGGGGCCTTCCTGTCATTGGGGAGAAGAGAGCGTTTTAACTGGCCCTTCAACTGACAACCTCCCTCACCCCATGACACCCACCTAATGGAATGTGGGGGGCTGCCATGCCCACGGTCAATCACAGCTGCCTCCCCTCCCCTGAGCAACAGACTGAGGGTCCTTTTCAACTACCTGTTCAACAGACAATGCCACCAACCCCACACCACCCCTAATAAAATGTGGGGGACAGATATGGCAATCCTATGCCTGGAGTGCTAGTTGGCTTATCATGAAGAAGCCGTACCATTCTGCCCAGGTAGGGGTGCTTTCAAGGGAGGGGAAAGTAGCTGGAGGGCCAATTGAGATGGCACAGACACCTGGGGGATCCCAGGGCACAGAGTCATTCATGCATGTGGAAATTTGGCAAGCTTCAGCCTCCTCCCCCCGCCACCCCCCCAGTGTTGGAGATGTCTGTGCGCCAAAGTGGGAAGCCAGAAATCCTGCATCACAAATTGTCTTTTTTCCCCCCAACTTTACTATCCTTCTCTTTCTTCAAGCTGGAATGTTTTCAGGGATGAAGTTTCTGGATTTAAGTGGGGGGAAAGTGGCTGGAAGGCCAGCTGAGATGACTCAGACACCTGGGTCATCCTAGGGCAGCACGACAGACCCCCGCCTGGCACGCTACGCCTTCTAAGGCCAGTCTACTTGGTTTCTCTTCAACTGGGATTTTCTACCTTTACTTCTTTCACTTTGGAAAAAATGGCCTTTTGCTTTCCACTGAACCAGGGCACTGTAATGTGTGAAGATGACATCACATACCCACAACCACTTTGGGGGCATTTTTTTTCCCATACTGCACCAGCAAAAATACCCAGAATGCTACAGGGCTGAGGGAACTGTGGCATAGGTTCACATAATGCACGGCTGCAATAGTCAATATTTGATAATTAAGTGTGACAGCTATCAATTGACTTTGTGGGAACGTGAGGATAGTCAAATTGGAATTTATAAAACCCAGAGTTATAAAATCAATGTTAATAAAATGAAATTTACATTGTAGTGTAGTGTAGACATAGCTTTGGTGGCAACTATAGTAGTCAGCTACTTCTGAGGAGCTTTGTCTTCTGTAAATTTACAAGCTGTCTACTTGGTACTGGGCATTTCCAAAATCCTGAAATTTAACACTGAATTAAAACTAACAATTATCATTATAATAGTATTTCCAGATTTAGTTACAGTATATACAATTTCTCCTTTCTGAGTGGCTGATGGAATGGAACCAGATATTCCTGTGTTACTTCATATTTCTATGAGATACATACAAATATCCAAACCATCCTCCCTCAGACAATCTCCCCAACAACTTTCACCAGCTGTATTTATACTTTTCTGATTGATTAGGGAGGGGGTAGTTTGTCATTTGATAATTTGAATATTATCTGTGTTTCAGGATTACCAAGTGTCCCCGTCTAATATCTAGCTGGGCTTTCAAAACCTCGATATCTGAAGTGTACACCTCCTAGACTCTCTCTTTGGGCAGGTTCCTTCCACTTCTTGTCTTCAGTGTTCCAATTCCATCAATCAACAACAGCCCCCACACTATTTCTGTGAAAGTTGCACATATAGGACACACAATTTGTCTGTATTTCAAAGTGGAAAATGACAGAAAAAAATCAAGCTTGTTGAAGGCATTCATAGAAAATTTGCACATGGTGGAGTGCTGTTACCGAAAATGAGAAATCAGCACTGACTGGTGGGATCACTGTGTGTTGCAGGTTTGGGACAACACATGGTGTCTGTAAATGTGAAAGGTTGAGTTCCAGGATTTATGTGCTGAGCTCGCCCCAGCTCTCTAGCACACTGACAGGGGACCAAGACAGGTATTCATTATGGAGAAGTGAGTGGCAATCACACTTTGAAAGCTTTCAATTCCACTTGTTACCTGTCAATGGTAAATCATTTTGGATTTGAAAAATTCACCTTGTGCAGCTGCTGTCTTGAAAGTTTGTATGGCTTTAGTAATTTGTTGTGCATGACTATTTCAGTAATGCACAAGACATAGTAGATGGCTTTGCAGCAATGGGGTTCATAACCTGCGATTGGACAAAGGATGGCACATCCCTGTTTTGGCAACATCCCACTTTGCTATACAGTACAACATAGAATGAGATCACTGAGGATGCTTCAACAATATTATCATTGGCTGGTCAGGAATAGTGCATGATGCTTGCATCTTTAAAAAAATGTTCAGAAGGCTGCAATAAGGGACATTATTACATGACTGTTGACTTACCGTTGGTGACACAAAAGCCAGCAGTGATCATGGGAATCCAGGCTACCCCATTGCTCTTTTGACTCATAATACTACAGGCCACCTCAGCACAGAGTCAATCACCAGCTTAGCAGACGTAGAATGAGTGTTGAATGTGTTTTTGGGAGGCTGAAGGGATGTTAGCTAGATTGAGCTCAATGAGAAAACAATCCCAACAGTTATAGATACCCATTCTGTTCTAAATATTTGTGGGAGGGAGGCTGCCTGCTAATTTTGAACATCCAGATAATGGAGTGCTGCAGCTGAGAAAGGGTATGAGAGATCATTTGATTAGCCAAAAACAGAATTTAATTGAGTGGGAGGAGAGACAGCAGTGCAGAAAATAAATGTTAAAAAACTGATGACCCTTAAGAGCCACCTACACAATCAAATAATGGGTTTTGTTATCTCTAAAGATCCAATAGGAAACAAGAAAATATTTCGGGGCTTATCTTAAAAAACAAAACCAAAAATCAGTGGCAGAACTTTCAGTTACAGTGGGGACAAGATATTCCTCATTTTTCAAAAAAGAACAGTGCAATTTTTCCCTTCCATAAACACTGAATTACATTGGGATCAGTGTAGATCATTTTCAGCTTTTCAATAGTGTGCGTGTGTTTAGATTTAATATAGTCATTCAATCTACTCTTCATTACCTTTACTAGGAACAGTCAGTATTTAACTCCGCACCTCTAAAATCATGCACTCTTGCAGGTTGAATAGTAACAGAGAGTAAGCCGTGCTAGTCTATATACTATCAAAACAAAAAGCAGTCAAGTAGCACTTTAAAGACTAGCAAAGTAGTCTATTGGGTGAGCTTTCGTGGGACAGACCCACTTCTTCAGACCATATCCAGACCAGAACAGACTCAATATTTAAGACACGAGAACCAAAAACAGTAAGCAAGGAGGACAAATCAGAAAAAGATAATCAAGGTGAGCAAATCAGAGAGTGGAGGGGTGGGGGGGGGGGGAGATCAAGAATTAGATTAAGTTAGGTAATGATCTCCCCGCCCCCACCCCTCCACTCTCTGATTTGCTCACCTTGATTATCTTTTTCTGATTTGTCCCCCTTGCTTACTGTTTTTGGTTCTCTGTCTATTACAGGTTATTTGTGGTCAGATGTAGGAAAACAAAGGTCTCCAAACGGAAGTCGAATCTGCTAGTGAATCAAATATAAAATCTGGAGGAGTGGTTTGAAACCGAATCGTATCCACTTCTGCTGGCAGAGTGAAGGGGCATTTAAGTACGCCTGTAACTGGTAAGATAAAACAGGTTAGGATTGGCCAATCCTTGCACTGCGCGGGTGTTTTCAAATTTACAGAAAGTTTTGTTATCAACCAATCCTTGCATAGCGCGGGCTTTTCAAATAAAAAAAGGGTAACGATCTCTCTGGTGCACAGCTGGCGGGGGAGTTGCCTCTGACTTCCACCAATAGCTTTGTTTTTCTCTCTGTCGTGGCGTTTGCCAATTGGAAACTAAAACTGATCGGCAGCAGCCACAGAGATCTTCCACCCCTGACTAAGCCGTGTCTTTTCCCGCGCACTCCAACCGTGGCATGTATAAAGAAGCAATACCTGCCTCCCTCACTGATTCCAAATGCCTCATTTGGAAAATACAACTTCAAATCGGTTTCTTTAAGTCAATCTCAAAGCCATTGTTGAGAATTTTAATGCTAACTCGACAATAACAACTTGTATCCACAGAAGCAAAGCCTTCATTACCAGTATCCTTTTCTGAAACTGCTACTGGGGCCAGAGAAAATGACTAAAAAGAAACAGAGAAAGCCTTGCTAGTCTATATACTATCAAAACAAAAAAGCAGTCAAGTAGCACTTTAAAGACTAATAAAATAATTAATTGGGTGAGCTTTCGTGCGACAGACCCATTTCTTCGGACCATAGCCATACCAGAACAGACTCCATATTTAAGGCACAGAGAACCTTACTATTTTTGGTTCTCTGTGCCTTAAATATGGAGTCTGTTCTGGTATGGCTATGGTCTGAAGAAGTGTGTCTCTCCCACAAAAACCTCACCTAATAAGTTATTTTGTTAGTCTTTAAAGTGCTACTTGACTGCTTTTTTGTTTTGACTAAAAAGACTGCATTTTAGGCTACCACCACCACCTCCAACTAAATGCTTTCTTACTCCAGAAAGCATTTTGAACTGCCCAACTCAGTATTAAAAAAAGGAATAATTAAACCTATTATCTGAACATATATTCTATCCCTACTTTTTAACAAAATAGTTTTTTATATAGTTTAAGTTTCAGCACTTCACGTTTTCCCAAGCACTGAGCCGGTGAACACAAACACCTGCTATCACATACAATATTGTAGTTGATAAATTAAAGGGGACAATGTTTTTCCTCCAGACTCCAGCACAAAGAAGCGTAATTTTCTTTCAAGAATGTAAAATAATTTATAGTTGAAGTAAAAGGTGTTTCCTTCTGTTTAAGGATTTTTTTAGAACAATTTAGTTTACTGTGAGAGAATGGGCAGGGTTGCTGGAATCTATATGGATTGCAGATCGTGTGTGTGGGAACTATGAAAGTTATTATAAGCTGTACCTGCCACAGTTTCTGGAGATGCAACACATTTATGACTTTAAAGCCTTAAAGAGATGTACTGGCTTGTGTTCTTGGTTACTAAAGTTAAAAAAAAAAAACAAAAAAAAAAAAACACACTTACGAAATCAGATCAGTGATGGGTGATTCAATGTAACAGTTTACATACAGAGTAGTGGTTTTAGATTAAGCTAAAATACATCTAACAGGTTTGCTGAAGATTACATATAGTTTAGAACTAAGTGGACAGGGAATGTTGAGGTGAAATAGAATGGCTTTGAGACAAAGGATACAAGAAGTACTTTTAACCAACTAAACTCACAGACCTAGATGCAGAAATTTCTAAGTGATGCATGTAGTGGAAAGAATTAGGAACATTAGGTGGGAGGATTAACTCAGGGATTAGAGCATTGGTTTTGTTAATCCAAGGTTGTGAGCTGAATCCCTGAGTGTTTCAAGGGTCTGGGGAAAAGTAGGCTTCGGACAAGGGACAGCTTAATGATTTAAGCATTGGCCTGCTGAACCCAGGCTTGTGAGCTCACTCCTGGAGGACCCTGTTTGGGGTCTGTAGTGACTGAAACAAGGAATCCTTTCCAGATCTAAGACATAGATATATCTATCCCTGTGCGTAAAAATAAGATTTACTAAACGTGAAAGCAGAACAGTGGTTTTCAGTGGGCTATTTTTGATGCTTACATCATTTGACCAGATACTTGCTAATTAGAAACGTATTTTGCAGTTCTCAGAATGAGAACTAGAAAAAAAGTCAACCCTCTCTTCTAATAAAATGGGTCAAGTTTAAGCAAGAGAACACAGGTACAGCCTCTTAAGTGTAACTTTTTAATTTTTCTTCCCCTCGTTGAACATACTTGTGGGTTTTGTTTCATCAGTTTATGAAAACATGAGAAAAAGATGATTTTAGTCTGTACAGAAAAATTGAATAGCAGCAAGGATACATTCTACTGTTTTAAACAGGCTTTAGGAAAAGTGTTGATGTTGATTTTAAACATCCCTGTTGCTATAAACTCATACAAGTTTTGATTTTTCTCTTTTCAAACTATGGGATGTCAGGAAAAGAGCCAACCCAAAACATCTGAGTCGTCCTTGCAAAACCACCCTAGGCTTCAACAATAAGCGGGCTAATTGTACTTTTATTTCAAAGTTTAATTAGTGATCTTAAACAGGTTGGTTTAATACACTTATTTACCACTATCCTAGAAACAAGCCGACCGTTCCGATTTCTAGATGAAAGACACAATACATTCAATAACACAGCTCTTAATGTGACAGTTTGGGCGGCTCTTAGAAGAGCCTTTTAGTTTTTTTACCGTTTCGTTTTATGATGAACCTTAACCCCCAAAACCGTAGAGTGTACGACCCTGCCGCTTCAAAGCATAAACAACATCCATAGCCGTTACAGTCTTCCTCTTCGCGTGCTCGGTATAGGTAACAGCATCACGAATTACGTTTTCCAAAAAGACTTTCAGAACCCCTCGAGTTTCTTCATAGATTAACCCAGATATGCGCTTTACACCACCACGACGAGCCAAACGACGAATAGCTGGCTTTGTAATACCTTGAATGTTATCGCGGAGTACCTTCCGATGACGCTTAGCGCCACCCTTGCCAAGACCTTTACCTCCTTTACCGCGGCCAGACATCGTTGCGCTACGCAAACACTCCAAACAAAACGCAAAGAAAAATTGCTAATTACTAGAGCCGCACACGTCTTATATAGTGAGGAGCCGACCTGATTGAAAACTTTCCCTCAAGGGGGCGGTCTATTAGCCTTTCCTTCCTTCCTTCCCTCTGGTGACGCTGTTCTACTGAGAGCCGGTTTATTGACACCTTTTTCTTTCCTTCACCCACACTCATCATGGTGTATATACTGCTTCATTTCGACTCCGTAAATTTTCTGTATTTCAATTATATTTTACACCGCGACACTGTCAATTTCTACCTGTACTAATACCTACTTCTACTGAACCCTGCACTTGTGGCAATATCGGTTGTTTTCCACATTGTTTGACGCAATAGTCTCTGTCAACCTATAATATCTTTATTATTATTAATTATTATTAATCATAACGTTTGCTATCTGCACAGTATTCAGATAACAGTGCTTCATATTTGTAGAAATTTTCCTTGGACGATATTTCTCACATTTTTCAGTGACTTTCAGTTTGCGGCAAAATCTGACCAGTCAGGTTTTCTGAGTAATCCTGTTCAGCAGCCATTTTGCCAAGAGCGCACAGTTTGATAAGTAGTCCGTTCCCTCGCCTGCCGGGTCATTATTTCGGTTCTTCCCCCCTCCTCCCAGTTTCCATTTAGAGTTATTTAATTGATGGCTTTTATTTTTTTTCAGGACGTGCAAAAGGGTGACTTCATTTCAATGACTGCAGAAATAATCAAATAAGATTTATTTCCCGTTCCAGGTAAGGGAACTCATTTCTCTTCCTCAGAGGCATTAATAATTGTTTTATGCTGGAAAGAGTTGAGTTTCTAAATTGTAAATGTGAAAACAGAGGAAAAAATACTTTGAAATTACTACTGTATACACACAATAGCACAAATCCAATAAAATGAAATGTAGCTTTGAATCTCCAGCTCTTTAGAGAGCATGGATAGATGTAATCAGAAGGGGTTTTCAAAAACTGAACATCACCTTTCACTCTCTCATTCTCTGCTGACCTCTGATGGAAATTCTTGTTCAATGTGCACAAGCTGTAAAAGATATGAAACTGTTTTTATCAGTCAGTACTTAACTCCTAATAAACAAATGGCTATAATGCAAGAAAATAATAATGATCATAGTCATAAATATGAGAGGCAGACCTCACAGAGAATGGGTAGATGATATAGTAGATTGGTGCAGAGTTAGTCTACAGAAACTAAGCCACCCTACACTGGACAGGAAGAGAAGGAAGGAAATAGTGAGAGAGGCATCAGACACCAATGGGCACTGAGCTCATGGTTGTTGATGATGATGTATAAATATTAGAGAGATAGCATGTGTGACAATATCGTTTATGTAATCACCTTCTGTTGGTGAAAGAGACAAGCTTTCTCTCTGTAAGCTTGCCTCTTTCACAGATATAAGCTGGGCCAATGAAAGATATTGCATTACTCACCTTGTCTCTCTAACACCCTGGGACCAGCAAAGCTACAAGAACCCTGCAATCATCGATACTTCCTTTTCTGTTGTCTAAGTTTATTAAGGCATTACACTCAATGCCACATACAGAAGTGTGTGTGCATGGTTGTGTGTAATAATTTTCAGCATCACTTGAAATCTATTCCAAAATTATAGGGATTTTTGTAAAGATTAGTGTCCAGAACCATACTGACTCAGGGTAAAATTGGAATACCAAAAGGAAAATAAGGGCACAACCCTTATCCACAGCACCAAACATATTTGCCATGTCTACAGATCAAGCAAGAAATGTAATGCTTTCAAACACAATACACTTATCTGAAAACTCAGTCCAAGCTCCCTACCAGAATTTATTATAATGATATCATAAAGTATTTATCATCAGTACGTGGGAGGGAGGGGGGAAAAGCAGTGGTCAAGGAGAGTGAATTAGGAGAGAGGAGAAAGTGAGAAATAATGCAGTGCTGAGACTATCTGATAGGGATCAGAGGCATATAAAATCCCTTGTTCTTAAGGTGATTCATGGGGATCCTGGTATGGGGTAGAAACACATACACCCACCTCCCCAGCATGAGGGAATTATGGGAAATAGAAAACTGAAGTAGACAGAGCCCCTCACATGGAGAGAGAGGTAAATGGGGGAGGAAGGAGGTAATAAGGGGTCACATTGTGCTCATTACCATGCTGAAAGAATTGAGGAGTGGAAAATGGTAGGCACAGAAAAGTCTTTCCATGGAGGGGATTTAAGGGAGCATAGAATGGATTGTGTGGGAAAAGGGGAGATATGGACACAAGGTAGGCTGCAGCATCCCTGGTGTGAACTTGGGTAGACCTGGGCTGGGCTGCTTCCCCTGGTTCCAACATGAGCTCCCAGGGGAGGCAGGGGGCCTGTGGAGGCCCAGACTGGACCACAGCTCTGGGTCTGAACTGAGTTCTGAAGTGAGGGGGGAAGGGAAGGGGGCCGCAGGAGATGGTGCCACTAGGAAAGGTCTTGATTAAATGAGCTGTATATGTAACAGTTCAAAGCCAGGCATGGGGAGGAAAGAATATATCCAGAATCCCTACATTACAGGGATGGCCAACCTGTAGCTCTTAGAGCTTTTAAATGCAGCTCTTCCTGAGATCCACATGTGGGGAATGCCATCTGCCCACTCCAGCCTGCACCCCACTACTTGGTGGGAGAAGTACATGGTGGTAGGCAGCAGCAGCCCCAGGGGCCCTAATTAATCACCAGCATTAATGCCTGGCTCTGGGGGAGGGGGAAGGCATTGAGCCAAGTACTATATAGATATACAAAAAATATATATTATCAATATTTATGTATATATGACTCATTTATGTAGACATTTCATATATATGAAAATATGTAGCTCTTTGCACTTTATCCATTCCTATTGTGGCTCTTTGTCCCTAACTGGTTGACCACCAATGCCATATAATATCAGCATACTGGTAGAAGTTTCCAGTGTAGCTTAAGTGTAGAAAAATCCCTCTTCTTGTGTGTTCTAGTCAACTGGATTTTGCTTCTCTTTGATTTCACCTTACATTGTGCATGCTCTCTTCTCTCTGTATCTTGATCCAAATGCCAGTACTATAGCTCACCTAATACATTAATAATTTTGCATCAGTATGGACCCCTCCACTCAGAAAATTTCTCGATGAATTCTTTAGTATCCTTCAGAGCACATTCCAACTCCTTTAGCAAATCACTCCTCAAGAACAAGGTAAAGCAGCCCACAGTTTTTGACCTACTATAAAGTTTAAAAGATCATGATGTGAAATATCCCTTTTTCCATTACAAACTGAAATCTAGAAAATTACATTATCAGCTTCCTTAGTAATTGCAGTTACAGAAACCAGAAAATAGTCATTGTACAGGAATGTAATTTATTCAAATAGCAATACTATAATTTCAGTCTTTTAAAAGAATGATAATATATCTTGGAGCACTTAGAAAGGTATGGCATAAAATTACTCCCATTTGTACTTCTCTAACAAAGATCACTCCAGAAATCTCTTATTAGTTTTGTGGAATTAGAAAATATTTAACCAGACAATGAAAAAGAAAAATTGAATTTAGGGAGCTATTTCTCAGACCATGCTCAAAGCTTGAGAGAAGTTTGACCTCACTCTTAATTTCCCCTCCCTGCTCCCCGGCTCTTCTGATTTACCAGCCTTGATAACAATTTTTCTGATTTGTCAAACTTGAAAGCACTTTTTGGACCTCTGTGCTTTATATATTGACTCTGTTCTGGTAAGGCTGTAGATCTGAAGAAGTGGGTCTGTCCCACGAAAGCTCATCACTTAATAAATGATTTTATAAGTGTTTAAAGTGCTATATGACTGCTTTTTTAAGCCTGAGAGAAGTTCGTGTTGATTTTGAAGTGAAGAAATTATTTTACACTAAAGAAATTTATTTAAATAATGGGCTTCCTACCCCAATATGTAGAAAATGTTTACAATAAGACTTAGTTGTAGTTGTGGTTTTTGAAGGACCATTACCTTTTATTTCACAGGGAAAATCTAGTTCTCCTGTCCCTAAGTCTTTGGTAGGATTCCGAGATTTAATGCTTTGACTCTTCTTTAAACCCATTTTTACTCTATTCAGCTTGAAAATCTGTTGAATGAAAATGCCCCTTTCCCTCTTCACTACGAAATTGGGTTATTAGTTATGAGGCACATTATTAGGCAAAAATACTCGTGTGTGTTACTGTGAAAAAACACAAATCGCGCCGGAGATGAGTCTGCTCTGCTTTCTGGGAGGATTCCGTAACGCACCAATCACAGGACTGTTAGCGTGTATAACTAGCAAGCAACCGAATTCTCCCGTCCAATCCAATAGCGTTTTGTATTTTGCTAGTATATAGGAAATATTAACCACAATGTCCGAAACGGCGCTTGTTGCTTCTGCTTTCTCTATTCCTGATGGAAAAACATCTAAAAAGCCAAAAGAGGCGACAGGCGGCTCTAAAGCTCGCAAACCTTCGGTTCCCAGCGTAACCGAGCTGATCACCAAGGCGGTGTCCGCTTCCAAGGAGTCTCCGTCCCCGCTCTTTAAAAAACCCTCTGGCTGCCGATGGCTACGACGTAGAGAAGAGTAACAGCCGGATTAAAACAGGACTGAAGACCCTGGTAAGCAAAGGTACATTGGTGCAGACCAAAGGCACAGGTGCTTCTGGTTTCTTTAAACTCAGTAAAGCCGCTGAGGCCAAGAACAAGGCACCGGAAAAAAAACTAGCAACAAAGCTTGACAAAACAGCTGGCAAGAAGTCCGCCAGCGCCCTCAAAAAACCCAAAAAGACTGCCACTCGGAAAAGTGAAAAAAATACCAAGAAACTAGCAGCGGCTGCTGCAGCTAAAAGCCCGAAAAAGAGTAAAGTGCTTAAGCCCAAGAAGGTAGCTAAGAGTCCAGTTAAGACTGAGGCATTGAAACCTACAGTGGCCAAGCCTAAACCAACCAAGCCTAAAGTAGCAAAGGCTAAGAAGACGGCTTCCAAGAAATAAAAACTCCTATTGTAGATAAACACAACGGCTCTTTTAAGAGCCATCCATCCTTTCCAAAGAAAGAGCTGAAACGGCGTCTTCGCATGCCAGTAACCGCAACCTGCTTTCCAGGAATTTTCCTTCTCTTACTTATTGTGTTTGTGTACCACAGGACGCACGAACTGTGCAAGATTTACGGTATTAATCACCAGGAAAAGAATACAATTCTTCAGGCTTTGTTTTTTTCCACTGCTTCAAACCCATAGCTGTTTTAATTTTGGGAGAAAGGTATTCAGAAAATGTACAGGTGTAAGCTTTCAAACATTTAGATTCAAATATCTCCATAAGTTATAAAATGAGTCAGAAGATGAACATGTGTCTACAGGGGGGACTTTGATGTAAGCAGCATCCTTTTTCTGGGTTTGCTGGTAAAGAGCAACAGAAGCAATTGAGAAATTTAGCCAATCCTTGCTCTGAACAGGCTTTTCAAACTACCCTGAAGTTTGTTCCCTTTCAGAAGAAATCCGTAACTGTTTAAGTAACGGTGAGGATACTGGGGGTCTTGATAAATTTAGTCTTACCCAGCATTCCCTCACAAGTCAGTTCAGTAGCTGGAAAATTTCTTTTAACAAAATCTGAGAACAACAGGTAAAGAATATGGCTAGTCTCTGGGAGCGACATTAAAACCTACCTTTTGAAGAAATGACAATTCCTACCTTTTTACATCTAGAAATCAAGTTAATTGGACAATTGTAAATAGTGAATTCAACGAGAAGTTTATCACAAAAGTGATAAAAATGTATTTCAGTTTGGAAAAGGATCAGTTGTAGTTAAACCAATACATAATTGTTTATTTTAAACTATTTTAACTATTGCAGCTACTGTAGCTCCAATAATTACATGTAAGTGTGTTGTAAAAGATAATTAAGCCCTTTTTTCGATCTTTGTAGTGGCTCTGAAAAGAGCCTTTGGGTTAGTTTTATATTGGAGATTTGTTTCCTGGTGGTGTTTCATTTGCTCTTAGGTTTATGGCTCTCGGTTTTCTTGGGCAGTAGCACAGCCTGGATGTTGGGAAGAACACCCCCTTGAGCAATTGTCACTTTCCCAAGCAGTTTGTTGAGTTCCTCATCGTTGCGAATAGCGAGTTGCAGGTGACGGGGAATAATTCTGGTTTTCTTGTTGTCCCGAGCAGCGTTTCCAGCCAACTCGAGAATCTCAGCAGTCAGATACTCCAGCACTGCGGCCATGTACACAGGAGCTCCAGCACCTACACGTTCAGCATAATTACCTTTTCGTAGCAAACGGTGCACTCGACCCACCGGGAACTGCAAACCTGCCCGCGAAGAGCGAGACTTAGCCTTAGCTCTCGCTTTACCTCCTTGTTTTCCTCGTCCAGACATTGTAAAGATAAAAGTAGAATAAATTTATAACTTACAGAGAAAGGAAAAAATGTGTTACGCCTGCTACTGACTGCCTTTATACCTTCGCTCGTTGGCGTTTTAAGACATTGTGATTGGCTGAAAACGGTGTATTGTCTCAACAGCTAATGGTAATGGAGATTTAATTCTAACCAATGAGAAGGCTAAATAAACGTTTTGAAGGAGACTATTGTCTCAGAGCCAATAGAAAAGCAAAAAAGGAAAACGTCAATACGTATAAGCTCTATAAATACAGCGGTGGAGGCTGTCGTCGGTGTACCTTTTTCGTTTTACAAATTGGTTGAGACAGCAGGCGATAATAATGCCAGAACCAGCGAAATCAGCTCCAGCGCCTAAAAAAGGGTCTAAGAAGGCTGTTACCAAGACTCAGAAGAAAGGCGATAAGAAGCGTAAGAAAAGCAGGAAAGAAAGTTATTCCATTTATGTGTACAAAGTGCTGAAGCAAGTTCACCCTGACACTGGTATCTCTTCTAAGGCTATGGGCATCATGAACTCTTTTGTTAACGATATCTTCGAGCGAATTGCGGGCGAAGCATCTCGCTTAGCGCATTACAACAAGCGCTCAACCATTACCTCCCGCGAGATCCAGACTGCTGTACGATTGTTGTTACCAGGAGAGCTTGCTAAACATGCTGTATCTGAAGGCACAAAGGCTGTCACCAAATACACCAGTTCTAAGTAATTTTTGTGAGACATCGCTAACCCAAAGGCTCTTTTAAGAGCCACCCACTTTTTCAGTCAAAGAGCTTTGATATCGCTGTTTGCCTTTTTTTCAAACTCAAAATATAATCTTGTATGTGCTTTTATGAAAGTATGTTTTATTTCTTATGTTCTTTATCCCACGGACTGATCCTCTGAATGATAGTAAGCTATTTTAAAGTACATTGGCTTGTCAGACTCAGTGGTGCCTCTCCGTTTTCTTATGGTAAAGCAACCTCCCCCCCCCGCACAAAAAAACAAAAACAAAACAACTTAAAGTACATCAAATGACATTTTTTTCTAGCTAAGCTGGATAACTTTGCTTTTTGGGACTGTTGATATAAAACTAATAAATAAAAGTTAGGTAATGTTAACCACTATGGGATGCTACAACACGTTTGAGTGAATCTGTTTTTCTTGCAAAATGACCCGTTCATTAAACAATGTTATTGCTGCTCTATTTTTTACATAAGGGAGAGGCAGGACTAATAGTTAACCTATAATAGATTGAAACAACTCTTAATCGTTGCATTTCGTGTTGTAATTGGCGGTCAAAGAGGGTGACAGAACTACCTTTCAATAACCCTTCTCTGAGATCGAGGGCCACTGCGCCCTCATGATAGATCTCTCTTGTTCTGCTATAAATACAGTAGATTAAACACTGCAAGAGTTCTTAAGTGATACTTGCAATACTGACGTGGTGAAAGGGTTAAATACATATAGTTTCGTCCTGATACATCTTCGACCCCCACCAGAATCCATCTAATTTAATATGAGGTTTTAAGGGAGAAAATAGGACACAAAATATCGCTTCCCTTGTCTTCCGTCTTCCTTCCCTCCTTTAAGACCGTGTTAGTATTAATTTCCAATTAGATCAGTTTGAATTTTGTAACCTCCCGGCTTATCACTTGTATACCAAACCCCAAAAATAGCTTGTTTACAGGCTGCTTTTGTTCAGATTAAAGAGAATAAAGGTTTCTACGTGATTAATCTGTTTAAAGTTAGAGAATTCGTTGCCTCCCCATCCCCAGCTCTTTGTTACACGATGGTTTTTCAAAATTCATTAGAAAATTGCTCAGAAGATAATTTTATACTCCAGAGCATTCAGAAACTCACCTCACAGGAGTCTGTGTATTTCTGAATATTTTCTAAGAGGAAATACTGTACAGCTGAAGGATACTATTAACCAATCTTGCAGTAGCGCGGGCTTTTCAAACTAACCAATAAGCTAAACCTCATTCCCTAAGTGAAACGGAGTCGCACGGAGGTAACCCTGTGCCTGTAACTTCACAAAACAAAGCAGGAGTTTTGTCGCACTTTAACAAAATGACTTATGAATTGATGAGCTTTCTCACAATTTTCCAGATCTAAAGAAGTGAGTCTGTCTCGGGAGAGCTCATCACCTCATAAATCATTTTGTTAGTCTTTAAAGTTTTACAAGACTTTGTTCTGTTTGTTTTGTTTGTTTAAGAAAAGCGGCAGACTTTTGTGAAGCTACAGACTAACATGACTACCCCTATGAAGCTAAATAGCTGGTCACTGTCCACTTGCATGTTCTGGCACTTGCTGTGGTTGTATCCCCCCCAGCGTTGGTTCTGGAGTTGATGTGTTGATAAAATCAGGGATTGGGAACAGCTTTGTTCTTCCATGGGAAACACATCTGCTCCGTCCATAGGGCAAGGTGGAGCAACGACCCCAAGACCCATGTTTTGGAAGCCAGTGCCTCAGGTTATGCGGGGAGGAAAGAAGAGGCTGGTCCCCACAGCATGGGTTGGTCCCATTTTCCCCACCTGCCTGTAGCACCCCGTGCTCCCTAGGGTCAGATTTCCTCAGTCACAGTTCATTTTTCTTCTGACTGCTAGCTGCTACAGAACCCTAATGCACTTCCTCTTCAGTACTGCAACTCCAGCAGGCAGCCTCACCTGGCCTGTCTCTGTCCTTCCAAGCTTCCATCTTAAGGGCTTTTAATACTTTTCTTTAAATATATTATTTGCAAATGTAGCAGATGAGAGTAAATAACTAACCTGTAATCAAGCTTGTGCTCTTCTGAGTCTTCTTGTGCCTTATGATTACTCTCCAATGCCCCCACCACTAATATGTGCTATGGAATTACAGAACATGAAGACAGTTTTTTCCTTGTCAACATATTAATGTACTGCTTTTTAAATAACATAATTAAGTAGTAAGTGTAGTTTTCTTTGGTAGGACAATACGTGTTTGTAGTGTAGCAGGTAAAATAAAAGCCAAGAACAGTTCTTATGGTTCTGTGGCTCTGAGAAGAATTTTTGCGTTAAAGTTTTGATCCCTCCTGAGTGGAAAGAAAAGAATCTTTATTCATAAATACCCAGAATGCATCTTGCAGCCAATATCCACAGCAGTCACAGTCTACCATAGGGCAAGTCACTTTATCTGAGAAAAACTGCAAAGATGTTGCAGGATCACCAACTAGGCTACAGGTGCCTCATGAACCAGCATATCCGACAGTCACTACTTGCTTTAACAAATTATCACCACTAATTCCAAATTCAGAATGCAGGAACAGTTTTATTTCGGCAGAGTTTAAGAATATCACTCTCCAGTGATCATTTGAGAGTGAATAGCCAACGCATGCACTACAGCTACACATACACAAAATGCTATTGACTCAGAGAAACAAAGGCAAAGCAGTCCTTTACACATTAGATTTTTAGCAATCCCCTTCACCCCTCTAATTTATTATATTACTGTGCATGCAAGGTCATACACAAGGGCTCGCAACACACTGGTAAAGTGACCAACCATCCCATATTGGATGGGACAGTCCCATAAAGAGATGAATTGCCCCATATTTAGGTCATTGGGAGCTGGAGCTGGAGGTGGAGGTGGAGGTGGGGGGTGGGAGGGACCACTGTCACCGTTTCCCCAGGGCTCTGGGCGGGGAGCGCACACGGCTGATGCTTCCCTGGGGTTCTGGGATGATGAGTGCCCATGACTGCCACTTCCCCAGGGTTCCGGTGGGGAGGGCTGGCAGCTGCTACTTCTCCGGGGCTGGGGTGGGGGGGAGCACCAGCTCCTTGGAGCTTGATGCAGCTGGAAGGAGCTGCCCCTCCCTCCCAGTATCTCCCTGTCCTGTATTTGGGACAGGGAGATATGGTTGCCCTATACACTGGGCATATTCACATAGAGTACATAAGCTGATGAAAAGTGTGGTACAGCATACATAGATATCTCAGTGTATCACACGTCACCATCCAGCATAATGTCTTTGGGAACTTTTTGCAAAATGTTGCTTAATAGAAATGATTCACCCAGGGCTGTCCAGCAACTAGGGGTCAAGTTCCCAGCATGCGATTTTCTACATCATATAACGTCACCCTTAGCCTGTAAATTTAAGTGCATTTTTTTTACCCCTAATCCCTCAAACCCACACAGCACTGATTGTAATGGGTTGGTTTCTTCCATCTCTGATAGAATCATGAAGTCTGCACGGTCCTGAACTGGTCTTATGGATATAATGCAAACATAGGTGACACTATTTTCTGGTATTTGCAGACACACAGGAAACACTAAAATGCCAGGGGACATAAGGATTTATCAGAGGTCAGTTTGTTGTACTTAAAAGAATTATGCAGGATCTTTTGCGGAGGGCTAAGGCAAAACACCATATTTATTGGTAATCACTACACTATCATATGAACATGATATGTTACACTCATGCAAACTTCATCTTGTTGTCATTACCAACTAGTTGCTTCCCATAACTTTACTGAGCAGGTGAGTTAGATGTGGGGAGGTGGAGCCAGGCTTCCGCTGATCTGGATCAGTACTCTGATGTTGACCAAAGGAGATCCCAGGGTACCCCTGCAAGACACCTTACATTTATCATGCTCTCTCTCTCTCTCTCTTTCTCACACACACACATCCAAATCTACTCCAGTTAATCATCTCATGCAGACGTAAAAACCTATGCACTCTTGACAGTGTCAATAGTCTCAGAGGGGGAGCTGTGTTAGTGTGTCTGTATCTTCGCAAAATGAAGCAAGCAATCCTGTCATAGCACCTTAAAGACTAACAATAGTATGTAACAAGTAAAAGGTGTGCACAGTGGGGAGAAAAAGGAAAGGTAGAGAGAGAGTGCATGTTGGAAGTGGGACGGTGGCTCTGGGAGGTGGCAGAGGGGTGGGAGAAAGATGTAAGGGGCACTGGTGTCAGGGGCGGGACAGGATGGGAATGGGGGAAGGGGATGTAGTGAGTGGATTAGGGGGTGGGGGATGGGACTGCGTGGGATTAGGGAGGCCAAGTGCCCAGTTTTGGACTGGAACACTTGGTCCCAGCCCCATTCACAGCAATTCCAGGCTCTGGGGCAGAAATCAACTGGCTCCCTGCCCCATCCCTTGGTCAGGGCCATAAGCCTCCCCTGGAGATGCCCCAAACACACACCATGGCCAGAACAGCCTTTGGATGGCCCAGCCCTGTCTCCCACCATCTCAGAGGAGCCTCCAGGCTATCACACTGCACCCTCCCCTCCCTTCCCTGGACCTAACCTGCTGCATGGGGAAAAGCTGCAGCAGTGTCTCTCCATTCAGAAAAAAGGAGGAGCCACGTGACACCTTAAGGACCAACACGTTTACCTGGGCATTAGCTTAACTCTGCCCTGGAATCTGCATGGGGCGCATCAAAGGGTCTTTGCTCTCCCCAGAGCAGGCAGAGCTGCCACACAGCAGCCAGGACCTCCAGGCCCTTGAGAAGAGCCCAGGCCCCTGGGCAGTTGGTCCATTAGCCCCCTCCCCCGCGGCAGGGCCTGCCTGCTCCAGACGGAAACCTGGAGACTCCAGGGGGCTGACCAGGCCATTAAATGGCCGGTTGGTGACAGCCCAGGCTCCCTGCGAGCTGCTGCACGGCCTGTGGGGAAGCAGCCGAGCCAGAACATCCAGCTCCTGGTGTTCGGGTCTGTGGGGCGGGGGTGTCCGTGTGCTGTCCCAGCCCACCGCCCCGCAGGTGCCGCTCCCAGGGGCTGGGTCACGGGAGGGAAGAACTACCTCCGAGAAGTGCAGCGAGTAGGGGCAGCAGCTGGTGCTCCAGCCACCCCAGGAGGCTAGACCCGGCCCCTCCCCTGCTGCTGCCCCACCTCACAACCACCCTTCCCCCAGGGCCTGGGTGGCACAGTAGCTGCACTGCCAGCCCCTGCTCCAGGCGTGTGGCTGGGGGCAGGGGCTGGGCCGTGCCTGGCTGTTTGGGGAGGCAGAGCCTCCCCCAGTCCCCAACCCACCGCCATTCAATTTCTGTCCCTGACGTGACCCTCTGGGCAAAATCTTTCCCCAACCCCTGAACAAGAACCTCTGTAGCACTCAGCAGGCTCCACCTTGGCGCAGCCCCACCACAGCCCTGTTCCCCTGGCTCCATCCTCCCATTCCAGTTCCCAACACTCCCCCAGCCCATCCCCCAGCATCGTGTCCCTCCACATCACACTGCTGCCCCGACAGCATCACTGCATCTCTCCCTGTCCCAACCCACGCCCACACGATCACACTCACTGCTTCCTTCACTCTGCCACCCTGCATCACACCATCCTGTCCCATCCCACTCACTGCTTCCCTCCCTGTCCCAGCTCGTGTAGGTGGGACTACACACCCCTCCAGCTCCTGGATGCTGGTGATAGAGTGACACACACAACTGCCATGGCTTGAGCCCTGCCACACAAGAGGCCTCAGCAGCAGCAGCGGCAGAGGGGCAGCTCGTGTAACCCCTCACAGCTGCCTGCTGAGCACTCGCATGCTGCTAGTTCAGGGGTGGGATAGCCTTTGGCCCAAGGGCCCACTGAGTTCAGAAATTGTGTGGAGGGCAGGACTGGGACGGCTGGGGGAGGCTGTGCCTCCCTGCAGAGTCAGGTGTGGATTGGCTCCCACCCCCTTGGGCTCTCACCCTTTATCCAACGCCCTCTGCTCTCATGACCGGCTTGCCCCCTGCTCCATGGCCCTGACCTCTCCCCTGGGCCTCCCACTTCCTATCCAAACCTGACTGCTCTACACCCCCTTAATACCCGCTATGTCCTCTGCCTCCTATTCAAGCCCTCCCTGTTCCCTGCCTCCTGCCCAGTCCACTGAGACACCCATCCCCTATCCACCCCCTTTTCCAGAACCCCTGACTGCTCTACTGGGACCTCCATGTCCTCCCTACCTCACCACCCCTAAGACACCTGACCCCAACACAACCCCCTGCTCCCTGCCCTCTGATCACCACCCACTGCACCACCACTTCCTCTCCGGTCCCCACTGCTCCCTCACCCCTAGGAATCCCACGTCCAGTCCAACCCTCTGCTCCCAACTTCCGAACCCCCTCCTGCTGGGACCCCTCTGCCCTTGTCCAAGCACCTGTTCCCTGCACTCCTGCTCCCATACCCTGGCTGCCTCTCCTGGATCCCCCAGTGCCCCTCCGCCTGACCACACCCCTTGCAGCATTGGGGTTGAGACACAGAGACCATACTGCCCAGCCACGGAGGGGTCCATGTCTGTGAGGTAGTGGGGCAGGAAAGGAGGGCCCAGGGCCCAGCCTGCCCAGACAGCCAGATCGCTGGCAAACCCTGCTCACTGCGCTCCTCAGGAGTAGTTCCTCCTCTGCCCTGACCCAGCCAATGGGAGCTGCTCCTGTGGGTGAGGGGTGGGACAGCAAACCCCCCACCCCCAGAAGCCCCTGTCCTTAGGAGCTGGACATGCTGACTCGGGTGCTTCCCCGGGGGCTGTACAGCAGCTAGCAGGGATCCTGCAGCCCCACTGCAGTACAGGAGCCAGACATTCGATGGCCTGGTCGGGGGGTGGCTGGAGCCTCCAGGATTCCTGTTGGACAGGGGTTCCAGCGCCAAAGCAGACACTGGTCACCAATACAACCTAGTCAGCGTGTGGTGAGCTCACCCCATCCCAGCCACAGCTGCAGCCTCAAGCCTGTTCCCATTTCTGCCCAGCCAGCGCCTGACACACTGCGACTGCTGCTGGGCTACCGCAGCTGCTCCAAGGCGGCCACTTGTTGGCACCTCCTGCCACAGTCCCAGGTTCCTCCGGGGGAGCAGCTGTACGTTTGTGGGGGGGGTCAGACCCTCCCCAAGATTTCTGTCCTCTCTGCTGGATGCTCCGAGGCCTCTTTCTCCAGGTGCTGTGACCCAGAGACAGCGCTGGGCTCCTGGTGGCTGCCTGGGGTGGCAGGGTAATGATCCTTCCCTCGGGTGGGAGGGCCACTCACTCCTGTCTCTTCTTCAGCCAGGCCCCAACTGAGTGAGGCACTCTCCTTGTCTCTCCTCTCCAGGCCTGGCCTGGGCTGCAGGGTAATGGCACAGGGCAGGCTGGGCCCAAAGACTCTCCTCACCCCTTCTGTGCTGCTGGATGTTTTTGCTGCTACCCCATTGCTGCTCCGCCAGCTCAGGAAGGTTCTGCTGTGGCAGTGGGGCAGGACCCCAGGCACCCCAGGACTGTTCTGCCACCACCACCCCACACCCAGTGTGGGGTTCTACACCTCATCACGGGTGCCCTAAGGGGCACAGCCCCTGCAGTGCTTCCGGCACCTCGGCAAGGAATAGCTGACACACAGCTGGTGAGGGAATGGCTGGTGTGCAGCTGATGCCTTCCTGTGGCTGTGATGTCTTACACCTGCAAGGGAACAAGGACCTGTCAGAGACCAGGATGCCACTAGAAATCAGGTGATCAATGGCAACAGAAACCAGCAGCTTTTCCACTTATCACCTGCCCATGTCCTAGGGACAGATTTACTCTCCTGACTCCTGGGAAGCCGTCTTGTCTTCCTCTCTAGGCTCTCCAGCACTAGACAGCAGCCCCCATTGTAGGGTCAACTCCAGCTTCTTTTCCCTCCCCTGCCCTCTGACTGCTGCTCCACCTCCCACTCCACCCAGCACGCAACTCAAGTGCTCACAGTCTCTCCTCCCACACCCACTCCACCTGGTGGGAGCAGGGAGAGGGCTGCAGCTGCAGCGGGGGGGTGGGGGAGGTTCTAGCACAGTAATGTGGGGTGAGGCGGTTGAGCCCTTTCCCCAGGTGACTTGCAGTGAAGCTGTAAGATGGCAGCCCTAGTGAATGGGGATGATCAACAGCCTCTGCTGTTTGATGCCTCCAGTTCCCCTCAGAGCGGCTCCACTCTGGGCGGCAACAAAGCTGACTCCCCACAAGCCCATGTGCCTCAGCCCCACCTGGTCAGTTTGCCATGGCCCAGGAAGTCCCAGCCCAGGAAGCCACCAGTAACAGGGGCACCTCTCCATGGTGATTGGGGATCTGGAGTGTGGCAGGGCCTGGCAGAAAATCCTCCTCTTCTCCACTGTGTGTTCCTGTCGCCCACTGTCCTGGGGCCAATCCCAGCACCACAGGCTGTCGGCACCATGTGTCCTCCACCCTGGGGTTGGCAAAAGAGATGCAGTCAGGTTTCTCAATCTGGTTTGGTGCCTGTATCCTTCCAATCCCACTGGCACTGGGAGAAGCTCTTGCTGCATCCCTGCCCCAACAGAATGGCGGGAACCCCTCCAGATGGGGGATCCTTGGTGTGCATTTGAGGGATATGATCCTAAATTGAAGAGAAGGAGAGATGGACTCATCCCCCAGGTGTGATCAGTCTCAGAGAAGTGGGCAGGGGTCCCATTACCTAGGTGGGTTCTGTTGTAGGAGCAGCAGTGATCTGTATGTCTGAAAAGCTTGTTACACCTCCCCCTCCTGTCTCTCACTGAATGCCTGGGAGATGGCTCTCCCTCCATCCTCTCCTGGAATGTGTGTTAGGATGAATGGACTGCTGAACAGCTGGGAGATCAGCAGAGCGCCCAGGTAGACAAAGCATCTGGGATCCTGATCAGGCAGCTATCACATGCCCCATGCATGGACACTACCTGAGGTGAGGTTTGACCAATCAGATGTGGCCAAGTCATCTCTAGCCACAGACTAGAAGGAGCAGGTCCTTAAAAGGGGAAGGAGCCAGAAACTCGGGAGCACACTCATAAGATTGCACCACCTGACAAGGCCCTTTGCCTGGACTGCCTGGCCAGTTGTGCCCTGCGTCACATTCCATCCTGCCTCAGGAAGACATCTCCAGTGCCTGGGAGCATGAGTATGAATGTCTGAGTGCTAATGTGAGTTCTTCCCTCGCCCCTTTCTTGAGCTGAATTATCATTGTAATAAATGTGTTGCTTTTTGCCAAACTCTGGTGGCCATTGAATGGCTAGTTGGCGACGGCCCAGGCTCCCTAAGCTTAGTAGCTGCCCCAGTTATGGGTAACAGGGTCATTCTGAGGTAGAAGGGGGCTGATTTCTTTGTGTCCCTTTGCCCAGCTTCTGCCAGTTTCACTCTTCTACTGGGTTCCCTCCCCCTACTGGCTTTCCTTACCTCTGTAACATGGCAGTAGCTGGTAGACCTGATAAATACACTCCCTGGTGTGTCCTGGGCTGGCCCACTGATCAGTAGACTCAGCTAAGCCCCGAGAATCCCCATTGTGGGAGCTGTGCTGGGCTATAATAGAAGGAAGGAGAGATGGGGCTCCTTCAGCAGTATGTTGTCCACTCCCAGTGTCCCCTGGGCCAGGAGCCTCTCTCCCACAAGGCCTTCTTCCAGAGCTGCTGGGGTGAGGCCCTAGAGCTAGACTGCCCCCAGTGGAGCCTGGAGCATAGGAATGTGGGCAGGGTCCTCCAGGAGGATTGATCCCCAAAGCCTGCAAGATAAAAAGAAGGGACCCGAGGCCAGACACAAACCTGGCTGGAGCAGGGGCTGGATCATGGTCCCTTTGAGGTCCAGGCTCACCACTGAACCAGGAAAAGAAGAATTTGACTCAAGCCTATCTTGTGTCCTGCTCTGAGTCTGCCTCCCCAAGGGGAACACTCCTAAGCCGCAGCCCCTGCAGCAGCAGATCCTGCAGCCCATCAGAGCTGGGGGCCACAATTCAAAGCCAGGAAGCTGCAGTGAGAGGTCACTTATCAGAGGTTGAATTGAGGGAGAGTGACAGCAAATCGGAGCAAGACTGTGGTGCACTTTATGGCCCTGGCTCTCTGCAGGCATGCTCTGGCCCTGATCCCAAAGCTGATGTTCTGTGGGTGAGAGAGGCAAGTCAGGGTTCCTGGGCAGGGGCACGTGTTGTGCAAATAAGCACAGCCCCATACCTCTGAGGAATAGGACATTGTGCTCAGGAGAGAATGTCTGACAGTGACCACAGAGCTTTCCAAGGGTACTGGTGCTCCCAGGACAATGCATCTGTCCTGCAGGTCACATCTTCTCACTGTCTGTCTAGCTTGGGCCATTGGTCAGTTCTGGAACTGGTCCCACCCTCCCTGAGCCCCTGACCCATGAACAGCTCAGCAGGAAGGAGACAGCCCCTCGCTCATTCCCCCTCTAGAGTCCTTGCTGGAATGAAGGGAGTGACAGCGAGGTGGCTCCCCGCAGCTCTCTCAGTGCCTGTAGAGCAGCCAGGCTGATTCCCTAGGCAGCCTCTGGTTTGTCTAGGAAGGAGATACTGACTCTTCTCTGAGAACTGTCTTTTGAATCTCATAGTTTGTGGATAGGCTGAGGGTCTCTCTCCCCAGGCCAGCTCAGGGCTCAGTAGTTAGTGCTCAACTTGAACCAGGTGGAGCTCTGGCTTGAAGTCCCAGCTCCTTCCCCTGTGCCTGATGGAAAAAGGACCTAAGAACTCATGGCCTTGACTGCCCTTGATGGCCCAGTGGGATCCCAGATAGGACACGATGGAAATGGATCTTCCAGTCTCTCGTTTTCGGAGTCTTTCCAGGGTCAAGATAAAATTGCCTCCCAAACCTCCTCAGCAGCTTCACCACCAAGATATATTGGATCCTGTCTGTATCTGGGTATTCTGCCTTCTGGTTTCCCAGCCTGTCACCCAGAAGATTTGGCAAGACCCTGTGCATAGCCTACAAGGGAAGGGAAAGCCATGGGTCAGGGCCTGCACCTGCCATAGAACAGTAAGGTATGTGAAGCCCAATACATGCCCTGGCCTCTCTCATTCTAATCCCACTGCAGGCTTTGTTGCCGAGCAGTTGCTTTGTCTCTGGACTAGACAATTTAGCAAACTGCAGAATGCCTTAGAGCTCAACACCACCTGTAACAATCTTTTCTACTCCACTGAGTGATTTAATGCCCATTACCTCACCCAGACTGACTTCTAGCATGAGTTACACAAGTGTCTTACTTCCCACTGGACATATTAGAAGCCTGAGATACAGAGACAGGAAATGACCTACTTCAGGGTACGCAGCCAGATGATGGCAGAGCCAGAGAGAAAAGACAATGGTTCTCACTTTTACTTTAGCCAACAGACAACAACCTCACCCCATCTTTGGAGGCAGGGAAAGAGGTCAGGAATTGAGATGGTGGGAACATTTTAAAGGAAACAGGTTTCTGTTGGGAAATCCCATGGACATTGAAGAAGTTTGTTTTCTGAAATCATGAATTGATCTGAAGGAAATTCTTTGCAAAAATATTTTCTTTTACAAAACAAAAGTGTCTCCTGTTTGTCACAAATGATTACATTGTTTCATTGCACACAAGAAAGGGCACTGGTAAGATGCTTCAGCCTGGGCTAAGGACTTGCTCTTCTTAATGATTTAAAATAATAAAACACTAATAAAATTGACTCTTTCCTCTAGTATATTGCAGAAGAACATTTCTCCCATCGAACTGGGACCACAACCAGCTTAGATCAGCCAAAATTCCAAATAACTGGAGAATGGGACAGTGTGAGGCTGCTTCACCATATAGTGGCCAAAAGACGAATCTCCTGCTTCCGTGTGCGCTGGTTGTTGGGTTAATATGGAAAGCTGCAGAATGGAAGGTTGGAACACAGGGTTCTCCTGCCCAGCCTCATCATCTGTAATTATTCAACATGATAGGACACCTCCTATTATACATTGCCCCTAGTGACACTCTCACTTGGACCATCATAGCTGCCCAACTCTGCCAGCCCTATGGCAGGGAGAAGAGGGTTTTTACTCCTACCTGAGCAAGAACAAACCAGCTGAGGAAAGTGAAGGGCCTTGTCTGACATCCAACAGCGAATCCGGGCAGCATTGGGAACAGGACCCAGAAGTCCTGACTTCCAAATGAGCTATCAGTCTAGAGTCCCACGTGCTGAACAGTCAGAATAAAGTGATCTCAGATCAGCTCCAGACCAACAAAAAAGAAAATCAATAGGGAGAAGCAGAAGAATTCCCCAAGTAGACAATTGATTCTGGCTTTTTTGCAGGGCCTCAAAATAGAACAACAAAGTCCTTGAGTCTCCTCCCTGTCACCACCCCCCACTCCTGGCTAAGCCAATTAGCACTGAGGGGTAGGCAGCTGTGGGTTCCCACAGGTGACCCAGGGATGGTTCAGGTGACCAGTGGGTTGGGATCATTTTTGGAGCTGTCTTCCTGTCCCATCTCTTTGTGAGGAATTTGCACCACAAAGGCCAGAGAGCAAATGCAAATGGCCATTTCGAAGTTTACTAATGAAGTGCTGAAATACATATTCGGCGCCTTATTAGCATGCGGGCTGCCGCAGCACTTCGAAATTGACATGGCTGGCTGCCATGTGGCTCATCCAGATGGGGCTCCTTTTCAAAAGGAGCCTGGCTACTTCGAAGTCTCCTTATTCCTATCTTTTCATAGGAATAAGGGGACTTCAAAGTAGCCGGGGTGGAGGGAGGGAAGAAGGGAAAGGGGAAACCACGAAAAGACAAAACCCCAGTGTCCTCACTGACTGTAAGTGACAAAGGCTGAGGTGAGAAGTGCAAACCTCAAGCAGGAGGCTCCTTGCAGGAAAGCCACGGGTGTTTCTCAGACTGCCCTGCCCTGCATCCTGTCCTAACTGGAGGTTCTCATGGCCTCTGTGTGAGGTCATCACTTTCCAACCTTCTTTAACCAATAAGCTGAGGTGCTGCAAAAGGTTCTTGTGATGTCACTGCCACACCCACTACTGCCCTGAAAGGCTAATGTCCTAGCCCTGGCCTGCCCCTTTGCCTGTGGGAGCTCCTCCTCCTCCTCTGTTACTCCCCACTCACTCAGTGTTCTGGGGATCAAGCAGGCTGCACATGAAAACATCAGAGGCTGCTCAGTATGCCACAGTTTTGCACAGCTTTGGAGTCTTTAAAGCCAGAAGAGACAGTCAGATCATCTAATGTGACCCTGCTGCGTAGCACAGGCCTATTGCAGGTGTGAATTTTGTACCAAAGCACATCCCAGAACAGCATCTCCTCTTCCCTGGAAGACAGCAAGAGATGAGGAACACAGGACTTCCCTTGGGAGTTTAGAGGGAATCTATGCAATGTGGGGAAGAAAAATGACCCCACAGCAATACTTTTGAGTCTGTATCATAACAAACATGCACAATAGCACTGCACAAAGGTTGTACAAGTAACCTTAATTCTGGTGTTTCGTAATGCGTACAGGGCTGGGCTATGCACCGTTCTTCGTCACTATGAAACTGTTCTGGGTAGGAAGACATTTCTTTATTTCTACCTAAATGATAACTTCTAGTGTGTGATCTCTTTAGCTTCATAAACGCATTTGACACTGATAGCATATTCCTCTTGCTATCCTAGTCTAAAGTACCTTTACACTGCATCCGTACAAGGGAAATTCTCTCTCCTTAATTATACAGAGCTGGAAGGGACCGCAAGAGGTCATCAAGTACACTCCTGTGTCCCCACAACAGGACCTATGGCCATCCCTAACAGTTTTTTTTTTAATCTAACTGCCCCAGAACTTTGAAGCCCCCCCCCCCCTTCAATAACTGAACTCACAATTCTAGATTTAACCAGGCTAGTGCTCACACCACTGAGCTATCCCCCTGCCGAGAGAAAGAGTATATTTCACATGGACTACATCTACATTTGCCCCCTTCTTTGAAGGTGGCATGGTAATCAGGCTGATGGGAGATTACTAATGAGGTTCTGTGATGCATATGCAGCACATCATTAGGCTAATTCTCCCCCCCCCCCGACACACCCCCGTGGCAACTTCAAAGTGCCTTTACCTCCCAAGGGATCCCCGGGGGAGAATTAGCCTAATGAAGTGCTCCATATACATGGCAGCCCTTCATCAGCAATCGCCCATCACCCTAATTACCATGCCCCTTTCGAAGAAGGCGGCAAGTGTAGACCTAGCCTGTGAGAGCCAATCTATATGCATGTGTCCACCCTGCTTCTATCTGCCCTCTCTCCATTGCTTTTTTCCACAACCTTGGCTCATGTACTGACTTTCACTGCAAGGCTCAGACTCCCCTTTGTTTGGACAGTTGTATCATGCAGCGTTCAGGTTTTATTTGTTACTAGAGCTGGCAACAAAATAGTCGAATAAAAAAAAAATCAAAGGTTTTCATGAGCCTTTCCCTCCCTTCTTCCCATTTATTGTAACAAGCTCCATGTTTTTTCCCTCTCCCCCACTAACGTTACTGTAATTTTAATGTGAGGAACTAGCAGCATACATATCACAGCTGCAATACAGCCATTAAAACCAACTACAGATCCACAGCGCAGAACCACAGAAATGCATCTGTAACTCTATACAATTAAATCAGTAGAAACTGGCTCCAGCACCTACATGCTGATAGACATGTGTATCCATTTATACACGTCCAGCTGGCACGAACACATACAGAGAAAGAGTCTGTAAAAAAGAGTTTGATACATCTGTGTCATATTGGCTCTTCTGCAATTTCTAGTCAACAACATTCACTTTATAGGAAATACATGTCTTTTAGAGTTCCCTTCTCTTTTAAAAAATTGTTTGGAAATGCGAATACTAGAATGCAGGTGGCTAAGATAGCTTGGGAACCCATAACAGGGAAAACTCAAGGTCCAGGGCCAAATTTCATTATTAAGAAGGACTTCCTATACTGAGTCATACTCAGGATCAAGAGGTACTCCAGCCCAGAAACACCAGAGGGCAATACTGAGCCTTGCTCCCATTCCACCTTTTTGGTGGACACCTGAGGATGGAGAAAACTCAGGTGAGAATCTGACGCAGATTTTTCTGGCTGGGGGTTCATGATGATGTCTTATGGTACTGCGCTTTATATCTTAAAGTGCCAACTACATAGTCTTTGTTCCATCTAAGAACCTCCTTGATACCTCTATCAATCATCGAGGTTCTCTTTGAGCAGATGGCCATGGATTCTGGAAAAAATGGGGGCTTACTGAATCTCGTTCATCATGTAAGATGTTCTACCAGTCCCAAAGGATCAGACACTTTATGCACTATGTTAATAAGTATTTCAGATCTTATTCAAATACACGCTTATAGCCAGGTCTTGTTAACTAAACTAAGATTTATTTAAAAAGAAAAGAGAAAATATTGGTTAAAAGATTATGACACATACAGACATAAATAAAGTTCTTAGGTCAGTTTTATGGGTGAGCTTTAGAGTTGCAATAAATTCTTTCAGAACTAATCCATAGCTCAGTCCAGTTGTTAATAGCAGAGTGATTCACTTCCCCCCAGTGATATTAAGCAGATCTGCGATGAGGGGATCGTGTCGCAGCAGAATACCAGAGTAGGTGGCTGTAGGTCAGGGTCAATGGTCCCTCTAATCTTTTTCATCTGTGAGCAGATTTTTTCCATCCATGTGCAGAATAAATTTTACATGCACTGTGGCATTTGGAAATGTGCACTACCAATAGAAACAAAAAACCTTGCTGTGGGTGCTCTGCTTATCTAGTGGGAGGCATGTGACACTCCCCTGAGCATCCATACAAGCACACAACTTAGAGGTAACACTGGTCAGGGATGGGTGATGATTTTTGCAAGGGACACACACCAAGAGTTTTGGTAAGTGGTCACAGGCCACTCTTTTCTATTGTATTAATGAAGGGGGTGTGGGGTCTGGGAGAGGGTTTGGATGCAGGAGGAAGTTCTGACCTGGGGCAGAGGTGAAGGAGGGGGTGCCAAATTGGGGAAGGAGTGCTAACCTGGTGCAGCGGGTTGGAGCATGGAAAGGACCTGCCTCCAGCACCACTTTCATAGCTCTTATGGGGGACACATGCTTCCTACTGGCTGCCAGTGCTTGTAGAAGAGGCGTAGCTGGCTCTGCAGCAGGTTGGCTGAGTGTCACGCTGTACCACAGGACATTTTCCTCCAGCCCTGGGCTCTAGACTCATGACAGGTAAGAACAAAATGTTTGGAGGACTGGATGTGACGCACAGGCCATATTTTGCCCACCCCTGCTAAAGGTCCAATATAGTGATATATAAATAATTATATTGGACTACATGGACCAGTGTGTTCAGATCCAGTGGTGTGGCATCCGGAATTCTGGACTAAATATCGCACCATTGGTCTAATCCAGTCTCAGTGAGGGCAGAATCGTGAACTAGACAAACTGTTCATCCAGTCAGGACTGGCAGGTAGGACTGTATCAGATTAAATGGGTGACTAGTCTGGTCTAGTGTTAGAGGAGGCAGGATTATTTGAGTAGACAGACTACTGGTTTGTGCTGTTGTGGAAGGAAGTTACTAGACTACATGGTCACTTGCTTATCCATTGTGGCAGCTCATATATTCTCCTGATAGAGTCCTGTGATCTCAAGTTATCCAAGCATTCTGCTCTATCTCACTTGTTCTTGAACTTTACACTGATAAAAGGCGATCATAACTGTCCTACTTTCACTGGATGTCACATACCCAGTCTCAGTTGGTGGTTTCTCCCCACCTCTGTGTTTGGTGTTGGCACAGTACAGGAGCCAAGCATTTTCATCCCTTCCTCATCCATGTATTTTGCAGCCTTCTACTCAGGCTCTTGGCAAATGTTATGCAACCACCACAGCATTCCCAAAGCCCCCTGCAAGAGAATAGCACCTTAACAGCAACCAGTCAGCCTCAGAACCAGCACACAGTTTAGTGCTAATTAGTGAACATATATTTAATCCCTGCACAAACATTTTCAACTTTATTATGCATACTTTTATACAACATCTTACTCCCCATTCCTCTCCAAACACTGGGAGCGTTTTGCTGAGAAGCTTCTAAATGCTCTTAACAGCACATGGCCCGTCCATCTCTGACTTTCAAACAGGAATCTATAGCCCATAGAGAGACGTGGGTATCGAAATGCATTGCTCACAGCAGACATCTCTTGGTTCTACATTACTAGCTGCTGAAATCCCAGAGGTGCTTCACCATATTCATATTCCCTTCCCTTCGAGCTCCATTTCTTGGCACAGCTTTTCTATGGTAGGTGGAACCTGTAACACAGCTTGTCCTGAACAGAAATATTCTGGATGGTTTCTGAGCATGTCCATTTACTGCCTCTCCCCTAGGTATCTCCAGCTTCTTTTATGCAGAGATATACCTATTTCATAGAGGTGGAAGGGACCTTCAGAGTTCATAGAGTCCAGTGCCCTGTACTCACAGCAGGACCTATCTCCATCCCCCAAGATATTTTTTTAATTTATTTGCCCCAGATCGCTAAACAGATCCCCCACAAGGACTGAACTCACAACCCTGGCCAATGCTCAAAGGACCAAACTATCCCTCTCCACTTGAATTGCTCTGTCCTGTTCTCAGCACATATGCAGAGACAGCCCAGGACTCAACTAATATCCATGTCTCTCTTCCATGGCTTCTCACCTGTTCTGTAGATACGGCCTTTACCTTGTTGTACATCTCCATCTTGAAGTGGTGAAAGTAATACCATTTGTGAGCTTCCCTGGGGTGGAGTGTGTTGTATTTCATGACAGTGTCATGGGCAAACTTCTGAAACGCACAATGTTCATTGAAGAGGATGCATGTCAGGGTCTGCACAATCATCAGCCCATGCTTCTGTCCTCAGAACACCTGCCGGATTTGATCTGTCCGTGTTGCAAGAAAAAAGCAGTAGCCACTGTAAGATGTGTCAAAAATCAACGGCAACAATGAACAAGGACTCGCTTGCCATGATCATGAACTGGGGAGACTCCTACACGGCTTGTTAGGACAGACTACTTTGCAAAGTAAAAGTGTGAACATTGCAGCATTAAATCCTGCCCCTCCATTTGTACTGGCTTCCTATACAGCAGACTGACCAGAGAGCCAGGGCTGTCTGTGAAAATTCTCCAAGGAGGGGCTGGCTGAAGTCTGCTGAGGTTGTGACGTACAGTAAACTCTTTCATATCTAGCATTCTATTATCTAGAACTCTCAAATAAGCAGCATTTTGACCGTGAGTAAATTTAATTACCTTTTCTATAAGTACAGTATAGTGAAAGTAAATACAAATAAATACCAAAAACACAGTAGAAGTTTACAGTGTACAATATTACTGTTGTTGATAAATCAAGTACTCTACGTACATTTTTTGTTTATTTTTTAATATCTAATCTTGTTTCTCTTTAGTGTTATGCATTGCTAGGTATACCTCTCTGTTATCTAGAATATGTGAATACTTGGAAACCTCAGGATCCAAGACTGCTATAAACTGTATATATAAACTGTCTTTCCTCATTGGCCTTTGGGAAGAAGCCTAAGGTCATTGGACTATATGAAAATTTGAAAAACCCACCCCGTACATAATGAATTTTCTTCTTTACCATTTAAATTGATTTTCAAGGGTTCACTGACAAATTTCCACCTCGCTATTGCACATCTATCATATCTTATTTCTTTTTTGTTTGGGCACATTTGTCTTTAAATGCAAGTGGCTCAGGTATCTGACTATCCCATTGTATATTAACAGAGAGAAAGCCATGCTAGTCTATATACTATCAAACCAAAAAAAGCAGTCAAGTAGCATTTTAAAGACTAACAAAATAATTTATTAGGTGAGCTTTTGTGGGACAGACCCCCTTCTTCAGACCATAGACATGCCAGAACAGACTCAATATTTCTGTGCCTTAAATGTATCTGTGCCTTAATATTTAAGGCACAGAAATATTGAGTCTGTTCTGGTGAAGCTGTGGTCGGACGTGGGTCTGTCCCACGAAAACTCATCACCTATAAATTATTTTGTTAGTCTTTAAAGTGCTACTTGACTGCTTTTTTTTGTTTCCATCTGCATATCTTCATATTACAGACGCTCTCTTCTTCAAAATATGAAGCAGGAACACAGCTCCAGGAAAATAAAGGAGAACATCTAAATCACAGGATTCATTGCACACATAAAATAATTATTTTTTTATTATAAGTGTCTTATATCTTTCTTCCTTTCAGAGAAGGGTCCAAAAGCATTAGAATATTTTTAAATGTATTGATATAAGAAGTTAACATTGTTTTACTCAAACATTAAAAAGTTTACAAGAAGGCAATGTTATAGAGGAATGAGATTAGAAGACAAACAACAAAGTTTTAAAAACCCAGTGAGATCCCAGAAAAGTAAAAAAAAAAAAAATGTATAATGAACCTAAGGTAGTGTTAAAATGTTGCCTGAATACCACTGAATCAGATTGCCACTTCACTTATGTAAGGTTTTCATTGTTTTTACAAAAATAGGCAAGAACCCTTTCACCTGAATTATAACAATAGAAAAACTATTAGTAAAAAGCCACAGGGGGTAGCCATTAGTCAGTAGCTTCACAAACAAGCAGTCCTGTGGCACCTTTTTAGAGGCTAACTAGTTTATTAGGTCATGAGCTTTTGTGGGGTAAGCCCACAACTCCAGATTTTAAAAAGTGGGTTTTAGTGACTAAAACTCATTACCTAATAAGTTTGTAAGTCTCTAAGGTGCCATAGCACTGCTTGTTATTCCGATAGTTAAGAATCTTGGTTCTCTGTAAGCAAGTTTGGGAAGAATCAAAATAAAGTTTGAAAGTACTTATGTAAAATTATTTTATTCATTACAGACCATATACTGTTGTGTAGTTGATTGTTAGTGACACAATGCTCTTTTGATGAAAAGGTGGTTGGCTCTTAAAAGAGCCTTTGGATTATAAACTTAGGTAGTTTACTCAGAACGTTACTTTGAACTAGTGTACTTGGTAACAGCCTTAGTACCCTCAGAAACAGCATGTTTGGCCAGCTCCCCAGGCAGTAGCAAGCGTACTGCAGTCTGGATTTCTCGGGAAGTTATAGTCGAGCGCTTGTTGTAGTGTGCCAAACGAGAGGCTTCCCCAGCAATACGTTCAAAGATGTCATTTACAAAGGAGTTCATTATACCCATAGCCTTAGAAGAAATACCAGTATCTGGGTGAACTTGTTTCAGAACTTTATACACGTAGACAGAATAACTTTCCTTCCTTGATTTTCTGCGTTTCTTATCCCCTTTCTTCTGGGTTTTCGTCACGGCTTTCTTAGACCCCTTCTTCGGAACTGGAGCAGATTTTACAGGCTCAGGCATTTTCCAACTCCTGCTTAACACACTGTCTCTGAATCTCAACTCTATGCTTAACAAAAGATAAAAGAGACGTTTGCTCTCTGACTCTCTTTTATCAAACCTTATGCAAATACTGAAGCTCTTTCCTGCATTCCTATTGGACTTGACAAGTCAGCTCGGCACATTTTGTCTCGCTATTGATCAGAGTTAGATCCGAATTGCTATTGGCTGCAGAGAGTTAAACCACTTTTAAGCGCATGGAAACTCATATAACTCTCCAAAGATAGGGGAAGGCAAAAACGCTGTTTTTTCTTCCTTTCTTTCTGTAGATCGCTGTTAGTAGAACTTACACAGTCGAGCTGGGGAAAGCAGGACAATTACCTCCTAATATTTTGAGAACCTAGAAAAAAGTTCATTGTAACTTTACACGTAGTCTATTTTTAAAACGACATATTAACATTAACATTGGGAAAAAGGTGCATTCAAATACTAACTAGTAATTAATTTTGCTAATAAGTATACTGATGTAGCAATATAAGTTGCTCTCTCCTCTTCTTACCTCCTTCCTTTGCTTCTATTCTGTAGATTTTAAAAATAACTCCCAATAGCCGAGAATTCCCACTGAAAACAAAACAAAATATCTCCTGGAAGGTAATTTCTGCTGAACACAGCAACAATCATATCGGCACCCCCACTCCCTTTATCCCTTTCCTTGCATGGAAGCTGAAAATCCTGAGCCAACTGGAATCTGCTTTAAGAGGGAAAGGTATTTTTGTTGTCTAGCCAATCGTTGTACAGCGCGGGGTTTTCAAACCGTCCAATAGCTTTATTTCTCTCTCTACAGTCGTTTCTTCTGATCACATTATTATCACTGTTGGAAGTGGGGAAATCAACCCTGATTTACACCCGCGCTAATTGAAATTCCCATCTTTGTATCTCTGTCTTCTGATTCTTTCAGTTCATGCCTCTGATTATGCGAATTGCAACTTAGGAAAGCTTATGTCCTAATAAAGCTGTTAGTCTTTAAGGTACCCCTGGAGTCCTTGTTTTTGCTGAAAGAGAGTGAGGCAGCTACCTTTCAGATCATCCAAGAGTTTCCCCTTGTACACGTTGTGCTCTCACTCTCTGTCCTTTGCACAATAACTGCAACCAAATCACCTCATTTTGCAGCCAGTAGAATTTCCTTTGGAAAAACTAATGGGTTAAACAGGAGTCAATAAAACCTATATGTGAGGCTGGAAAAACCTTGGAAGAGAGGAACTTTTGTTTATGCAAATAATAAATTGCATCACTAACAAGATCAAAGATACAATGACTTCTTTTTCTTTCTAGGGTTTTCTCCAAATGAGGGTAGAAAGAAATTCTTTCAATTAACAATGCAAACTGATTTCAAATAACGAACGTAACTGAGCTTTTAGAATGGTTCCCTTAACCACACGTTTACCTCCTAAAAACACTACTGTATGGAAAATACTGTAGTTTCTCTCATGTAATGCCACACAAAGCTATTTGAAACCTTGTAATGAGATATAAGGCAAAGGGGAGATTTCATTGTTTATCCTGAGGCTACAGTTACACTACAGCGATGGGTCACAGTGACTTCCCAACAAACCTTCTCTCAATTGAGTGTGGCCACACACCAAAGCCAATCGAAGAAGTGCTCCACTCTGCTGAAAGCATGGCCGGACAGCCCAGCTGCTCTCTTGACAAATCAGTAACCCAGAACACTGTAGTCAGGGCTGTCCATTGACCTGTGGAGAGAAGGCCCCCCAGAGCCTGTACATGGGTGTTTCCCCCCCCGCAAC
This sequence comes from Carettochelys insculpta, assembly GCF_033958435.1. Taxonomy (NCBI): domain Eukaryota; kingdom Metazoa; phylum Chordata; order Testudines; family Carettochelyidae; genus Carettochelys; species Carettochelys insculpta. Next base: position 286,919,572 of record NC_134137.1, on the reverse strand, counting down.
AGAACCTGTCGACAAAAGGCGCTCTTCCTCATCTGAGAGAGGTAGAAGGAATTGCTGACTTTTGTCAACATACTGTGGACAAAATGCCTTTTGTGTAGACGTGTGGTGAGTTTTGTTGGCAAAACTCACTAGGGTAGCCATAGCCACAGAGGTATGCTTTATAGATATATAAAGCTGTGAGGATATCTATCTATGGAACTTTAAAGGCATGGGGAAGCAGGACCAAGAAGAAAGAGTCCACAATAAATCATCAAAATAAAGGTTAATCTGGGAAATGCTGCCAGGAATTTGCTTTAGGTAATTGGCTGTAATCCTGAATCAGAGCAGGGAGAGGCATTTGTGCAAAGTAGAAATGGCAAAGGAGGGTAATCTGTCATTTTAATCTGTAAAATGAATATAAAATATAACCCATATAGTCTTGCAAAATTATTGTGATCAGAATTAAGGGAATAATTATTTCCTGTGATTTGATTTAGCTTGTTTGAAATGTAGTGAAGCAACCCATATATGTCTCTGGACCACAACCAGGGGAACCATAAAATATAGAATGAATGTATTAAAAAGACCCTTAGTGGTAACAGGCAGCAGCAATGACAATCAGTTTGTGCCCAGCACAGTTTTTCCAAATTCACTAAAATATTTAGTTTTGCTACCTGTAGAAAATTGGAGGGTGTGGGGGGAGAGAAAAAAGATTAACTTCCCATTCACTCTTATCTGAGCTTATGTATCAAAGAAATGACAAAGGACTGCTGAGGCACCACTCAAGCCAATACAATACAAGCTGCTATGCCATAGCTCTCACATCCCTGAGATGAAGTGAGTTCTGTGAGGCTTGGCAGTAGAGATAGTGATTGATTACTGTATTTCCATATTTATTACTACTATGACACCCGGTCAGTAGAGTTCACAACTGAGCTGTGAGCAGCTACTATTCTTGGAGAAGTGGGACTGTTAGTACATGAATATTTTTACTGACATGCATAATGCAGATTTTACACTTACTTTTTGCTGACAGAAGTATTTGCAGAGAGATTTATGTCTTTTTGAAAGCGGGGTTTGTTTTAAATACAGAATATTTGGGTTTTCCTGGCACAAATGAAAGTTGGGTGTGGGGGCTTGCAAGACATGGTGATCAACAGCAGCTTCCAAAAGAAAGTAACAGACAAGTGGCAGTGTTAGTTTGTATTCTAACAAAACAAACCAGCAATCATATACCAAGTGTACAAAGCACTACATGGCTGCTAGTTTGTTTGGTAGGTGTTTCTTTTTTTAAACAAAGAAAAGATGAGCCTTCCCCTAAGAAGAGCTGCTGTGTCATTGCTTTCACACCCTAGAAAGCACAGATTGATAATATTGTCTGGATAATAGGGTATGTATTCTTCTAATTGGGGACTTAATTAGGAAATGTGTAAGTTGAAGGTTCATTAAAGGAATGGAGTAAAGTGGGAAAAATATCAGAGGGGTAGCTGAGTTAGTCTGTATCTTCAAAAACAAGAAGTCCTGTGGCTCCTTATAGACTAACAGATATTTAGGAGCATAAGCTTTCATGGGCAAAGACCTGCTTTATCATCTGATGGAGGGCTCTTAGGATTGGCTTTTGTGTGTGGCCACACTCAGTTGAGAAGGTTTGTTGGGAAATCTCTTCTAACATCTGATGAAGCGGGTCTTTGCCCACGAAAGCTTATGCTCCAACATATCTGTTAGTCTATAAGGTGTCATAGGACTTCTTGTGGGAAAAATAGTTTCTCTCACTCTTTTAGTTCTTTCTTTCTTTCTTTCTTTCAAAAACTTTGTTTAAATTAACTTGCTGCCACCTTTCAACCATTTTGGACAGCTTTAAGAGGTCACCAATAGGAGGATTTAGTACACTAAACTAAACCACTGTGTAAGGTGGGAAGCTGAGCCACAATTCCGCCTAATTTAAACTTACACATTTTTCCATTTAATAAATTTGCAGAATTATTGTAATGTATAGTTTCTGGTCATATATTTATGAAAGCTACAAACCACTATATAAGATGAAACATTGAGGGGCCAAAGTTAATGAGTTCCTGGATCCCAGGCAGCAATTCTTTTCTTATGGTCATTTCAGTCTCTGATTGGATGTTCTCTGATTTGGACATTAACTTTTCTGTGCATGTCCCTATGACATATTCATTAGTTTTACTCCAGTCAAAGTTATTTAAGAATATACATACCTATTTATACATTTTCCCCAATTTTCATCATTGGATTTTCATTTTCCATGTTGTTGTTATAAATCATTAGCCTTTGTTCAGCTTTAAACTGACAAAACATAGAAAATAAAGACTACATCTACCAATAGCAATTTTCTTTGTATTTTAATATTATGAGTCAGTAAATATGGATCATTCTAACCCTTTATTTTTATTTGAGTAAAAAAGTCATGGGGAACAACATGACCTTAAAATCAACATACACCTTTTTCAAATGTGGGCTTTCAGGGGACTTTTTCCTCAATATTGAGAATCACACTTGCAAACCATTTTAAAATATTGTCAGTAATTGTTCCTGTTGCATGGTCACTCCTCTCTGTATATTTCTCATATTCCTTCATACCTAAAGTAAAAATATAGCCATAGTAATAGAAGGCAGGGAAATACCAATTTACAAAAGTAAGCTTAAGGGGAGTCAACTCTATAAACCCACAAAATCTGTTTTCAATACAACACACACTAGTTTTTAAACAGAAGAAACTCCCTTTTCAGCTGCAAGATGACAGTGCTCATGGAATAAATCAGGCTTGTGCAGTGAAACAGCTTGTTGACTGTAAAACTTCTCAAAAATGTGTTGTCGGAGAGGCAGAGAGAGAAAGGGAGACTGGTATCTCTTGGTTTGTGTCCCACCTGCCCGCTGTTTCAGACCATATATAAATCCAAGGAGAATCTTGATAGCAAAGACACATTAGGAGAAAAATGTGGGAAGAAAAACTATTGCCTTTTGCTACCTAAGTTTTGCAAGTGATTACCATTGAAGAATGACTGCACTATTTTATCTTTGTGATTAAAGTTTAAAGCAGGAGGAAAGGAAAGAACTTCTTTGTGAAGGCAAAGTGCCCCTGTGTCTGAAAGGGAAAAGATTGAAGGATATTTGTACCACCACCTAATGAAAACAAGTATTTCCACCTATTGGACACATTCCAATCCACAGTAATAATGCCCAATCAAAAATATATTAATCTGAAATTACTTTTAAAACAATACTAATTGACATAAAAAAAAGTTAAGGGATGGTGTGTTCTCAAATTCATTCATCACAAGTTTTAAAAAAATACAATCAGCGTTGGGCTGAAAAAATAAAAATGCTAAATGATAATTGTAAGGGCAGAGAGGACCCTGCAAAAGCTTAATTTAGCTCTGCTTATTGATGTTTGGATCTAAATTGTAGTGTACACAAATAATCAGTGTAAAGTACAATACATTCAGAACACTTTCTGCAGTAAGAAATCCTTCAGCTGGAGAATTAGCATCTATCAATGTAGATCTGGCTAGTTTCTACAGCAGCAGTGTATCTTGTGTATGATGAATATTTTGCAAGAGTAGTCAGGAGACCTGGTAATTATGCTTACATGCACAGGAATAAGGAATGATGTTGCAATGTGATATTTGAGAAAGAGAAATATAAATAACCCACCTATGCTGATGCGGTTTAAAGAAAGTGAATTTCAGACAAGCCCCGAAATCCGTTTCGCAAAACAATGAGTACCTAGCGAGTGGCAAGGTTGGAAGATAGCTACAGTTCTATTGCAGCGCGGGCTTTTCATATTTTTAAAATATCCAATGACATACGGCTCCTCCCCATCAGCCAATCAGAAAGTAGAATCTGCCTATAAATACACCCAGTAAAAAACTGCGAGGTCTTATTTCTTTTTAAACAGTATTTGAGGCGAAGTAGTGGTTGGTGAGAATGGCTAGGACCAAGCAGACAGCCCGTAAGTCCACTGGTGGAAAAGCCCCCCGTAAGCAGTTGGCTACTAAAGCTGCTCGGAAGAGCGCTCCTGCTACTGGGGGTGTGAAAAAGCCGCATCGTTATCGCCCAGGCACAGTTGCCTTGCGAGAAATTCGCCGCTACCAGAAATCTACCGAGCTGCTCATCCGCAAGCTGCCCTTCCAGCGCCTGGTGCGTGAAATCGCCCAGGATTTTAAAACTGATTTGCGCTTCCAGAGCTCGGCTGTTATGGCCCTGCAGGAGGCGAGTGAAGCTTACCTGGTGGGGCTCTTTGAAGACACCAACCTGTGCGCCATTCACGCTAAGCGAGTCACCATTATGCCTAAGGACATCCAGCTAGCTCGGCGTATACGTGGTGAGAGGGCTTAAAGCGGTCTTCTTACTAGAAAGCTTGAAACAAACCCAAAGGCTCTTTTAAGAGCCACTCCATTCACTCTGAAAGGAGCTGCAAGAACTCTATTTTTGCTGTTTGTGCTTGAATGTAGCTAAAGCTAAACCTCCTATGATAGTGCTCTCTGAAGTTGATTGATTGCTCTTCCGATTCATGTGGGGCTGAAGTAGAGTATCTTAAGAGCGATAACACTCCCCTGTAGGAAGGTAGACCTCCAAGGGATGGGGTATGTTTGGCCAATGACCATATAGTTCTTTAATTGAAAAGAACCTCCCGGTTTTGTTTGAGTTAATGTACTTGCTCTCAGATAGCATTTTTAACCAGCTGCCCCGTTAGAAGCAAGCAATTTCCATCTGGAAAGCAATGATGGAGAGTGTAATGTGCCAGGCAAGACGATTCTGTGATGCGTTCAAATGGGTTTACCAGATTTGTAAAAGGCAGAGGAAGTGCATCAGTATCCACCAACTCGCGCTGTATTACAGTATATAGTACACCAATACAAAGTGAGTTGATAGATTAACAATACCGATACTGGTGAGAAGGGAGTGTGTTTCCTTTTTTGAAAGATCCAATAGGGTAACTCTAGGTCAAAGGTATCCTTACAAAAGGGTTTACTACCTCTAGCCTTGGAGGAGATGCCAGTATCCGGGTAAACGTGATTTAGCAGTCTGCAAACATAAATAGAACAATTCTTTTTGCTGCTCCTACACTTATCCTTTTTTAACCTTAGTTACAGCTGCCTTAGCGAGCAAATTTCGCTGGCTCAGATATTTTGACTGCTTCTATTTCACCATCTTCTTGAGTACGTTACTAGCGTCATTCAGCCTACCTACGCGAATCGCAGCTGAGAGCGTAATGTTACATTTTTTTATGCAAACAGACTCGCCTTGCTAACATATTATTGGGTATGAGGCAGAAGAAGAGCGCTCCGCCTGAATACAGCCTCCTACTATTGGTCAAATTAAGATCCTCGTCGCTATTGGCTGACTAATGATTAAGTGAATTTCAGCCTATCAACGAGCGTTTTGTTCTGCTAATGGACGGGATAAAAGTGTGAACCGAGAAATATCATCACTCCTAAGTTTTTGCTAGGAAGTGTTTTTAGAACGTTGCTAACGATGTCAGGCAGAGGAAAACAAGGCGGTAAAGTGCGGGCTAAGGCAAAGTCTCGCTCCTCGCGGGCTGGGCTGCAGTTCCCAGTCGGCCGTGTGCACCGATTGCTCCGCAAAGGTAATTATGCTGAACGAGTTGGGGCTGGTGCCCCAGTCTACATGGCCGCAGTGCTGGAGTATTTGACTGCTGAAATTCTGGAGCTCGCTGGCAACGCTGCTCGGGACAACAAGAAAACTAGAATCATTCCCCGCCACCTGCAGCTCGCCATCCGCAACGACGAAGAGCTCAACAAATTGCTGGGGAAAGTAACAATTGCTCAAGGCGGTGTCCTGCCCAACATCCAAGCTGTGCTGCTGCCTAAGAAAACTGAGAGTCACAAGGTGAAGAGCAAGTAAAGCAGCCTGTAGCATCCACTTAAAGAAATCCAACGGCTCTTTTCAGAGCCACCTACCAATATCAAAAAAAGGCTGTTAACCCTCATGTCTTCTGCTCTGGAACGGCAAAACAGCGTTTATCTAATGCTCACTTGCCTCGGAAAGACTAAGCCCCTAGGAAAGTTTTAAGGACTACTTACTCCACAGGAGACAAGGTCTTCAAACCCCTCTACAACTAGATCAGGGAAGGATCTTGTTTATAGAAAATCACTAATTCATTTACCCACTTGTCTTTCTACGTTCAACATTGAGGCAGAGACCACATGCACTTTTTGTAAGAGTCAAGGGAAGGGTGTACAACAACCTATTAAAGGGGTGGCCGGGTCATTTCTAACTACTTTCTTTAGTCCAATGAGTCCTCCACCCCTCAAAATGAAAACTACAAATGATCGGAAATGTATTTATTTGCTTTCTAGCAAAGTTGCTCGTTCTGCGGTGCGAATGACACAACACCCTTTGCTGGGGGGTGGATTCACACTCACTGCCCACGAGCCACAGATGGTTTTTCTTGGTCCTGCCCTGTGAATTTTAAACGGCAAGGAGAAAGGGGAGTTTCTCTCCCTAAGAAGCCCCATTATGTTTTTGCTAAACGAACCCGTTCAGCTCTTTGGGAAAGAGGTGGGCGGCGTTGGGTTTATTTGCATGACAACCCTAATTTCAGTTCTTTGTTTTCGCCTTCCCTTAACTTCTTCTGAGCCTTGATCCGCGCTGTGGCTTGTTACACTTGACAGTTCTAGCCATTTCCGGGCTGCTGGCTTTTTCGCGCTGTTTTTCCGCCCTCAGACTTCTGGGAGGTTGCGCAGGCTCTGTAGTTGTTGGGATGCGGACAGAGAACTGTTTCCCGTTGATTTTGAAAGAGAGACTCGGGTGTTCTGTTCTGCACCAAGATGTCCTCGCTCACCAGACTTTACGCGACAGTTCATAGCCACTGGCGACCAGAGCTCCTTGGGAGCGGACACCGCCTTGGTTATCAGCTCGGTCACAGTGCGGCCCGAGTTTGGGAGCGTCCTGTCGCCTTCAGCTTTTCAGCAGAAGGCATTTAGCTGAAGGCTGAGACAGCCGGAGCAGTACAAAGCGCTATTTCCGACAAGAAAAAAGGAATTTGTTTCCTTTTTTTTTTTTTAAATAAAAAGGGAGGATGGGAAGGGGAGCACAGCTGTCGCCTGTTGCTCTTACACCAAGTTATTCTGTGATTGGTTCGTTACGGAACCGGCACGGGAAGGACTTTTCTGCGTTCAGGGGTGTGAGCTGCCGCCCTCGTGAGTTAAAAATGTGCTTTGTTTTTTCACGACTGCCACCGGATATTTCTTTGTACAACCGGGGGAAAGGGAAAGGGTGTTTTTATTTAGCAAGGCTTCCCATTGGAAAAGCTAACTATGAGTTAAAGACTCCCTCCAAAAGTTGTCATTTTATCTCCAAGGGTACAGTTAACTCTTTATTTTCCTTCAAATCATGGTAGAAAGGCAGTAATTTAACCAATCTTTTCTGTTCAATTAATTTTCCAAAGGAGGCACTAGGCTTGTGTTACTTCCTGAGGGTTTTGAATATGAGAAGAAATTGTTTCCCTTAGTCAAGTGTTGTACCTCGTAAACACAATAAAGATATGCAGTAGTCATACTGTATTTTTCTAGATATTTCAATATAATGTAAGTTCCTTTTAAGTTTAAAATACCTTTTGTTATTTGAATTATTCCTATGTATAATTTATGATCATTACATGCAAAACAAAAAGTAATTCCTAGTGTAATAGTTATATTCTCAAAAGCAATAAACAGTAGGGGGCTTTACATCATTAATTACTAACACATTTTGCTAGTCAAAAGCTATTGCTGTAAAAACCTGCAGATACACAGGGGACGTTACAGATCAAGATGGTTTTAATCCATTATTTTTTTCTTCAATTTGCATTAAATATATAAAATTGCTTTTGGTAAACTGGACAATTAGTGTTTAGCTTTTGACTTATTTTCATATTTGTAGTGCATTGTGAACTGCACTTAAAATACTTTTTAATTTATTTTTAGCACTAATAGAACATGATTAAGTGTTTTGGGGACTCTTTTTTAAAAGGTAATGAGACCTGTACATTACTTTGAAAATTAACTAAGATCTAATACTGTAATAACTAATCAATTACAGGTTCACAAACAGTCTGAATTATGCACCTGAATTATTCATAATAAAAGTCAGTAAACTGTATACTTTTTCCATTTCACAACTAGCTAGAAATTGCTCATGATAATCTGGATGTAATCTGGTGAAAAGTAGGCCCCAATCAGATCCTAAACAACCAGGAAGAGGCTGATTTGTTATTGAAAATGATGAATCTGGATAAGTTAAGGCATATCTAATAAATAAATGGACACAAATCAGATCGTGGGAGTGGTAACATACAAAAACCTGTAAGAGAACATTTCAGTCTCTCTGGACACTCAGTAGCAGATTTAAAAGTTAGCCATTCTTCAACAACAAGAACTTCAAAAACAGACTTGAAAGAGAAACTATAAAGCTACAATGAATTTGCAAATTTGACACCATCCGTTAGGACTGAAGAGAGACTGGGAGTGGCTGACCAGCTACATAAACAGTTTCTCCTCCTGTGGGGTTCAGACCTCCACATCAGCTGCTGGAAGATGGCCCCATCCTCCCTGACTGAATTGACTTCCTTAACGCTGGTCTTCATCGATTGGTACTTCCTTCTTTTCATGTGCTTGTATATTTATATTTGCCTCTGAAATTTCCACTACATGTACCTGACAAAATGGGTCTTTACCCATGAAAGCTTATGCTCCAATAAATCTGTTGGTCTCTAAGGTGCCAAAGGACTTCTCATTGTTTTATGGCATATCATAGTAATTGACCAGGGTGTAAACAATAATAAGGAAATGTTAATGATCCATAATTACCCCTGATTATTTAAGAAGTGCGATCATGGTTTTTGCTTTCTTTCCTCTGTACACTTTGCTGCTGTTAGAAACAATAATTGATGTCATCTAATGAATCCCCAAGATTAAAAAGGGCCGGTTATTTACCACTTTTAGGCTATGTCTACACTTACGGAAAAACTTCAAAATGGCCATGCTAATGGCCAAATTGAAGAATACTAGTGAGGCATTGAAATGAATATTCAGAGCCTCATTAGCATGCTGCCAGCCACAGCACTTAGAAATTGTCGCATTTTGCTCCCATGTGGCTCATCTAAAAGGGGGGTCCTTTTCGAAAGGACCCCACCACCATCGAAATCTCCTTATTCCTGTGAGCTCCTTATGAAAACCAGACTGTAAGAGAGGTTGGGGACAATGGGGGAAGAATATTCAGCTGGGGATTCCTTGATGTAGCATGTTACCACTGAGCCACAATAACGTGAGCTGCTGTAATAAGAGGAGCGGGCATTGTTTGCACCTTAAATAAACCCTCTGATCAGTGCTGTGTGTGCCCCCAAAGTAACGCATTTTTAAATCACTTTTTAAAGTAGTATTTGGTACACTGACACAAGAAACCCACAGATGTGTATATGTGGGAATGTGTTGAGATAGTGTGGATGTGTCTGAGATACAGAGAGAGTGAGTGAGTGTCAGGGAGTGCGTGTGCTGTGGGAGAGTGAGAATGCTGTCACTTTGTTCCTTTAAGTTCAGACAGAAGCAAACAGTCCTGTGGCAGAAGCAGGTGGGGAAGTGACTTGCAGTAGTGCTCCAGAATAGTACTGCTGCCTTCAGTCTCCATCAAAATTGTAATTGCCAAATGAGGTGCCGTCTCATGCCCCCTCCCTGTTTTTCCTGCCTGGTGGCCCTCCCTAGATCCCTCCCCCCTGCAGTTGCCTATCTGTGCATAGACAGTTGAGCTATGTCTATAGTACAGAGTTATTTTGAAATAACTTTGTGAGTATCTACACTAACAAAATTTTAAATTCAAAATAGCCAGTGCGTTATATTGAAATCAGTAAATCTCACTGCAGGAGGAATAATGCCTATTTCAAAATAGTGATTTCTAAATAGGCACTATTAAGACATGGAATTGTGCTATTTCAAAATAAGCCATAATGGCACTCAACGGCACTATTTTGAAATAGCGCTATGGGCCTGGAAATGCTATTTCAAAATAGGTGGGTGCTATTTTGATATGCACTCTTGTGTGTAGCTGTGTTATTTTGAAATAGCTGTTTCAAAATATCTTGTTTTGATATAACACTGTACTGTATACATAGCATTAGTGTCCCACCTGACCCCATTCCCCAGCTCAGCAGACAACTGTGTGCCAGAGGAAGGAGAAGGTCACTCAAAAGTCAGCATCCTCACCTTCTGGTCCTACACAGCATAGCATGATTCTATTCCCCCACTCTCCCAGCAGCAACAGCCTTCCTTGCCTGCCTGCCAGTATGTCCCTAGTACTGAAGAGAACAGGATTCTGCATTAATGTTTTTATTCTGTGATTCCCTTTGAGATCTTCTCTCCCCACAGACCAAGGAGACCCACCTGCTCCTCTGCCATCCTTACAATAGCATATTTGCTGCCAAGGGGCCATCACGTTCTGCTAGACAATAGCTATGCAAGATCTCCGTGCTGAACAGTTTCAAGTTTCCAATCCTGAAGCTTTGACAGAAGAGGGACACACGCCTGTGCAGCTAGAATTCAGCCACTAAGTAAGGCGTCATTCCAGTTACCATTCAGGTTACAATAATATGTTATATGGTTATTCACCATCTCAAAATCTTTGTTAACTCAGCGTTCAGAGTGACGGACAGTGTCTCATATCTTTTTCAGAATGTCAAAGCCACTGAGCTGCAAACCTCTGAAAACTTGGAATACAGAATTATGTACAAAATTAATTAACCCCATATAGCCACCGAGAATGTAGAGTAAATTTATTTCAGCCAGGAATAGCTTATATTAAGTAGACATGAGAAAAGGCATACAAATTCTTCAAAAGAGCTTAGGAGGTCAGTGGACACCACTGAGAGGAATTCTTCCCAGAGACATGAGCAGATAAGGAACAGGAAGCAGTCCTGGAAGTTGCATTGTACCTTCCCATCCCGCTACCTCCTCCTGAAGATATGAATGGCCATCTTGACCAATGCCAGGAAGGTGTGTGTAAAGGGAGGACCTGTGGCTGCAGGGCCATGGATGTGGTGTGCCCAGACTGGTAGGTGTGGGAAAAAGTAAAGCCAGACTCTCAATAAGAGATTCTGGAGGATCTGGAAAAAGTAGCTGGAACCTGACACTCTCTAAACATGTGCCAGTATATTCCTCGTAACAAACAAAAAAAAAACAAATGGGTGGCAGGAAAGATATTGCGTGATGCCAGTTGGAAGTCCTGTTGCACGTTATAGACCAATAGATTTTTTTGGAGCAGAAGCTATTGTGGGCAAAGACCTATGCATGCATCTGACAAAGTGGGTCTTTGTCCACAAAGCTTAAACTCCAAAAATCTGTTAGTCTATAAGGTGCCACAGGACTCTTGTTGCTTTTCCAGATACAGACTAACATGGTTACCCCTCTGAGACTTAGGCCAATTGAAAGGAATGCAGTGTTTGAAAGTACTGGTGTGGTGGACCCAGATCTGCACAAAATTAAAGGCCTCCCCTTTAGAAAAGGTAGATTAGCCTTTTAAATGAGGTTTCAATTGATTTACTGGGACATCTAATGAAAAAAATAGGTTTGGGAGTGCAGGTCTGAGCATAATAATCAGGGATCTGGATAGGGACACTGGGCAGAGAGCTCCTTACAGTGCCCACTGCTCCTCAAAGTTGGTATACACAGATGGGACTGAGGGCATATTTAAGTCTGACAGAAGCCTGCTGTGAACTTTAGGAGTCTGTTCTAGTAACATTCAACAGTGTAAGGATAAGTAGAATGGGGCATGCATCAAGGCTGATCCCCATTCTGACACTCTAAAGCCGCGTCTACACATGCACGCTAGTTTGAAGTAGCGGCGTCAACTTCGAAATAGCGCCCGTCACGGCTACACGTGTTGGGCGCTATTTCGAAGTTAACTTTGACGTTAGGCAGCGAGACGTCGAAGTCGCTAACCCCATGAGGGGATGGGAATAGAGCCCTACTTCAACGTTCAACGTCGAAGTAGGGAATGTGTAGACGATCCGCGTCCCGCAACATCGAAATAGCGGGGTCCTCCATGGCGGCCATCAGCTGAGGGGTTGAGAGACACTCTCTCTCCAGCTCCTGTGGGGCTCTATGGTCACCGTGTGCAGCAGCCCTTAGCCCAGGGCTTCTGGCTGCTGCTGCTGCTGCAGCTGGGGATCCATTCTGCATGCACAGGGTCTACAACTGGTTGTTGGCTCTGTGGATCTTGTGCTGTTTAGTGCAAGTGTGTCTGGGAGGGGCCCTTTAAGGGAGTGGCTTGCTGTTGAGTCCGCCCTGTGACCCTGTCTGCAGCTGTTCCTGGCACCCTTATTTCGATGTGTGCTACTTTGGCGTGTAGACGTTCCCTCGCAGCGCCTATTTCGACGTGGTGCTGCCCAACGTCAACGTTGAATGTCGGCTTTGCCAGCCCTGGAGGACGTGTAGACGCTATTCATCAAAATAGCTTATTTCGATGTCACTACATCGAAATAAGCTATTTCGATGTAGCGTGCACATATAGACGTAGCCCAAGCGTAAAACGTGGGGGCCCATAAGAGACCTTAAAAATACCTTTCCTTCATAGGTTTCTGCTTAAAGCTTCCCAAGGTCACAGATTCTCTCACTCTGGGAGATAGCTGCCACCACCCAAGTGAGAAATCTCCCCTTTAAAATCCTGGAAGGCACATTTAAGATGTCTCCCTGTGGGAGAACACCCAAACTCTTTACCCTCCCTTACCAGAGAGCTTGAAAACAAAGAGGAAGAAATTGAGTTGCAGTCTGATAGCTGACCTTCAGTCTTAGGCCAGGATATACATAGACACTTCTTTAGGACACAGGAATCAAATCATTACCTTAAAAAAGTAATATACTAACAAAACAAATGACAAAGTATACAAATAAAGTGGCAAAGTATATTTGGTTACTAGGTGTTACAGAACAACTTTAAAAAATAGTAAATAAAAAGCACAGACCATTTCTTCCCAGGCATTCAGTTTAGAAATTACAGTGTACAGGGTGGGTTCAGCCAGACTGAGAAGTCCCATGCCAAACTGAAAATAAAAAAAAATAAAATAAAATAACCTGATTGATTCTGACTAAACATTTCCTTTCTACTCACATATCTGCCCCAGGCATGTTGTGGCCTGAATATTTACTGGATTCATTAAGCCTGCTCAGGATTAAACATCTCTGGCTCTCAGTTCCGACCACACAAAAGAAAAACCCCTGCTCAGCAGGTAACTGCTTCAGTTCAAAAGTTCCCTCCCTCTCCCTGTTGGCTCACCTTGCTGCTTGCCAACAGAGAACACATTCTCTCTGGGTTTAACCCTTTACAGGTGTTCATTCATGACAGCATGTGTAAGAAATTACAAAATTCATGTTTAAATTGTGGGAAAAAGAAAAGATAAACCAACAAAAGAGAGTTAGAAAAGATTGTTTTGAACGAACACTAAACCTATCCTGAGAAGGGAGGAGAGTAACATGGAAATGAGAGACCAAATCTGTTGGATAATGAAAGCTAAGAAAAAGTCATAAATAAGTTTGTGTAACAGCAGGCAGTTAAAGCTGTATTGTCCACTGCGGGAAACAATGATGAGATGAGCCTAATGAGCATCCCACTTGTAAGGAATTGATCGATATATGATGAGTGTTTTCCTTAAATACAGATTTGTTACACTCATTCACTGAGTAAGTAAACCTCAGTCCAACAGATGCTGCCCAAAGAAACTCCTGAGTGCACAAGGAAAAACACATAGGCCCCTTCCAGTTGCAGAGCACCTCACCTCCATGCAGCTTTCTTCTTCTGATATGATGCATGACCATCTGGGCCAGTGCCAGGAGAAGGTTGAGGAGGAGATCTCATGACTTTGTGGGACCATGGATGAAGTGTTCCCAGATCAGGAACAAGTGCAGCTAAACAAGGAACAGATCATGGAGACAAGTGCCGCTAAAATCTCAGCAAAAGTACAAGAGGCCAGGTAAACCCCAACTTTGAGAAAGATAACCTGCTCCCCCTGCATTTCTGCCCATGGCTTTATCATCCACACACCAGCACCCTGAAAAATTTCCCCTTAACAGAGGAGTGCTAAGGGTCCTTCCTGCAAATGGAAGAGCCCTGGCCTGCCAGCCACAGCCACACTGGGCCGAGCCAACATCCCTGATGCCCCTCTCCCCTGCCAAGCTAGGCCAGTTCCAATGCTGAGCCAACCCACCATCCTCCTGAGTGTGGGGCCAGGCCACTGTCTTCCTGATCACCGATCTGGACCAAGCTGCTGGGCTCCTGACTGCACCCCAGCACTTTCTAACACCCTCCCCCTGTCTTCCCCAAGAACGGTCTGTGGCTAGCTTACCCTGAAGCATCCTTAGCCGACAAGTGCTGAGCCACCAGCTGCCAAACACCAGCACTGGGCCAAGCCACTACCCCCACCCCTCTAAGCACCAGGCCAGCCCCACTACTGGCCTGACCCCTCTGACCCCAAGCTTGGGCTGAGATGCCAATCTCCCCACCTCCAAGACCCTGAGATCCAGCAGCAGGTTGAGCCTCTGGTCCTCTAAGCACTGGGTGGAACTACTAACTTCATGAGCACCACATTGGCCCCAGAGCCAGCCTAAACAGCCAGCTTCATAAGCACTGGGCCACAGTGGTGCTCCTGCCCAATGCACTAGCTTCCCCAGCACTGGGCAGTGCCTGCTGAAGATGCCTCACTCCCCCTCTCCGTCTCCTCCCTGTTAGAGGCCCCTGGCCCACCTGCTACTGGCTTGCCATCACCCACCCTCCTAACTCCCTCTCCCAAGAGGAAGAGGGAGGCCTTTTGATTAAAAGAGTTAAATTTTGTACTGGAGAACTGGATTCTATCCTTGTCTTTCTCATAAAAATCCTATATGATGCTGGGCAAGTCATTTAAACCGAACATTTTAGAGATTGTCATAAACTGTGTGTGGCTTAATTTTTCTTTACCCAAATTGAGCCATTTGGTCTGATTTGCAGAAGTGTTAAGAACTCCGAACTGCATCTGAAGTCAATGGGAGTTGTACTTGTATTTATTATGTTAAATACACTGAAAAAAGCAGGTCCTAGTCATTTGGAATCAGGCACCCAAAATCGATGAATATTTTTCTTTAATCTGTGATATTTGATTCCTTATCAGTAAAATAGGATTAATCATGTCACTTCAACTCACAGGCAGATTCTTGAGTATTAATTAATATTTGTGGAAAATTATAATATTTTAGTGATGAAAGCCTATGAGAAATTAATAATTTTGTTTTCAGAAGAAAGTCTGAAGAGTGTGTAGCAAATAAAAATATTTCCAACAACATTTTTCCTTGTTCAGGTCAAATATTATATCACGATTATATGTGACCTATGCCTCCCATTTGTGATGTTAATAGATATGTTACATTTTAGACATTTTTACAGCAGTAGTTGTCATTTGCTGTCTTTACAGTACCTTGTATTATGAAAAAGCTGAGTTTCTACAGAAAAGAACTGGGTTTTTTGCTTAATGTGAGGGGAAAATAATCTGTCATTCAAAACACAAACAACCTTAAAGTGAGAGTTATGAAGATAAACAAAGCATAGTTATTATATTGCTATGGCATTATGTGCTGTTTGTCATTAAAAGTATGAACGGCACTTTAAAATTCTGCATATTGAAAAATAGTGACCGTTAGATGGCAGTAGAGGGTAACAAAAAATGGCCTGTTTTCTTCATAGAGTTGAGGCATCTCCATTCCAAAAGGCTAAGTGTAGTGCGTGCGTGTCTATCTCTCTGTTTTCTTGTTTCCTAGAATCCTCAATGATCATTGCAATTCATGCTTTCTGTAGCTGTGCAGACCCTTAGTTAAAATGTGTTATAGTAAAACATAATTAGCAATAAGGTGTATTGATTTTTTGTTGTCCCGTGTGTACAGAATCAAATTATATTGTTTCCTGCTTTCATTTAAGTATTTTAGAAGCCTTTTCCTCAAAAATAAATATTATTTCTGCTGGGCAGTTATGAATAAATATATCTTCCTGGCGTGGAAAAAGATTCGGGGTTTCTGCTTGTTTATTTGTACACCCATTCACATCCCTAGAGTACTTACAGCAGGTACTGCAAGGAAGAGTAGTAATAGAAAAGGACCACACCTCCCAGTAAACAAATGTAATGAACAAAAGACAAGACTACATTAGCCGATAATAGGAGAGGTCCCTGCACTAGCTTGGGATGAGATACAGTAAAGATGGAAGGAAATACCGAGAAGGGCATCAGACACCAAAGGGCACAGAGCCCATGGCTGCTGTGATGATGAAATTCACACATCATATTTCTTCTGTTCCCCCTTCCCACAGTCCAGGCAAATGGCGGCTAATGTTGGGGAGCAGAAGAAAGGCGATGTGTCATGAAACCTGATTGGTCAGATTTTACCGCAGACTGTGAATCCATAGAAGTCCAAGGAGCACTTTGAAACCGAGATAAATACAAAAGCTGAAGGATTTTTACTAGCAGATCTCCCAAAGGCAAAACGGTAAAGACACATTTTAAAACTCAGGAATTCTGTTGAATAATAATTAGTGGAGATAGGATTTCATAATATACCACATCTTGGAAGGTAATAATATAAGTCTACATGGAACAATGTGTAATACAGAGCAATGTTCAGAAAGTAGGGAGCGGAACGGCCGGGCTAGTAACCTATTTATAATTTAATTGAATCATCTTTAACGCAGAGGCTAGTGGAGCAGAACAGAAACTAGACCCCGCCCATGTTTGCCTGATAGTTTTCAATCAGGTCGTTATTTACATATTGCAAGGTTGTTTACAGTGTAAGCTACTCTGACTATGGTAAGGAGTTGGAATACGTAACCTGAGGACGTTTCAAAGCTTGGATCGCGGTGGGAGTCTCTCTTCTCTGGAAAGAACTCAGAGAATGTGAACCATGAAGCTGTGATTTTTATTGAGCGTACGTTGTCCTTCCCTCAGATACACCAAAACAATAGAAAGTCTTTTTCAGAGCCTCCCCAAATTTTCATAATAAAAACTGCCACTTTTAGAAAGGTTTTTTTTTCCCAAAAATTGTGGGAAAATTTGTTTCCCCTCACACATTAAGCTGTTTATTTTTATGTGATAATTCCCATTTTTGTTATTCTTTACCAGTAATCAATTAGAGGCCATTCATCTGAGCAGGGTTATATGAAAGTGACTATCTAAAACAGAACAAAAAAGCAGTAAAGTAGCACTTTAAAGACTAACAAAATAAATTATTAGGTGAGCTTTTGTGGGACACACCCACTTCTTCAGACCAGAAGAGACTCACTATTTAAAGCATAGAGAACCAAAAACAGTAAACGAGATTGACAAATCAGAAACAAATTACGAAGGTGAGCAAATCAGAGAGGGGCGGGGAGGAGAGTCAAGAATTAGATTAAGCCAAGTGTGGTCTGAAGAAGTGGGTCTGTCCCAGGAAAGCTCACCTAATAAATTATTTTGTTAGTCCTTAAAGTGCTACTTTACTGCTTTTTTGTTTTGATATTATATAGACTAGCACGGCTTTCTCTCTGTTAACTATCTGAAACAGCTGTCTGTTCTCTAGTTAGAGATGTATCCCCAAGTCTGAGGCAGAAAATTAAACTTTATCTGATAAGAAGCTCAGAAGACTCACAGAAAATCTAATTCAATTCCTCTCTGTTATATAGAGCACTTAATTTTGAAGTTGTACCATATTCAGAGAATAGATTTAAATAAATGTTATAAATTATTTTAATAGCAGATAAATGGTTCTGAACACTTTCTATGGACGCGAGATAGGCTTTGGGCTCTCAGACCTATTCTGTTTGGGCAGGCCTAACAAACTATATTTCTTGGAAAGGCTAGACAAGGGCTTTTGTGTCCAGGCTAAAAAGTTTAGTTATGACTGTTTCTTGAACAACTACTTTTGCGTGTGGAGGGGGATCCTGATTGAGGAGAATGGAGATACTGTGTCTGAGTTAGAAATCAAAAAACTTTTCCTGTCTAGTGGGGCTGTGATTTGACACATTGATTAATTTGAAAAGCCCTGTTAACAGATGAGTTAATAACTCTTCCTCCTGTTTCCTTCTAAATCAGTGGTTCCTAAGCTTTCAGCATCACCCCCTTTTGATTTTTGAGAAACCCTCATGCCCCCTCACTTCTTCTTTACCATCACTGCCTTGTAACAAAAAAAATAAGTTTGTAATTTAAGATAAACACAAAAGCTTCATATAAAAATGTTGTCTAAAATTAAAAATAAGCACAAATAATTTTTTCTTGGCCCCTTGTGGTTGCCTGGTGCAGCCCCAGCTGGCCGGTTGCCTGATCCCCATGCCAGCCACCCGCCTGCCTGAGACCTGCACTGCCAGAGCTGCCCATCTGAGCCCCATGTCACTGGGGCCAGCCACCTGCTTGTCCGCCATCCGCTGGGGCTAGCCATCCACCCGCCTGCCAGCTGCCTGAGCCCCACGCTGCTAGAACTAGTTGCCTGCCCACCGGCCACGCAACCCAGCTGCCTGTCTAAGCCCCACATTGCCAGGGCCAGCTGCCCACCTGCAATCCCAAGCCACCTGAGCCCTATGCTGCCAGGGCCAATCATCTGAGCTCTGCGCTGCCAGGACCAGCCACCCACCCACCCACCAGCTCAAGCCCTACACTGCTGGGCCCAGCCGCCTGAGCCCCATGAGACCCACAAGCTGGGCATCTGCCTGAGCCCTGAAAGCCCTGGGAGCCACCCACCCAAGCCCCTCCCCTGCCCCCATCTAACCCCATCCTCCTCACTCTCACCCTCACCCTCACCCTCACCCCCCATACTCACTCTCACTTGCAGAAGGCAGCTAGCTCCACATGGGTTTTTGCTGCCTGCCTGCTTTTTATAGCAGCTGCACCAGGGCACCCACTTAAAATGGCAGGAGCTGAGAGCCAGAAGCAAAGGCTGGATCTCTGTTCAGGTAGGGGGAATGGGTCTTCTCATGCCTCTCCCGTGACATTTTGGCACTCCCCCCAGTTTGGGAAACCATGTTCTAAAACAACAACAAGTCCTGTGGCACCTTATAGACTAACAGATATTTTGGAGCATAAGCTTCAAAGCAGGTCTTTGTCCACAAAAGCTTATGCTCCAAAATATTTGTAAGTCTATAAGATGCCACAGGACTTCTTGTTGTTTTTGAAGGTACAGACTAACTTGGCTACCCCTGGTACTTATTTCCTTCTAAAGACTATTCATACCTACTAAACAGTCTCTACCCTCTGCAAGTCCCAGGTGGGGATGGAGTATTCCTTTGTTCCCTAGGTGCAAAAAAGAAATGGAAAGGATATGTGTGAGTGGAGTTTCTAATGATGGTCATCTTGTTTTCCCATTCATTATGGTCATTTATTAAACCAGGTAGATTATTGTGAACAGAAATCAATTAGGCTATAAAATAGAAACTTGATTTTTGTGCTAGGTCAGTGGTTCTCAAAGTACCATCTGTAGTTGGTGATGATCTTGCAGCTGGGCTGCAGGATCAGGTCTTGTCCCCTCTCAACTCTGCCCCCACTCTCCCACTCTCATAGTAGGGGGCAGGGCTGTGGCCAAAGTTTGAGAACCATTGTACTAGGTGAGCATTGAAACTCAAGTGATTACTTGTTTAAGCATTCCAACTTCCCTCTCTCATATATTAAATGAAGGTTTCAAACAGGGTGAAAGGAAAACAGAGAGCAGAGTGCTCTCGATATGAAAAGAGGATATAGACCTGAAAAGACTTTTTCTACACTCTAAATAAACACAAACTGGAACATAAACACAGTTAACTATTTTAACTAAACCACAGAAGGCATTGATAAAAGTCTCCCTATTACCCTTCTCGGTATCTAGGCATGAGTGCTCTTTATCATTGTCCAGCTGAACGAGAAATAGGAAGTGGGAACGGCCATTTTGAAAGAAGTAGTGAGACAGGAAGCCTTCTCAGAACAAACAGCTAAGGTGGTAGGGAAGGAGAGGTGGGCTCTGTATCTTGAAGTTTCAACAAGAGGAGTTTCAGAGAATTGATCTGTGGTGCGGTCACGTGCGGGAAAGCCTTAAACTCTAATTGGGAGCTGGTGAGGCGGGAAGATCGAGTTTCAATCTTTCAGGGCGGGCTTTTCAAGTTTTCAAATTAACCAATGACATATGGCTAGCTCCCATCAGCCAATCAGAAAGGAGACTTTGCTTATAAATAGAGCTAGCTCTCGGTTTTGCTTCTTGTTTGAATCGGTATCTTAGATTTCGTGTTTAAGTGTAGTTTTTTTTAGGCTAAAATGGCCAGAACTAAGCAGACCGCCCGTAAATCCACTGGTGGCAAAGCTCCCCGTAAGCAACTGGCGACGAAGGCTGCTCGGAAGAGCGCGCCTGCCACCGGGGGAGTGAAAAAGCCGCATCGTTATCGCCCTGGCACAGTCGCCTTAAGAGAAATTCGTCGCTATCAGAAATCTACTGAGCTGCTCATCCGTAAACTGCCTTTCCAGCGCCTGGTACGTGAAATCGCCCAGGACTTCAAGACTGATTTGCGCTTCCAGAGCTCGGCCGTTATGGCCCTGCAGGAGGCTAGTGAGGCTTATTTGGTTGGGCTTTTTGAGGACACCAATCTGTGTGCTATTCATGCTAAGAGAGTTACTATCATGCCTAAAGACATCCAATTAGCTCGGCGCATCCGTGGTGAGAGGGCTTAAGGCTACCATCCTGTAACTTACAAAACTACTCCAAAGGCTCTTTTCAGAGCCACTAAATTTACACTCAAAAGAGTTTGCAAACACTTCCATAATTAACTTTGAGGAAGCACATCGTTGCAGATACTAACACGATCACAGCTCTTTCAACGGAGAAGGTAAGTGGCTCTGAAAAGAGCCTTTGGGGTCACGAGCGCAACTTACAGCCGACTTGTCTATTTCGAGCTTGTGTACTTAGTGACGGCTTTAGTGCCCTCAGACACAGCGTGCTTGGCGAGCTCCCCCGGGAGAAGAAGACGCACAGCGGTCTGGATCTCGCGGGAAGTGATGGTCGAGCGCTTGTTGTAATGAGCCAGACGAGACGCTTCCCCTGCAATCCGCTCAAAGATGTCATTTACAAAGGAGTTCATGATGCCCATAGCCTTAGAAGAAATGCCAGTGTCCGGGTGAACTTGCTTCAGTACTTTGTACACGTAGATAGAGTAGCTCTCCTTCCTACTTCTTCTGCGCTTCTTATCGCCCTTCTTCTGAGTCTTGTTGGTCACAGCTTTTTTAGAGCCCTTCTTAGGAGCGGGAGCAGATTTTGCTGGTTCAGGCATTCTTATGAAAGTAACGCTAAACTAAAGCGCCCAGCGTAGCCAGCTTCAATTCCTACAATGCTAGGAATAACACAAAACAGGGAGATCCCCTCTATTTATAGAAGTCTTATGCAAATTAGGTGTTTCCATTTCACTTTTTGATTGGCGGAGAGAGTTAAGAGCAGTCCTATTAGGCACTCTATTGGTTAGTGTTCGATTCACATCACCATAGGCTGAAAAATTGTTAGTGTTTAAACAGCCAATCATCGATTGTTTAACTTTCCGCAGCGAGGTGCAGTAGTATGAAGGTAGGCTCGATTTTTTTTTAAAGCACTGTTCTTTTACTAAGTGGATATATGCCAGAGCCCAAATCACGATGTGCGGCCAGGAAAATTAAGGAAGAAAAGCGAGACACTATAACAAAAACATGCGATTGCAAAGTATTTTATCCGTCCGAAACTGGTCTTCGAAAACAATTACAAGCGCCATTTAGGGGTTGCATTAAGGCGGTTTTCTTAAAATGTCCTAATCCCCGTAGAGGAAAATCTACGCAAAACTGAATCCCCCTTAAGAAAAAAAGAAGAACTTTATTAGTGGCCAATCCTTGCCCAGAGTGGGATTTTTAAACTAAAACTAGTTTAAATCCACTCTCAATCAAAGTAGAAAATGAACAGCTATCGTCAGAGTTTCCTAACACCCTCTTCAGTCCGAGACACTGAAGCTGTTATAGGAATAAAGGTTGTAACTACCCTCCCCTACACAAACTCCTCCTTTCCGTTACGCAAAGGCCATCCAGAGCTCACTACCCTTGAACAGCAAGATTTATAGACTACGTATCTGGACCCCCGGTGTTTTCAACTATCTTCCAGATCGTTACTCTAAAAAAACAGATTGGAAATACCCCCCGCACCTGGACTTCTAACTACGATGGGAAAAATAAAGATTTCCAGGGGTGTTTCAAATTCTTTCTTAAGTATTGCGTCAGTTTGTTTGGTCTTTTACCATGAGTTAAGCGCACACCTGGCACTTCAAGAATCCGGTGTGTCAGCTCTTTTTGGGAAGGGGTGGGTGGCTCTTAAAAGAGCCGTTGGGTTTTTTGGTGCCTCAAGGCATTTCACTTCTTCTTAGGCGCAGTCTTCTTCACCTTCACGGTCTTGGGTTTCGTGGGTTTGGGCTTAGGGGCCTTAGGCTTCACCGCTTTGGCTTTAGCCTGGCCCCTAGCTGCCTTCTTAGGCTTGGCGGCTTTCACCTTTTTCGGACTCTTGGCCGTCTTTTTAGCCGCTGAAGCTGCGGGTTTCTTGGCTTTTTTCGGACTCTTTTTCACGGCCGCCGTCTTTTTGGGTTTTTTGGCAGGGCCAGCCGGTTTCTTAGCCGCTGGTTTCTTAGGCTTTGCCGCTGGCTTCTTCTTTGGCGCCTTTTCCTTGACCTCGCCTGGTTTCTTGCTGAGCTTAAAAGAACCGGAGGCGCCGATACCCTTAGTGTGAACCAAGGTGCCCTTGTTCACCAGGCTCTTGAGCCCCAGCTTGATGCGGCTGTTGTTCTTCTCCACATCGTACCCTCCGGCGGCCAGAGCCTTCTTAAGAGCGGCCAACGAGACGCCTTTGCGCTCCTTAGAAGCTGAGACAGCCTTGGTGATCAGCTCCGTAACGCTGGGACCCGCGGCCTTGCGGGCTTTCGCTCCTCCTGCCGTTTTCTTCGCTCTTTTAACAGGAGGCCTTGGAGCTGGAGCAGCAGCTGCAGGAGCAGCAGCTGTCACGGCAACGGCAGGCGCAGTTTCGGACATTGTCACAAGCAGTTTACAGACGCTCCACACGAGTACAGTAGGGCTAAGATGCCTCGTATTTATAGAGACAATCTGCTCTCTGATTGGTGAGTTAAAGAGCCCGCCCAGCTGCAAGGCAGAAAGAGCTCTTCTCCCTGCTCAGTTTGTGTTTCTTCGGAGGAAATAAAATGTATTTTTTGCACAATACCTTGCACTGAATCACCCCATTTTACAATCTAGAAAAGGTGAAATAGAACATTTTCATCTGTCAATGTTTACTGTTGAAAATAACAACACTGTGTTAAATAAAACCCAATAAATCTTACGTCGTGGAGCTTGATGGACCTCGAGAGAAAGAAAGTTTTGTTTTTCTTTGTAAATTAAAAATGTCCCTTTTGCAATAACATCAGAAAAAGAAAGCAGTACTAATCTTTAGAGGGTCTTCTCCAAACTGGATAAGAAACTGAGTGATTTGTACCAACGTGCTCATTATAAACTGACCTAAAAGAGACAGAGGTAGCACACACTCCCACAAACTAGATTTCAGCTTTGCTCACCAAGGTCTATAACCCTTGACTACTAGGAAATAGTACAAAGTTAACTCTACCACCCAAACTAAAGTTCTGAGAGGGGCTGTTTGCTTCTCATACAGGAATTATATGTGCTTTGTGGTATTATTCCCCACAAATTAGCTACTCTTAGTACAAAGCCAAGATTCTAGTTCTTGTAAAATAGGAAAGATCTGTAATCCTTACCCTGATGACCAATGGAGATATTAAAATATTAAACCATAATCACTGGCTCTTGCTTAATTCTGAATTACAAAGAAACAAATCATGCTCTAGATAAAAAGTAGGGATTTTTTTCTGTTAAATAGCTAGAAATCATCCACTGATCTGAAAGAAATGACAGATGTAAAGGTGTGTGGCAAGTGACTTTCTGTAACTAAAATGATCTAGAAGCACAATTACTATCCTGAACTAGGAGAAAGGTGCTTGTTTCTGGATAATATACTTTGATAGATGTCAAATCAGCAAATAAGGATGTTTCTGTAGGTAAAGTCAGTGTCAATAATATCAAGCTACAGAAATTGAATTATTGTACTCCTGTGAATCTGAATGAATTATACTAACAATACTATTCACATTTTTATCCTGAAAGAAAAACTTTACATTTATTAATTCATAATTGACTTGATTTCCTGACTCATGGAATAAGGTAGTGTTGTAGGATCAAATGCTGTGCTTATTAGCATAGGATTCATTTAATGCTTGAGCAGCACACACGTGTTATTTGTATGACCAATTACTACTTCTGCTTCTGCAAAATGAGTTCTTCAGAAAAGCATAACCTCCCTTGAGTCTGTGGGGACTGGGATGGCAGTAGGCCCTGAAAAGGTTTTCTATAGACCAAGGCAGAATCTCTTTTCTTTTTCCTTATCCTGCCCATAACACATAAGGTACTGTGAGCACCCAGAAGTCTCAGATCAGCTGTTGTGGTTTTTAAGAGGTTGTGTTGTGTTACTGTAACTGGAAAAACTCCTTCTCTTCTCACAATGCAATTCAATTAATTAAACAAAATTCCCATTTCTCTACTTTCTTGTGTATTCTTTTCTTTTTTCTCACCTCCCTACAGCAGCGGAGTCCCCAGCCTAGGTCACCCTACCTATGGAAGAGGGTAAAGCTGTGAACTGATCATTTTGCATCATAGTGAATAATAGTCCTTCAAAACATGCACCCCTTTTTCTGACAAAAAACACAGTTGAACACATTTCCATCCCTTAAAAAAATCAGCCAATGCAAAAAGTTAATATTACAATAAATGAATGACCAATTTGGAAGGAACAGCAGGGGTTGTGAATCGTTTCTGGGCAAGGGAGACAGGCAAAGGGAAGGGCTCAGAAGGGCAGCCACTGCCACAGCCAATGTTGTAGCCTCGCCTGAGTCCCAGGCCCTTTCAAACAGTGCTGCTGTAACAGTAGCTGAAGTGGCAGAGGAACGAGGCTGGGAAGGGAAAAGAGTGGAGGTGTGGGGCAGAGCTAGACAGGGACACCTGAGAGAAAGGAGACAATGGTGGGGGGGAAGGACTGCTGGGGGGCAAAGGTGGGCTGGGGATGCAGAGAAGGGAAGGAGCTGAGCTGGGCACAGAACCATGGAGTTGGGGGCAAAGCTGGGCAGGAGGTTGCTTGGGAGCAGAGAGAAGGGGCTGAGCTGGGCACAGGATTATTGGAGCAGAGCTGTTCAGGGTTGCTGGGGTGGCAGAGAGGGTGGGGGTCACTCCAGGCAGGTGGGGCATGGGGCTATGACCAACCGGGGGTCCTCTGATTGAGGGGTGACTCGAGGTATCCCTGGTGGCAGGGACTTGTGGCTCTGTCCAAGGGAGGGGGACGGGGCCCATTGATTGTGCTGCCCTGGGGGCCTGAAGGGAGGGATACCCAATGGAAATAACATGTCTTTTTTATCAAATTGTGCAAAAGGCAGCAATGTCTCTTCTTCAAATGCGGGCTTATGTCGTTTTGTCATGGAGAAACTCAGCAGGTCTGTGGGCGTATATGATGGCTCACATCTCAGTCACAAGATACCATAATAAGGAGCTACGGGCACATCCTGCTGTCATAGCCAGAAAGCACGGGGGCTTGCCCATTCTGTGACTGACATGCATGGAAATGGAAGCTCAGACAGAGCACATTCCCCTATGATGCAGGCACCAGTCAAGAATGTGTGACCTGCAGTTTCACACCAGAGAAAGCTGTGACTCTTGGTACCAATAGCAACGAAGGGTCCTGTGGCACCTTATAGACTAACAGAAAAGTTTTGAGCATGAGCTTTCACGAACACAGACTCACTTCATCAGATATTGGTCCCAATAGTAACACACTTCTATCCCTATCCTAACAAGCTTCTAATGATGCGGAGATGATCACACAAGACACAAACCAAACAAATAAAAACACTTAACTTCCTAATTGTATTCTACTCAGCCACTTTCCACGCCAATGTATGGATAGAGATCGCTGATGCAAAAGCTCCTGAAAACGCCAACAGCTTTTCTTCTCTACCAACATGAGATTGCTTGACAAGGGCAACCTCGAGATGAAAGGCAGGTCTGGGCTTAGGGCCAGGGGGTTGCCTTGGGCCTTGAGTCAGGCCCCATTGTCAGGGTACAACGTTGGGACCTGCAAACTCTTTGGCAGGGCCTAGTGAAAGGATTCTGTCATCCATTACCAATCCCATGGACCATCCACTCTCAATGAGATGGAGATTTTCTTGGAATCTGTACAGCCAGTAAATTATGATGATGATGATGATGATGCACAATTCATAAATTATTTCTATAAATAAGAAAGATGGTAATGTACCTTAAAGTTATTGGGTGCCTGCAAGATAACGGATAACCCTGGTGGGATCAATTGTAAATTATTTTTGCTATGTAAATAAATATCATACCTCCTTTTTTGTTTTTTTCAGTAACAAAGCATGAGTTTATAATTATTTCCTGAATAGTGTAATACTGTAATACCATGTAATGAGAGACCCTCAGAAGGCCAGCTCTTAAAACATTCAACCATTTGGTTAGGTCCTAACAATTATTAAACAGTCTGGATATTTTTTCCTAATATCAAAGCTCTCTGAAAACTTTCTCATGCACCTTCTCTCTGGTACCACCCAGTAGTACTTTCAGGGACAAGCCTGACCACCATTTCTAACTGAAGAAGAGCTAAAAGTTTGTGACAAATCAAAATAACTGAGCTTGAAAATGCAGACAGAAACCTTAGAAAACATCAACAATAAAATCACAATTTCCCTTGGGAGGGGAGCACTTTCGCTTTAGCATTGCACCAGATGATGGACTGGTGATGGGATGTAATAGTGCTAGAAGAGGAACACATCTCATAGCTGCTATGCAGCTGTTGACTGTAATACAGGACTTGATGAGACAAGTGTAAGGTGCGAGGGCTACTGTGTTTGTCATAGAATCATAGAAGAGTAGGACTGGAAGGGACCTCGAGAGGCCATCGAGTCCAGCCCCGTGCCCTCATGGCAGGACCAAGCACTTTCTAGACCATCCCTGAAAGCCATCTATCTAACCTCTTCTTAAATATCTCCAGCGATGGAGATTCTATCACTTCCCTTGACAATTCGTTCCAGTGTTTGATCACCCTGACACTTAGGAACTTTTCCTAATGTCCAACCTGAACCTCCCCTGCTGCAATTTAAGTCCATTGCCTCTTGTTCTATCCTCAGAGGCAAGGAAGAACAAGTTCCCTCCCTCTGCCTTATGACACCCTTTTAGATACCTGAAAACTGCTATCATGTCCCCCCTCAGTCTTCTCTTTTCCAAACTAAACAAGCCCAATTCTTTCAGCCTTTCTTCATATGTCATGTTCACTAGACCTTTGATCATTCTCGTTGCTCTCCTCTGGACCCTCTCCAATTTCTCCACATCCTTCCTGAACTGCGGTGCCCAGAACTGGACACAATACTCAAGCTGAGGCCTAACCAGCACAGAGTAGAGCGGAAGAATGACTTCTCGTGTTTTGTTCACAACACACCTGTTAATGCATTCTAGAATCATGTTTGCTTTTTTTGCAACAGCATCACACTGTTGACTCATATTTAGCTTGTGGTCCACTATAACCCCTAGCTCCCTTTCTGCTGTACTCATTCCTAGGCAGTCCTTTCCCATTCTGTATGTGTGACACTGATTGTTCCTTCCTAAGTGGAGCACTTTGCATTTGTCCTTATTAAACTTCATCCTGTTTACCTCAGCCCATTACTCCAGTTTATCCAGATCCTTTTGAATTATGACCCTATCCTCCAAAGAAGTTGCAACCCCTCCCAGCTTGGTATCATCTGCAAACTTAATAAGTGTACTTTCTATGTCAATATCTAAATTGTTAATGAAGATATTGAACAGAACCGGTCCTAAAACAGACCCCCGCGGAACCCCACTAGTTATACTTTTCCAGCAGGATTGAAAGCCATTAATAACTACTCTCTGGGTACGGTTATCCAGCCAGTTGTTCACCCACCTTATAGTAGCCCCATCTAAGTTGTATTTGCGTAGTTTATTGATAAGTATATTATGTAAGACTGTGTCAAATGCTTTACTGAAGGCTAGGTATATCACATCCACCGCTTCTCCCTTATCCACAAGGCTCATTATTCTATCAAAGAAAGCTATTAAATTGGTTTGACATGATCTGTTTTTAACAAAACCATGCTGGCTGTTCCCTATCACCTTACCACCTTCCAATTGCTTGCAGATGATTTCTTTAATTACATGCTCCATAATCTTTCCTGGCACAGAAGTTAAGCTGACTGGCCTGTAGTTTCCCGGGTTATTCTTGTTCCCCTTTTTATAAATGGGGCATTTATAAGGGGCACGTTCAGGCCTAGAAAGACATGAGATGCTGTCCTGAGGCTTGTTCCATTCCAGGGAGTTACAAACGAGCCTCCCTGGCACAAGTTGGGATAAAGAGAATGAGACAACCTAGCTCCACCTTCAATTAGTTAATTATCTAGGTGGCTAAGTGGCAGTAAATTACTGAAGAAATGCCTGTGCTTAGTACAGGTGTGTAAAGGCTAAGGCTAGGTCTACGCTAGACATTAAAGTCAATTGTAAATATGCAATTCTAGCTCCTGCAATTGTGTAGCTGGAATCGACTTACCTCCAGTCAATTTACCTGGCCATCCTCACTGAGGGAGGTCAACAGGATAAACTCTCCCATCAACCTTCCTTACTCCTTGCAATATAGAGGAGCACAGGGGTCAACTGTCGGCACCAGCTAACTTGAGTTCATGTATTCCCACTAGATGCGTGAAATTGAACCCCAGAAGTCATGACAACCCTGCACAGTGAAGACATACCCTAAATTGGATGGTTTCAGGAGACAGAGATGAAGCTCCTCAAGAGACATGCTTATGAAGGGATGGGTGTAAAGCAGCAATGATCAACTTAGATTAAAGAGTGGGCTGCATGAGTGGGGCTCCTTCATCTCAGTGGGCTGCAATATTGTTGTAACAAAGATGGTCTCCTGGGATAGGGTAGTTTTGTTAACTGCACTTGTGTACCTACAATTTACAGAGTGTGCTGACTGAACTGTACCAGCACTTTGACTGGATGTGAGGAAGCACACAGCTTTCACCGTCAATGTTGTGTGTCACTTTAATAACACTGGTAGGAAAGAAACTACATGGATGGAAAACAACGGAATATGACAATCCTGAGCATGGGCAATCGTAAACAAAATGTCTGTCAGGCCAGAAAGAGAACCCTGATGGGTCACACATGGCCCATGCCCTGCAGGCTGCCCACTAGTGATTTAAACAGCTTACTAGAAAAGAGGGCTTAGGTACGGTTTTACTTGAGGCAGCATATTCTGGAGTGGCAAAAGCCTAGAAATACCAATCACCATTAAAGTCCCATAGCTGATGGTTGCAAGCAGTCCAGGTGGTTGAGGATCTGAGTGCTGCTTCAGAGAAAACCTACCGCTGTTTAGCCTTTGCATAGGCCCTGAGACCAGGAACTCTCCACAGCAAATGGCGAGAGCCTACCTCCAGAAGAGGGTCCTCAGTTGAAAAGGTCTTAGAGGTGAAGAGGAGTTAAATGGGCTCAGGTGACAAACAAACCTTAACAAATATATACACAGTATAGGGCAGTGGGGGGTGAAGACATTTGCAAGTCTGGGTGGCCAATGATTAACTAAAACTAGACCATTGAAGTCTACCATTTGCTAAATACAAAACTTCACCACTGGAGTGGTACCATTTGCTATATACAACCCTCACTAAACTGAGTGATAACCCATAAGAGCAAACCAAGGCAGAGACAGACTTTGTTCTCCTCGCCAAGCTGAAGGCTAATGGCCGCACCGACACAAGGGGAAGTTCCTGGGGTGAGTTCCCATGCTATAGCAACAAGAAGTCCTGTGGCACTTTATAGGCTAACAGATATTTTGGAGCATAAGTTTTCGTGTGCAAAGACCCGCTCCACCAGATCTGGACTTCTTGTGGACTTCTTCGCAGGACTTCTTGCTGTTCTCGGAGATACAGACTAACACAGCTACCTCTCTGATACATGCTATACCAGAAACCCTGTCACAACATTATTATTAAAAAAAAATAATAATAATAAAATAGAAAGTTAACTCAGGTCTGGGATTTACTGTCACAGTCTTGGTGACTTACTCCCCTACTCCCATTATACCACTTGCTCAATTTACAGGAGACTTGGGTTTCAGACCTTTCCCTCATTCCCCTGTTGTTGATCACATGAGCATAGCACAAAGAGGAAGACAAACCTCACTGTAACGGACCCCTTGGGATACGAGATCAACTGGTTAGGGTGGAAGTGACGGAGACCCTTATGTAATTACATTATTTATAAGGCTACAAGTGGGTCATGAAGGACACAGGTTCCATGACTTTATGTGATCACTGCAACTTCACCCCCAGGCAGCAGGGCTTGAGCTTCTGTCACGTATTGTTTGGTGCCCAGCCCCATCCGTGGTTCTTACCAACAACTGTAGGCACCTGCTTCGATTTCTGACGGGTTTCTCAATCCTACCCCACATCTGCGGCCCTCCACCCACCCTACCCCTTTTCCCCATGCCCCACCCCCACCCCACCTCTTTCTGCCCCTCTTCCAAGGTTGCCCCATATTCAACTGGTGCGTCTCACAATGGTGGGGACATGATCTAAAGGGCAGGTCACATGCTGCACCTCCCCCGTGTGCCCTGCTCTGGGGCCACCACACTCTCTGTGCTCCATGGTACCTGCAGGGGGCAGTGGCAGCGGACACTTTGGATCTTTGGTCTTCCCCTGTGCCTGTCTCCCCAGCACATTCTGCAGCTCTCCCTAGCAGGCAGGATGCCAGGCATGGAGCAGAGGGAGCCACTTTTAATGCCGGCCCCTCCTGATTGCTACTCTGCAGCTCTGTGCAGCGGCTGTCTGAGTGTGCCTGGCAGGGGATGAAATGGCTCCCACTCCTGGCTGGGCTGGGCTGCTGGCCAGGCCAGGGAGTGGAAGTCTTCTTCCCAATGAGGGTCTCTCAGGCAGCCACCTCACAGGGCCACAGAGCAGCTTCTCAGGGGCTGAAAAGGGCTAACCCTGCTCCTTCCACTCCTGGCATCTGGGACATGAATTAGCCAGAGCTGCCCCTGCTCCTCCCCCTCCAGCCTGCCACCATCAGCTGTTTGGCAGTGGGCTGGAAATGCAGGGGGGTGGGAGGAATAGGGTCAAACTAATCAGGGGGAGCAGCCACTGGCAGGAAGCACTTGGGGGTTGGGAAAAGGAGGCCCACCACTGGGTGCTCAGCACCAATTATATTTCTTTTGTCATAGGGGCTTAATGCTAAAAGTACCCAGCACAAAAAACATGGCTTTAAGGTTGCCTGCTGCATTCCATTCTAGTCCTGTTGTCAGTCACTGATAAGCTTCTGAGATTGTCATAGTTTCAGTGATACTTTCCATGCTGGGTCTCCACCCACAGATGATGTCTGTAAAGCTTGCTGGGGAAACAGATTATCCATTTTTGGTCATAAGACGGGGAAACCCTTTACTCGTCATGTATGGGACACTTTCAAACTGGGCCACCCCTAGGGGGCCTGGGGAAACCCCCCCATTCCTCTTCCCACCCCTGCTCCTATTGAACACCATCTCCAGAGCCCCCAGCCCTGAGCTACCAGACCTGGAGTATTAACAGGAGGCAAAGGGGTCAGCCACCGTGGCGGCAGGAGCCAAGGGAAGCGGTGTGACCCAGCAGACTGCTCTGCTGTGCGCTGCTCTCCCCCACTGGGTCACTCTAACTCACTGTGGCAGCAGAGTGCCCCGGCCCCAGCCTATTGCACTCCACTCCCTCAAGCCAGTGCAACAGCAGTGAAGCGGAGCAACTGCCTGGGAGATGGCAGCAGAGCAGGTTGCTTTGTCACTTCACTTCCCATGGCTCCCACTGCCTTGGTGAGCGTGGGGGGCTTGACCCCTGCTGCTGTCCCTCACCAGGCCCCCAGGTAACCCCCCAAGCCACCCTGGGTTCCGTGGGCTACCATCAACGTGGGGGACCGTCCCTATGGACGGGAGAGCTTTGCATTCAAGTGTCTTACAGGCAGAACAGCTGGGAGGTGAAAGATGAACGTTGCCTCTGATGATTAATAATTTTCCTTGTTCCTTGGGTTTGTCCTAGCTCAACTTTAAGTCTAATATTTCTGTATCCCCAAACCTAAGGTGATCAAGCTGGCTGGTTGTTTGGTACCTGGGAAGGACCTGAAGCAGTGGCATATGGATTAGCCAGGCACTTGTAAAGCCAGTGGGCCCTGGTGGGATTCAAGCTGGGACCTTAGGGGCTAAAGCCATGTGCCTGGCTTACCACATGAGCTAAAAAGCCAATTGATTCTTAGCTAAAGCTGTAGACCAGACTTCACTTTTCTCTTAGTGCCTCTGGGTTACACAGTGAAGGCACAGAGAAGCTATGAAGCTACAATGATGAGTCTAGAGCCCGATACATTGCTACCAATCAGGAGGGACAACGGGCTGAACTTCCAAGCATCCTGTAGCACATAAAGGGGACAAAGAAGGTCTCCTATGTATTTTCAAAGATGCACAGGAGGAACCCCTGCTCTGATGTACCTTAGCAGCTCTGCATCTAGTGACTCCCCCCTGCTCTTCAGTTCTCTAGAAGCACAGAAGAGGGCTTGACCTGGTTATTAAAACAAAAGAAAGAAACAGTTTGAACTTCTGCCAGAAATTTTTGGCTTCCAGGGGTCCTTATTCCCAAAAGGAATGGGTAAAGAGTGGTAATTCCATTTTATAAATATTGTTTTTCATTACGAATCATAATGAATCCACCCTTTGAAACCATCCTCAAAAAACTACCATTCTTTCCTCACTTCTAGGTGGGGCATTCTAGTGGCATCCAGCCAAATAATTTCCCATTATGGAATTTACCCATGCTATTTTCAATTCTTATGTACTTTTTGCAAGTCAGAGTACTGAAGAATTTGGGAATGGATCTTCTTTCATGTATGTTTTTATCTTTTTTTAGAAAAAACTAGGAAATATAGATGAGGCATTTTAATAGAATGTTAAGGATGAATAGCTAAACATTGCTTAGGACATATTTACACTAGAAATGGCAGCTGTAGAAATGGTAGAAGTTTAGCAGTGGTTCTCAAAGTGTGATGCATGATCATCTTGCAGGTGGGGATGTGGGCTCAGAACTTGCCTCACCCCCACTCCTACCCTGCCCCACATCTGGGAGCCTATCCTGGCTTTCCAGCCCTGTGTCCCCGCTTCCTCCCTCCTTCCCACACTCTTATATTACATTTGCGTATGGATGTTTTTATGCTTCAGTAGCTAAATATGAGTAATTTAGCATTTAAGGCATTTAGAGAGAAATGCATGCATTTTGTCATCCTGGGTGGCTGGCTGGTGGTCCATGGAAAGATATGTATTGAGAATCACCGCACTACTGTGATGGAAGGTGTTCTTTCATCATTATAATAAAATCCACACCTCCAAAATGTAATCACTAGATCAGGAGTTCCCAATCTTTTCAAGATAGTGACCCATTTTGATAATTCTGTAAGACTTTGTGATCCAAGACAATTCAAAACTGTGAAGAGGGAGGCAGCTTCTCCCTGGGAATTTTTTTTTTTTTAATAAATCTTGATTTTGTTTTACCCCAGTGCTCTCATCGCCCTCATCAGGTTTAACCCCCGCCCCACACCCACGGCAGTACCAACTCCCCTCTCAACCTCCTCCCACCATGGCTTCTGGCCCCAGCGCTGCTAGGGCTCTCCAGTCAGTGCCCGGGCCGCTAGCGGGGCTTTGCAC
The DNA here is from genome assembly GCF_033958435.1 of Carettochelys insculpta. Classification (NCBI taxonomy): domain Eukaryota; kingdom Metazoa; phylum Chordata; order Testudines; family Carettochelyidae; genus Carettochelys; species Carettochelys insculpta. Next base: position 286,885,742 of record NC_134137.1, on the reverse strand, counting down.
CCTGCCAGCTTCCAGCTATAGCACAGCTCCTGCTACCAGCTGTTAAACCAATCAAATTGAATGCTAGTCTTTCAGCCCGCAGGCAGGGTGGGAGCTAAAAATGGCTCATTAATGAGCCATTTGCAGCTTATAGCCGCCTTGCCCAGCCAGCTTTCAAAATGGCAATGCTAGGGGAAAAAGGTGGCAGAACGTCATTCCACAGCATTCCACTAGAAAAAAGTCCTGTCTTATCCCCCTTGAACAATTTTAAACCCCGTGAAAATTTCATCTGGATCCGCCCTTGCAACATACGTATTAAATTTATATGCTGTTGAAAGTAAAGAAAATAATTAATATGTATTCTAAAAAGTTTATTTGCAGGTGTCAGAACTGGTGTGTGTAGTGGTCCTGTGTGTAGGGGCAGTGTACGTGTGTGTGTAAGCACTGCTAATGCTGTGTACAGGGTGTGCTGGTGGCACTGTGCAGGGGTGAGGGTGAATGTGATGCTGTGCACAGGGACAGGGTGTTTGTAAGGTGGCACTGTGGGCATAGTATCTGTGGCAGTGCTGTGTATGCATGATCAGGAAGGGTGGGTGACACTGTTTGCAGGGGCATGACGCTTGGAGGTGGCACTTAAACCCCTCTCTGCTCCAAACCACCCCAAACCACTCCACCTATCTCACACACGCTCCGTGCACTGGCGCTGCTGCCCCCCGCTGCTCCTTTGCTGGGCCACCACTGCCACCACCTTCTCTGCTCAGCTCCCCCCAGCCCTCCTACTCCCTTCCCCCACCTGCAGGGCAGGCAGTTCCCTGCCCTGCCACGCTGAAATGGAACTCAATTTAATGTGGTTAATGGCTAGATCCCTCCTGCCTGCCTTTAGGCCAATAAAATTGAGTTCAATTTCAGTGTGGCAAGGCAGAGATTGGGACCCGGAGGAGTCAGGCAGCAGCGTCCGGAGCCACAAATGGCTCCTTAAAGAGCTACATGTGGCTCAGAGCTGCCCAGAGAGCTACCCGTAGCAAATGTATAGGTTGGGAATCACTGCATTTGATTGATGGAAAAATCCTTCTATCTGCTTAGTGGTTTTACACTGGGAGTTAGGTCAGTTTAATTACATCAGGTCATGAACTTTTTCTTAGTCCTAAGCAATGTAGCAATGTTAAACCAGTCTAGCTCTTTAGATTAGACCTTTTCTAAAGAAAAGCTCTTTTAAAGCTTAAGTTTCAAGTGTAACTTTAATACTACTGTTTTTGTGAATATTTTGATGTAGATTTTAATCCTATGATTATTTAGGCCTTGTGTATATTACAAATGCTTTGCTGGTACAACACAAAGGAACTTTCTGTCAGCATCACACCATCTCCCTGAATAATTGTAGCTATGTTGCCAGGAGCACTATTACAGCAGTACAGCTCCATCTACCTTTTTTTCCTTAAAAAAACAAAAAACAAACAAAAAAAAAAAGTACAGATACATTGCTCAGGGAATGAGGGAAAAACCCTTTATGCAAAACCAGCATAATTATGCTGGCAAACCTTGTAGCACAGGCCTGGTCATACTAGCAGTAAAAACAAAACAAAAACAACCTTAACATTGTATATTTCTTCTATAAGCTAAGATAAATATTTGTAGGGGGTCTGCGTTCCCTGGCATAAACCAGGGTCTATGAAAGTCTTTCTTTTTCTGATTCTGCATTTACAGGTTACAGGCTAGATTTGCCTCTACATTACACCACTTTTGTTTTGGTGTTACTCTTCCTGAAATCCAGTTTAAAATATGGTGACAACTCACTCACAGCGAGCACATGTAATATGAGGCATCAGAGGAAAGTGCTGGCCAAACCAGGTCAACTTAATTCAGAATATAGTGGGATACATGGACTCCACAGCTCTAGCCCTGGACCACTGGCCCAATTATGTTGGAGGTGGCAGGGTCCACACCCGCTGCCCTCTTCTTCTTTCACACAAAGACCTCTGGGCAAGCACAGTGACAGAACAATGGGTTTAGGAGATAACACCCCATTGAGATTCAAGAGGTAGTTCACACATTTCAGAGCAATTGTAGATTCCAGCAGCCGCTACTGAAATTGTTGAGCTTTCCTTTAAATTCATAACATCTTTCATTACTGAGATACTGATGCAAAGGCAAACACATGACTACAGGAATCCAGTTTCTAGGAACTTTATGCAAGCAAAGAAATGGGTCCTTTCCTGTACAACTCTACCAGCAGGCACTTCATTAAGTAGAATACCCTGAGCACATGACAGAGTCAGTGAGTTCTGGAAATGTCTTACACCAGTGATAGGCAATCAAGGCTAGTGACTGGGCTGCATGAGTGGCCCTCCATCTCAGCAGGCCACAAAATTGAAATCTGGTATTTGCACTAACCATGGCACCAAGAATATGATTAAATACATTGGACTTGAGTCTCCTCTTTTACCATGTCTTTTTAACACAAAACGGTCCATTATTAAGGAGAAAATTAAATTGCTGGCCAAAGTAGCATAAAGAAGGAGCGGGTGCACAGGGCACTCACAATGTTGAGTGCAATCAGCATGCACCTCGCACATGCCCAATGTCGCTTTTCATTTTACCACAGGATCCTGGACCTTCCCACACTCTGCAGGCCTCACCCCTACTCTACCCCTTCCCTCAACCCCCACCCAGCCTCTTCCTTGCCTCCTCGCCTGAGCGTGCCTCTTCCTTCTCCTCCCGCTCCCACCCAGCATTTCCAGAGTGCTGGGTTCAAGCTGGGGGGTTAGGAGTTGGAGAGGGGGGCACAAATCAGCTGATTCACAGCGCTCTGGGAGTGTTGGGATAGAGGGGGAGGAGTAGATAAGTGCAATGCCCACAGCGCGAGAGAGGTGCAAGGGGAGGGCAGCAGAGGAGGTTGCACATAGAATCCCAATGGGCCACTCGCAGGCTGCAGATTGCCTACCACTGGATTACACACTGTGGCAAGAACTGCGCTGTTCAGGCAGGTGTAAAGAAAACAGAGGTGCAGATAGCTGTACAGTTTGAAGCCAACAGAGGGTGCGAACACCATGGATAGCCTGCTGCCTGCTGTCTTAATCCAGGTCTTTCTTAGGCCAGGTCTACACTAGACCTTAAAGTTGATTGCAGATACACAATTCCATCTAGGGCAACTGCATAGCTGGGATCAACTTATCTACAATCAACTTACCTGTCCATCCTCACTGAGCGAGGTCGATGGGAGAAACTCTCCCATCAACCTCCCTTACTCCGTGTCAGAGTGAGGAGTACAGGGGTCAACTTCAATAGTTTGATTTTGTGCATCCCCACGTGCAAAATCGAGCCCTGGAGGATCAACTCCAACCAAGTTGATCTTCTAGGTAGTGAAGACATACCCTCAGAAGCACTGGACAATCACCCTGTTCCTTTGTCTTCCTCTCCCATTGTAGGATGCAGCCCTTGCTGCAGGAGAGAAGGTGCGCAAGTGGTTACCTGAATAATGGAGAAACAGGTTTCCCAGCTTGTTACCTGCACTTCCATTGGCAGACTGGCTTTGACAGACAAATGCATTCCTATCAAATTGTTTGTGAGGGTGGGATTTAGGGAGGTAGGGGGTGTGGGTACACTCACCAAACACTACTCCATTCAAGAAAGCCACAACCGGCTGTGAAGGCCCTTTACACAAGCAAAGGATGGGAAGAATTCCTATTTTAAAGACACTCAAGATTGCTTTGGCTGTCAGTCAGGCAGCGGTCTAGGGAAGCACCAATTGGCTAAAAGGTCTGTCAGTACAAGTGAAAACAGTTTAACCCCACCCCTTTGGCTGCTGAGAAGAAGTCTGGAGTCTGTCGGCTCTGAACATAAAGCTCCCTACAGTGGAAACTTGAGGCTAATTGACTACAGATTCTTCAAATAGAAGGAATTGTTGAATCACTCCCTAAAATCAAAGTGCTGCCGCTGCGTCAAGAAAACAGGGTGTCATATATGAAGCGGCAGGGCTGCAGATAGCCAGCCCTCAGTGCAGCCTGGAGTCTGCTGTGCCACCCCTTACATCCAGGCAGCCCTCACAGCTGCCTGGAGTGTGCCATAAAGCAATGTAAAGGACCCAGGGCTCTGGCAGCCACCACTGCTGCAGTAGCAGTGGCCGGGGCACTGGGACTTTTTGAACAACTGGGCCCTGGGGCAACTGTCCCCGTTGCCCCCGCCCTGTTGGTGGGCCTGAGTGTGATGTAATGGTGTTGATTCTGTTGTTAAAAATGAATTCATTATTGCCTGCTCAGCTTCTCTTTCCAATCATTCGTTCGTTCATGCGGATTGGGGGTTGTTAGACTCAGTTTGATCAATGCTTGGGATGTTGATTTCTAATAGCATCACGGATGGGAAGAAGCAGGAAGGGCTGAAGCAGGGGTGGTAGGTGGGTGGGACAGGAGTGGGAAGAGACTAAGGGTGGTGTGTGAAGGCGTCGTGTGGGTGAGGGGGGCAGTCACCTGAAGAGTGCCCCTCGCTTGTGTCCCTGTCCAGTAGTCACCATGGCTTATTAGAATATCACCAGAAAGTGAGCCCAGATGTTCGCATGACCCTTTCTTGGCCAGCATTGCAAGGTATTCACTGCCAGAGGCACTAAACATTCATATGTCCTTTCAGCCACCATTCCAGAAGACATGTTTCCAAATGATGCTCTTTGAAAAAAATATTAGAATGCATTAATTAAATGTGTAACTTAACTCCTTGGGGGGAAAACTACACATCTTCTGCTCTGTTTTACCTGCATTCTGCCATATATGTCATGCTATAGCAGTTTCAGGTGATGGGCCAGAATGTGTTTGTTTTGAGAACACTCTCAAAGCAGAGTTGACGAAAATGCAAAGAAGGCACCAAGGTGAGATTTCTACAGAGAGCTACAGAACTCACAGAATCTGAAGTGCCACCCAAAATCACAGATGCTTTGTCCTCTGGAATGGTGGGTGAAGCATGAAGGGACATATGAACCTTTAGTGCAGAGGTGGGAAATCTTTTTTGGGTCAGGGCCACTGACCCAAAGAGAAATCAGTTGGGGGCCACAAAAAGGTGAGGGGAAAAAAAACAAAACACCGTCCATGATGTGGCCCCTGACTGAGATACCTCACTTCCCTCACGCTCCAGCCCCATGGGTGGAGGTTGGAGAAGTGGGGACCAAGGTTCAGGGCTTCCCCCAAGACAAACGAAGTCTTCTGGAGACCTGGGGTGGGACCAAAAATGGAGGGTTCAGGGTTCCATGTGTGGGATGTCTGGGTGGGAGGGAGAGTGCAGGAACAGCTTGAGGGTGCAGGAGGCTAGACTAAAGAAAGCGTGCAGGAGTAGTCTGAGGGTGAGGGTTTGGCGAGGAGAACAGTGCAGGAGCAAGCTGTGGGTGGGGTTCCATGAGGGAGGGATGCAGGAGTCAGATGGAGGTGGGTGGCCCAGGAAGGAGGGGCATGCAGGAGCAATCTGTGGGTGAGGGGTCTGGGGAGGGACAGGAGCAGGGTGGGTAGTCTGGGTGAGAGAGGGTACATGAGTGGTCTAGTGCTGTGGGATCTTGGGGCTGGGGGTTGATTACCCAGCTCAGATCCCCCACAATGCTCCCAGACACTGCCTCCCATTCAGCGTTCCATTTTAATTAAAAAGAAAAAAAAAGTTTTTTTTCTCAATCACAGAAAACTAGGATCTCTAGTGATGATCCAGCTCATTTCCACATGTGCCTAAGTCAAGGTTCCGTAGGCTTGGCAAACACATTTGACTGGGATAAAATACAAGGTGAGTAGGTGACTATGACAATCCCAGGGACAGAAGAGTGCCTAGCTCCCTGTGACACGCAAGTGCTTGGCCAGCTATGGCTTTCTGGTGAGGAGCTGACATCCAGAATCTAAATTCGTGTGTTTTTCATGAACAGAGGAGGGAATGCATCACTCAGCGTATGTCTCCTGGAGCATAAAAAGAATCAAACACTGGAATTTCAAATATGAAGGCAGATTCTGACTACCTATTCTCATAAACAGAAAAAGATTCCCACTGAAGAGTAAGTCTGGGGGAAAGGGACTGTTCATTCATGATATCCCAAATTGTAGAGACTCTTTTATGGAATGATTTAGAAAGGAAGAGCACACAATGCACCCTATAAAGTACACAAAAGGCTGCTCCCTGATCAGCAATGGAGCAATGGTTGACACGGTAGCTCACTCAGTGGTCTCTGTTTGTTGAGAATATAGAAAAGTACTTAACTCGGAAGAAAACACCAGGAAAGCTAGGTGATGTCAGTATGCATATTTTTACTTCATTCATTAGAAAGAAAATTTTGCTTAAGTGCCAAGAACATGATCCATACCTTGTTCTTAAAGCTGTGGTTTGCAGCCAATCTCAGAAGCCCCTTGGCCAAACACAGAACTTAACTTCAATGGTGTTAGTCCCAGACAATTTGGTCATCTTTCCAAAGCCAGGGGAAGTTGTATCCCAAAGGTGGGTTGTGTAGTTTCTTGGGGATTGGCACATATCACAGTGGTTTTCAGGGTTACATCTACACAGCAGCGTTCTTTCGGAATAAGCTATTCAGGAAGAGATTTTCCGGAATAGCTTCTTTTGAATCGCACATTTACACAAAATGTGTATCAAAATAACGCTCAGCTATTTCGAAATTAATCATCCACACAGAATAGAGCTATTTTGGATTAGAGCCCCTGGAAGCACTACAGCTTATTTCAAACTAGCCCCTATTCCCTGTCTACACAGCCCTTATTTTGAAATATCTATTTTGGAATAGGTAGTATTCCTCACAGAATGAGGCTTATAGAATTCCAAATAGGCCTTCCACTATTTCAAAATAGTGGTTTTGCTGTGGAGATGCTAACAAAGTTATTTCAGAATAACGACCATTATTCCAAAATCACTTTGCTATGTAGACACACCCTCAGACTTATTTCCAGCATATTCATTACAAAGCATTGTTGACAGCAACCTTAAAAATGTCTCCACTCTGCTGAGTTACTATGAAACTGAAGGGACCTTTAGCTATTTCCAGAGCAAATGTGCTCAATGAACAAGGAAAAGCACTACCCCCTTCCCATTCCAAATTTAACCTAGTATCTGAGGAACTGAGCTGGACTCTCCTTGCCCACTGTCACCTGTGATAAACTGTCAGCCTACAAATGAGCACATTTATTAATGTTTGCAATCCCATAACAATCCCTCAGTGACACCTGGGAGTTCCCATTGCTATCAATGTAAGTTGGCAGTTAAGGACTAAATGTCTGTAAAATACACCTGATTTTGGTCATAAAAGTAATGACTTAATCCCTAAAGGGAGAAACTCACAGAGTAAGAGTCAAACACATATATTTACTGTCAGGTCAGAATTGCATTTTAATGCAGTTGGCAGGATGACATGGCTACAACCAGGGGTCAAATGTCACACTACAACCAACAGTAGTAACTAGACTGGCAGCCATCTTGTGACAGGAGGGGAGAATACTGGCTTGAGATGCAGTCCTAGACTAGAGCATTTTTACCTCCCCGGTGTAAAATTTACTGCACTTTCTGCTCCTCCTGCCTCCAGGTCGGTCGCTTCACCTCTAGCTTGAGCTGAAACAGCCTGTACATAAGTAACAATATTGGATTCCTCACGTAACCACCCTAAACTTGTGGAGTATTTTTGCATGTGTGGTATGATGCTGCCATCACCTGGCCATTCTCATTTAAACAACACACCTTTAAAATGTTCCTGTCCCATAAGATTTAAAGCTCTTTAACAGCAAATCCAGAGCCACCTACAAACTTCAGGGCTGTTAGTTTGATGCACACATTGACACCCACAGAAGCAGCAAAGACCAAATTCAGATTCCCATGTTCACAAGTCCAAGTCCTTACCAAATTCCTTAGCTATCAACAACACAAGGCTACTGAAACACAGCCCAGCAGCTGTTCTACTTTCTAGGCAGCAGAGGTGCTAGTCATTTCATTCCTGTATTATGTACCGTATTCTGAAACACCTTTTGTCTTGAGTCATATAACCCACAGCCTGAGGCAGCTAAAGTAAATGAAAAGATGTAGAGTGAGGTCAGTTGGTTTTGGGTCAAGTACCTAATTAAGTGTTTTGTTTTGTTTTGTTTTTTTCTCCATAGAGGATGGCAGTCTCCCAAGTAAAGGGACACACAAACTGCACATTCCAGGCCTATATACAGGGGACAGGAGATTGCTTCTCACCACAAGGGGAGGCATGCCTCTTCCCTGCTCCGCTGGGGATTACCAGGGCAGGGGCTGGGCAGGCGGTCGCAGCAGTCACAGGGGATCACCCCCCTGCAGCCTCTCTCACCCCCTGGCCCTTGACCCAGGTAATCCTCCCTCTCCTGGGGCTAAACGGGGGGGTGGAGGAGGGGAGGGAGGGTTGGATTGAGCAGGAGGGGGGCCTTAGGCTGAGCAGGGGGTGGGGGATGGGCTGAGTGGGAGTGGGGGGGTTGGGCTGAGGACGGGACTGTGTTGGGGTGGATGTTGGGGCCTTGCAAGGGGTGAGTTTCAGTCTGAGTGAGGGAAGGGGAGGTCCCGAGCATGGGGTGGGGGATCTTCAGGCCTAGTGGTAAAATACAGGTACCAAAATGGAGTTCAGATGGGGTCTAGTCACATGCCCTTGCATGTCTTGCTGAGTCACAGCAGCCATTATCCACAGGCTGTTCAATGCCTTGTCAGGAAGGCTCACCAGGCAGGGGATAAGCTTCTCTGAAGGCATATTGTTTCCCCTACTGGCCCATGAATAGGCCTTTCACAATCAGCTGTCTAGTGTGGAAACATCTCCCCTGGTGGCTATCACCAAACTGTAACTACATTTGAAACACAGACATATAGTCAATATCAATAACTTGACACAAAAATGACACAAGCACAGAAATAGGATAATTGTATTCAGTGCATTCTAACTTTCCCATAGGCACCTGACAGCATGTATCTTGTGCAAAATGTATCATAATTATATTATAATCATGAAACTATAAAAAATAGTGTGTGCAGTATCACAGTGAATCCAGACTGGGGAGCCTTCCCTCCTCAGTAACTGAGCAACAAATGGGAATAGAAGGATCTGTAATCACAAAATTTGCTAGCCTGTCCTCCCCTAAACTGAATGTATGAGGTAGGAATATAGTTGCTTGACTTAAAAATAGACCAGCTTTGTACTGTAATTAAGTGCAGACAGTATCTAACCCAGAGGAAAATCACCGAACATTCCCAGTTAAATTTAGCTTGCCATCTCTCCACTTGCTAGGTAAAAGAGACCTAACTTTTAAACTGGGTGTGGTAAACTTTCTGAGTTGGGGGTGACTGACCCTTAGACAAATCAGCTGAGGGCCACACAACTGAGGACCCCCAAAAAAATCCACCACACCTCACTGATCTGGTTCCTGACTGAAAAACAAAACAAAAACATAAAACTGATGATGACAATCCCCTCATTGTCCTTGGACACCAGCCCCAGAACCTGCGGGGGGCGGGGGGCAGGACTAGTACATTTTGTAGTCCCCTCTAGCCTCTGGGGCTGGCAAAGGAATGAGAGTCTGAGTGTGGGAAGGGACTTCCAGGAACAAACATGAAGTCTGAGCAGGAGGCATGGTGCGGAAGCAGGCTGGATACTGGGAGGTCTGGGTGTCATGGAAGGTGAGAGAGCAGGCTGGGGATGAGCAATTGGGACAGGAGTGGGCTAAGGGTGGGGGTCTGATGAGGAGGGGGTACAGAAGAGAGGTGGGGATCTGAGCGGGAGGGGATGCAGGGGCAGGCTGCGATGTGGGGTCTGGGAGGGAGGGAGGAAGGGTGCAAGAGGGTTTAAGGGGTGGGATCTGGAAGGGAGGGGTCAGATTGGGGTGAGGGGTCTGTGTGCAGGGATGAAGCAGGAAAGGGATGGGAATGGAGGTTGGGGTGGGAGAGAGAATAGGCCATACACAGCAGAGGGGGCGCAATGGGTGCGTTCACCCCACCCATGGGCCACATGCAGGGCTGTCCTGAGGGGTGGTGCCCAGGGTAACCCCCACCCCCAGTGCCGAATGCGCAAAGCCACAGGAAACCCTTCACTGTGCCACAGGCCCGGCCCCTACTCCACCCCCCACCCTGATTCCTGCCCACCCCCCTCTAGCCTGGCCAGGGATTACCTGGGGCCAGAGGCAGGTGGGGGATGGCAGCTGGAGGAGTTCACCGCCCTGAAGCCTCCCTCCCCCTGCACTCGCCACACCATGCTCTGCCGCACACTTCTGGCACCTCTGCACCTGCTTCTCCACAGGCAGCTGGAGGCCCCCCAGTCCCCTGTGGAAAAATGGGGCTCAGGAGACCAGGAGGGCGCAGCACAGCGCCGTGTGTGGGGAGTGCTGATCAGGGGAGGCAATCCACCATGGCTGCTGCTGCCATCTGCCTGCAACGCCCACCAGTTGCCCCAGGTAAGCCTACCCCTTCCATCCATAGGCTTTGTGGGGCGGCCACAACGAGCCCCTGAAAGCACAGGGTCTGGGGTGGCTGCCCTTCCTCCTAGCATGGCTCCGGGTGTTCAGGCTGTGTGGGCGGTTGCAGGGGACTGTTCAGGGGTGGGGTGGGGTGACCAAATTGGGGATGGCCCTGCCCTGGCAGCGGCAGCAGTGGTTCAGGCCCAGCTCCAGTGGTCCAGGCGCCAGCAGCCAGGTAATATAACCAAGCCCCATGGTGAACCCCCAACCCCACAAACACTGTACTCTAACCCCCACTCCTAGTCCCCTGCATCCTCTCACCCCAGTGCCATGCCCTGAGCCCCTCATAAACCCTGATGCCTTGTCCTGGGCTCCTCACATGCCCTAACCCTTACTCCTGAAACCGACATCCCCAGCCCCCCACCCTAATTTCTGCACCCCCCACACATTGCAACTCCCTGCCCTGAGTCCCTCACCCACCTGTGGGCGCAAAACTGCTTTAAGGGTTAAAAGTTTTTCACATTGTACTAGAGAGTCAGCTGCACTTCTATGAAGTCTCTGTTGTGTTACATAGAGATGGGTTTATCTCGTATACTCCTCTGTCTGGGTTATCTTGTACTTCTGTCTTGTAAAACTCACCTTGAGCATATCTCATACCTATAGAAACATCTCAGGGTAATTCTGCTGAGACTTTCATATGTTAAAAAGAAACAATTAACAACTAAGCTGTTTTGACTTTTACCAAACTGTATAAAAAGCCCTTGAAACTGCTTCTCAAGGCTCCCACCTCTGTGTAAGCAGGCAGCCTGCATGCATGCATAATAAAGTTTCTTTTTACATCTCACTGTTGCCTCACTGCTTTGTCCTCCAGCCTCGGACCTTTGGGGGACACTGTGCCCCAGAAGAACGGGGTTCCCCAACAACTGGCTTCATGAACAGGATGGCTTGGAACTCCAGCTGGAGAGGCTGATGACGGGGAATGGGTTCGGGCCACAGCGTGCATCTGAGGGGTAAGGGATCCATTTAAAACCCTCAGTCCACCTCCCTGTTCTTGTCACTGGCTGAACCAGCTGGCGGTAAGAGTCATCTTTTGTTCCTAAATTTTCTCCAGGAGGCTTGAGAGAGATTTAAAACATTGGGTATAGCTGAATAGGGGTTAAAGTGTTGCTGACTAATTGGTGGAGAGTCCAAGCACATGAATTTGAGTGAGTGAAGTCCAGAACGAGACCGCAGCCGCACCAGTGCTGTCAGTGCTACTGAACAGCTGTGGAAAGCAAGGGCGGTTTCCCTCCCTGGCGCATGAGAGGCGTGAGCGAAAGCTGATGGTTTGGCTGGACTCCCACACTATCCTTGGATAATAACAGAGAGTAAGCCGTGCTAGTCTATACACTATCAAAACAAAACGCAGTCAAGTAGCACTTTAAGTGGGTCTGTCCCACGAAAGCTCACCTAATAAACTATTTTGCTAGTCTTTAAAGTGCTACTTGAGTGCTTTTTGTTTTTATCCTTGGATAAGGTAGTGTTGCTGGACGCCTGTGCTGCCCTTGGATAGGGTAACACCACTAGGCTCCTGTGCTGTCCTTGGACAGGATAGTGCTAACACGGGTGGGAATGCTCCCTCTAGTATGTCTCCGACTGAGGGGCAAGGCTCCCCACAGCCTAGAACTCCCTTGTCTCAGACTATAAGAATTTACAGTCAGCTAGGGAAATTGCCAGCAGGTTTGAAACTTAGGAGACTTAAGAAATTGATGACATTTGGAATGGCTATATTTATGGGAATCCCCACAAACAGCAGCCACTAGAAGGAAGTTTTGATTTGGAAAGGCTCACCTACCTTAGAGGCTGCCTCAAGGAAACACATCCTAACCAGATGGAATATTCGTACCTCTGGGACGACATGGCAGAAAAGAAAAAGAACCAAAGCATAATGCCTAGCCAAAAAGACTCTATTGAAAAGCTGCAGCAACAACTGGTTACTCTAAAGAAACAGCCCGATTCCCCAGAATCGCCGTCTGCACCCCGACTCTACCCAGCAATGGCACAATTATATCCTCAGTTGCCTGAGAATAGGGCTACCCCAGCTCTAATCCCTGACCCACCAGAGGACCTTCTGGACCTGTGGACAGGATGGCTACCGCCACCCCTGCCACCCACACATCCATCACCTCTATCAGATCAGGCTTCTTCCTCTTCACAAACGACCCCGACATCTACCCAATCAGTACAGGATCCATCTCTACACAAGGCAAAAGCACCTTTCACCCAATCTGAATTGAATAATCCTGATATTATTTTTGTACCATTAAGCCCCTTAAGGAACATACTCTTCAGGAGTTGATTGATAGCTTTAACCCTGAATTGCTCAGCACTGGTTGGAAGCCAGCCAAGATTCACGCTGACACAAACTTTGTTACAATTATGAAGGGTCTCCACCCATATGACATTTTGTTTGAGTGAAGCTACTTCCTGACTCTATTTAAGAGCTCACAAGCCATCAATATTTCTGATCAGGGAGACTCATCACAAATCATAGAGGCTCCCCTTAGAATGTTACCAGGGGCTCTGGGATCCACGTACCATGGATTGCTGCTGACATTTTAAACTTTAAGAGCATTTTGCCTCCTTTCCGAGAGGACCCCCAAGGATTCCGTGAGGAACTGCAAAGGCTTATTAACATTTATAATCCTACTCATCCGGACATAGACCGGCTCTTAAGGGCTACGTCTACATGTGCCCCAAACTTCGAAATGGCCACGCAAATGGCCATTTCAAAGTTTACTAATGAAGTGCTGAAAGGCATATTCAGCGCTTCATTAGCATGCGGGCGGCCGCGGCGCTTCGAAATTGACGCGGCTCACCGCCGCGCGTCTCGTCCAGACGGGGCTCCTTTTCGAAAGGACCCCGCCTACTTCGAAGTCCCCTTATTCCCCTCATGGATTGATTTGGAATGGGAATAAGGGGACTTCGAAAAGGAGCCCCGTCGGGACGAGCCGCGCGGCGGCGAGCCGCATCAATTTCGAAGCGCCGCTGCTGCCCGCATGCTAATGAAGCGCTGAATATGCATTTCAGTGCTTCATTAGTAAACTTCGAAATGGCCATTTGCGTGGCCATTTCGAAGTTTGGGGCACGTGTAGACACAGCCCCGAGGTAATCTGCCTCCACGTGATTATGCAACTTTAATTCAGCAAGCTTGGTTAGCAGCCCCACATCAGAAGGGTGCTCAATGGCCAGCTGATCCTCTCCCTGGCCCCCCGACCAATGATAATAAGCAAACTACTTTGAACAATGACTTGAAGGGACTCCTTAATGCAATCACTGAACTCATCCCAGTGCGGCATGACTGGGCAAAAATACAAGCAAAAGCCAGATGAGCCTCCTGTCTGCTTTTTGAAAATTTTCCCAAGTTAACCCAGAAGTAGAAGGTAATCATCCCATTATTATCACAGTTATAGTGGACAATCTCCTTCCTGAAATCAGAGACAGGATTAAAAACAATGTTGTGGGCTGGAGAGAGAACACAATCCTTCAAATTCAGGGGGCAGCCACACAGTTTTGGGAAAACCTGCAAGCTGACAAAGCAAAGAAAAAAGAATTATAAACAACTCTCATGGCCATGCAAATAGATCTGCAGAAAAAGCTAAACCCTAAACAGGGCTCAACTAGTGCACCACCGCCACCTAGAGGCTGAAACTTTATTCCATTTTCTGGCCGACCTAACTTTCCACAACAACAGCGCTCACAATCTCAGCCCCCAGCCTCCCTCAGAACTGGGCAGTGTCATTACTACAGCAAAAATGGCCACTGGAAAAATTAATGCTGCAAGTGCTGGCAGGATATGGCACAAAAAAATCAGGGCCTCTTACAAACCCAGAACCAGCTCAGTCCTGCTGCTACTCCCTGGCCTGATCCTCCAAGCAACCAAGAGCTGCTTCCACAGACTAACCCATGTATTAGCCACTCCAGAAATAACTAAAATTATGCCTGTAATTATTGACAATGCCATGAGGTCCTCACATTACCCCTGCAAACTTCCCTGCAAATCCCTGAACCTTTTGTCTCAATAACTGTAAACAGATAACCCCACACATTTTTAGTTGACACTGGAGCTACCCTTTCTACTTTAAGACAGTCTGAAGCCTCCCTCCAAAAATCTTCTTCTGTGATTAATGCTATGGGAATAGGAGGTCAGTGTATTCACCATCCAGTCTCAGAAACCACATCTGTGACTACTGGGTCCTTATCAGTTGAGCATTCTTTTATGTTACCTTCCTGTTCTCCTGTAAACCTTATGGGACGTGATTTGTTGTGTAAATTGGGTGCAAACCTCTGCTGCAGAGAGGAAGGGATATTTGTTGACCTTCCTCCCTATTAGGCTCCATATCTAATGGCATTACTACTCTCAGCGGATTCCGATGAGGCCTCAGGACATGCACCCCTCCTGGACCTCTCAGATATCCCAGAGACATTGTGGGCAGCCCACACAAATGAAATTGGGTTGCTAGCCTCTGCAACACCAATGCAGATAACATACAAATGCAACAAGCTGTTCCCAAGGGTACCCCAGTATCTACTGCCCAAGGAGCCGGAAGAGGGCATTAAGCCTGTAATCTCTTCCCTCCTTGAACAAGGGATACTTGTTTACACAACCTCTCCATGTAATATGCCTATACTACCTGTGAAAAGGGAGGGAAAATTTGACAACCAGGGTAGACAAATCTATAGATTTGTGCACGACCTGAGGGCCACCAACAAGTTTGTAATCCCTAGGTTTCCAGTAGTACCTAACCCTGCTAGTATTCTTTCCTCTATGCCACCCACATCTAAATGGTTCTCTGTAACAGATTTGTGTTCTGCCTTCTTCTCTATGCCAGTGCACAAGGATTCCCAATTTCTTTTTGCCTTTTCCTTTCAGGGTCGTCAATTAACCTGGACACGTCTTCCCCAAGGTTATTGTGAAAGCCCTACTCTGTTTTCTCGAAACAAAAAGCAGTCAAGTAGCATTTTAAAGACTAATAAAATAGTTTATTAGGTGAGCTTTCGTGGGACAGACCCACTTCTTCAGACCATAGGCAGACCAGAACAGACTCAATATTAAGACACAGAGAACCAAAAACAGTAAGCAAGGAGGACAAATCAGAAAAAGAATCAAGGTGAGCAAATCAGAGAGTGGAGGGGTGGGAGGGAAGGTCAAGAATTAGATTGAGCCAAGTATGCAGACGAGCCCCTATAGTGACTCAGAAAGTTCCCATCACAATTTAAACCATGTGTTTAAATTTAAATTTAAATTTAAATTTAGTGATGGGAACTTTCTGAGTCACTATAGGGGCTCGTCTGCATACTTGGCTCAATCTAATTTTTGACCTTCCCCCCGACCCCTCCACTCTGATTTGCTCACCTTAATTATCTTTTTCTGATTTGTCCTCCTTGCTTACTGTTTTTGGTTCTCTGTGTCTTAAATATTGAGTCTGTTCTGGTCTGCCTATGGTCTGAAGAAGTGAGTCTGTCCCACGAAAGCTCACCTAATAAACTATTTTGCTAGTCTTTAAAGTGCTACTTGACTGCTTTTTGTTCTGGTATAAGAATGTTATCCTTTCTTCCCCGAATGTTGTAATTCAAAGATGTAACGTACTTAACCCAGCTTCTCTTTTTCCGTTACCATCTGATGGTGAACCTCATACCCATGACTGTGAAGAATTGCTTGAACACTGTGTTAAACCTTGCCAAGATTTGTCTGATCAACCCTTGATGGTTCATGTAAAAGAAATTCATTTGGTGAACTAGAGGCTGGATATGCAGTGGTTACAGATAATGATGTTTTAGAAGCCTTTTCTCTTCCAGGTATCAGATCAGCTCAAGCAGCTGAACTCATTGCTTTAACCCATGCATGCCTCCTGGCTTCTGGACAGTCCGCTGCTATTTACACTGACTCAAAATATGCTTTCTCTGTCTGTCATGCTACAGGACAAATTTGGAAACAACGAGGTTTCCTTACCTCTTCCGGCTCTGCTATCTTCCATGGTCCCCTTATCCCAATTTCTCGATGCCATTCAGCTCCCCGCATCCCTCTCTATACCCATTGCCCGGCTCACACAGGTGCCACAGATCCTGTTTCAATGGGTAATGAAAGTGCTGATGCTGCGGCCAGACATGCAGCAGCACATGGACGTCCGGCTCCCTTTCAGATTCTGGTCTCTCTTTCTCTCCCTGTTTCTTTGCAGGACCTGATAGAAGTACACAAGGCCGCTTAACCTGCAGAAAGAAATCTTTGGGAGAAATCAGGCTGCTCCTTATCCCAGTCAGGGATCATGGTTGCACCTGATGGCTGCCCTGCTGCCCCGAGATCTCTTACGCGACAACTTGCTCAGGTGTCCCATCAGATGACACACATGAGCAAAAGGTGGGGTGGCCTCACAGATCCTAAAACAATGGTATGCCCCAGGCATGCATATAGAAGCTGCAAGGATATCCAATGCATGTATGATTTGTAAACAGTTTAATGCTGCAGGAGGAGAAACTACAGCTCCAAGCACCACCCCATGGCCAGAAGAACCATTTCAGTATTTGCAAGTAGACTTTACTGAACTTCCGAAATGTGTGAACTATCAATATTGTCTTGTTATAGTATGTTTGTTTAGTGGCTGGATTGAATGTTTCACCTGCAGAAAAGTAGATGCTGTGACTGTAGCTAAGAAGTTATTGACTGAGATCATTCCTGGATTCAGTGTGCCTTTACAAATTGATTCTGACCGAGGGAGTCACTTCACTGCATCCCTTATGACTGTCATCTGCAAGGGTCTGAATGTCTCTCAACAGTTCCATACCCCATACCATCCACAGGCTAGCGGCCACACGGAAAGGAGAAATCTTGACAGAAAATGACGCTTAGGGAAGATCTGTGCTGACACTGGACTGAAGTGGCCAGAAGCCCTACCCTTGGTGCTAATGCATCTTAGAAACATGCCCAATCAGAAACACAACCTCACACCTTATGAAACAGTCTTTGGCCGACCCATGGCAGTAGGACTATCACCCCCAAGAGTTGTAAAAAGTTTAAGTGAGGAGTTTGACTCTCTGACTGAATATGTTATCCAGCTAACTAAGCTTGCTTCTAGCTTACAGCTGCAGGTGAAAGAAGCCCTCCCAGTACCTACAGACATACCGTGCCACAACATCCACCAGGCAACTACGTGCTTGTGAAGGAACATCGCAGGAAGAACTGCCTGGCAGCCCAGTGGGAAGGACCATTCCAAGTGCTGCTTGTCACCCACACAGCAGTAAAGGTGAAGGAGTGCCCCTCGTGGATCCACGCAAGTCACGTATGCCGACCTGTAGATCCAGCTAAGCTGACTGACCCCATCACCTAGGACCCCTCCCCAGAGGAATCACCTGAGGACGAGGTTCAGCGGACCGAGGAGGCAGAATCCCAAGCCAGACTGCTACCAGACAGGCCTGCACTGGAAGCTTCGAGATACAACCTGAGAAGTAGGACTGTCCCATCAAAGACCTACAGGTGAGCCTAGCACCCTGTAACTCTCACAAAAGGAAATGCCTTCCAGTATTGAGTGAATTAAGAGACTACGAAATCTCGAAGAGTGCCTGCAGAGGCAAACCAAACAATACTCAATGACTGAGCTTAATTGAGGAGACTGTTGTGCTATTTGCTTACTTATCATTGCGCTATTACTATCCTTTCTATTTTAGAGATTGAAGGTACTATAATAGGACGGGGATTGTTGTCCTTCTCCTAGTAGTGAGATTAGCCTTAGCATATAACTTTCCTCATCCTTATTGGAAGGCCCTACAGAAAATTGTGTCCATCACCAAAGCAAGTGAGTGTTGGATATGAGAATGGCTTGTCGGAGGCTCAGAAGGCCTCCTGCCATTAGTTTGTCCCAGCTCCTGCCTCCCTTTGGGCTAAACCCCTAAAATTCTGAATTACTGGTAATCAGTATTTTATAGGGGAGTGGGAGTGGATGAATGCCCAAAATGAAACTATACAGCAAGGAGTACACAGGTATTAGGGAAACAGGCAGATCTGGCATAGAAATCTGATTGCCTCTGGGATACCCCTAACTCAAGCACTGCATCTGCCCGGGACTGTGTATCCACTGTGTATCGAAAATGAGAATTGCACTGGTAAAGATCTGCGGTGGTCCCAGAAAATATCTGTGGTCAGAGAGTATGGCTAGATTCAGATGATGGACAGTGGGTCACCGATCCAGCTGATAAAGGAAATTTCTCTCTAGGATGCAAAGCACCCATTACCTTCCACATTACTCCTAGATATACTTATTCTCTGAGCAGCATTACTATCAAACCCATAAAGTTTAACTCCCACTTATGGGCAAATGAGACCCAAGATTGGTATGACCATTCCCTGTTTTTAATCATGGATAATGGAATCTTATTTAATAATTCCTGGGAAGCGTATTAGCAGAAGAAGATTACGTGAGCACCTTCTATACCCCAGCTCTGACTCCTGCAGCCCCACATCCCCAGCCCACTGCCCTAAGTCTCCCATACGCCATCCCATAATTTTTGGAGCTTCTAATTAACTTGTAGATTTGTGTAGCACCTGAAAGATGAGCTGCGTGTGGATAACATGCATTTTGGTGTGTTCACTGGCTTAAGTTGTTAGAAATGATGAGAATACAGGTACTCCAAGAGTAGTGTTCTTTTTATTTGATTTCATATTAAATAAACATCATAACTATTGCTCCTTGTTAATCACCCCTTATTCTGATGTATTTTTCTTCCACACCTATGGATGGTTTACAATATATATTTACATATTTTTTTCTTCATATTGGTGGTGCATATCCACACATAACCTCAGCATTGGTGTTTCACATAAGAAATTTTAACCCACTTAAAAGAAAATTCATCTCGTCCAGGGATGGAAAGTCTTAGAGGGAACACTGCTCCCCTGCCGTGCATGTGCGGGGCTGGGGAAGGCTAGAAGACTCCTGGGTGCGCAGCAGCCAGGACCCTAGTGCACACAGCAGGTAGGCAAGGGGAAGAGAAGTAGGACAGCAGGGTCTCTGGTGCACAAAGGCATGGCTTCTGGCAGCAGGGATGCTGTGGGAGAGCAGCAAAGCGAGGCTGTCTGGAGTGGGGGGCAGGGCCAACTGGAGAGTCAGGGATGGCGGGAAGGGCAGGGCCCGCTATGATCCACAATTACAAACAAAAGTGCATGCACACACACACACACGTGCACACACACACAAAAATCCCTGCATACTAGCCTGCTCCCTTCCCCTCAGGTGGGAAAACAGCAGCAACTGGCAACGGTGCTGCAACTAAGTTGCTTCTGCCCTCCCCACACCCAGCATAGCCTGTCCTCTGGATTCAGCCCAGGTGTGCCTGATCCAGCCTAAGGCTCAGGGCTCAGCACCCGCCTACCTTGCTGCAGGCTGGATGCTGGGGTGGGGAGCCCTGAGCCTTCGGTTCCAGATCCAGGCAAGTTGCAGTCCATATGTTGACTGTGGGACAGGTGTTCCTCACCTGTGCTTTCAAAATACAAGGAATGTTAAAGGTGGTTATTTCCTTCATGAAATCATCCAGGTATCCATTAAGAATTATTCTAAAGTGTGGCTGCAACCTGATGGGAGCAGTTCCATGGAGACGTGGCTTATTTAACATTACACACCTGCTTCCAGAATTTCCTAGATATGGGCCTCAGTTTCTTTAAATCATTCAGGGCCAGACTGATACCCTTCCTCACACTAGTCCTGTACTCCACAAGAAGCCCCACTGACCTCAAGGGAACTATTCACTGTATAAGACTCTAGAATCTAGTCAATGCAAGGACATTACAGCCTGGACCTTAATTGTAAATCAATACATTTCTATTAATTGTATTTACACACAACTGTCTCTGCTAGATATTATTTATCTTTAGAGCCAATTGACATAAGGTTTATGCTTGCAATGAGAAATATGTCTAGCTGACTGCTTTGCAAATGCAATTTAATGCCCTGATTCTCTATATTAAATTTCTACTTTTGTTCTTTCCTTTGGCTGTCCTTTAAATAAAAGTAAACCAAATAGGTCAGTAAGAGCCATCTGAGGGACTGCTAATGATCTCGTTCAGGGACTGTGGATTCACTTAGCTATTTACTGAATAAATAAATGTTGTCATTTTAGAGGTACATTTTTGAGGTTTAAGAGCCAGAGATGCAGAGGGACAGATGGCTGTTTGCATATGTAGCATCCAAGTGCTGACAAAGGAGGTGTCAAGGGTCTGATTTTCAGCCATGTGGAGCACCACAGTACTCATTGACTTCAATTACTGCTGAGGGTCCTCAGCATGTCTGAAAATCAAGCCCTGGTCATAATGCTTCCAAAAGCGCCAAGGGAGGCACACTCAGTAACTGCACTTAACAGCCTGACACAAAAGCTTACAGATTGTCTTCTGTACCAAGTATATTGTTAATTCACTTATTTAAAGAATTCAGTGTATAGCCAAATGCACAATTGATGCAGCAACGTCCATTCAGTGAGTCTTCACCAGACCCACTAAATCAATGGGAGCATGTCGTATGTTCAAATTCTGTACTCCCCAAGAAGTGTAAGGGAGTTGAGACAGCAAGGTGTAGACAGTGCTGTAAGTTACCCCAAGTTATGTTGACCTCAGTCATATACCTTGTGTGATTGAAGTAGCATATCTTCAGTAAACACAATGAACATCATTTACATACAAAGTCAATAGAAAGATGTGAAATCAGCTGGACACTAGGCCCCACAGCTAATGCCCCCCATTGGCTGCTGGCTGGCCTCTTGCTCCTCAAGCCCAACGCATTTGAGGTGGAGCACATAGTCCTTCATGGTTCCCCCCTCACCATGTGAACGAGAGGGTGCGAACCAAATGCACAGGAAAGGTCAAAGCTTGCCAATCAAAACTTGCTTCTTTTCCAGTTCTGAGATTTTGGAAGTTGAAATTTTCCATGTGTGGGGTCTCGAATCTGATCAGCTCTACAAAATGAACATGTTATGGCTCATTTAATCATAGATATCCACGTCAGTACCTCCAGCACACGTCCTTAACAGCACATTGTTCTACATGCAGCTCTACCAAATTCACAGCCATTAAAAAAATGTATCATGGACTGTGAAATCTGGTCTTGTGTGTACTTTTACCCTGTACTATACAGATTTCAGGGGAGACCAGTGTTTCTCAAACTGCGGGGTCCTGACTCAAAAGGGAGTTGAGGGGAGGGGTTGCTAGGTTATTTCGGGGGGGAGGGGGGGAGAGTATTACTACCCTTACTTCTATGCTGCCTTTGGAGCTGGGTGGCCACATATTGGTAGCTGTTGATTGGGCACTCAGCTCTGAAGGCAGTGTCCCATCAGCCACAGTGCAGAAGGGTGACTATACCATACCATGCCATCTTTACTTCTGCACTGCTGCTGGCGGTTGCTTAGCCTTTAGAGTTGGTCTCCCTGCCAGCAGCCACAACCTCCAGCTGCCATCTCTTAGAAAATGCCCTGCTCTGGGCACACCCTGGACGTTCCTTGTCTAAAGGCTGGCCAGAGGGTGTGCTAGGACTAGAGCTGGGCGACTAATTCGTCATGATTCATTCTTCCAGCAAATGCACCCCTTCTTTCTGGTCACAAGTTATGAGAATTACACTAGGCACATAACAAAAGGAAATATAACTACAAATCCCTCCTTAGAGGAGCGTACAGCCTTGATTCAATGCAACACAACAGGTAAGGACTGTAAACAGAACAAAGCTGGAATAAGAATAAAAGCTTCTATTACCTCAGTCACTACAACCCCTTCTGCAAGATCCTGTCTACACTCCAGAGTCAGCACTGGTGCAGCTATAATGACTGCTTGCTACTGAAGACATTTTCCCTAGTTTAGGCCACAGGTCATGTGCATACTCCAGCCAGTCAGGGACTATGATCTCCATCAGAGTTCACTTTTTAAAAGTACACTATACTTAGTGAATAAACTGATTGGGCAAAAGCATAGTTTATTTATTACAAACATATGAGGGTTCCCTTATCCAGCAAGCTGACTGGCTAGCACTCATCCCATTGAGTGCAGAACTAGATAAAGTCACTAGCTATTTAAAGGGGAGGAAGGGCAGTGATTCCCATAGGAGGATGACTGCTCTCATTCAGAGCCAAGAATAGTCTGACTTTTTTTCTGCACTTCAGGAAAAACGAACACACAATGTTCATTTGAAGGGATCATTTCCTGAATACGATATGTGCTGCACTGTCCCCAGGTCACTTTCCAGTGTGTCACATCCTTCTCAACAAGGGGGACAGGAAATGGCAAACTCCCACTATGAGGCAAAGCATTCCCACTGCAGCAATTGGCTCGTGGGAACTATAAATTGGGTTTATCCAGAAACAGCATAACATTTGCCTTGGTGAGACTGTCTGGAAACGAAAGGTAAGTTGGAGATATCACTTCTCTGGGTCCCTTCAGCATTCTTAATTAGGAAGGTGTATTCTATCCAGAAATATGTCTGATCTGTTTCTGCCATTTCTTATTAATTACTCAAAGAACTTTTGTTTTCTAAAAACTGGGGGTGGGGGTGATTCTGTTCTCCATGTAAATTGGGAGACCCCCCTCCAGGGCATCCTGGAATGCAGGAGGGCTATATTTAAAATTATTTTACAAGTAGCGTCCGTGCAACTGCAGGACTTTTTTTTTTTTTTTAGAAAATATTTGTTTTCTCAGCAAGAAAGTCAGTAGCACAAGTGATTAAGGGGTTATCAGAACTGACTTCTTAAGGTTATCATATCAGTTATGCATTAATCACTGATAACATGTTCAGGATCTAGACTAAGTTTTGTGCAAACATTTGGCTCAGTGCTTGGCATCTGTACTGGTTTAGCAGAAAAGAACGATGGCTGAGAATAGCATTAATAAATTGATTTGGTTGTCTGTGTCTAGAGTTGGGGTGGCTTAGGATGCCTGTCATAAAAATCTTTCAACCTCTGGCATTCTAGTGGCTGCCTTTCTTCTGGCATGAAGCTGTACCAGGAGGACCTCTACAGGCAAGTCTACACAGCAAAGATATTTCAAAATAGCACCCACTATTTCAAAATATCTATGCGAGAGCCCACACAACGCAACCTATTTTGAAATAATTTCAAAATAGTGGATACCTTATATCAAAATTGGAAAACTTCATTGTATGAGAAACGGCGCCTATTTTGAAATAGGGGCTGTGCAGACAGGGAATAGCAGCTATTTCAAAATAAGCCATAGTGCATCCAATGGCTCTTTTTCAAACTAGGTTTTATTGTGTGTAGATGCTCTATTTCAGAATAGCTAGGTGCTCTTTTGAAATGCATTTTTTGTGTAGCAGTGTTATTTTGAAATAAGTTATTCCAGAATCCCTCTTCCAGAATAGCTTATTCTGCAATAATGCTGCTGTGCAGACATACCCTAGGTGTGAGGTATGATACCTGGAGTTAATTTGCCTGGTACCTGTCCTATCTTGAAAGAGCAGCCAGGGCCCTGAGCCGATCCTCAAACACACTCCTAAGACTGACCAGCTGAGTATGTGACTGGTTTTGAGAAAATCCATCTCCTTGGTTTTATTTCCTGACAGGGCCATGGAGAGAAACAGTATAACCTTTCCTCCAGCACTTGATCCTACTCGCCACTTTCAAATGTCACTGCTGAATCAGAGAAGCAGACTGCGTGGGCAGATCAGGACTCTTCGCCAGATTGCACATCACATCAGCAAGCTGCGCAGGCGATCCCTGATCGCAAATATCACTGGCAGTTCTCTGAGCGCAGTGGGAGCAATCACAGCCATCGTAGGGCTGTCCTTGAGCCCTGCCACTTTAGGGGCATCTCTCCTGGCTTCTGCTGTGGGTCTGGGCGTAGCTTCTGCCGGAGGAGCTGTCAGTGTCACTTCCGATCTCTCCTTAGTGCTCTCTAACTCCAGGGAACTGAGACGGGTGCAGGAGATTGCTGTGAACTGTCAGAACCAGATGAAGGAAATCCTGAGCTGCCTAGAATTCCTCCATCGCGGACAGGGCCCAATGGACCCCATGTTGCTCCAGTCTGAGAAAAACGCTTCCATCTCACTGTACAATTCCCTCTGCTTCATGGTGTTCTATGGTTCACGCAACTTCCTTGTGCCAGAGTACACGAGGGAGGTCACAAAGGTGAGCCAAGCCGTGCTAACAGCAAAAATCCAGAAGCTGGCTGAAAACCTCGAGTCCTGCACCAGGGCAATGGACGAACTCTGTGAACTCTTGGAGTCCAGAGCAGAACCTTCCTCCAACACTAGAAACCCCAGCTCAGGTGCTAGGATCATTCTCAAACCCCAGCGACACTCCAGCTGAAACAGCACTTTATGCCACGACTAGAAGTGTGGTTACAGGTGCTGTATTATTCACTATGTTTGTTACCATTGTTACTTGATAAGCATTGGTGGCACCCATCCACAGATGGGAAAAAGTGACAAGGTTCCAATTTCAGAGTGTCCCTAAAAGGGACCTTATGCTTTTATCTCCCTGCAGCACTGAACTAACTTTAGAGGTCATGATGGAGATCCAACCTGTAGGATAAATGACAGAAATTACTCCAGAGCTGAATTTAGTGGAAGGACAATCTGGTAGATGCTGGATTAAAGGCCTCAGCCCAAATTTCCCTGGGTCCCATCTGGTGCCACTTCCTGAAGGAAGAGGGGAAAGCGCAAAAGACATCTTGCCTGGTCTTTCCTCCCCATTGTAAATAACCTGTGCATTCTTCTTGCCAAGGTAAAGGGAGCGAGATCTATTGTAGCATCTCACACCCACCCATTTCCTAATGAAGCAGCCAGAGAAGGGGCACAGTATATCCACTAGATGGCAATGCAGCACTCAGAACAAGGAATGTGCCCCAAAACATATTCTGTCCCTTTTAAATAGGTAATTTTCTTACCAAGTGCTGCTGGATATAGTTGAAATTGTGATACGTTTCCTATTTATTTGTACAGTATAGAACTATTTTAAGTTTTTAGAACTGTATTTAAAGAAGAAATGTTTAAGAATATGATAGAAGCTGTATTGAGGAAAGCATTCCACAGTGCAAAGCAAGGCAGTGCTAGTGTCTGATGGAAATATGCTATTCACTCCCCAGCCCATGCGCAACACCCTGTCAAAAGGGGAGAGAACAGGCTGAATTCAAATAGGCACAAAACAAGCAGACTATAGGAAATCAGGTACAGCCTTTGGGATGGGAAAGGAGAAAAGGGGAGGGAAGGGCAAATTCCAAAAAGGGAAGAGTTCCCCTCTTGAAGTATGTAGAGGAGAGAGATAATATCTCATGCAAACAGGAAGGTCCGCTTGTGAGGTGTGGCAGGGGATTTGATAGAAATGTCAATAGTTAGGTCTCATGGGGTATCAGTGAGAACGCTCCGGTGATTTGCTGCATATCAGGTTTCGTGGTGACACCAGGTGTCTCATGAGACAGTAATAGCGAGAGCAGTGCAGCAGTCTGTAGTTGGGATGTATATTGGTACTCGTGACAGAGCATGGTGTAGAGGAAAAGAGTGGTCCAGTGGTTAGCACACAAACTTAGCACTTAAAAGACCTTGTTCCACCACACATTACTGGTGTGATCTTGGGCAAGTCACTCAGCTCCTCTGGATGTCGGTTCCCCAATTGTAAAAGGGAGATAACAACACTTCCTTACCCCCACCCCCAGATCTTGTGCCACTCAATACTTTACATATTTATGTGAGGTACTTACACACTGTGGTAGTAGGGGCTGTATAAGTACCTAAGGTAGGTTTAGGACAGAGGACTTCGATGCCTGGAGGACCTTTACATTAGTAAGAAAAAGGGTTAAGTCTAGGTATGTTTCCAGTCCCACATTGCAGAACTAGTTAAACAGAAGGAACTTCAGAATTTCAGTGCAGGAATGAAATAATGACCTAATGAGGAAGAATTAAATGTCTGAAGAACTCATGAAACTCTTGGGGGGAGGGGGAGAACAGTCTATCCAAAGTAGCAAAGTTTGAACCTTTGTCCTTGTTTTCTACCCTTGCAATGTTCTTGAAACATGGTTTTAATAAGAACAAATGTAATTGTCACTAAGCACATCACACATCAAGAATGATCGCCATAAATGAGTAATGACTCTGATGTGATGCTGATTCAATTAAATTAATATGAAGCCATTTTGTGTCCACATATATACTCTGTGTGTGTGTGTGTGTGTGTGTGTGAGTGAGAGAGAGAGAGAGAAATATGTACTCGGGGGGCATGTGTGTGTGAAATCTGTAGGTATGACAAATATATACTTGGGGGGCATCTGAAATCCAAGTGTGTGACACATATATACTCGGGGTGTGTGTGTGAGAAATCCATATGTGTGTGATTTCTGACATTCTTCCATATTCGCATCCCATGCTGGGTCCTAGCTGCCTTTCTGGCTATCAGACACTGTAAATTAAGACCCAGTACTAGCTGTGTTCTGAATGCTGGGGTTGAAAGGAGTAGTGAGTGTACTGTACAGTCATACCCCGAGATACGCCCATTCGGGTTACAAGAATTCGACTTTATGAGGAGTTTCATTTAATACCCCTACTTCAGCTTATGAGGCATTTCTTCGCATTTATGAGGACTGATTTGGATTTCGCACACCTCAGCAGGATGTGGCCACCCTGCAGCAGGAGAAGGGCCACAGCTCCAGGCAATGGCTGCCCGCAGCTGCTGCCCGCCCAGCGCATCTCTCCGCAGCGGCCAGTGGTTTCCCGGAGCCCCTGGCCAGCCGCAGCGGGCGCCCACCTCTGGAGCTGGGAGAGGAGGGGACAGCGCCCATCCGCACAGCTGCCACCCCAGGCACCTTGGCCCACTCCCACCTTTACCTTGACACTGCTGTGGCTGCTCTGGGTCTCCGCCTTGGCGCTGCGGCAGCGGCACGCCCCGGCCCGGCCGGCGGCCATGGGCTCCCTGCGCTCCTGGCCTGGTAGACGAGCACTGAGTGGATGGAGTTGGCTGCGTTGGTCTTGATGAAGAGGACATGCAGGGGGGAACCGGCGCCCTGCAAGAGGGTGGCGGTCTGGTGCGGGGAGGTAGACTTGTCCGAGTCCCAGCAGTGGATCACGCTGCTCTGCGAGACGTGGATGCTGGGCACACAGCCCATCCTGGTCCTGCCACTGCCGCTTGTTCCCCCTGGCAGCTAGGGGGCTGCCACCACCCACCCTGTGCAGCTGTGCCTCGGGTGCCACTCGCCGCCTGCGGCATTCCATCCCATTCAGCGCCTGGCTCGCCCGCCGCTGCCACCTCAGATGCTGCTGGAGGGGCCTCTCTGCCACACAGCCCCGCATGAGCGAGGCATCGCCCCTCACCAGCCAGGGGCCCCCTGTGTCTGCCTAGCTCCCTGAGCGGCCAGCCTCTGACACTGCCCCCTCCCGCTTAATCTAAGCTGTGCTCAGGCCAGGCTGCCTCCCCGTGCCCTGCTCTGCCCTGCCCGCACCCTTGCACCAGCCCCGCTTCTGCAGCCACAGGCAGCTAGCCAGCTTTGCACTCCCCTCCCAGGTGCTCTTCAATTTCTGTTCCCCTTGCAGCCCCACCTCTACACCTGGGACAGCTCCCTGAAAGCAGGCAAACAGCCATATTACAGAGTAATTAATGAAGGGAAAATATCTTCTTAGGTTGTGTTATGATAACTAATGTTAACTGTTGAAGCAATTTTGTTCATTTCAATGGGATTTGGTGGCGTTTTAACATAAATGGGTGTAAATTTTGGGGCTCAGGAATGCATAAAATTTTTTCCCATTGAAATTAACGGTAATTATGTTTTTGACTTACAAGAATTCACCCCAAGAGGGGTTTTTCAGGAACGAATTACCCTCGTAAGGCAGGGGAAGACTGTATATGATGTCGGTAAATATCACTCCAGCATATCTGTACCATGTAAGTAATGGTGTGTACCACGGTATGTCCATCTTAACTTGTGTGAATACCCATCCATGAACATGAGTGCTGATTGTGCATGTCTGAGTGCATGCAAATGGCACTGTGGATTGCGCGTGAATGTGTTTTTTTCTTGATGTGAGTGCAGCCTATTGTGTGATTTCTAACACTGCTCTGGAAAAGCAAATATCCCACAACTAACTCCTGGGCCTACAGCAACATAAAATTCAACCCTGAGAGCATAAGAAGATCACCTCTAAGAGACTACACTGGTCACATTTCCCCCTTTCAATATTAATTATGAGTGGTCTTTGTTTCATGGTAAATAAACCATTATAAGACTTACTTTGTTTTCCAACTCATTTCATTATTTACGTGGCAATAATATTATAAATTTCTTCTTTTCCTGTCCTCCCCTCCCGCTTCCCAACTTCCCAGGCACATATTTTCCATTAGGATTTTGTTTCTTCTAGAGACGTAAACGCCCATTTAATTGGTTGACAGGTTAGTCTACCGTTTAACTAATCATTTAGCCAATTAACCAATAAAAGGGATTGTGGCTGGGGAGGTTGCTTCAATCCAGCTGAGCAGGGGCAGCCTTCCCAGCCACCACATCCCCTGCCCCAACCCTGCCTGCGGTGTGCCAGGGACACAAGCTGCTGCAGCCCAGCTGGAGCTTCCCTGCCTGCAGCGCTGCCGTGGGTGGGGGGCTCCAGTGCGGTCACAGTAGCACTGGCAGGCTGCAGGTGGGAGAGCTCCAGCCTGGCCAGAGCAGCCCCAGTCCCAGAATGCCATGGGTGCGAGCGCTTCAGCCTTGACAGAGCAACCCTGCCCACAACAGGTGGGCCACTCCAGCCTAGCTGGGCTGGAGCAGCCTTCCCCATGCTGTGCCTCCCCCAGTCAGAAAATATCTAACACTAATCAACTCACTTTTACATTTAGTTCAGCCCCTTTCATCTTCACTAATCCCCAAAAGCTTTACAAATGGTGCCAATGAATATGGGAAGTGGCAGGTGTTTAAGTACACACAGCAACTCCATCCAACATGAGGAGAGGAAGTGGACTTTTTATCAAAAGAAATCTTCAAACTAAAATTGCATCACTTGGAATCAGATTAAGACACCAGACACTCTTCATAACCACTTACTGATCTGGTCCTTGGTTTCACACCTCTGTCAAAAGATAACACCTGCAGCAGTTAAGGGCCTCAGAAGGACAGTGAGTTCACTAATCAAAAGGAAGAGTGCTTCCTATTATATCATCAACTTCCTTTCCTGCACCATCCTAGCTTTTCCTTTGAAGTCTTCCTTCTAAGAATTGAATGGCCTAACACGACTTAGTTCTAACATACGATAAGCTCACAGCCTAAGATAATGCAGCTGCTGGTCAACTTTTGAAGAAAGCATTAGATACCCCATCCAGTGCATTTTGCCCCGAACACCGTGGGAAGTGGTAGCTCTATTCTCGATGGTGTCCTAGGTATTGTTTCAGGCTTCCTCTCCTTACGCTGTCACACAAAGTTTATTTCAATGCCCCCTCGCTTTCCTCATTGTTCTAGGAGTACAGGAAACAGCACAGTTGGAATCCATTGACAGATGCTCAGTTATGTCACTATTTCCACAGTTCCACCCAACCAGCTTTTCCAAATTAAGAGCATGCTCACCAGAAGCACGCTCACGAGCACTGCTAAAATCAGAATCATCATACTAGTCTAGTTTTGCAAAACTTTAGCACCATTTCTTCCAAGTCAGTGAATGATATTCAGCACTTCTAAACTGGGCTGTCCATTTTGGTGTGTATGCACATTACACCCATGGGGCTGTGGGAGTAGACACACAATACCTGCCCAGGCTGCTGCTACCACGGATTCATTTCTTGACACTAGCCCTGTGGCATCACATAACCAGAGGCCATACAACTGAAATTTTAAAAATAACAACCTGCCAGAAAGCCACATTCACTTCACTCCTTATGCCACCGGAGTGTCTGTAACCATGCAGACTGAAATCAACAGTACAGATCAGGGGCTTCTCAATCTTTTGCACGGTACAGGGCCCAGTTTAATGAAGAGCTTGTTGCATTCAGCAGCCTCCTTCTCCTTTGTGATTGCATGGACCCATCTCCCAGCTGTGATCTCTCTAGCATGTCAACAATGGTTTATTTAAAAAAAACATATTGCAAAGACGAGACAGTAATTTTAGGAGTGTAGGTGGGAAAAATCCACAGTTTTTGGTTGAAAATTCAGTGTCTGATTAAACAAAAATTATCTCCAAAAAAAGTGTCCATTTTCTTCTGATAAAAATGATTTCTCATTGAAAAATGAAGCACCCCCAAATCAAAATATTTCATCCAAAACCTGAAGGATTTTGCTTTGGAAATGCTGCCATGGTGATTTCTGGCAGTTGGAGTTCACTTGACTCACAGACCCATGGAGCAGACTTTCCAACTTGGCTACACTTCTTATAGTATAATGCATCATGGCCATAGATTCCCATGAAAAAAAATCTTGCCTCACTAGGGCTGTGTTCTACACTAGCTCCCAACTTCGAAGGGAGCATGGTAAGTAGGGTGTCGGGAGATTATTAATGATGTGCTGCAGTGCATATGGAGCACTTAAGCTAATTCTCTCCAGTGGCAACTTCAAAATATTAAAGTTCTAAGTGCCAGCTTGTGTGTAGCCGCGGGTACTTCGAAGTGCCCGGACTACTTCAAAGTCCCTTTACTCCTTTCCTTCTGAGGAGTAAAGGGACTTTGAAGTGTCCCAGGCACTTTGAAGTACCAGCAGGTGAGCTGTGGCTACACGCAAGCCGACACTTCGAAGTTTGTTGCCATGGGGGAGAATTAGCTTAATGATCTCCCCACACCCTACTTACCATGCTCCCTTCGAAGTTGGGAGCTAGTGTAGACACAGCCTAGGAGAGGCGTTAAAAAAGGGCCAACAAGGGGGATAGTGTCTTATCAGGAAGTCCAGCCAACAGATGAGAATGGGCACTTGAGACATGTGAACTACACAACTCTCATGAGGCAGCAGGGTTTTGAAAATGAATATTTTGGTTTTTAAATTGCTGTGGGGGGGAAAACAAAAATTTTGAATAGAAAATGTGGCAGCTTTCTTTCCTTTATTGTTAACATTTTCCGCAAAAAGAAGAGATTTCAACCATCTCTAAAGTTTAATTCTTTAACACCTGGAAACAAGGAAAACAGGCCTCTCCACAAGCCAGTCTTCTGCAGACTACAAGATAACACTCCGCTGAACACCAGTGCTCTACAGTCTGACTTTGGAGAGCTCCTGATACAGATATTTTTTATTCTCTTTGAGAAACAGACTCTTTTATGCAACTGTGACACAGGAACTTCTTAATGCCAACAGGCAATGCATTTTATTGAACTGTCTTGTTTAGGGTCTGTATATGCAAGTCCACCAAAGAACATCAAGCGAAATCTTAAATGAAAGCTGGAGTCACACTGGTTATTAACATAATTGTGAAAGGTAAGTACACATACTCTGTAAGGAACTATGTTTATATACTGAAAATATGTTTTAAAGTTTGTATTAAGGCAGCAATGAAAAACAGGTTTTCCAAACAAATATTTATTCACCTACCTCCATTGAGATGTAATTTAAGCTTTGTAAACTAACACAATGGACATCATTTACGAAGTCAACAGAGAGATGTAAAATCAATGTGGCAGCAGCACACAGGAAAACAGAATCCCACAGAGTCTCTGAGCAGTCTCTGAGTACCATTGTAAAAGCAGAAGGCAAAGATGACAGACACCTCCTATCCTGAACGTAAGTAATAAATGGGAAGTTCAGGATCTCAACCAGTCTTGGTTGGAAATGCTATAGAAAGACTTTGGGGGAGAGACAATTTCTTTAGCTATGAGGTTAGCTTGTTTAGTTTCTATAGAGCACATTATAGTTTTGTTTTATATTTAACCTTTTGTTTCCACTATCCTTATTTACTATCTCAAATCTTTGATTTAAAAATAACTTACTATTGTTTTCATTACATCTTAGGAAAGAATAATCAATTTCATATACACAAAATGAGAAAAAGAAGCACTAGAAAGAAGCATTTCAGAGAAGGAAGTGGGGGTTTTAGTGGATCACAAACTGTGAAGCAATACTGTTGGAAAAAACAACCTCATTCTGGGATGTATTAGCAGGAGTTTGCAAGCAAGACATGAGAAGTAATCCTTCCGATCTACTGAGCAATCAATAAGGCCTCAACTCAAGTGCCATGCGCAGTCCTGGGCACCAAACTTTGGTAGAGGCATGGAAAAATTGGAAAGTCCAGAGGATGGCACCTATAATATAGTTAAAAGTTTAGAAAATATGATTTACAAAGAAAGATTGAAAGAAGAGTTTGTTTAGTTTGCAGAAGAGAAGAATGAAGGTCGACGTGTGAACAGTCTTCAATCACACAGAACATAGTTATCAGAGGAGGGTGACATTGTTATCCTTAATCACTGAGGGAACAACAAACAATAGTAGGCTTAAACTGCAACATGACAGATTTAGGTTAGACATTAGGAAAAACTGTCAGGACAGTTGAGCACTAGGACAAATTACCTGGAAGTCTGTAGAATCTCCATCATTGGAGACATTTAAGAACCCATTAGACTTATGCCTGTCAGGCAATTGTAATATATGACCTACTGATATATCCTTTCAAGCTCTACATTTCTGTCATTCTATAGATGTATCTCAATGCTCTGATATTAAACAAGGAGCTGATCCTGAGTTGAATCATAAAAGCTGGTGAGTGCACTGCTTCCCTTGAGTTGCACCAGACTTGGTATGTCCGTGAGTGTAGAGCAGATAAGGGGCTGACACGTTACAAAGAAAAAGCTTCAAAAGTGTTCCAGCATTGGGGGGCATCTCTTGTTAACCTGCAAGATAAAATAAGGGTTTGCATAGTCCAAAGGAGATTATTTGGGTCACTAACAGGCTGGACGAGGGGGCAGGGGGGTGTCCAGGGAGCTGACACCTATTTAAGCAGATACAATTCTTCTTGCTGGAGGCAGGAGGGTAACGAGACGACTCTCAGTTCTGAATGCCCCAAGAACTGTGGCAGTAATTAAAGAATGTCATTTTCTATAAATGAAGCCTCTTCATTCCCACATATTGTGATCCAGCTTCCAAAGCATTAGTATTTGGGGGAAAAATTCTCTTTTGTGATTATTCTGACATTTACAGTTAGTCACTATCTTATCTGATTCTATTTCTTAGGTTATTTTTCTTCTTTCCATATCACAGGTCCAAAAATCAGAAGTCACTCAAGAAGTTAAGACAACAGAGTCAACTTGAATAATGTATTAAAATGCTAAATTTCTATAAAAACCCAATCCAATGGGCTCAAAATGGACATGCAAATACTATAAAACCTCATCCTGTCCACATGACACCTCACTGATTTCAATGGGAGTCTACCCACACACTTGTGGGATTGGGACCTAACACCGCAATTCAACACATAAGCACACTTGTAAATTAATCCCTATTCAGCAAAAGATTTAAGAATACGTTTAAGACACAAAGTGGATGGTATGCTAGTACAGCCTTCAAGACCTCTCTCTGCTACTAGGTGACCTTGAACACATCTCTTCATGGTTCTATGCCTCAGTCCTCTCACCTGTAAAATGGGGATCATGGTAATGATGTGCTGAGTAACTGCTTTGAGATTGACTGAGGGAAAATGTTGTGTAAGAACTAAGCATTATACAGTAGGGTCTCAACATGTGTGAACCTAAGGTTCACAAATTCAATTATTCATGACTGGCTGTGAGCCGACACTTCCCCGGGGCTCCAGAGCATGGAGCACTGGCAGCTGCCGCTTCCCAGGGCTCCAGGCAGCAGCGCTGGCAGCCGCCACTTCCCCAGGGCCTCAGGCAGGGAGTGCCAGCAGCTGTCGCTTCCCCAGGGCTTTGGGCAGGAGCCACGGCAGCCAGGCTCCAGGCAGGAGCAGCTATGATACTGTATTTGCGATATTCAGCATTTGTGAGGGTTCTCAACACAGAACCCTTGCGAATATTGAGACCTACTGTAATTAAAATTAAGTATGTGCTCAAATATTTTGCTGAACTGCCTACACTAGAGCCAGCATCTGTAGCCTCCTGCAGAACTAGCCTTCCTGTAGGTTTGGGTTCTGCTACATCTGGAAGGGAAAACATTCCATTACATACTCTTCACCAGTTCATTAAAAATTAGACCATATTTCATGAGATTCAAAGAACCCTTGCAAATACAGTAGTGCTTCCATTTACACAAGGGTTGTGTTCCCACGCATCCTCGCATAACTCGAATTTTGCGTAAGTCCTGGGTCAGCTTTTTTTCCCCAATGCATAACATGTTCTGCAGCCAGGGAAGCAACAAGAGCACCTGGACCTCCTTTTGAAAGTCCTGGGTTTGAGGGGGGCAGTTGGGGAGGGTTAAGCCTGGCAGTGGGCTTGAACCGGAGCAGGGTGTAGGGAAGTTAAGCCTGGGGTGGGTTATGGCTGCAGGGGGTGGGGGGCAGGGTGGAGTTGAGCTAGCGCTATGTGTGGGAGTGGTGAGCCGGAGCCACGTTCGGGTGGTTAGCTGGGCCACGGGGGGTTGAACCAGAGCTGTGCACAAAGCAGGGGTTCAGCCAGAGCCATCCCCAGGTGGTGAGCTGGCAGGAATTTGCACTGGAAGCGGAGCCACACCTGGGGGTGGTGAGCCGGAGCTGGACATAAGCAGGACCAGGGGGCTTCAACCAGGGCCAGGGGAACAGGATTTTGAGTTGCACTTAACTCATATTAATGCAAGTTAAGTGCAACTCAAAATTGTGCATTTCAAGGGTTTACTACACAGAAAAGAGGCTATTTGATAGGATTAAATTACAATCAAATTGAATTTTCCATTAAGAGCGCTAAGGTTTTATCAGCTACTCTAATTTAGAAATTAGTTTTATATCACAAGCTTGGCATCCTGCAAAACTAATCCCTGGCCTACAACCTGCATCTCTTGGATCTTTAAGGGCAGGGATTATCTCTAGCAGTTTTACCAACGTTATTTGAAGAACTAACGGGAAAAGGCATGGAGACTGCATGAACTATGCAAATGTAATCTGGCTTATCAGCCTCCTGTATTATCATCATGAGTCATGTAGCTCTTCTTATGCACTTAGCAAAACAGCAGTTCTGTAGTACTTGAAAGACTAACAAAATAATTGAGCTTTCATGGGGCAGACCCCCTTCTTCACATCAGACTAACATGGATACCTCTGTATTTTGACTAATAACAGAGAGGAAGCCGTGCTAGTCTATACACTATCAAAACAAAAAGCAGTCAAGTAGCACTTTAAAGACTAGCAAAATGGTTTATTAGGTGAGCTTTCGTGGGACAGACCCACTTCTTCAGACCATAGCCAGACCAGAACAGACTCAATATTTAAGGCACAGAGAACCAAAAACAGTAAGCAAGGAGGACAAATCAGAAAAAGATAATCAAGGTGAGCAAATCACAGAGTGGAGGGGTGGGGGAGAAGGTCAAGAATTAGATTGAGCCAAGTATGCAGACAAGCCCCTATAGGGACTCAGAAAGTTGCCATCACAATTTAAACCTGAAGAAGTGGGTCTGTCCCACGAAAGCTCACCTAATAAACCATTTTGCTAGTCTTTAAAGTGCTACTTGACTGCTTTTTGTTACGGATACTTCTGTGTGACTTCTTATGCACTTGCGCGCGCGCTCGCACACACACACACACACACACCGTATGACGTCCTGGTAGCGCTCGAGCATGTGCTCCACATATAACACGCACCTACCCACCCACAACAACTCCACGTAACCCCACCCCCGCCACACTGGAACATATGCCCACAGCAGCTCCCCCTAACCTCCTTACACACACGCAGCAGCTCCATGTAACCCCACACACGTTTCGTGTAACCCCCCCCTTCCCCCTCTCACTCACTCACTCACTCACTCACACACACACACACACACACCATCAAACACCAGCTCCGCGGAACCCCACGCGCCCGCAGCAGCCCAGCCAAGCCCTAAGCTCCCCAGTCCCGTAACATAGTCGCGTCACACGCACCTTTCCAGAACCGGAAAGCGGCTCACTACCCCCGCCCACCGCGCCGCTGGTGGCGCTCCCTGTCACGCTGATGGGCTGAGGCCCGCCTCGCTGGGACACCTCCCAGAAGGCTCCGCGACCGATTGGTCGCGCCTGGAGGCGGATCTCAGTTGCCCAGGAAACGAGCTGTGACGTATGCGGAAAGCGGGAGTTCCGGCGTTCCCCGCGGTGGGGTGGGGGGGGTCAAAGGTGCCGCGCAAGATGGCGACGGACACGGAGCACGAGCCGCTGGAGGAAACCGCGGAGCTGCGGAGCTTCAAGGACCTGGTGAGAGAAATGGGACCCGCCCCACCTCCCCCATCACCGGGTCCGGGGTGTCCTGCCGGTCCCGCTCTGTCCCTCGCGCTGCCCGGCCTCCCCCGTCACACGCCCGCGCGCCCGATTGCCGGGGTAGGAAGCACCAGGGCGGTCCCTGGGTCTCAGGACGCCGCTTCGGTTCCCTTCTCTGACAGCGGCTCCTCGAGGAGTATCCCTCCTTCGCGTTTGTCCCTCGGTGTGGTGGGAAGGACGCCCTGGCCCTAGGCGCGCGCTGGAGTCTGTGGTGCTCACCGGTGGAGCAACAACCACAAGAAAGAAGGTGGCTTTAGCTGGGACACCGAGTGAGGCGGCAGGATGGTAAAGAGCAAAGGAAAGCTGTCTCTCTGCGACATCTGCAGCCAGGGCTCCAAGGGGGTAGTGCTGGCAGCTGCCAGCTTCCTTGGTGCTTCGAGGGGGAAGAACCGGCTCCCCGGGGCTTGGTGAAGCTGGGAGGAGTTGTCCCTCCCTCTCAGGGGACAGGGAGGTATGGGGGCCCTATTCCCTGCACACACACTGAGCTGCAGACTCTGCACACCCTGGGATTGTGGGCAGATCAGTGCAGGCTGTGGACGAGGTCAAAGTGCAGGGCTGGGGTACCTGTGCTGGAAGTCTGGCAGGAAGGGGGCCCTCCCCCAGCTGCTACAGCAACACCAACACTTCCCACACTACAGCTGTGGCCCCTAGCCCTGCCCTGGTTTATATAGAGTGGGGTGCCTGACCCTGCATCCAGACAGGGGTACAGCCCGGCCACCGATCAGCTCTACGAAGCCCTGCTGCCAGTTTCCACCTACCCCATCTGCTGCCCAGGAGCCTGCGGAGTTCATCTCCCCCAGCTGGGGTAAAATGGGATAAAATATATTCATGCAATTGAACATTCACGAGGGTTCTCAACACTGAACCCTTGCGAGCATTGGGGCCCTACTGTACATGCAAACGTTTTACACATATCACAAGATCACTTTACATCGTGTTGAGCCCTGAAATTACATGGTAGATAAGATATATTAGTCCTGTGTTCCCCTGAGTATGTAAAAGTTGTGGTACAAACAGTTTAGTGCAGTAAGTAGGCATATTCTGTTGTACAACAGATGTGGGATGGGAATGGGGGGAGTTATGGGAAATGGATTACAGAGTTCACAATTTAGACTTTGCGCATAACCCATGTTGCCCCAGATAGACGTGAGTGGATATTTTAAAAAACTCAGTCCATATGAGGTTTTGGTGATTCTTTCCCTGAAGCGTCTGTCCCTGGTAAAGTTCATAAGGTTAAGGATAGAGCATATCCCTTAGTATGGCATGGTGCAACATCCGTAGCTTTCCAGTGGGTAATAAGCATCGTCTGTCAGGGAAAGCAGTGTGTGCTTTCCCTGACTGTCCCTCATCAGTCATCTGCTTACACCCTCTGCAGGAGGATACTCAGCTGGTCAGAGTATAAAGTGGGTGATGCCTCTGGCTGTGCCCCTGGCTTGGTGGACAGCTTCTAATGCTTTCCCCGATCTTCATCCCTCCTCACCCTCTTCGTTGCCATCTCAGTCTGTAAAAAACATCATTCCTCAGGAAAAGGAATGAAGCAGGAACCTTCCCTGACCTAGACTGTTATAGGGTCTCTTGATGGCAATCCCACCTGACATCAGAGGGAAGAGACTGAATCTGTTAGGGAAAGAACTGGTTAGCGTCTTTATACTTGACCCTCCTAGGTGAGATGTCTCACGTGTTTTTTAACACATATAGTGTATAGCATTTCTCATCACCTGTCTTGTGTTCATGGTGAAAGGGAGGGTGTTGTGCTTTGGTAGGGTAAATGAATGGCTCCCCCATCACATTTCTCCTCAGTGATCTCTGCTACTTGTCTTGGTATTGGTGGTGATCCATGATGTTTTCACATAGTTGTCCTGGAACTACCTGATGGTGTCAGAGACCATCAGTTGCCTCATGAGGCAGGTGTATCTTTGTCCAGTGCCTGGGGCACTTAGCACCCGTTCATTGTGAAGGTCCCATGTGCCCTGAGCCTCCACCAGCAGGATCTCCACTGTGGCCTTGGGCTGTCAGAGTGTCTGCTAGTAGGGGTATATTTGTCACTTTTCCATGCTCAAGCCTTGAGGAAGGCTGGGGTCCTGTTCTCAAAGGGCATAATCATGTCCACCCTGAGGACCTTCTCTGTCTCCTCATTGATTACGATGATGTCCAGTCTCAGGAGGCTGTCCATACCAGTGTCAGATCCAATTACCCTAGAGAACGTTCCTGTTCTGCCTGCCTGACACTTGAGGGTAAGCCCTCAAGGAATGTTGTGCCATGCTGACACTCTTTGCCCTTCTGTATCAGGGCTTTTCTAGAAGGGAGAAGTAGGTAGTAGCTGGCAAAGTGCCCGACTCTCACATGGGGTGTCCATTACTCTTGGTATGAGAGCTAAAAATGTGCTAATGACATGCAATATGGATAATAAAAGTAGATGAAGAGATGTTATAATTGCCCCTGTTCACCTTCATTCCCCTGCTAACTTCTGTAGTTTAAACAAAACAAAACAGCAGAAATGTATCACTTTAAAGACTAATAAAATGATTTATTCAGTGATGAGCTTTCGTGGAATAGACCCACTTCATCAGAACAGTCTACATCATTCTACTGTTCTGATGAAGTGGGTCTGTCCAACAAAAGCTCATCACTGAATAAATCATTTTGTTAGTCTTTAAAGTGATACATTTCTGCTGTTTTGTTTTGTTGGGGTACAGACTGACAGGGCTACCTCCCTGTTACTTCTGTAGTAAAAATCACTTTATTTTGTTCTTAAATGCTTTTCTCTGCCCTCTTTCTAAATAAAAAGCACTCAGGTAACAAGAAAAAAAATGCATGGGGAAATGCATCTACTTATAGAACCTCCCCAGTTGTGAACTCTCATCTGGCAACATCTGTAATCCGGCATGATTTTAGTTTGCCAGATGACCACTTATCGTAGGTGTGGTCACGTTTCCTGTGGTCCCATAAAATTTGTTTGCAGCCACTGGCCCTGACTCTCAGTGGTCTTTGCTGCTGTTTAGTTATAAGTTCATCCTAAATGTCTTCTAAGAACCCAATAAGTAATGGAATTGTTGATAGTATTGCTGGACAGCACTGACCTCCCATTGTCCAGCAAATTCTCTCATTCAGCGCTGATCAGATCCCAAGGGTGCTGAACTAGAGAGGTTCAGCCTGTAGTTGTATACACAGTACTTTGGAATGCGTGAGTGGAGTACTATGATCTTAGTTTTAGTGATATCGATAGTTACTTGTACCGAGTAAAATTTTAAGTTGAAGTTGTCCTTAAAAGCAATCCCCAGTGTAACAGATTGTGACTGCAGTATTGGATGTCCATGGTTTGGTGTCTGGCTAGGAGGGACTTAGCTTTGGCATTATCTGCATTTCATTGACTGGCTTAGTAATTACTGGCTGCTTGTTGAGGTTTTTCCTCTTGTCTTTTTATGCCATTCTCAGGGAGTAACAGATGTGTTGTGTGAAGCTTGTGACCAGTTAGGATGGAAGACACCAACTAAAATTCAAGTTGAGGCCATTCCTGTGGCACTCCAAGGTGAGTAGACTCTGCTTGTCTGTTTCTGAGAACAGATGTGAAAACGGCATACAGGAGACTTCATCTGGGTGAATCTTGTAAGGGTCTCTAATTCATGATGACTGAAGACCCTGTCTCTTTCTCCGGAGAACATGAAGTATTAAGTCCAGTATTCTGTCAGATTCCATCTGGAATTTGGTATCCCAAAACTTCCCCTGCAATTTTAGGTAGATATAGTATGCCTCACTCCCTGTTTTGATGTGTATTATTAAAATTCAGCTTTGGATAAACATGGTGTTTAATGGAGCAAGATGAAAAATTATAAGTTCATAATTTAGCAGACTTTGTTCTTTGCAATATATTAGGCTAGATCATGATTTTCGTCAGATGACTGGTTAATGCCTGAAACATTTAACAGTTTGGCATGAATATTTTAAACTTGAACTGCCTTGATTAGTCATATATATGTATGGTACATTTCTGCTTCTTTTTTAAAAGAAGGTATATCTTTGAATCAAGTTTCCAGAGTGAATAACTACTAATTCAAAGGGGCTTCCTGCAAACATCCTGTAATTGCTGAATAAAGGAATGTTAGCAGAAATATGACAGAAATTAAACTCATTCACTAGAGTCGACACAAAAGGAACACCATTAGGCTAGGAAAACAATTTAGTGACACATTTAAAAATATGAGTGGCAAGTTACTTTTTCAGTATTTGTCTTCTCCTACTCGTAAACATTGGCATGTACATTTGTATAAAAGCCACATTTAGATATTAGTACTTAAATTAGTTGCATTTCAGAAACTTTTCTGGTTGATGGTATGGATTGAGATAATGTTAAGAGACTAAGAACAACTTATCTCTTGGAAAATGCAAGGTTAGTACTGCTACTGGGTCTGTCTACAGCCTGGCTTCTGAGGCATAAAGCATGTTTAAAGCTGGACACAATTTCCTTATCAATCGCAAAGTCACAAAGATAACTTTTAGACATATTTACACCAATGAGGGGAATGACACACGTCTGTATTTAGTTAACTGAAATAAAGATTTTGAGATCTAAAGTGCATAAGATGAACAATATGCTGAATATTACCTAATAAGAACTTGAATCCCACAATCCCTTTCATTTTAACAGTTGCTTAGAAATAAAACAATGTTCAAATGCTGTAAAGATCTGTGGAAGCTTCTTGTTCCTGTGCTGCATTCCTTATACCCCTTGTTTTCTCACTCCTGTGAATACTTGCTGGTACAGGTCTTTAAAATCTTGGTGTAGGACTCTTTTTCTTTCTTCTGTTCTGTGTTACTACTGCATGGAGGGCCTCTTTCTTTAGCCTCTACTAACAAATTTTGTCCCCACCCCCATCTTCCTCTTCTGTTTTAGGCCGGGATATCATCGGGTTGGCAGAGACAGGCTCTGGAAAAACCGGGGCCTTTGCTTTGCCCATCCTTCAGGCACTGCTGGAAACACCCCAGCGATTCTTTGCTCTTGTCCTTACACCTACCCGGGAGCTTGCTTTCCAGATCTCAGAGCAGTTTGAAGCTCTTGGATCCTCCATTGGTGTCCAGAGTGGTGAGTGGCCTTCTAATGGGCCTCATGATTTACTTTATTGGGGTGCTACTATGTGAAAATTTGAGAGAGTAGGATCAGTTTAAGTTGTAAGAGAATAGACCGTAGGCAATAAGGGGGAAGATAGAGGACTAAACCATGGGGGTGGGAAAAGAATATTGGTGAGGAGGTAGTATTTGTAGTGGTCATCCCCATCAGTGTGAAAAAGAGCATGTAGCCATTAGAGATGTAAATATTTTTAAAAAGTAACTGTTGAAATGATTAAGATTGTGTCATTTAATCTGTTACCTGATTAGAGGCCTGGGATCAGGGTCACTCTGGCTATGGCTGGGGGTTGATGGTTAGGATGAGTTAATCAGTAAAACTTATGCTTATTGGTTAAGTGTTAAATATTTTATCTCTGTAGGTGTTTCTTTTCTCTGAGGTTTACATCCTGGTAATAGACATTTCCCAAGAGACAAGAAGGCAAGATCACTCATAATCACATGTTAAATTGTCAGCCATAAATTTGAGTCCCCATCCCAGTGACCCGAATAGAGGAGTAGAAACCTATTATGCTTTTTTTTGTAGACTTCCCTGCATCAGTTTCATATTCAAAATAATGTTTTACAGTTTTGTTTGCAACCATTGAAACTAGAAACTCTGCACAGATTTTGCAACTGAACTTATCTAAACTCTGGAGCTAGCTTTCTAATTGGAATACATAAGGCCATGACAGTGTGTGAGCTGCGTACTTGAAATCTGGATTAGGCAATCTGGAAAAAGACAGTTGCTGAATGGGGATGCTAAATGAAGTGACAAGTGGCTTTCAGTTCCTATACCAAAAGTGTAGGTGGATTTGAGAAGGGACAGAAATAGGTAGATTGTTCTTTATAGTGATGGCTTGTGTTGGTTTACTTTCCCAGGAGACTCACACTGACCCTTTATTTTCTTTTGCCCACAGCTGTTATTGTGGGCGGAATTGACATGATGTCACAGGCTTTGACCTTAGCCAAGAAGCCACATGTTGTAATTGGTAAGAAATCCGCATTTGGAGTGATGTTTGTACTATGATCACAAGACATCCTATGGAATGGGGGAAATAGAGGTGTTGATTGTCAAACTTGCCTGTATGTCTCTGGACAATGAGTATAACTTCAGTGTGTTCCTCTTGGCTTTGAGGAGGGGACAGTGGATTGCAATGCAAGCTCATCTCAAAATTGTCCAGCCAATTTACCTTGGGCCTACTGTCCCATTTTCACCCAGGAGCTCAGGAAGCATGGTCTAGAGACCTTCTCAGGGTGTCTCTAATATGGCCCAGGGTTTCTTGGGGAAAGCCTGGTCTGTTAAATCCTCATGTTAGAGTAACTTCTGGTCCACAAAAGTGTCTTCCATCCAAAGCAGTCAGTCTCCTTTGGCTTCTCACCGAGCTACCATCCCTTCCCAGCGCAACTCCATATTTTGTAGCTGCCTTGGCAATCTTAGGCAGAAGAAGCCAACTCTCTAGCAGAGTCTCTCCTCACTTGCAGTGCCTCTTTCCTTATAATGTGGACTGTATTCTGGGACACTTTTTTCCATTGCTGTCACTTTCACCTTTCTTTTTGCTTGTTTTATTCATAGCAACACCTGGCCGACTGATTGACCATCTAGAGAACACAAAAGGTTTCAACTTGCGAGCTCTTAAGTACCTGGTCATGGATGAAGCTGACCGGATCCTCAACATGGATTTTGAGACTGAGGTGAAGCCTACGACACCTCACGTTAAAGGAAAAGTCCTACAGAATTTAACAGATTAAATCAATGCAATCTATTTATAAGACAATAGAAAATAAGATCTTTCTTTTGCTTTATTAAACTATTCGTCAAAACTTAATACAGGTTGAACTTCTCTAGTTCCACACCCTCAGGACCTGTCCAGTTCCAAACCAGGGAATTTGCTGGAAAAAGAAGAGGTTTTTTCCTTTTTTTTGAGAAAACAAGAATAGGATGGGGTTCCATTTGGAAAGCTAAACTGAGTTATACTGAAGTAAAATAAGGAATAAATGTATAACACCACATATATGGCCTGTGATCATGATGCCCCAAAATAAGGAGCATGTGTTATGTAACATAAATTAAGAAAGTAGTACTCAGTGGTCACTGGCAACTCTAAATTTCTCTTACCGCAGCTTTCTGCATTGTATACTTGAGTGATGGATTCTAAACCAAGTAAATTAAAGAAGCCATAAGGATAAGCTAAGCTGAAACATCCAACGTAGCAAATGGTGTGGGAATTTACTTGTTAAATCACAGTTACAGTAAAAGGCAGAGAGAATGTTGAAGAATAATGCATTTCAAAGTGAATTAAGTTTCTGACCACTTGATCCGCATTGTTGTTCGGACATATCCACATCTTCATCCATATTTTCTCGTAAGACATTTTCCTTACGATGTTTCATTCTTTCAGCTACATCCTGTGTCTCCTTTTTACACTGACAAGTTTTCCTTTTTTACCGAAGGAACCCCCTACTCATGCATCTGATGTAGCGGATCTTTGCCCACAAAAGCTTATGCTCCAAAATATCTGTTAGTCTATACGGTGCCACAGGACTTCTTGCTGTTTTTGAAGACACAGACTAACTCTGCTACCTCTCTGATACTTGTACCCAAGGAATGAATTTCTTCAGAATATTCCCAGTTAGGAGCTCTCTTGTTCCTACAAGCCATGACAGTTTTTCTCTGGCAAAAGTATGGGAGAATATAGGAAGCTGTATGTGTGCTAAATAATGTAACTTTTTTCTTTCCAGTTCACTCCACCGTTCTGTTGTACTCTGCCTCTGTCCTTCCCTAAATATTGTCTCTCTGTCTTAAGACAGTGTCTTTACTAACTCCTCTGCTATACGTGGCTTGGGTCCACCACCACATAAGCACAAAATAAAAATAATCCTACCTAACCCATGTTTCTCTTTACACATGCAACTTAGTGTGCTAAGAAACAAAAATTGAAAGCCCAAGAAGCAAGAGCTGGTAGTTAAGCAGGACAAACTAGAGCCATTACTTCATTTTTATGACACTGGGATTGTAGGTGTAGCGTATGTAGGGTGAGATTTAATTGTAACTGTTTTAAAATAATGAGAGATTTAGTATTAATTTAAAAAAAATCCAATTTAATTTTTTTTTTTAAATACCTGAGGGTTGG
The DNA here is from genome assembly GCF_033958435.1 of Carettochelys insculpta. NCBI lineage: Eukaryota > Metazoa > Chordata > Testudines > Carettochelyidae > Carettochelys > Carettochelys insculpta. Next base: position 286,840,802 of record NC_134137.1, on the reverse strand, counting down.
GTTTTTTTTATTCTTTTCTTTTCATCCCCTCTTATGGCCACTCCTCCCACATCAGGCAAATTAGTATATATCCCTGTATTTGTGTCTCCTCTCCATTCTCTGCTTGGAACTCTTACTTGATTGGGAGTATGCCTGAACATCTATCAGTAGCAGGTGTTGTTTCCTTCTGTTTCTTCTACAGGTAGATAAGATCCTGAAAGTGATTCCGCGAGACAGGAAGACATTCCTCTTTTCTGCCACCATGACCAAAAAGGTGAGAGCATAATTTTTCTTGGATCATCTTGTGTGTGTTCAAAATGGGGAAAGAAGTAATGTGGGATGTGATTCCCCTGCTTGTGTGTGTATGCTCATTCTAGTTTTCATTGAGTTAGCATTAGTATAAACAGTAGTGTAAATGTATTCGCACAGGTGACAAGGGAACAGCTCAACCATGTGTCCACTATCAGCTCTACCATCAGTGTTTATGTTCTGGCAGTCTTGAAAGCTAGCACAAGCACGTGTGCACAAAAAGGCAGTCATGCTTGTAGGGTAGACCTAACCTTAGAGCATTGTTGCTGGAGAATTAGTGTCTTGCTAATATAGGTTGAACCTCTCTAGTCCGGCATGCTCAGAGCCTCACCAGTGCCGAGCAAGAGAATTTGCCAGACCATAGGAGGTCAGTATTGTCTAGCAGCATTAGCAACACTTCCTCTGATTACCAGCTTCTTAGACAGTTAGGGGTAAATTACAGATAGATAACAGCACAGAACACAGAGCCACAGCTGGTGGCTAGAAACAAACTTATGGGACCACAGAAAACTTGGCCACACCCATGATAAGTGGATATCCAACTAACAAAAATCACACCAGACTATGGATGCTGCCAGATAAGAGAGTGTCAGATCAGAGAGATTCAGCCTGTACTGACTTACCTTGCTCGTCATTCAGGTACAGAAACTCCAGCGTGCAGCGCTGAAGGACCCTGTTAAATGTGCTGTTTCCTCCAAATATCAGACAGTTGAAAAACTGCAGCAGCATTATATTTTCATCCCCTCTAAATTCAAGGTAATGTCTCTCTTCTCTCCCCATTCTCAAAGCCATTCTTGCTCCTGCTTGATGATTACGTTCCTGCCCTACTCCATCTTGTCTGACTGGTGGTTGAAGTTGCCCTTTGCTCTCATATAGTCTATATTATTACTGTGTTTGTTGATTCTTTGCAGGACAGTTACCTGGTTTATATTTTGAATGAACTGGCTGGGAATTCATTCATGATATTTTGCAGTACCTGCAACAACACTCAAAGGACAGCTCTCATGCTCCGCAACTTGGGTTTCACTGCCATACCCCTCCATGGACAGATGAGTCAGGTAGCAACCTACCCCACCTCTTGCTATGTAGTTGTACATGAAATGAGAACATCATTGTGTCATAACCAGACACCAAATTCTAGTGTACCAGTATCAGTTTTCCCAGGTGACAGTTCAATCTCCAAATCATTCTGTACGCAGAGTGGTAACAAGAATAGGTTCAGTTTCTCATTGATTGATTCTTTGACATTCAGATTGTAAACTTATTTCATTATTTTTCTTTCTGTTCTCTCAGAATAAGCGACTGGGCTCATTGAATAAGTTCAAGGCAAAGGCCCGTTCCATTCTGCTGGCTACAGATGTTGCAAGCAGAGGTCTGGACATCCCACACGTGGATGTGGTGATTAATTTTGACATTCCCACACATTCCAAGGTGAGATATTCATCTCAGTGTCCAAGGGGTCTTTTCACCTGAAGTTTAAGATTGAATACTGGAGCTCACTGCAAAAGATTTTGTCTTTTTTTTTCTGCTACGCTAACTAGAGCTCTTAGTTCACCTGTCTGAATGAAGCTGCGCCATTTCTTGTTTATGGTGACAGTGATAGCCTTGAGATTTTTATTTGGTCTTGTTTTTTGGGTACATTGGTGTATATTGCAGAGCATGGGTATGACAAATAGTGATGCTTTTTGTATGTGTTCATGGAAGGAGGGTTGAGGGGATAAATTCCAGTTTGTTACATCATACTAAAGGGAAAATATCAACTCTAATCATGGGGAACAGTCCAGTTTAAAATTATTGTCATTGTTCTTGTTGTGACTTTAAAAAAAAATCAGCAGTGGGTTTTTCTGATGTGTTTATAAGGTTTGTCACCGTGAGAGAGAAACTGACTAGGTTAGAATGCCGTGAAAATGTTCAAATTTATGAAACTGAAATAGAGACTTTACTAAACCTGAAGAGTTTCTAAAAATCTTACGACATTTGAGGATCTAGCATTATGAGATGCGAATTTCCAAGTATAGGGCATCCTCTGTTAATTCAGAGCTGCTATTAAGTAAATAATGTTGCAGAAATGTATATTGACTGTTTCCTGTAATACTTACAACGTACAAGACATTGCAAACAACTAAGAGGGACATACTCCCAGTTCTTGAAGAGCTTACATTATGAAAAAAACAAAGGCTAGATTGGGGTAGTAGACCTACTAGATTATCTAGTCTGGGATTTCTGAAGAAGTGGATCACATCTTAATAGTTGTGGATACCTCCACTTGTAATTCATAGTCTCAAACTTTTTCCCCTCTCATTTCTTGCAATCATGTAACAAACCAATGACAGGTATAGAAAAATAGTCAAAGTATTTTTATCGGCCTTACTGAAGTTTAGGAAATTAATTAGTACAATATAACCAGGAAGTGGTCTTCTGATCAGGTTGGAGATTTCAGGTCTAGTTCATTACCCCCATCTTTGTCCTTGCCCATTCAAGGTTGTCTCCCACTGTATATTGTCCAGAGTTTTTGTCTAGTATTAAATGACTCTAGTAGTGAAACTTGCATTTCCTATAGACCATTCCACAGTCCAACAGCCTTCACCCAAAAATGCCTTAATAGTTTCTTGTTTAAACCATGGTTTAATTTTTGTCCTGTGGATTGGGCTGTCTGAAAAAGAAACGAGGAGGGACACTGCTACAGCTCTATACCATAATTCAGACATGGGTTAATGCTGGGGGAAAAAATTAGAGCTGCTTTCACTATCTCCTCAGTTCTCAGGATGCTGCACCTGCTAGTGCTTTGAGCATAAGTGCAGACCACTGTTTTTCCCCTTCCTCGTGGCATCTCTCTTTTGTCATAGGGAATTGCATAGCCCCGCCCCCCACCTTGTATAACCACTTGGCCTGGGTTTGCGGGGGTTTCTGTATACTTAGCCACAGAGTGCACTTCCAGGGACTGCATTCAGGGTATGGGAAAGCACATCCTGTTGCTAATTGAAAGATTTGCTTTCAGGATTACATTCACCGTGTGGGGAGGACAGCTCGAGCTGGGCGATCTGGCAAATCCATCACTTTTGTCACTCAGTAAGTAACATCAGGGTGTTCTTGCCTCTTCCATCCTGCTGCGGAGCAAGATGCACTGTCCTGTTGTATGAGTAGGGAACATCTTTTTTTGCACTGAGGAGCATACAGAGTTCGTTGTGGTGCGTCCTGATAGGAATCATGCATGAGCGGGTGGAAGCTGTGGCCAAAAAGAACCAAAATATTTCTGGGAAGACTGATCTGAACTGGCTTTCATTCTATCAGGTATGATGTGGAACTGTTCCAGCGTATTGAACACCTCATTGGCAAGAAACTACCTGTATTCCCCACACAGGAGGAGGAAGTCATGATGCTAACAGAGCGTGTGGCAGAAGCCCAGAGATTTGCTCGTATGGTAGGTATCACTTTTTGTCCCTTGCCTCTTTCCACATTCAGAGAAAAATTCAGGGCACTGGAGACTTCCAACAATTGCTAAGCTTTTGGGCAGAGGATGTGATGATTTGGGTCACAGAGATCCCATTGAGACTGTCATCTGATGGGCTAATGGTGCCACTGAGCCTGCCTACCTACGTGCCTTCTAGGGTGTCCCTTCACCCTCTCCTGCAGAGCTAGAAGCTCTAGTGACCCCCAGTGAAGGCACAGAGTTAGGATAACAGCCTTCAGCAGGGTGACCTGGACACTGAGAACAGCTCAGCTCTGGGCAGGTTCAGTCACAGGGACTTGACACAGAATCCTTGTGCACAGCCCCAGTGGGACCAAAACCCCATCTCGTTCTGCATAACGGTTATGTGGAGTGAGCTCGTAAGATGTTTTCCCCCTTTATCAATGAAAGAGATGCACAGCTGTCGTCCACCCCAACGTAACAATTATTTACGTTGGGTTTGATTCATAAACAGAAATTTTACTAAGTATGAAAAGTAGGATTTAAGTGGTTACAAGTGATAACAGAACAAAAAAAAGTTACTAAGCTAAAATAAAACATGCCAGCTAAGCCTGATACACTGAGAAGTTGTTGCAAATCGTAATTTCTCACCTACTTCTTATTTAGAGTAAAGTTCTTCACAGGCCAGAGCTGATCTTTTTTCTGACCTGGGTCCATCAGCTTACCTCCACCCCTCTCCTGAATTCTCTTGTTTCCAGATATTTTCATGTATCCTTATGTTGGGAGCAGTTTGTGAAGCCAGCTGAAGACAATCATTGCCTGCTTCCAAGTCCTTTATATAGAATTTCCCCAAGGTGTGAAACCTTTGTTTAATCCCCACCCCCTCACATTGTGAAAAAGTATAAAATTCAAGATGGATTACAGCACCCATTGGGACATGGACACATGTCTTTGTGGGATCAAGCATAATTAAGTTTACAGGAAAAAAAGACTATTTTTAAAGATCATTATCTTGCGCATTGGACCACTAAGTTATTTGAATACCACTAATGGCCTTCATTAGCACATCTGGATGCGTAAATGGGCGTATATTACATAATACTAACTTTTATATGCAGAAATGATACATGCATGCTAATAGAATATACACATTCAAGGGATTAAAAGCTCTCAAAGGATAGGCTACATGCCCCAACTTTCGTAAAGCATATCTGATTTAACGCCTATTATCTTTTAGTATAACTTCCATTAAAAAACATGAAGGTAGAACGTCATGGGGTGGGGGCATTTGTTTTTTTTGCAGGAGTTGCGAGAGCAGGGGGAGAAAAAGAAGCGATCCCGAGATGAGGCCAATGATGACGATGACACAGAGGGAGCTACAGGCGTCAGGAACAAGGTGGCTGGTGGGAAAATGAAGAAGAGAAAAGCCCGTTAGTCAGAAGCTTCTGTCCCTTTTGAGGTGACATGGGCTGGGGAGACATGGTGTGGTAGGTATCTCCATCAAACTGCAGGCCCACAGAGCCACACTTGCAAATAGCGGGTCAGTTGGAAAGGCTTCACCCTATCCACATCTACATTGCCATCTTCAGTGGTAGACCGAATCTTCACCCTTGTGGTGTGCTGGAACCCACCTTCCTGTCAAAGGTTGGTGTCCATGCCTAATGCTGGGCTGTAAGGAGGAGTCATCTTTGGCAGCTGGACTGTCCCCTGGACCTGGAAGCAGCAGACTCTGGAAACACCCATTTTTGTAGGAGTCAAAGGGAAGATGTTGGTATATGGACAACCCCTCTCCACCATTCATGCTGCAGCCTGTTACCACTCACTGTCCAAACCTCAGTGAATGCTTCTTATAGGACAATTGAAAGAAGAAATCTGAAAAGCAGCTTAAGTTTTCTATCTTACGTATGTGGTGCTCCACGGTGGCATCAAAAACTCCAAATACATTTTGCTTAACCACAGATCAGTTTGGCTTCCTATGTATTTTAACCTGTACCACTCAGGCAACTTTCTAAGTTAACAGGTTTTGAGTTTTACTCACATTTAAGTCAGCATCTTCTCCACTTACACCTTTACTGTGAAGTCAGTCACAATACCCAGCATATGCTATCACCAAGCTTTCTATGGCAGCCTTATGATGTTCCAGATGTTTGTAACTTCATATGGACAACCCATGCTGGAGGAGACATGTCAAGAAGTGAGAGTTTGGCAGGGAACAGGCACAGAGCTTAAATATATGGCTTTCAGTAACTCCTGTACTACCTGCAAGCTAACACTAGGGGACATTGTTACACAGTCAAGCAGTACGGCTATGTATGCTAAGGGAATAGTAGTAATGGGTTATCAAATGTTCTATTTCTGGCTCTTCCTCTTCAATCCCAGTAGTGCTTCCTCTTTGTATTGCTTCTGAACATAGTAGAACTTAAGAAGCAAGAGACGCTTTGAAAAAAGAAGAATGAATTCAACTTCTTTTTTCAATACATCAGCAGTCTGGTTCTAATGACTACAGGTAGGAAACCAATGCTAGTATGGCCTATATGGGTATGCTTCAACTACTTTCTAAAGCAGCATGTCTTTTTTCTTTTTTTTTTTTTTTTTTAACATTTTAAAAATTCTGAAACGCTGATATCAGGATGAATTTGTTCATGTCCAAAGATGACAAATAATTTAGGAAGGCCTGTGCAGTGCACTGTAACCTTATCAAAAGCCAGTGGTGTTTTTAACTTCCCTGTGAAAGTTCGAGTTCAACGTATTCCCACAAAATTTCAGTTTTACATTAAGGTGCCACAGGGCTCCTTGTTTTTAAAGACTAACAAATGTACACTCATCCCTCATTAAACAAGTGCTTTACTTAAGAGTACTCACTTAAACGAGGGACACACATACTTACCTTTGTTCGCTCTGAGTGAACTCCCCCCGCTAATACGAGCCTTCTTCCCGCCCCATGGCTCAAACCCGCTGCAGCCTGACCACCCCCACCAGCCCCATGACCCCAACCAGCTGCAGCCAGACGCGCCCCCCCCCCCCCCCCCCCGCCCTGCAATCCCCACCCACGGCAGCCTGTCCCTGCAGCAGCTTGGCCCTCTGCCGCTGGCCCTGTGGCCCCAACCTGCAGCAGCCTGACACCTCTGCCGGCCCCGCAGCAGCCTGACACCCCCATCCTCTGCTGGCCCCGCGGCAGCCTGACCCCGCATCTAAGCTGGCCCCGCAGCAGCCTAACCCCCGCCCGCCCTCTGCTGGCCCATGGCAGCTTGCCTCCCCCACTGTCCTCCAGTAGCCCACAGCAGCCTGACTCCCCACACCTCCGCTGGCCCTGTGGCAGCTTGACCCCCCGTCCTCCACCGGCCCCGCAGCAGCTTGACCCCTCCTGCCTTCGGCCAGCTCTGCAGCAGCCTGACTCACACCCACTGGCCCGGTAGACCTAACCCGCTGCAGCCTGACCCCCATGTCTCCCACTGGACCACACATCCAACCTTCAGCAGTCTGAATCCCCCACCCACCCCACAGACCCAACCGGTCACCAGGTTTTAATCCTCCCTCCCACTCATGGCCCCAAACTGCCCCCAGCCTTTAACCTTTTCCAGCCCCACAAGCCAAGGTTTGCTTACCTTTCAAAAGCAGCGCCACCTGCTGCCACGCCTTCCCCAGCTCTAGGAACCAATCAGAGACACTTATGTGTATTTTAATGAGAATTTCGTGTCCCTCTTACGAGTTTTTGCCTTCAAGCACAAAGTTGGGAAACAATTGTGCTCATAGAGCAAGAGATGAGTGTATTAGGCGCCAGCTTTTGTGGGCTATAGCTTGTCATGCATCTGACAAAGTGAGCTGCAGCCCACGAAAGCTTATGCTCTAATATATTTGTTAGTCTTTAAGGTATCACGGTGCTCCTTGTTGTTTTTGGTGAAACGGACTAACACAACTAGCTCTCTGAAACATATCAAGTTACACTGTGACACTTCCCAACAATACTACTTTCAAATAATTGCTCTGTTGCTTATAATATAAACATATGCCTGGAGTGATACATAACCTTGAGTGCCTTACCAGCTATTTATCCTGGTAATTACCAGTAGCAACTAACTCACAGCAAACCTCTAATACAGCTTTAAATAGATGTACAGCACCAAGTTCTTGAGTCTACTCCCTCCCAGAACGGTTGAGTTTTATCACTTGCTTGAAGTCAGTGGAAGTATGAGAACTTGTGATTGATCAGGGCTGTCCATAAATGCAATATGTGATTGTAAAGGAGAGTTTGCACTTTTCCAATGGGGCTTGAAGCACTTGCCTCTGTCTCAGGAATAGCTCAATATACTGAATTTTAAATCTGTGATCTACTGTAAAAAATTTACCTAAAACTGTATTTTTACTACTTACATGGTCCTTAATTAAAAACTTTCTGGTGTTCAGTAGTAACAGAGAGAAAGTTGTGCTAGTTTATATACTGTCAAAACAAAAGAGCAGTCAAGTAGTACTTTAAAGACTAACAAAATAGATTAGGTGAGCTTTTGTGGGACAGACCCACATCTTCAGTCTGTTCTGGTCTGGCTATGGTCTGAAGACGTGGGTCTGTCCCACAAAAGCTCGCCTAATAAATTTTCTGTTTGTCTTTAAAGTTCTATTTGACTGCTTTTTTTCTGGTGTTCAGGTACTGCAGTGATACAGTTGATCTTCACAGCACCTGTGAAGTAGGAAAGGGTTCTTATCCTCATTATCCAGCAGGAGTAAGGGCTTGTCTACAGGAATTACTAGCCTTCAGGCAGCAGGATGAGATTCTACTGCCCCATCAGCCTGCTACAGTCTGTGGTTACCCTGCGGGCTGTGGAGACAGCTTGTCACAGTACTTTGGTTTGGTAGTGCTTGTTGAGAAAGCACAACAGCAAGTATTTGCAAGGTGTAGAAGAACAGGCAGCCAGATAGTTGCTGTCCCACTCTGTGTGGTGAGGGACCCTGAATGGTGGTTGGCACGAAGTTGCATAGAAATTGGGTGGTGGAACAGGCCATAAGCATATGCTAGCACTCTAATCACAAGATGACCCTTCCCCTTTAAAGGCTTAAACCCCCAGCTTTATAGCTGGAGGGATGGATTTCTTTTAAGCAACTTCTTAAAAGCTAGACTGTACCTGGTATGTAAAGTGTGTTTGGTTTTGGTCTTTTTTGTGTGTGTGTGGGCGGGTGGGCTCATAGTGAGCTACAGATCTAGTAGTATCACTTGCGATTACCACAGCCAAATGCCTGCTGATTAGCATGGTTGTCATGGTGGTTGCATAATCCTCTTATCACCCATTTTTAATGGTGGTAGGTGTGTGGAAGGACAAGCCAAGGAGAGTGTTTCTCTTCTGGTTGTTAACAACAGCAGTGCCCTTATGAAAATCCTGTTTTCATGGCTCTGTGTTCCCACCACTGTGAGGCATTTTGTTTGAATTATTGCATTTTTGTTTGAATTATTCCCTTCCCCTGCTCCGTTCCTACTGCTGCCGCTTCTTTACAGAGCCAGTGTTTAAAATGCTGCTTCCTGACCTGTCTGAGGGGAGGGAGCAAAAGTCAGGTAGTTGGGGCGGGGGGACAAGAGCTGTAGGACTCTAAATCCACTTATTCCCCTACTGAAAGTGTCCTTAAAATCTACATTCTCTTTCTACAGTGATCTCTCACACAATTATTTGTAAGATCAAATAGCTCAGAGGCACAAATGCTGAGGGGCCATCTCAGTCCTACAGCACCACCAATTGGTGCCTCCCCCACCCACTCTGAGCGGTATGTAGCCTTCCAGCAAGTGACGGGAGTAAGCTGGAAATAGATGCACAGAATAAAGGGCGGGGGGGGATGAAAAGGGAGAGGAAACATTTGGAGTTTGGCATCTGTGTTGGGGCAGGGTGATTGCGTGGACAGGAGTGTGTGTGTTTATCCACCAATGAGTAAGGGGGTTCTTAACAAAAAGGAGGGGAGCTGCTCTCTGAAGGCGTTCCTCCACACCTGTACAAGTGACCTCTGCAGTGGCTTGGGAGAGCAGAAGCTAAGCAGGTTTGGCCCCGATGCTCAATATGTAATGGACATGTCTACGTAACAGTTACTTTCCAGCCATGGGTGCTCGTGACAACTGATTCAGGCTTGTGGGATTTGGGCTGTGGGTCTGTAAAATTGCAGTGTAGGCAGTGGGGGTTAGCACAGGAACCCGAACTGTGGAAAGCTTATCCCCTCCTGGGGTCAAAGCTCAGGCTTCAGCCTTAGCCTGAATGTCTGTCTATACTACAGTTTTACAGCCTGACCCCAGAAGGTCTGAGTCACTGTCACAGGCCAGCCATAAGTGTTTAACTGCTGCTTACGTCCCCTCAAAGGTCTCCAAGGCACGCGCTTGTGTAGCTGAGAGGGGGGTTGGTGATTCAGTGCATGGCAAGCTTGTGTCTGAGTCAGAACGGGGCAAGTGTTGCAGTATGGATTAAAGGGCACTATGATACTTGAGTTGGGCATGGGGACAGCAGTGCCTTTTGACAAAAACCACACCTCAAGAAGCAGTGGGGGTGAAGGGCAAGCCAGAGCACAGGCCTCTTCCTATGGGCATTATCTGCTTTGCTCCCGAACAGAGGTTTGTGACTCTCAAATTCTGCCTTGCCTGTGAACTGACAATCCAAGATGCTGTTTCCTAGATGCTTAATAATTATAGGGTGAATGTGAGCAAAGGGAGGCTCACATTTCAGAGAAAGTAAAACCACTCCTCGTGAGGGAATGCAGGGTGTTTCCTAGCAGAGAGGAGTGTTCCTCAGGTATTGACGGAATGATGTGAGCTAGCACTAGAAAACTAAAGTACTTGTCCCACTCACATTCCTCCTCGTGCCTCACCCACCCAAGTTTTATGTGTTAATTTCAGCTAAAAATATCACACCGGCTTGGAATACTGGGAAATAGTTTCTTTGGTATGATTGTGCCAAGAGAGTAGGGTTAAGGGTATGGGAAACAGGGTGTAGGGAAACATAGGGTCCTAATACTCATAGGCTACATCTACGCTACAGTGATCTGTTGACCGAAGTTAACTGTCAGAATGGATCTTCCTGCAAAACTTTGGTCAACAGATCACATCCACACAGAAAAGTGGGTCAAAAGAGCGCTGCTCTCTGTTAACAGAGAGCAGCCACCCTGCCTAGCTCCTCTGTCAACAGAAGGGCCAGCTGGAAGCTCAAGAAGGAGGACTACCTGGTGAACCGGAAGCCCTGTCTGTCGACTTGCAGAGGCTCCAGGGGGCCCTCTGGCTTTCTTGTCAACAGAGACTGTCAACAAAGGTGTTATTCCTCATTGCAGAGAGGCAGAACGCTGTCAGCTGAAGTGCTGAGTTTTGTCAACAGACTGTCGACAAAACGCATGTTATGTGTAGCTGTTTTCTGTGAGTTTTGTGGACAAAACTCTCTGGTGGCCATACTGTCTAAGAGGGTAGAGTGCTAACACCACCCAGCCAAACGCTTATATGTGGCTTCATAAATATAAGTGGGAGACATCTTTCTGCAGGGGGAGTAGCTTATGTCGGTTTAACTACAGAGTAGCCCACACTTAAATTTTAATTCTGCTGATACAACTGACATGCTCCACCAACTTATCTCTACTTCCACAAGCGACATACCATTAGCAGCTTTCAGAAGTGCAATAAACACAAGTCCTCCTGGTGAAAACACACACTGCCAACAGGAGGAATGAGTGCAGATACACACAAGCAATGGCGTTATTGTGGCAACTGTATGGTGGTGTAAATTAGGTCAACTTAATTTTGTAGTGTATCCATGGCCTCAGTCCTGGGCAGAGATTATCAGTAAGGTAACCAAGAAGTACTAATTTTGAGGAGTCATTAGAGTCCAGCACCTTGTTCCTGGTAGGTGGTAAATTAAATTATTCAGGGTTACAGTTCAGATGAGGAGTATGGTTTGCTGCAATGTAGGGCTGTAGGATATATTTGACAATGGGTACATTGTAGTAAAGGGGTGGGGTTTGAAGGTGATCAAGCAATAGATTGGACTGGTTTATAAAGTGATGGCAGGCTGCCCAGGGCCCCTTTAGTGCATAAATTGAAATCAATTTCCATTTGGATGTCCCTCTATCTGCTGTGTAATGGGTGGTATGGCCTTAAAATGGAGAGGAATCTTGTCTTTTCAACACCCTATTGTTAATGGAGGGAGGCAACCTAAAAAGTTTAGTTCCTTTTGCTGGAGCCTAGGACCAACTGACCAGAGGGCTTGGAACTTGAGTTGCCTTGACTAGATCCCTAGGGTAAATCTGGTGAACTTGTAACCTTGTCAGATTTCACAGAAACAGAGTATGCAATGCTGTGGAGAAAGCACCAGCACCAGCTTTACTACCACTGACTTAAATGTAATTTAGGAGCTAAACTGGGCAGTTTTCTACCACTACCACTAGCTGGTAGTATACAGTAAGTATTGGGAAGAGGTCCAATTCTGGAGGAACCTCCCAGAATAACAAATGATACCGAATCTGGAGGGACTAATTTATGAAGTGAGACTGAAATAACTGAATATAGTGTAGCCAAATAGCTATATTATATCGTATATTATATAGTAATTGCTTACAAGTATTTTGAAGGACGCAAGCACTAAGGGAGGAATGGTCAAGATTTGCGCTTGGTGACTTATATAAGAGAAACAAGTATATGCAAACATTTGTTCCAAGCAAATTTTTGTCTTTACTGGAGCTGTAATTTGACTGCTTTTTGCAAACATTTGAGTGAGTGATTCATTCTTGCAAACATTGTGTACAGCAAAAAAAATTTCATGCATGTGCACATAAACTTAACCCCAAATTCCACATAAAAGCCAGAAGTGTGTGTTTGAGGATTCTGAAATCAGACTTTTCCTCCCGTTGATAAGCTTCTCATCAGCAGAAATTACCACAGTGTGAGTTTAGGTGGCTAGCCATGCTCCAAGAGTAGCAAGATGCACTCGTTTACAAGCAACCCAGAGACTGAATCATGTCCCTAGAATGGGTTTGCACGTGCATGGAGTGAGGAAGAAAGGGCGATATCTGTTCATGTTCTATGTAAAATGAAACATGAAGCTTTAACAAAGTAGTAAAGCAAAGCCTTCTTGAAGGCCTCCTCCAAGCAGCCTCCTTCCCTTCCTTCTACTGCTTTCCTTTACCACTTACAGTGGATGTTGGTTTGAGGCAGCATCCTTTCCAGACACGCTGTCTGAAAACCTTTCTCCTGCTCAAAGCCCTTCAGTAGCTTTTCTCTCACAACTTTCAGGCAGTTTAAGTAGTGATGGCAGGATTTATCTTTCATTTATTTTTTTTCTTGGGCTGTAGAGAGGCCCAACGAGCCTAGTGTGCTAGAAAGGCTTTAAATGGAGTAACCAATAAGCTTCAGTTAGGAACTAGGTTCTGAGTGGAGAAAATAAGCTCCCACCCATCAGGTGTTTGGCTTTGAGCCTTCCTTCCATTAAGCAATGAGAGAAATGTACGAGAACCTTGGACCACTTTGTAAGCCTTCAAGAAAGCAAGTGGAGGAATGTTAGGTTACACCAGGGAAATGTGATTATTGGTGTGTCCCAATCAATGTATATAGTTCAGTTTCACGTAGAGCACAATAACCATTTATTTGTAATAGGTTTTTGCCATACTCTTTCTGGCATAGGTGTTTTCCTTCTATAATACACATACATAATATTTACTTCTACTCTTCCTTAATCTTTTTATAGCATCTCAGATTGAAGGGTTGGTGCCGTTGCCAACGTTATCTTTTAATGTGTAACTTTGTTACGTGACAGATGGGAGTCAATAACATTAGGAGGATTGCACATACACTGCGCTGCCCTCACACATGAGAGAGTAGGAAGGTAACTACCAGAACATAAATGTCACCGTGCTGGTTGTACCAATGGTCCACTGAGCCCAGTATCCTGCTTCTGACAGTGGCCAATACCAGAGCTTTAGGGAGAACACAAAACAAAGCAATTTTGAAATGATTCACGTCTGTCTTCCAATCCTGGCTTCTGGCAGTCAGAGGCTGAGAGCTGTTCTGAGCATGGGATTGCATCACTGACCAGAATGGCTACTTCTCTAAGAACTTTTCCAGTTCTTTTCATGCATTGGGGAGGGGGGGTGGCGGTGGGGGGGCGGAATTCTTTGTATTACACCTGATGTCTGTTTATTCCATTGGATGACCCCTGATTTCTGCATTATCCAAAAGAACACTGATTTCCCTTCTAGATGGGTTAGACACTCAATCCCCTCTGGGTCCCAGCCCCTCTTCTACCCGCACCCTGCTCCATCTCCACACTTTACCTCAAGACTCTATCTCTTGCCTGCCTCTTTCTCCCTGTTCCCAGCCCACTCCATCCCACTGTTCTCCCTATCCCCTAATCTAGGCACCACAGAGCAGCTGTTCAGAGTGAGGCAGAGGCACTAGGAGGGCAGGGCAAGGCAGGAGTTGTGTATGGGGCTGCTGGCAGGTTGGAGGCATTGGGCAGAGGGGAGGCTCTTAGCTGCTGGTGGGGACTAAGCACTCACCAATTTTTCGGCATGGGTGCTCCATCCCCAGAGCATCCGTGGGGTTGGCACCTGTGGTACGTAACGTTTCTCTGTTCATTTATGCAGTGGTGGTGTAACCATGTTAGTACCAATACGTTAAGAAAATGGGTGAGGCAATATCTTTTATTAAACTAATCTGGTGCTGGAGCCTGGTGTACGCTACATTGTTAGGTTGATGCAAAGTAGCTCACATCAGCACTTAAATTTGCATGATGTAAGTGCTCCACTACTCTGACTTAATAACACCATCTCCCCAAGAAGCACAGAAGTGGAGTCAATGTAATCGGGCCAATGCAGTTCCAGTCTCAACACTGGTATTTATCCTGATTGTATTAGCCTCCAAGGGCTTGCCCGCCCCCGCCCCTCCCCCTTTTTTGAAATTTCGTTTTCTGGTTGCCCATCTTGGTGAGCACATCAGGTCATTCTTTATTGTTGAATGGCCGCCCAGCAGACCATGCTAGCTACATCCTTCAGACATGCTTCTGCTTGGAGTACAAAGTAGGTGTTCCATCTCCTTGGCTTCTGAGAGAAGCTATGCAGACACAGCTCCAATCCAGCTGTAGAAACACAGACATGCACAAGCAAAGAAGGGCTACAAGAAGGTCCAGCTCCTGTGTTGCTTAAAAGCCAAGAAGCAGCAGTACGCATGCCAGAAGGCCAGAGAGGCCAATAATAGATCTGGTGTGGAGCCACACACTTGCCACTTACAGAGAGCTGGGTGCCATCCTCACTGGAGATCCAACCCTCCCCCACCCCAGCCCCTAGAACATCATGGATACTTCCAAGGAGCCTGAGTCTCAGTCTCTCGCTGTGAATAGCATGAAGTAGGAGATGCATGAGGAAAAGGATGTGTATGGGGGTCAACTGGGTGGTGAGCTGGGCCGCAACTCCACAGTCAAGCACAAGCAAGCTTGGTGCCAGGGAAGGAATCTCTAATAAGCATGCTGTTTTCTGTGAAATGACAGCGATGGCACACCCAATATAGCAGGACATATCTTTCCATTTGCCTGTTTTTTTTAATTGTGCTAGAAGAGGTAGTGGGACACCCCAGAAAGGCAGCCTTGCTGTCAGTTTTTCATTACCCTAGAGTTAGGCAACGGGAGTGCCCATTGAGCCATTTGCATATGTGCACCAGGATGTCCTGTGGATCCTCTGCAGAGATCTCAGTGAAACTTTCATGGAGGTAATCTACTGTCTTCTGCTGAAGGTTTCAAGTGAGGGCTGCCTTCTTTCTTCATCCTTGGTAGGACATTTGGTGATTACTTCAGAAGGCACCATTGCACTGCATAGGCAGCATATGGTCATCAGGACACCAGTACCAGCTATGAGCTCTATGCCTCTGCTACCGTCAAGAGCAAAATATCTACTAAAATCACCCCCTGTGAGAAATGGTGCCAACATTCAGTTCCATTGGACTATACAACTAGAATGGTGCAAGTGACCTATTACCTTTTATGCCCTAAATCCCTGGAGCAACTGGGGCTGTGACTGGCCACCATTGCTCTATCAGTTCCTAGCAGATGTGAAAATGGAGTGCTTACAAGTTTTAGGGAGCAAGGGGAGTGAATTCAGCACCTTAAATGTCAGTCTCCATCAACAAGAAGTCCTGTGGCACCTTATAGACTAACAGATATTTTGGAACATAAGCTTTCCTGGGCAAAGACTCACTTAGTCAGATGCATGAGTGAGGGGGTTTCAGAGGAGGATTTAAAGAGGGGGTCTCAGTAAAGGGGAGGGCCAGAGCTGACAAGGTCTATTCAGTCAGGGTAGATATGGCCCATTATCAGCAGCTAATGTGGAGTTGTGAACATCAAGAGAGGAGAAAACAAGTCCGGGGACGTGGCCTCCTTGTCAGATGCTAATGTAGAGGTGTGACCATCAAGAGCGGAGAAACTGCTTTTGTAATGGGCCAATCACTCCCACTCTTTGTTCTATCCTTGGCTGATGGAGTCAAATTTACAAATGAATTGCAGCTCAGAAATTTCTTTTTTTTAAGACTGCTACTTTTAAATCTGTTACTGAGTGTCCAGGGAGATTAAAATCTTCTCCTACAGGTTTTTGCATGTTCCTGTTCCTGATGTCTGATTTATGTCCATTTATTCTTTTACGTAGAGACTGTCCAGTCTGGCCAATGTAAATTGCAGTGGGGCATTGCTGGCACATGATGGCATATATCATATTAGTAGATGGGCAGGTGAAAGAGCCCCTGATGGTAGGGTTGATGTTAGGTCCTGTGATGATAACGCTGGTGTAGATATGTGAGCAGAGTTGGCAGTGAGGTTTGTTGCAGGGATTGGTTCCAGGTTTAGAGTTACTGTGTTGTGGTCTATAGTTGCTGGTGAGAATTTTGTTTAAGGTTGGCAGGCTGTCTGCAGGCGAGGACAGGCCTGCCTCCCATGTCTGAGAGAGTGAAGGATCATTGTCCAGGATGGGTTGCAGATCACTGATGATGCATTGGAGAGGTTTTAGCTGGAGGCTGTATGTGATGACCAGTGGTGTTCTCTTGTTTTCCTTGTTGGGCCTATCTTGTAGCAAGTGGCTTCTGAGTACACATCTGGCTCCATCAGTCTATTTCTTCACTTCCTTAGGTGGGTATTGTAGTTTCAGGAAAGCTTGGTAAAGGTCTTGTAGATGTTTGTCTGTGTCTGAGGAATTGGAGCAAATATGGTTGTAACTTAGTGCCTGGCTGTGTACAATGGATTGTGTAGTGTGCCCTGGATGGAAGATGGAGGCATGTAGATAAGCACAGCGGTCTGTGGATTTTCGGTAGTATTTATGTGACCACCACTTATTTGCACAGTAGTGTCCAGGAAGTGGATCTCTTGTGTGGACTGGTCCAGGCCAGCGTTGATGGTGGGGTAGAAATGGTTGTAATCACGGTGGAGCTCTTCAAGAGCTTCTTTCCCATGGGTCCAGGTGATGATGTCATCAATGTAGCACAAGTTGAGGAGGGGCACTAGGGAAGGACAACTGAGGAAGCATTGTCCCAGGTCAGCCATAAAAATGTTGGCATATTGTGGGGCCATGCGGGTGCCCATAGCAGTGCCACTGATTGAAGGTATAAACTGTCCTCAGCTCTGAAATAGTTGAGTGAGGACAAAGTTCCGCCACCATTTGTGCCTCAGTCTCGTCAGGGATAATGTTCCTAACAGCTTGAAGTCCATCGTCATGTGGGATATTGGTGTAAAGGGCCTCTACATCCATTGTGACCAAGATGGTGTTTTCAGGAAGGCCACCAATGAATTGTAGTTTCCTAAGGAAGTCCGGTATCTTGAAGAAATCTGTGAGTGCTGGTAGCAGACCCTAGCTTTCTTCAACATATCACTGACTTCCTTAGGAAACTACAATTCATTTGTGACCTTCCTTGTTGTTTTTGAAGATACAGACTAACTCGACTACCTCTGTGATACTAGGGTGTGCATCATGAGAATACTGACAATGGTACCTCAGCATATTGTATCTTCAGTAGCTGCCATTGCCATTGCCAAGGTCTCTCCCTCCATGCCTGTGGAATGTTGGAGCCAGAGCAGGAGGGGGAAAAAAAACAAGAGGAATGGGGATGACATATTCCAGGAGATTCTGCAAGCCAGCATTGTATCAGCAAATGAGCACAGGCAATGGAGGAATATCCTTGAAGACACCATAGCCAAGGATAGAGTAGAGAGGTGAAAGGAACTGGAAAAGGAGAACTTGTAGCAGGAGATGCTTGCATTTCTTAAACAGCAAACAATGCTTCTGCAGACTTTAGACCAGCATGTTCAATTATCCCATGCTTGCCTCCCTCTATCCCATTGGAAACTCTGCTGAGCTCACACAAAATCACCCTTCACATTCCTCTTGGCATTGGAATTCAGCATATTATCCCCATGATTCCACCCCATGGGCCATTAAAGAAAATAAGGCAGACATACTAACCTATGAAAGACACGGTTGGCGTGTGTGTCTTTGAAAAGTATATAACTATTTTTTTTCTTTGCCCTTTAAGCTTTGTTCCCTTAATAAATTAAGTGCTAGATTATTTTATTTGTCTGGGTCACGTTACAGAATAAAATTCTATTTTTTGGAATATAATGCATCTTCATTAGTTTACAGCAAATGGTGGCTGGTGCTGAGAAGGTTTGAGGGAAATTAATTCCATGTTGCTGCACCCCTAACCTCATTCACAAACAATATTAGAGGCTGAATTGACACTGTTAGATTCCTACATACACCCCACTCATGACAAGATTCAATGCAGACTTCGAAAGATAAGGGTGAAATAGAACACGCTACAGTAACACACACTAAGGCTTGCTATTAAAATAGTCTTTCGTAGCCTCTCTGAGCCATAAAGCTCTGCACTGAGCTCTTATATTTCTTCTGTCTGGCTGTTCAAATTCAGCAAACTCCTCCACTTCCACACCAGTAGAAACCTTTCTCCTTTTATATCACAGATGTTATGGAGGACACAGCAGATAGCTGTAACCCTGGGGATATTTTTCTCACTGAGGTCCACTGTTATAAGAAAACACCAATGATAACACTTTAGAGGACCAAAGGTACAATCCACTGTCATTCTGTTCCTAACAAGCTTGTCATATAATCACTTGATGGTGCTGTTGAGGCAACTAGCATACAGATTCATGAGTGTTGGGATTTACTTAGCAGCACAGCATCTGCTGTTGGCTGTCGCAGGGATTACCTCTGCTAGCCCATGCACCTCTCTCCTGGTCGTACCACACCTACTATTTTGGCTCCCAACCCAACAATCCTCTGCATTGCAGCCTTCTGCTGCACCTCAAATTCCTCTTTTTGCTGGTATGTCTTCCTGGGATACTTCCCCCTGGTCCCATCACATTCTTCTCCCTTCCTTATGACATGCAACTGCCCATTCTCAGCACTCGGCCAGGAGCTCTCATCATCCCAATAGCAGTTGAGCTGTCAAAGGTACGGTAGCTCTGCCAACCCAGTGTGGATCACACAGGGGTATATGTATTCCTGGGAGGTAGGTCGAGGTCTTCTGGAGGTACATCCCATCCTCTAGATATTTGCCTAGTTTTACCACCGGCTACATGAAAAGCACTAGCAAAGTCAGTGCAAACTAAAGTTTCATGCAATGACTTATTTATACTCCTCAATACACTAGACACTGAAATGTAAAGACAATATTTATAGTCCAATGGAGTTTTCATAATTATGTGGTGAAACTTAGAAAGTCAGCAATAGCTTGCTGTCACATTTTTATGTATTATTTTGTAAGCAAGTAGTTTCTAAGTGAAGTGAAATGAGAGGGTAGACAAGATTAGGGTACTAAAAGGAACATAGGTATCTGGAAAGGTTGAGAGTCACTGTGTCAGCCTCCTGAAGAAGCAGTCTTCCTTCCTTGAACTCTTAACAATGACTGATGCTGCAGGGTCTTTTTATACAGGCCTGTTAAGCCCTGACTGGCTGCTTCTTGGTCGGCGCTCCATTAACCCTTTCACTACCAGTATGGAGTAAACATCCCATCACAATGTGCCATCGGAGCAAGAGGTTGTGTTGCCCTGGCTCACTATTGGAATTTCAGTATTCCCAGTGGTAATCTGCTGGTTGGGAAGTAAGGTTCCTGCTTGCAGCTTTCTGAACTGTTCTGTGTTCTTAGGGAACTATGTGTCATGCACCTCCCCTGGCCAGTGCACACCGATTTCTGTAAAGCATCCCTGGTGATCCACCAACACTTGCAATAATATGGGAAAGTTGCCTCTCCAGTTGATGTACTCTGTGACAAGGTGGTCTGGTGCTAAAATAGGGATAGGCATGCTCTCTGTCCTCCCCATTACACTTTGAAGGCCCCATTGCCACCAAAGCACCCACTATATGCTGCACATAAGTCAGAGTCACAGTCCTGCATTCCAGGAGGCAATTAATGGCCTTAAATGCTTGCATCACAGACCCCAGCAGTGGATTTGCTGACTTCAAAATGATTCCTAACCGAAGAGTAACAATCTGGTGTTGCAGGTTTCCACAGTGTAATTGCCACTCGCTTCTCATCTGTCAGTGCAGCTCATTTTGGTGTCCCCACAATGGAGGGCCAGGGTGAGCTGAATGCACAGAGTCAGGACAGTGTCTTTGCACTTCCAGAAGTTCTGTAGCCATGACCAGTCATCCCAAACCTTCATGGCAGTGAGATTCCACCAGTCAGTGCTTGTTTCCTGGGCCTTAGAATGCCACCAACAACTTTGAATTGTCTCTTTTTTCTTCCACAATAATCAAGCTGCTAAGGAATTGTCATGTTCCATGGGGTTGCTCTTGGGGTTTTGGAAATACTGCAGGGTCAGGCATCTAGCGCTTCCAATGCTCATGACAGTAGTGCAGAGCTGTGCAGGTTTCACACTTCTGTCAGAGCTGGAGCACAGTGAAGAGGGAGATGAAGGTTTGTGGGAGTTCAAAAAGAAGGCTTGAAATATTGTGAGCTGCAAATGAAATTATTGGGTGAAGAACACAGTAGAGGTTGAAACTCTTTTATCCAGCATGCTCTCATCTGGCAACTTCTCTCATCCAGTAGGACAATGGATGTTGCTGGACTAGAGAGCAGCTGCAGTACACCAGCCAGGGGAACCCTGATAGTCCTGTGGTGGGAAGCCAGCTAGGGCACAGAGCCTTGCCAGCAGCCTTAGCCATAGGGACCCCTGCTGCACAGAGGGAGCCCAGCAGCCATGGAGAGGAACCCGGCAGGAGTCGGGGTCACACCTCCAGGCAGCCTAACCTCTCCTCATCTGGCAAATCCCCTCGTCCAGGACCAGTCAGGTCCCAAGGGTGCCAGACAAGGGAGGTACAACCTGTATTAGAAGAAGTTGACCCCATCTCCCAGTCACCCCCGTGCAACTAATTTTGGGCCTATCGGGCATCACAAGAACTTCCTGAAAGACCCCGTGTTGGAAGGTGGTGAGTTGCACAGTGGAATATCTACCCAAACATAGGTCAATGCATTTATCTAAGTATTCCTGATGAGAGCACACACTATTGACACAAGGTGCCAGCTGCAAACATACAAGTGATTTAATAACTGTGCAGCTGTATGCTGATGTGATATAGGTCAACATAATTTTGTAATGTAGATACAGCCTGAGAGAGAGAAGCTTTTGAGCTTACAGAAGAACTCTTTTGGGGGGAGAAACATAGTGAGGCCAGGTCTACGCTACACACTTACTTCAGTATAACTGCACATAAGAACATAAGAATGGCCATACTGGGTCAGACCAAAGGTCCATCCAGACCAGTATCCCGTCTGTCGACAGTGGCCAATGCCAGGTGCCCCAGAGAAGGAGAACAGAAGACAATGCTCAAGTGATTTATCTCCTGCCATCCAGCTCCTGCCCCTGTACTGAAGGCTAGGGCACCATACTTTACCCCTGGCTAATAGCCATTTATGGACCTAACCTGCAAAAATTTATCGAGCTCTTTTTTAAACCCTAATAGAGTCCTGGCCTTCACAGCCTCCTCCGGCAAGGAGTTCCACAGGTTGACTGTGCGCTGTGTGAAGAAAAATTTCCTTCTATTAGTTTTGAACCTACTACCCATCACTTTCATTTGGTGTCCCCTAGTTCTTGTATTATGGGAAAAGGTAAATAATTTTTCTATATTCACTTTCTCCACACCATTCATGATTTTATATACCTCTATCATATTGCCCCTCAATCGCCTCTTTTCCAGACTGAAAAGTCCCAGTCTCTCTAGGCTCTCCCCATATGGGACCCGTTCCAAACCCCTAATCATCTCAGTCGCCCTTTTCTGAACCTTTCCTAATGCCAATATATCTTTTTTGAGGTGAGGAGACCACATCTGCATGCAGTACTCAAGATGTGGGCGTACCATAGTTTTATATAGGGGAAGTATGATATCTTTTGTCTTATTATCTATCCCTTTTTTAATAATTCCTAACATCCTATTTGCTTTACTAACTGCTGCTGCACACTGTGTGGATGTCTTCAGAGAACTATCCACTATAACTCCAAGATCCCTTTCCTGATCTGTTGTAGCTAAGTTTGACCCCATCATGTTGTACGTGTAATTTGGGTTGTTTTTTCCAATGTGCATTACCTTACACTTACCCAGATTAAATTTCATTTGCCATTTTGCTGCCCAATCACTCAGTTTGCTGAGATCTTTTTGTAGTTCTTCACAATCCCTTTTGGTTTTGACTGTCCTGAACAACTTGGTGTCATCTGCAAACTTTGCCACCTCACTGCTTACCTCATTTTCTAGATCATTGATGAACAAGTTGAACAGGATCGGTCCCAGGACTGACCCCTGGGGAACACCACTAGTTACCCCCCTCCATTGTGAAAATTTACCATTTATTCCAACCCTTTGTTTTCTGTCTTTTAACCAATTCCCGATCCATGAAAGGATCTTTCCTCCTATCCCATGACCGCCTAATTTACATAAAAGCCTTTGGTATGGGACCGTGTCAAAGGCTTTCTGGAAATCTAGGTATATTATGTCCACTGGGTGCCAGCTGGTCTCAGCCAGGGGTACCCACAGTCCTGCGGGTACAGAGGTACATCCGCTCCTTTAGATAGTCACCAAGTTTTACAACAGGCTGTAAAAGAAGTCACTATAAACAAATTTGATGCTGGCAATGATTTGTTCATGCTACAGGTTGCACCTCCCAAAACTGGCTCTTTCTGGTCTGGCAGAGGTATGACAGACCAGGGAGGTGCAACCTGTACTCCATGAACTATACACTGAACTGCACATGCAATATTTATTCCAGCTGGTTTATTTTATAATTAAACAATAAAAATGAGAATGATACCATTTTTCAGCAACACTCTGGCTGTGACACTTCAGTATTTTTGTAAACTAGTAGTTTTTTAAGTGAGGTGAAACTTGCGGTATGTAGGACAAACCAGCCTTTTGAACGGGCTACAATAGGTTGAGAGCCATTAAACCATGCCACTGAAGCGTGTGAAAAAACACACGGGAGAGCGACGTAGTTACCCTGACCTTAACTCTGAGTGTAGATTGTGCTACACCTCTCACAGAGATAAGAGTAACTCAGCCAACAGGAAGTTCTCTCTCATATTGGCTTATAGCATCTTTATCAAATGCTTCACAGGTATAGCTGCACTGAGCTCTAACCTCAGTGTCAGAGCTAAATACAAAGTGGAACAGTTGTTTAGCACAATAGCTAGTTTGAGGGATTAGTCAAGGTGAAGTGACCCATTTGCCCTTCTCCAGTCATTAGTGAGGGGAAGGCAGACTGGAGGAGGAAGCTAAGTGGGTTACAGATTGTTGAGGTGTATATCCAGTGTCTGTTCAACCCATCATTTTTAGTTCCTCACAGTAGTCATGAGTTTTATGTTCCCTGGCTCATCTCTTGATGATGTGCAGGTTTCATTGGAGGATGAGAACTGTGTGGACAGGTACCAAATTCACACTGTGAAAAGTGTTCGTGCACTAGTGATATAGTGTATTTTTGGTTTAATCACTACTACAATCATTATAGTCTTGGATGGACTCACAGAGAAAAATGATCATCTGCCAATTTTGGCATTGCACTAGTGACTCCCCCTTTCCAGATCATAGTTATGCAACAACAAACGTCCCAGTACAGATCTGCTATTTACCTCTCTCCATTGTGAAAACTGACCATTTTTTTAATTCTGTTTCCTATCTTTTAACCACATACTGAGCCTTGCGGAGCACTTCCCTCTTATCCCATGACTGCTTAGTTTGCTTAAGAGCCGTTAGTGAGAAATCTTGTCAAAGGTTTTCTAAAAATCCAGATAATTTACAGAATCATAGAATGGTGGGGTGGCGGTAATGTGAAATACCCTAAACCAATACCACTCCACACTATAATCGCTTGTTACCATCTCTTCAGGTAAGTCTACACATGAAAATTATAGGACTATAGTTATGTTGGCCAGTGAAGTGAAAAAAGGCACATGTTGACAGTCTCGTGCTATCCTATCTACATCGGCGGGGGGCGGCGGTGTTGGTGGCAGAATGGTTTGACACAGGCCAGGTCTACATTACAAGTTTTTATTGGTAAAACTACATCACTTGGGTGTGAAAAATACAGACCAATGAGCACCGTGGTTTTACTGACCTCATGCCCTGGTATAAGGCAGCGCTATGTCAAGGGGAGAGCTTCTCCCATCAGCATAGCTACTGCCTGTCACCAAGGTTGATTAACTCTGCCTTCAGCAGAAGCCCTTCTTTAAAGTTGTTACAGCAGCACAGCTAAAATAAGCAAGGAAATGTAAGAGACAAGAAATGGGACATTAGTTCAGGAAAGTGTTTCCAAAGGCTACTGAGCAGTAGAAGGTCTGGGGGTAAATAGCTGTATCTGCATGCTTCACAGAGCAGTCACAAGGAGGCAGGAAGAATCCTCCAGCTTTACTGACTTGAGGCCAAAATGGTAACTGGTAACCTAAAAATGAGAGAATCTGCCTCCCATTGCAAGCCCTCCTGTTTTCAATGTGACCTGGTAGAGATCAGCCACCCAAGCTGGTGAACCCTCTGCTGTTTTCACATCCTGGGTTTATCTGTGATGGAAACAGAGGTAAATGTTGAGCCTCTAAACAAATCTTGCACAAGCCAGAGAACATCATATGAGAGTCTGCTCCCTGTTGCAGTTCAGGTTTGAGCCAACCCCACTGAAATCAGTGGGAGTCCTTCCACTGACTTCCCTGGGGGATGGATTAGGACTGAAATTCTCTTTAGTTTCCGCATCTGTGTGGCCATGCAGCTGCCTGTTAAGGCCCATAGCTAGCACACCATCGTCTTGCCCCTCCCTGCTACCTGCCTGGAAACACAGCGCTGTGGCTGGCCCTTAGCCAGGGAAGTAAATAGCAGCAACGGGCTGAGGTGTGGCTCTCGGCATTCCTACAGCGAAGGCTCTCCCAGACGCAGACTGCCATCGGTTCTTGCACAATGCTGGCAGGCTGTCACCAGGGCCAGTTAATATATCAGCAAGCACAGAAATGCCTCATCACTCTGACCTTTCAGGGCTGTTCTTTGAAAGAAGACTCCCTGGCAGCTCTTTTCAGCTTCTTGTCAAACCTCAGTGAGGAGTCTTATTATCCCAGCTCCTTTTCCCTCCTCTTGGTCCACCCCGTTAATTCCAGCTCTTGTTGGGTTCCTCTCTGTTCCATTCACGGATGCATTTTTCATCCATATTAGAAATGACTCAGACAATGGGATTTCTGTCACTTCTCTCCAGAGAGTTCCATGGTTTAATAACTGTAGGGCTGCATGTTCTTAGGAAATGGTTGATAACCCAAAACTTCTTTTCATTGGTGTATGCATATAGCACTGTGGCAGTGACAACTATGTAGTGCTTCAGTGAATAAATGAGGCATTCCCACAGGGGTATAGGTAATCAGCCTCCCCATGAGGCAAAGTAGCTAGGATAATGGAAGAATTATTCCAATAACCTTGCACTGTCTACAATTGGATTTAGGTCCATTTAATTACACTACTCGGAGCTGTGGATTTTTCACACCCGTGACCAACGTAGCTACACAGACCTGAGTTGCTTGAACTTTATTTCTCTTAAATCCATTTGTCCAGCAAAGGCTGGGCTCTGGGGAGCAAGCACAGGCTCCGCTTTCCTGGATTTTCAGGTTAAATCTTAATTTTTACCAGAACTTCAGTCACTGATGGATAATATTGTGAATGAGTGTTTATGAAAGGAAGAATCTAATTGGCCAGTGAAGGTTCTGACCATCCAGATTAACCACATGAAAGGTGGGGCTCATCAGCATCTCATCACAGGGCAGTTTAGAATCCCACCCTGCCAGCAGAGAAAGTGTGGGTGTTTCTGGCACCTCTGAGGAGTCCAGAATCTAATATGCCCAATGTGTCTCTCATACAAATGTGTACCCCAAACCCCACTTATCATTGCGGTTACATACAGCCAAGTGTTATTCAGGGTGTGAATAGCTATGGAAGTTAAAATGCTTGGGGCACTGAGCTACAGACTGCTACTGGTGACTCAGTAGGTTAGCTATGCCAGTACAGAACCACTGCCCCACCCTGTGCCAGCCAGATGCAGAAGTCAGTGTCTAAACACTTGTAATTTGATAACTGATATCAGTGTTTCAGGGCAGGAGAGGTTAGGCCTCAGTAAATTGGCTGGATCCTATTAGGAGAATCCCTGTTCCTACCCAGTTTATTAAATCCAAGATTGGATGTTTTTTCTGTAAAATTCTCATTTATCTGCCAGTTATTAGGTTCAGGACAGAAGTTAGTGGCTGAAATTGTGTGCCTGTGCTATGCAGGAGGTTAAATGGATGATTATGCTAATCCCTTCTGACATTTTAAATAAATCAACCTAGGAACATTCTGCCAAAGTAAAACAGCCGCTCTGGATTCAATTGGACTCAGTGTTCTGCCCACTCTGTTCTAAACTCTGCTGTAATCTTGCTATGCCCTGTTAAATAGCTGGTGCACCCCATCCCACAGATGATTGCTTTTCAGTGACAAGTCCTGTGGTTCAGTAAAGTAATTTACAGTCTTTGAAAGGTGTTTTGTAAAACTGTCTTTATATTGTTGCTGTTGTTTAATAAGCAGTGAAGGTAGTTGTTCTACTAATAATGAATGAGCATTCTCCTGGCAGTCCTGTGACCTGAAGAGAAACAGAATCTGGTGGCAAGAAATGATAGGTACTACCACTCTTCCAGTGGTAAGTACCTGTTCTTTTCTAGCAGACCCTTTCCCCAGCCCTTTCACAGCCATTCCTGTTAACTAGATGCACTTCCATTTCGCAAAACAAACCAGCAGTCATGTAGCACTTTAAAGACTAACCAAATGAGTTTTTGTGGGACAGACCCACAAACTTGATTTGAAGAAGTGAGTCTATCCCAGGAAAGCTCATCACCAAATAAATTATTTTGTTAGTCTTTAAAGTGCTACATGACTGCTGTTTTGTTTTGTTAGAATACAGACTAACAGGGCTACCTCTCCCTTACTGTTTCCTTTCACAGTTTATTGGCAGCTAATTGCCTGTTAAACATTATCCTTGCCTAGGGCATGGCTGTGACCCACACACTTCGCCTCTGTTACTGAGACAACCAAAGTCATGTGTCTGTGGCCTTATTTAAGATAAGAAGCACTGCCTGTCCTTTCCCCATCCTGGGAGCACAGGCATGATTCAAACCCACAATCTTTCACATCTTTCAGAAGGACAAGCAGAAGGGCAGAGCCCAAAGTGAAGAAAAAGATTAAGAACACAGAGAACCAGCCAGCTTCATCAATCAAGACAAAACCAAACCTATCAAAACAAAAAAGCAGACCAGTAACACTTTAAAAACTAACAAAATAATTTATTAGGTGATGAGCTTTCGTGGGACAGGCCCTCTTCTTCAGACCATAGCCATACCAGAACAGACTCAATATTTAAGGCACAGAGAACCAAAAGTAGTTATCAAGGTTGCCAAATCAGAAAAATATTATCAAGGCTAGCAAATCAGAGAGCAGAGCGGCAGAAGGAGTTGGGAGCGGGGAGTCAAGAATTAGATAAAGCAACGTATGTAAAAGAGCCCGTGTAATGAGCTAGAAAATTGCCATCCTGGTTCAAACCATGTGTTAATGTGTTGAATTTGAATATAAAAGAGAGTTCAGCAGCCTCTCTTTCCAAAGTGTTGTGAAAATTCCTCTTCAGTAAAACTCAAACTTTCAGGTCATTAACAGAATGGCCCACTCCATTAAGTGCTGGCTGACATGTTTGCGAGTCAGGAGTCTTTTTATGTCTGTTTTATGCCCATTAAGTCTTTGTCAAAGACTGTTTGAAGCCTGTCCAATATACAAAGCATGTGGGCATTGTTGGCACATGATGGTGTATATGATGTTAGTTGAAACCAGCTGACAAAGGGGGTGCTGTTGTCATCACGAATAAGTCAGACTGTGAACAGGAGGCAGCCGACAACTCTCCAACACCAAATTTTACAGATCTCTATCCTCTGATTCCACTTTGGAATTCCAAAAGAAATTACAACACCTACTTAAGGAACTCCCTGCTGCTACTTGGGACCTCATTCACTGAGACACACCATCTGAGCTCCAACCTGGATTATTCTATTTACTTCTCAAAATCCACAAACCTGGAAACCCCAAACACCCAATTTTGAGTATTGGCACCCTTACCACCAGACTATCCAGTTATGTGGACTCCCTCCTCCAGCCCTGTGCCACCAACACTCCCAGCTATCTCTGAGATACCACTGACTTCCTGAGGAAACTACAAGACATCAGAAAAGTTCCTGACAACACCATCTTTGCCACCAGGGATGTAGAGGCTCTGTACACTAATATTGCACACAAAGATGGATTACAAGTTATCAGGAATACCATCTCTGATATCACCACAGCCAGTCTGGTGTCTGACCTCTGTAACTTTGTTCTCACACACAATTATTTCCGATTTAGGGACAATTTATACCTCCAGGTAAGTGGAACTGCTGTGGGCACCCTCATGGCCCCACAATATGCTAATATATTTACAGCTGACCTGCAATAACGATTCCTCAGTTCTTATTCCCCTATTACCCCTCCTCTACTTACGATACATCAATAACATTTTTATGATTTGGACCCATGATATAGACACTCTAGAAGAATTCCACAGAGACTTTAACAATCTGCACCCCACCATCAACTTATGCCTCGTCTACTCCATGCAAGAGAGACATTTCCTGGATGCTATACAGTACAAATCAAGGATGGCCTGATCAGTACCACACTCTCCTGGAAACCCACTGATCGCTATACTTACCTACAAATTCTAGCTTCCAAACTGCACACACAACTAGATCCATTGTTTACAGTCAAGTCCTTAGGTACAATCCCATTTGCTCTGATCCTACTGACAGAGACCAAAAACTACAAGATCGCTACCAAATATTCAGAAACCTGAATTACCCACCAGGAGAAATAAAAAAATACAAATTGACAGGGCCAGATGAATACCCAGAGACCAGCTACTCCAAGATAGGCCCAAAAAAGCAAAGAACAGAACACCACTGGTCATTACCTACAGCCCCCAACTCAAACCACTGCAATGCATTATTAAAGGCCTACAACTTAACCTTAATCAGGATGCCACACTCCAGAAGGCCCTAGGTGACAGGCCTGTTCTCTCCTACAGACAACCTTCCAACCTTATGAGGATTCTCACCGACAACCACAGTATATACCTCAGGAATACCAATCCTGGAACTTTTCCTTGCAACAAGGCCTGTTGCCAACTTTGTGCACATATTTACTCTGGAGATACCATCACTGGACCTAACCAGGTTATTCACAGAATCACGGGCACATTCTCATGTTCCTCAACTAACATCATATATGCCATCATGTGCCAACAATGCCCACATGCTTTGTATATTGGACAGGCTTCAAACTCTCTTAGACAAAGACTTAATGGGCATAAAACAGACATAAAAACACTCCTGACTCACAATCCTCTCAGCCAGCATTTTAATGGATTGGACTATTCTGTTAATGACCTGAAAGTCTGTGTTTTACTGAAAAGGAATTTTTCACAGCTGTTTGGAAAGCAAGGCTGCTGAACTCTCTTTTATATTCAAATTTGACACACTAACACATGGTTTGAACTGGGATGGCAATTGTCTAGCTCATTATATGGGCTTTTTTACATACTTCGCTTTATCTAACTCTTGAACACCCCCCCCCCCGCCTCCTTCTGTCCCTCTGCTCTCTGATTTGCTCACCTTGATAACATTTTTCTGATTTGGCAACCTTGATTACTATTTTTGGTTCTCTGTGCCTTAAATATTGAGTCTGTTCTGGTATGGCTATGGTCTGAAGAAGTGGGTCTGTCCCATGAAAGCTGATCACCTAATAAATTATTTTGTTCGTCTTTAAAGTGCTACTGGACTGCTTTTTTGTTTTGATAGTATATAGGCTAGCACAACTATCTCTCTGTTACTATTCAAAACCAAACCTGACTGGGTAACTCCAGGAGCTCATAAGGCAGCAGACGTTCAAAATGCTTAGCTGTAGAGAGAGGGCACAGGATGAGTTCACAAGAGACATGAAGAAATTAACCCACCAAGTGGCTCTGGGTAGCGTCATAAATCCCATCGGCAGACCTAGCAGCCAGCAGGGTGA
Source organism: Carettochelys insculpta (assembly GCF_033958435.1). NCBI lineage: Eukaryota > Metazoa > Chordata > Testudines > Carettochelyidae > Carettochelys > Carettochelys insculpta. The sequence goes on along the minus strand of NC_134137.1, from coordinate 286,810,486 downwards.
ATTAGAATTTTCCCATTACACTTTTTTTGCTAGAGTACAGGGGTATAGGCTAAAGGAAAGTTTTCCTACATGTAACCCTTCTGTTAACGCCAGATGCCTGCCAGAAGGGCCGGGTTCAACTCTTGTGGGGTTTTCCTATCAAGGATACAATCAACCGGCTCGAGCCCCCACCCAGTGGCCTGGGACAATTTCACCCCCGTGCTGGGTGCCTGTAAGGCGGTTCTCCCCCACCCTCGCAAGCACAGAGTCTGAGATAGAAATAGCTTGTTTAATGACCATAACGTACCCCAAGGTTACAGCGACAGATGCAGTATATTTCAGCACAGAAGAGACAAAACCCCTTTTACCCAGATACCATCCCCATATGCAGTAGAACCCAGTCTCTTGCTGGGGCTCTTGGCCCTTTTCCACACGCACACAGTTACAGGGTGTACCCTCTGCGGTACAGTCCCAAACTCAAAGCCCACAGATACATCACCAGAGCTGCGTCTACACGTGCACGCTACTTCGAAGTAGCGGCACCAACTTCGAAATAGCGCCCGTCGCGTCTACACGCGTCGGGCGCTATTTCGAAGTTAACTTCGACGTTAGGTGGCGAGACGTCGAAGTCGCTAACCTCATGAGGAGATAGGAATAGCGCCCTACTTCGACGTTCAACGTCGAAGTAGAGACCGTGTAGACGATCCGCGTCCCGCAACGTCGAAATTGCTGGGTCCTCCATGGCGGCCATCAGCTGGGGGGTTGAGAGATGCTCTCTCTCCAGCCCCTGTGGGGCTGTATGGTCACTGTGGGCAGCAGCCCTTAGCCCAGGGCTTCTGGCTGCTTCTGCGGCAGCTGGGGATCTATGCTGCAGGCACAGGGTCTGCAACCAGTTGTCAGCTCTGTGTATCTTGTGTTGTTTAGTGCAACTGTGTCTGGGAGGGGCCCTTTAAGGGAGCGGCTGGCTGTTGAGTCCGCCCTGTGACCCTGTCTGCAGCTGTGCCTGGCATCCCTATTTCGATGTGTGCTACTTTGACGTGTAGACGTTCCCTCGCTGCGCCTATTTCGATGTTGGGCTGAGCAACGTCGAAGTTGAACATCGACGTTGCCAGCCCTGGAGGACGTGTAGACGTTATTCATCGAAATAGACTATTTCAATGTTGGCTGCACGTGTAGACGTAGCCCAGGGCAATACTAGCTGTCCACTTGTCTGTAGCCTCCCCTTGCTGTCACCAGCCGCCCGCCGCCATCGTCTGCCGCCACCGCCGCTCCTACCGGCCGCCCGCCGTCGTCATCTGCTGCTGCCGCTCCTACCGGCCACCCACTGGTCCTGCTGTTGTCCGCCAGGCCTAACCCCACTGCTTGGGACTGCCCTAAGGCAGAACCCAGTGATTTCAGCTCTGTGTGGCCTCAGCTGCCACTCTGTGATTTCAGCTCTTGGTATCTCTAGTGTGGGGTTTCACAAACACCCTAGTATCCAGCTCTATTTTTTAACAGGTGGGGAGGGTTAGTCAAGCCAGGCTTATAGCTATATGGCCAAGGTATAGGCAGGGCCAAGGCACTCAGCAAGCTGGCTCAACCCATACCCCTCCCCTTGCTCTCTCACAATGCTTTAAACCAGGGAGCCCTGTGTAATCAATGTCTTACACAGCTAAGGCGACTGCCCTGTCCCCCCACAACAACCCAGAGCATTGGTGAGATCTCACAACTCCCACCTTAAGTGTCAGCTTAAATTGTGATTTTACAGCTACATGTTTACAATAGACCAAATCTCATGGCTTACTTGCTACCCATTAGGCTTTGCCTGAAAAGGTATCACACATGCACACCTTTTGCATTCTCATGCAGATGACCTCTGGGAGACTCATTCCTCCCAGCCTTCAGCAGCACTGCATTCCTTCTGCCACATTCCCTACATACAAAATGTCTGATTTTAAGAAAACAAAATTGATTTTTAATGGCAAGTTTGCATCATAGAACACTAGAACTGGAAAGGACCTTAAGAGGTCATCAAGCTCAGTCCCCTGCTCACACAGCAGGACCAAGCACCATCTTCTAGAAGATCATCCCTGAAAATGTGTAACCGGAGAAACCCTGATAGAACTCAAACCCACACTCCCTAGTGCAGCAGGCTGATGCCTTATCCATTTCCAGGAAAACGTGGTCGGGGAGCAGGGTGAGATGAGCTCATTTTCCAACCACCGTTAGGCACCACATCATCACTCTTCTTCCTTACCTGAAAATGAAATTTGGCCATGTCTATACTAGACAGGAAAGTTGACCACAGATACACGATTTTAGCTTCCCGGGTAGTTTAGATTAAGCCTTGGCAAGAGACTAAAAAGAGACATCTTGGTCTAAGTCTTAGTCTACACTACCACAGAAAATCAACCTGTTTAGGGCTGATCTTCCAGGGACGTCTCAGGGGTCAAAGTCGACCCCTGTGCTCCTCAGAAGAAGCAAGGAGTAAGGAAGATCAATGGGAGAAATGCTCCCATTGACCTTTCCCTGTTAAGACAGACAAGTTAGCCAAGGGCAGATAAGTCGATTTTAGCTACACAGTTGGTGTAGCTTAAACTGTATTTCTGAGGTCGACTTCCACGTCTAAGATAGACATAGCCTAAGTATCAGCACTATCATACGTAAAGCCCCTGGTTTGAATTCCAGCACCACTGACCTAGTGCTGTTCCTTTTCCAAGCAGCTAAAGTTCAGTGTTGTTCAATGTGTGTGGGTCTTTAGACTGTGCCTCTAAAAATGCATTTTGCCTGACTTGTGGGACACTCCAAGGACCCCTGGTAAGCGCTTGCACGGGTGAGCCTGGCCCAGCTTACCCCTCTCTGCAACAGGTATCGTGCTCACTGGTGATTGCCTGGTTACAACCCTCCATCCCAGCAGTGGCTCTAGTTCACTGCTGATACAATTTCTGCACTAAAATAGTTTGTACGGGGCGAAGGTTAACCACTGGGTTTTAAACATATAACCTCATAAAACCAAAACCAAAGTTGCACAGGTGTGTGCATGTGCACACACAGATTGATGGCTGAAAAGATACCTGCAGCATTCTACAGGAAGAACCCTTTGGAACAGGGATGCTACCACCCCCCTTCAAACACACACCCCCTGACACAGTCCTCTCCCTATGGGGCAAGTACACCTCTTTCAGCTGAGTATCGGGGTGTGGCTATCATTAGATCAGTTGTTCTCAACCAGGGATATGTGTACCCCTGGGGTCACGCAGAGCTCTTCCAGAGGGTACATTAACTCAGTGTTTCTCAACCTTTTAATGAATAAAAAATGAACTTATTTTATGTTCATCTATTTTTTTTATTTGCCCCTTTTCACAGTCCTAAGTACGATGGCAAGTTTATTGCCTATAGGCAATTTCTTCCACCCTACCACTTACAATTAAGTTGTTTAAACAAATGTGTTCAAATGGTAGAAAAAAATTGTGTGTCTGCAACTTGTAGGTACTGGGGGTACTTATAATTTTTTTTGAAAGGGGGCACTTTATAAAGAAAGGTTGAGAAATGCTGCATTAGATCACATCTCTAGAGTTATTCATTCAGTGTGTGCAGAAGGGTGCTCTTTGCCCTCCATGCAAGGGAATTTAAAATCTTATTCAGCTACTGGAGTGAGGATGTCTCTATCATAAGGAAGCAGCAGCAACTGAGTTGCAAACAAGTGCAGCTGTCATAAAAACATTCTTATGGGTGATTACTGTTGAAAGGTTTTGTGAAAAAATTGATTTAAAGCAAGGCCTTTGAAGGTGAATGCAGAGCCGAACACATGTTATTGAGCTCAGCACTGAGGGAAAAGAGAAATGTGATGGCTTGTGATATATAGGAGATCAGACTGACTGATGGTCTCTTCTGGCCTTAAATTCTGTGAATCTATGAAAGACATGCAGGAAGGGGAAATTGAATGTGTGTTTTCCACATTTTTGCAGCCTAACATTTACTGTGATTTTAACAAAATGCTGCACTTAAGGAAGCTGGCCAGGAAGCTGCTGGGCTTCTTCAACTGTAGCATGAAAATTGATGTGGTCTCTTTCCTTTGTAATAATAACAGAGAGGTAGCCATGTTAGTCTGTACTCCAACAAAACAAAACAGCAGAAATGTAGCACTTTAAAGACTAACAAAATGATTTATTCAGGTGATGAGCTTTCATGGGACAGACCCACTTGATTGAAGAAATGGGTCTGTCCTACGAAAGTTCATCACCAAATAAATCCTTTTGTCAGTCTTTAAAGTGCTACATTTCTGCTGTTTTTTTTCCTTTGTTATGTTATTGGAAGGGAGCTGAGAAGTCTCCCATCCCCACACCTATTCTCTGTCCATTTCAGATTTCAATTTTTGTGGCACGTTGAGCAAGGATGCAGAGTCCCAAGCAACTTGAAAACAAAACGTGTGATCTCACTGAGATGGTGTTGCGTGTGCACCAATGTGTCTAAGAAGGAGGGATGATGATGTTCTTTTGGGAGAGAAGAGAGGGTGAGATGATCTGCCAGTTTAGCAGCAGCTGGGCAAGAAGTTAGAAGGTCTATATTAAAATCAGCTGCTGCTCTCTCTTTCAACTGGCTTCTACAGTGTTGGAATGTAGCTGGGAGTCTCCAGAGTGCCACAGCTATGGATTTTCAATCACAAACCGATTTTTTTCTTGCTCTTATTTCTTCAAACATGTCAAAAATGGCATCTAATTTATCAGTGGTGCAGCCCCACTGGTAGAACTAGGAGATAAGATCAGGTGACAGAGGCAAATCTTGTAGCCCTGACTGCATGACAGCTTTCACTGGTAGAGTTGTTCCAGTTGTGAGTTGTGGATTATATTTTTGCTCCTGTGAAAGCCAACTGAAGGCAAAGACCAAAGCCAATTTTTCTACTCACTTATACTGCAGTTAACATCGTTGGTCTTGTTGCCATTATTCTTAATTCACATTGATTCATGACCACAGAAACCGTCTCTCTGTCCTTTGCCATCTTTGAGGTATCCAAGCACTTAATACATCACTCAGTTCAGTGTGAATAATGTCAGTGTCTGGGTAAATGCCTTTATTATGCTCATTCAAATAATTCAGCAGCTGCATGGAATTTTACCCACATCCCCAAATTAGCTTCCCGCACATCTGAGCAGCCGTGTGCGAAATTTATGCAAAACATCTTATTTAACAGTGAAAAACTAAGTACCTGAAACAGGACCTTAGCTTGGAAGGTCTCTGTGAAGGGGCTGTAATTCTATTCTCAAACCTAGCATGTAATTGCTTTCTTTGGCAGCTGTTACACACTGAGCACATGAACTAACCACAGTGTTATGTCTAAAGCTATATTCTGAGATTTTTTAAAGGCTTTCAGAGCCACTAGTACCTTCTTTTATTCTGTACTTGGTACTTTTCCACAGTGGACTGTGCCCACCATTGGGTTTGGTTTTACCTGTGGTTTCTAGATCATTCTGGGATGCCACAATCGTCTCTGGTCTTGACTAACTTATTTTGGTGCATGTCATTGGCAGGTTTTACCATCTCCCTATTCACCTTCCCTCTTGCATGTGTCTGTTAAATAGGCCAGGTCCCAAGGAGGAGAGGAAAGAACTAGCACAATAGAAGCCTGAGCAGTGTTTCCAGTAAGTTGAGTGCTTGGGCACAGGAGAGAGTCAGGTCTCACCCAGCTGATTAGCAAAGCACTTACAGCCATCTGCAGTGGGCAGAATGTTTCTATTGGTGGTGCACAGCCACATACGCCTTGGTGCATGCAACAAAATGTATTCCACCCAAGAATAGAAAAAAATAGAGAGAACGCTGATTCTGAGCCAGGACACTGGCTCCTCGGCACTACAAAGCTGTAACACTAAATAACAGAAGCCAGCGTCCTGGGCCTGGCTTAAGGAGCAGGTTGCCTGCAGCATCTACCAACCTGACACCAACTGGGGATTTCCTTACTACATCTGCCCTATTAAGGTTGTTTCCTGATGCATTGCCTGACCAGTGCAGTGTAGCTGGGGGCTGGGTAGCTGAGGATTTTGTTCCCAAGACAACACTGACTGGCCCCTGCTTATCCCTGGTATGTCCCCCTCTTGGTGTCTTCCCATGCAGAGAATTCCCTATTTATTCCCTTATTGACTATTGCTTTCCTAGATCTTACCCAGTGTTCAATCGTGGGTTGAACTCCTCATCCCTGTGGTTATTAACTTTCTTCATAGTTTCTTGTGAAAGACTTTATCAAGAGCCTTTTAAAAGTGCTGGTGTATTGGGGCTGGCTGGAAAACGTACCAAAATGAAACAGCAGGAGAAAAAAGAGCTGCCCACACACTCCTCCTTCTTCAACCAGCTCTCTTGAGTTCACTAGACTCTCCCTGATTCTTCTGCACAGGCACAGAGCTGAGCGAGGGAGGCAGGCACCCGAAGTTTAGACTCTCCACAAGTCTTCTGGAACAGACTGTATGTGTATTGACCTCTGCAGTGTTCGGCTGAGACGTGTTGTGGCAAGGCATTGTGTATGGTGCACTGAGTTCCACCTCAGGAGATGTGACAAAGCGACAGGGCGTAGACGTTGTCTACGGTGGACTCCTCCCCACCCCATCTGCTAAAAAAAGTTTCCTCCCGTTGCAGTGGTTTAATTCTACCAGTCATAGGAATGGGGAGCTCTGCAGGGTAGACTGGGTACCAGTAAGAGCCAGCAGTTTAGTTGTGTAGTCTAGATGAGCTCTGAGCAGGGTTAAAGGACACAAGGTTTAGAAGGCCAGCAGCCATCAGGAGCCTGACTCGCTAGTGCAGCAAACCCTTGATTTGAAGGGCCCCAATTTAGTGGACTTCGGGAACAACAGACTTCCACCCCCCACCCCCATTGGTCTGAAGTCTGCTTAAATGGAGCCTGGAAAATCCTAAATTCTTCCTCCCACCCCTCATCAAAGTATGTTACAAGACTTACTGCTGGCACAGCCTGGAGGGGCTGCCACCTCCTCCACCAGCACCTCCACACGCTCCTCCCACCAGGGATGGGCGTGTACACAGGCAGATGGGAGAAGCCCATGTCAGCTCTAGCGGCCGCTCCAGCCATGCGCAGCAGGGACCACCAGCCCCTGTTACCCACACAAATTTCTCATCCCTTCCACACTCAGGGACATACACACCTTTACCCAATCCATAGGGCTCAGGGCATGACCCTGTTAATTTAAACTCCCACACTTACCCTATTCCTAGGGCTCAAGGCATAATTCCCTGCGGGTATTCAGGATCTGTGCAGCTGAAAAAGCCTTATACAGTAATATTCTTATTCTCTATTTATTTACAATTACCAAGAAAGCAGAATACCTGCTCACCAATCCCGATAAGGCAGACAGACTTCCCCTGTTGGGACAAAGTCACTCTCTGTACCTCAGGGTCTTGGGGTTGAGTCCTCCTTAATGTGTTCCTTCTTTCACCTTTCCTGCTTGATATTCTGTTCTTTTCTTTCCTGCCTGATGTTCTGTTCCTCCTCCTTTTTCCTTCTTGAACCCCAGTTTAAGTAGAAACTTGAGTCCTGCTTGAGCTATACCTTGACCAATTGTTTAAGTATAATTTTACTAACCAATCATAACCTAGTGTAACAGAATTACCTAACCAATCATAACCCACCACCTTAACTGATTTATACCTAACAAAATTTGTTATACAGCGGACGGGAGCAATTACAAACCAGACAGAGAATACACAGAAAACAGAAAAGTGAAGACAGTCATAGAATGGTGATTCCACAACCTGAGTTATTGATAAGTCATTGCCTGCCAGACGAAATGCTGTTAACTAATAACAGAGAGAAAGCTGTGCTAGTCTATGTACTATGGAGACAAAAAACTAGTCCAGTAGCACTTTAAAGACTAACAAAATAACTCATCACCTAATAAATTATTATTTTAGTCTTCAAAGTGCTACTGGACTGCTTTGCTGTTAGCTAAGATTTTTTTACCCATCTTGAGATCTGTTTAACAGTGGGTGGCATTAGGACGTGGTCTTCTTAACAGCCTGATGTGATACTATTGTACTGAAATGTAATAGGATGTGAGTATGTGACTTGTAGCTTCACAGTTAATGGCTGCTGCTCTTTAGTCTGGCAGCAGACAAGCTATAGGCCTTTCAATATGACTGTTACACCACAGCAAGGCCCCGAGCTGTGATGGTCGGCTCCAACGGCTCCTGCAGCTGGCAGCAGTTCCAGCAGAGGTGAGTTGCGGACATTTTTTTAGGGGGTGGGGGGGACGACTGCTGGGGGAGACTGGTGGGGGTGGATGGGCAGTAAACCCTACAATCTAATGAGCTTTTGGATTTAATAGACACCCCTCCCCTCATTAGTTTATTAAATTGAGGGTTTACTGTGGTCCTAGTAGAATTGAGTAGTTATAACCAAAAAAAAAAAAAATCTAGACTTTGCTACTGTGGTGCCCAATACGCCAAGAAATACCATAGGTAGCTAAACCAGACAGAGGAAGAAAGAACTCCTGCAATACCATCGGGATTTTTGTACCTGGGCTACATTCTAGGCAGGCAGTCACAGAGACCTAATCTATCTGATCTGATTGTACCTTCACCAGGGAAGGGATCATAGTTCTTTTTCTCTATGTGCAGCACAGTGGGGTGGATGCATACTATAAGAGAAATAATCATTATCATTCAACTCCAGTGTGCTTCTTATCTCCAGGAAAACAATTACATAGTTAAAACTAGCTACAGAAGAGATTAAAAGAGCTAAATATTTAGTTTGGCTAAATGACAACCGGAGTAAGAAAGCCATGTGCGTGGGGTAGAGAGGGACACAGTTAAATTAGACTGTAGAGCTGGATGAAAACAAATTTGGGTATGAAATGTGCCACCAAGAAAAAAGAAAGCAAGCAAGCAAGCTCGCTCGCTCACTCTGTACTTGCTTTCCAGGATGTTTTGTGGAGATAGTTCAATACTGAGGAATTTCTAACAGACCCTGCCTGGCTTTCTGCCAGTTCCTCTGCCTGGCTTGTGGCAGACAGGTGGACTGCCTCTGCCTTTGGTTCTTCAGGGCTTCCAAGTCTGCAGCTCCACAGCAACTCTCCAGGCAGACTACCATGGGCCTGTTCCCTTATGCTGAGAATTCTTCCGTTTGAGGTGGGTGGAGGGTTGTTCCAAATTGGAATGAAACATCACAATCCTAGAGGGGAAAAAAAATTACCTTTCCACACCTGGCTCTATTAAATAGAGTTGTCTGAAGAAGTATGAAAAACAGGTGGGGCAAGGACTTTCGGAGATGAGGTGAGGGGGAAGGAGCATAACCAGGACCGATGGGCTGAAACAATGGGTGTGAGCATTTCCTACCAGTGAGCTCTGTTAAGCAGGGGATGGAGATGGGCAAACTTTTAGGCCTCAGGGCCACAGTGGGATATAGACATTGCACAGAAGGCCATGAATGTTCATGAAACTGGGGTTTAGGTGTTGGCAGGGTGAGGCTCCAGCTGGGTAGTGGCCTCTGAGGTTGGACCAGAAGTGAGGAGTTCAGAGTGTGGGAGAGACTCTGGGCTGGGACTAAGGAGTTTGGAGGGGGGGATGGGGGCTCTGAACTAGGGCAGGGGGATGGAGTGCATGGGGGGGAAGGGGGAGAGGGCTCTGGCTGAGAATCCAGGCTCTGGGGAGGGGCCAGGGATGAGGAGTGAGTACAGCAGAGTTCTGAGCTAGAACTCAGGGGACTGGAGAGTGGGAGGGGATGCTGGGCTGGGCTGGGCTGGGGGCCTAAGGGGTGAAGACTCCGGGCTGCGTGGACCTCCCCAAGTAGCTCTGAGAAGCCACAGCGAGTCCCCCTTCGAGACGGCTCCTATGCAGAGGCACAGTCAGGTGTCCGTGTGCTACTCCCCTCCCTCCCCATCTGCAGGTGCCACCTCTGCAGCTCCCATTGGCCGCGGTTCACTTCTCCTGGGAGACATTAACTCACACTGCATGTGTGTGTGTATACATGTGTATGTGTGTAACATATGAAAACCCTTTCAGGTTGGTCCTTCAGTATAGGTCTAATGTTTTGTGTTGTAGAGTCAAGTCAGTTCTAGATTGTAAACTCCGTAAGGCAAAAGCACAGACTAGCGTGTCCAGTAGGTCAAACGATTAAAACCACCTCTTTGTTTTTGTGCAAAGGAAGTAGCAGATTCCTGGCAAGAAGAACAGATTTTCTCTCCCCTCTTTATGCCTATGTATTTGCCTGTTGTTGGCAGGCAGGTCTTCTCCAGTTTGCCATGTCAATAAGTAGCACCAGTGCTTGTGTAAGTGGGCGAATGGTCACTACTCTGTATACTACTCTGGTGAAGTGGACCAGCGAAAGGATCTGAGTCCTCACTCCCTCTTCCTTTACCCAATGGCCTCCCGGGCCCTGAGGGCTTCCCTTCCACTCTCCTGCGTAGCAGAGTCCTTGAAATCCCAACAAGGTTGGACCCAGGTTTCCTGGGGCTGAACCCCCAACCTCATGGTCACTTAGGACAGGGGTTAGGGTGTCCCCACTCCAGGGTGCTCTCTTCACGTTGGATGTTTTCCTGAGCCGCTGATCGCCTCATACAGTTCAAAGCAAATTCAATTTATTTCACAGCAACTGATTAAAAACAAAGGAATAGACAAAAATGAGAAAGGTCAAAAGAGAACATACAGCCCTGCTCTGCAGAACGGCGACATCCCTGGGGACTGTCCACCTCAGGGCCCTGGTTTCTCATGAAGCCTTCCCTTTTAGTGCTGGGAGCTAGCCAACCAAAACCCCTCAACGAGTTTCAATAGGGGGCCAACAGTCCCCTTACACTTGGGTTCTGAGGTCAGAGGGAATATCAAAGAGGGTTTGTTTTGAAAAATTTAACACAGGACCTCATGGCAAAGTTGCCACCCAACCCTGTACGCTCCTGGGTGACTTATGACATGGCAGCAACTTTTGCCTCAGTTTCTCCTCCCCGCACCGGTCTTTGGCCTACTCCAGCCATAGGAGAATCCTTGTCTTTCAGCCCTTTGCAAAGAAGGACCTACCCCTTCTGGGGCCGTGGCAACATTGACCAAAAAAGAAACATAAATAAAACCCAAACTGCTCCCCAGTTGGGATGAGCTGCCAGCTACCTCCTTGCAGAAACACATCTGCTGCTCTAGCCTCTCCTCACACCTGATCTGTTAATCCCAGCACACTCCTCCCCTTGCTCAGGGGTTCAGTAGGCTACAGCTCCTCAGAGCCCCTGCTTCCAGCTCAGCCCTGAAGGAACCAAGCTGTGCTGGTCTAGTCCCTACTCTCAAGTTACTTCTTTCTCCTTCCACTAGCCTCCCTCAATACCTAATGGCCCCACATCCTGCTGTTCCGCACCAAGGCTTTATGAGACAGAGAATATCTTATTGCCTCTATATAAATCCATGGCACATTCACATCTTGAATGCTGGGTACAGATATGGTCACCTCATCTCAAAAAAGATATCTTGGTATCGGAAAAGGTTCAGAAAAGTGCAAAAGAATGATTAGGAGTTTGGAATGGGTGCCATATGAAGAAAGATTAAAAAGATTGGCACTTCTCAGCTTAGAAAAAAGAAGACTAAGGAGGATATGATAGAGATCTATAAAATCACAACTGATGTGGGAAAAGTGAATAAAGAAAAGTTATTTACTTGGTCTTATAACAAAATAACTGGGGATCACCAAATGAAATCAATGGGTAGCAGGTTTAAAACTAACAAAAGGAAGTTTCTCTTCACACAGCACATGGTAGACCTGTGGAACTCCTTGCCACAGGAGGTTGTGAAGACCAAGACTTTTAAAAGGGTTTAAAAAAGAACTAGATATATTCACAGAAGTTAGATCCATCAGTGGCTCAGCCAGGATAGGTAGGAATGGCGTCCCTAGCCTCTGTTGTCAGAGGTTGGAAATGGACGTCAGGAGAGGGATTGCTCTGGTGATTACCTGTTCTGTTCACTCCTTCTGGGACATCTGGCATTGGCCTTTGTTGGAAGACAGGATACTGGGTTGGCTGGACCTTTGGTCTGACCCAGCGTGGCCATTCTTATGTTCTTATGTTCATGTTTCATAGTAGGTCTGGCTGACTCTCCAGGTGCCAGCAGACAGCTTAATTGGCTTCTCAGGCCCATGGCATCCCTTTTCTCTGGTATGTGTGGGGATGCATAGTCCCTTACAGCACCTCCTAAAAGCCCCCTGGTCCTTAGCCTGATGAACCCCATGTGCCAAGAGTACACATGTTAGGAAGAGAAAAGAACTGGAGAAATCTATTCATTCAAACAAAAGAGCTTCTTCACAGCTGAGGAAGCAGTCAGCACCACTTGGCAAATCAGCATATTGAATGTCATGTAACTGTACATGTTTCTATTTTGCTCCTGAGCTGTATAATGGCAGATAGCACAGCATGAAGCTTGAGTAATCTGAAGGAGATGAAGTGGGGTAAAGAGACATTGTAGAGCTCTGTAATTAACTTTTCCTTAGCAATTACCTCTGATTTAAATGCCATCTGGTCAATTGCAAAAGGAAAATAATTTGTTCTTTAGATATACTTTTGTGACACAACACCCACCCTCCCTCAGTCATTCTTCCTCCCTACCCGCATCCAATTTAGCCGAAAGCAGTGAGCAGGGGAGCTCAGAAGCAGGAAAATTAGCCCAAATTTCCCTTCAAATTTATGGCAGAATTTTGACAAGGGGCTCCTGGTTTTCCCCTTCCAAGGCCTGGTGGACCTTAAATGGTGGCCTTAGAACATTTTTGATCAGAGGGGAGATTTGACTTGACAACAGACATATCCAAATGAAAGGCTCTGAAGCCCACTACTGATTCCCTTCTCCACTGCAGTTCCTGTGAACAACCTAAAGTTTGTATCTGAGTGAATGTAAAGATAGACGAAAGCCATGGGGTTGGACAGGGTGTAAATTAGGGTCATGTGGGGTCAGCATGATACTGAACACAGAACAAAAGTTCAGAAGGAAAGAGGTGTTTCTATGATGTCACTGAGGCACATTTTGTCAGGTAGCTGAGCAGAAGGAATTAAATGGATATAGTTGATGCCCAGCCAATATTGTTGACCAAAAACAAACCAGATAATCCAGCTGCATTCCAGAGGATTAAACATCATCACTTCCTCTCTGCGAGTTTACTCTCTTGCGTGCTCAGCTGTTGTGTCCACAGCCAAAGAGAGAGAGACCGTAGAACTCTCATCTTTCTTAGGAGTCAGTGAGATGGGACTTTTGCTACTACTTGAATGGGAGCTGGCTCAGACCCTTTGTCTGGGACCAATATACCTTTTCAATAATCTTTCTTGGGCTGGAGAAATATAGCAGACGCATTGCAGCCTTTCTACACACTAGTTGCAGTTGATCTGTCCATGCTGCGGGACAGGGATCATGAGTAACATTAAGGATATGTCTGACTACAATGAAAAGTTCAGGCTCAAGCCTAACTCCCCTTCCACCTACACTCAAGTTGCACTGTCCCAGGATCTCAAAACCTAAAGGGATGGGGGCGGGTCTCAGCCTGAGTCAAACCAGGGCCCAGGTTTCAAGGCCTCTTGCTTCGCAGGTTATCAAATTTAGAGTCTGCTAGCTCAAGTTCTGCTAAGGCTGGGCTTCCATTCTAATGTAGCCATATCCACATAGTACGTTCCTATGTCTTGAATGAATACATGCTTGGGGCAGCTAGCCTTTCCCACTCTTCATGCCACTTCAGCTGTACTCTAGTTGGCATGGGGATGTCTCCTCACACTGGGAATTACACTTCCAATTAAAGTGTAAGCATAACTCTAGGTGCCTATGTTCCATTGAAGGTAAATGGCACATAGGTTCCTAAATCACTGAAAGGCTTGTACAAACATCACCCCATGTTTGTACAGGTCTTTCCAGCAGTTGGGATACTGGATGAGTTAATCTTAATAATGTGCATGACATCCTGGAAATAATCTGTTTCCAAACACTGATGGAAACCTAACACTGCACCTTAGTGAGGTTCACGGTCTCTACATGCAATTAACATGCAATTAACATATTAATTAACATGCAATTAACATAACATAATATACATGCAATTAACTTTCCACTTTCCAGTTATATATTATGTATGTAGCCAGGAATAGAGACAGGTGAACTTCAGAATGTTCAGAGGGTTGGTGCTGATAGATACAAACCCAAGAGTGATTATCTGAACCATCCCCACTTGGGTCTACAGAGTTCGTGCTGAAATCTTCTCAAACAAAGCCTCCCTTTCTCACTTCCTGTGATTTTCACTGCTGCCTGCATCTTTCCTAACTCATAAATGGAGACCTGTGAGGACTGATTCTAAGAAACTTGAAACTCCTTTTCTTAAAAGTGCACATGGAAATGAAATTGGCCCAGTTCACCATAACTGTCTGATCACTGAGACAGGTGCCGTGGCACTATAGTGTTGTACAGAAGTCAGGTGATAAAAATACAAGTGGATTTAATTAGCACATCAGATTTTTGTGTAAGGAGCTGCCTCGTACTGTGCAACTCTTACTACGAATGGCTGAGAGGGTGCTGAGACCACACAGCCAAGCCAGCTGACCTAGATCTGTGTCTGTGAGCAATAGGTGCCAAGACTTTTTTTAATGTGCTGGTGGTACCTTGTGATTTCAACTTATAAATGGTACCAATTCTCATTCTGCACCTGAGTCGATTACCAATGAGTGTTTGTATTCTCAGCCTGGTCTGAGCCAAGTTCTGTTAGCAGAGGCCTGCCTAGACTTGTTGCATTTTCTTCTTGTATTCCACTATCTGCCTGGCTGTATCTATCCAATGGCTCTTGTCTTATGCTTAGAATGTAAGTGTAGTAAGATGCTGGCCTAAGCCCATGCAGCACAGGCCTGGTTTGAGGCCTGAGGCCTAGCAAAAATGTACAAAACATGGCTAAAAGCAAAGTTAAGCTGTGAGCAAGAGGCAGGCCTCTTTTAACAGAACTTGGCTCAGACCAGGCTGAGAGTACAAAACACTCAATGGTAATCGACTCAGGTGCAGAATGATAATTGGTCCTATTCATAAGTTGAAATCACATGGTACCACCAGCTCCTTAAAAAAGACCTTGGCACCTATTCCTCACAGATACAGATCTGGGTTCAGGAAAGGATCTAAAATGACAGCATGATGGATAAGAGATGATCTAACCAAACTATGAGACGAGCAAAATGGTTTATTAGGTGAGCTTTCGTGGGACAGACCCACTTCTGGGCCTGAAGAAGTGGGTCTGTCCCACGAAAGCTCACCTAATAAACTATTTTGCTCGTCTTTAAAGTGCTACTTGACTGCTTTTTGTTTTGATAGCGTATAGACGAGCACGGCTTCCTCTCTGTTACTATCCAAACCATGAGGTGTACCTTCTGATTCTTTTGTGTACTTCATGGTTTGGTTAGATCATCTCCCATCCATCTTGCTGTCGTTTTAGACCCTTTCCTGAACCTAGATCTGTATCTGTGAGGAATAGGTGCCAAGGCCTTTTTTAAGGAGCTGGTGGTACCAGATGGGTGTTGACCTGCCAATGTCAGAGGGTGGTAACCAGAGAATGTCAGCAGTGAGGTGCACTTTGTTTGTACCTGTATATAACATAGTGTCTGGGGTGGGGAGGGGGATCTTCATCTGACCTAGGGAGGCAGTGGAATTCCCACTGATTGTGTCAGTCCATTGCAGCAGGTACATCTGTACAGTGTATCAGTACAGTATAGTACACCTAACAACTATTATTTGTAACTTGCTTGACAATAAATCCTAGCTGGGTGCTTTCAAACCTTACCTGGTCTGTGGTCTTTGGGTGGCCTCTGCTGCTGTCATTGGGCCTGCCCACATTACTGTGCACTCGCGCACGCGCACGCACACACACACCCCTTTCTGGTTATCATTGACGGAGCCAAAGACTTGTGAGCACACCACAGCAGTAAATCTGCTCTGCTATAGTAGGCTGTTTGCGGACAGCTCTAAATTTATCTTTCTTCTGTGTTGTTTCAGCTTCCAGGGCAATGAGGTCCTGGTCTCTGATGCAGGCTCCTCAGTTTTAGGAAATAGAAATAATAAATAGTAGAAATAAGATCTAGCTCCTCACATGATGGGACCTGGTCTTGGATACAGCTTTTAGCTATCTATTGAACTGCAAAAAATAATCATAATGATGAGATTTTCCCAGGAAGGACCATTCAAATGAAATAACTCCATAAATAAGATAACTCTCGCATTCAGCTTAACCTGCTGACTTTGAGACAGAGCTGATGGTTCAGAGACAGACCCTGGGAAACGATATTTGCCATGGAGACCTGTGCCCTGATTTATTGTTTTTATCAGAGCCATAACCGTGGAAAGTGATTCAGATCTGTGACAGAGCACAAGGCACTGCTGCCAAGTCCTCCTTTTACTGGGGCTCCTGAGCTGAGTAATGGAAAATTCCTCCTTTCAGGAAATGACCATGGGTTTGTAGCCACAGACCCTGATTATAGTAAGAGGTAGAGGCCACAAAAGAATCAGAAGCAAGGAATGTAAGGTGCTTTTATCACTGGGCAGGACAGAATTCCCCCTTCCTCCCACCCAGGGGCATAAGACAAGGGAACTCATCTCGGTTTGGAGTCAGAATCAGAATGATACAGAGTACAAGTAGTTTGGAGGGTCAGTCTTATCATGGGCTTTCTTGCAGGTACAAACCCTTGCCAGTGGTTAACTCCACAGTAGGCAAAAATATACAGGTATGATGAGGTGGGGTTCTGCTGTTATTGTTGCCATAATGACACTCACAGACACCTGCCTGGCTGGTGCCAGGACTCAGAGGGAGGTGCAGCGTTTTGGTCGCCTTGATGAATAGCGTTTGATTCCGTCCCAGGGCTGGGCCTGGGCCTGCCTGATGTTCCTTCTCCACCCTACTGCAGGGTGACTACCCTGCTGACATCAGAGGTTTTTACTTCATCGTCTGGCACCCGTACCTTATTTCCATAACAGCACAAGAAGTAGTGAAACTGGAATAGGCGTGTCCTATTCCCCACCCTCGCCATCCTGGTTACTTTTAAAGCTGCCCTTAGAGAGTGAGCGCTGACTCGCTGCTTGCCCAGGATTACAGGAGCTGGTATTATTCTCCACCTGGGTGCCGTAGGAATTTCCCTCCTTCAGCCACTGGCACTGGGGTTGCAGCTTCCCTGCAGGACGTGAATCAGGTAATTCAGAGCTGCACAGTCAAGGCTACAGCTGCGGGGCGGGGGCTCACGCACAACCTGTGAGGCGAGGCAGGGAACTCAGACCTGGTAGCATGAACAGAGCCTTGGCCGGGGAGATCTGGCTTCTGTTCCTGACCCAGCAGCTGACCTGTTAAAAAGTACTTTGCCTTTCCAGATGTGTATTCACAGCCTTGTGGAGCTAATGGTAACAAGTCTCTCAGGCCAGATCACTAAACTGAGGCGAATGGGGCTCCTAGATCTCTAACAATAGCTGTATAGACAGGGTGTTAAAGAGGTGGCTTGAATTGGAACTTCTACTAGAAACCCTCCTCCCCGCTTTCCTGGTAGGCTCCCTTCAGGTCTCAGGCTCCCTGCCTGTTACCTAGGGGATAATGCTGCTCTTTTTCCTTGCAAAATGTGTTGCAACTGACAGATGTAAAGCCCTTATTAATATATAGATTTAGAGGCGGCATGTCTCATACCTTCCACTCAGAGGTGTCCCTGAGTCTCCAACCTCAGATGTGGGGGATCGAGGCACACACCCTGCAAGCTTTCCTATACCTGTGCATATGCGTACACACACAAGAGAAATTAGCAGGTGCGTCTGACCTCTGCATCTTAAAGATTATAGAACTCTTCCCATCTGGTCAGCATGTGGCCAGTGCTAGGTGCTGCACTGGGGAGGCACTAGCATTTTGCTATCAGCATAGGCTGTTCAGCACATCTCACTGTCTGCATGTCCCCGCTTATCTCTGTGTCTCAGGCTTGCCCTTTGCAATCTCCAGCTGTCTGTGCACTGTGCCCTGTCTGTTGTCTGCTAAGGGTGGTCAAGCCTGAAACAGTCTGAGGTGTAAATATTTGTGTGAATGCAAGTATTGAATTTGCTTCCCTGACATGCATGGGGGTCTCATTATTCCTTACTCACACCTGTTTGGACAACTGCCAGGTATTTGTGCGAATGATCAGAAATCCCACACGTATGAATAACTAGTCATCTGAAAATCTCCAGTGGACATGCACTATGGGTGTTCCCTACGTGTGACTGGTCAGTAGGCATCCTTCAGTCTGCATAGACTATGGATCGCGCCCTTTAAAGTTTCAATTGAGGACTTCATTTACAGCGTCCATTGTGACTATGAAGACCCACACGAGAGTGACAGTCCTTGCTGCATCTCTTGCAGATGTAGTGGGTGTCTGGCAAGTCCTTACTGTGCTTTCTGTGCTCTCGCTTCTCCTCTGCTAGCTGTCTGATCTTCAACTCACCCTTCTGAAGGCCCTTGTGTAACCCCTGCCTCCATCTGCTGCGGTCGTCTGCTAGTTCTTCCCAGTTGTCCAGCTCAATGTCTACCTCTCTGAGGTCTCTCTTACAGACATCTTTGTAGCGCAACTGGGGGCGTCCGGGAGGTCTGTTGCCAGAGGCTAGCTCACCATACAGGATGTCTTTTGGAATCCTTCCGTCATTCATCCTGTGGACGTGGCCAAGCCAGCGGAGTTGACGCTGCCTGAGGAGGGTGTGCATGGCTGGGATTCCAGCTTGCTCGAGGACGGTGGTGTTGGTCACTCTGTCCTTCCATGATATTCCAAGGATGCGCCTGAGGCAGCGCAAGTGGAAGACGTTCAGCCTCGTTGACTGGTCATTCTCTTATTTAAAATAGATCCATCCTCCAGGCCTGGAACAGAAACTGGGCTTTTTGATGTAGGGGTCCAAACACAGATAGTAAATAGCCCTGGGGAGTGGCTGGGAAACACTACACAAAAAGAAAATTCACCACCCCAACTCAGGAAATACATTGGAACCATTCAGGGCTTGTTTGTGTATGATTTGCTTGCCAAAGAGACGAAATTCATAACCAACGTTGTTTGCTGTGACAGTGATAATTCAGACAGTCTGGTTTACCAGTGGGATTTGTGGTGACAATTTAACAACACTGGGCTTTCCACCTGGTATCAGTGGCCTTGATTGGCATTCTGTGGACATGCAGGTTTCCTGTATACTTACATACTTCTCATTTTTGTAACCACTTTTTTAAAAGAGAGCAGTATATTTTGCATTTTTCTTAATGTGCAGTGAGATGTTGAGAAGCAGTGCAATACACTATTACTAGGCATCTTGCTCGGGAGCATGCCCAGGTGTGCTTCCATGTGAAATTCAAGGCTCCCACTCTCTTCGGGTTGTCTAGAATACTTTTTGAAGGACTCAGGCCTAGTTTATTGAAGTCAATAGAAAGGCTCCCACACTGGCCCCTGAACAGAGAAAATGATCTAGAAAACACAAAATCTTAGTCCATGGATTGCACTGAACGATGAATGTCAGAGGATCCCTCAGCTTTTCTTTATGCATGAGAAAAAAAAAAAAAGAGCAAGCAAGCAAAGGCCATTTTCCTCCCATTCCAGTCACTTTTAGCACTTGTTAGTAAAAGAGCTTGAATGTATTAGGGCATTAAACATGCGTTCTATGTAGGGTCTTGAACTATGGCCCCGCAGAGCATCATCATTACTGTCTGAGACAAAGAATAATGCTTCTGACACAGTAACAACGGTACCCAATTCCAAGCTTGTAGTAATGGGGAAGCACTTGGTGAGAACAGTGTCCTTGATCTGCTTTCCAGTGCCAAACTGACCTAGAAATCCTACAAATGTAACGTAGAATTAGAAGGGACCTTGATAGTTCTCCTAGTCCAGTCCTCTGCATTGAGGCAGGACTGGGGCTTCATCTACACCAGACCTCAAAGTCAACGGCAGATACACAATTCTAGCTACAGCAACTGTGTACCTCCATCACTGGAAATATTTTAAGAGCAGGTTAGAGAGACACCTATCAGGGATGGTCTAGATGGTGTTTGATCCTGCCAGGAGGGCAGGAGACTGGACTCAGTGACATCCTGAAGTCCTTTCCAGTTCTGGTGTTCTATGATTCTATGACTGTAAGATCTGTCCTCACTGAGGGAGGTTGATGGGAGAATTTTTCCCATCAATCTCCCTTACTGCTTGTGAGAGCAGGAGAACAGCAGGTTGACTGCGGACCCCAGAGATGCATGAAATGGAACTTTGGGATATTGACCCTAAACGGGTCGATCTCCATTAGGTGTAGACATACCCTAAGTATTCTCTAGATCAAGTGTATTCAACTTTTTTCTTTCTGAGGCCTTGTTCAATACTCTGAAAACTCCAGGGCCCAGCAGGGACTCAGGACTCCAGGCCAGGGTGGGACCATAGGTTATAGACATACTACAACTTCTATTTGGAGCGGTAGAGGGAGAAGAAGGGCTGGCACTGGGCTCATCAGCTCCACAGAGTGGAATCTGGGGAGAGAGTGCCATTCCCACTCGCTGACTTGGCAGGCCACCCAGCCTGTCTGACAGTGGAGGGATGCAACCAAAAATAAAATTCAAAGTGGGGGTTCAACTCAAAAAGTGTGCAAATCACTCAGGGCGGAGGGAGGAGGGGTAGCTAGGAGCTATGTGTGGGCAGGGGAGTAGCTCAAGGTATAGGGAGAGGGCTACTAGGGGCTGTGTGACAAGAGGACTCCTCCACGTTAGCTCCGTGTGGTGGCTGCTCCCTGAGGCCTCTGCTGGTCCTGGAGCCTTGTCCACCACGCAGGAAGCTCTTACCGGTTGTGAGAGCAGTAAAAGGGGGCTGAGAGCTGATTGCCCTGGGCACCACCAGTAGGCAAAGGAATGCCTCAGCTGCCTGCTCCATGCCACCACCATCCAGAAGAGCAGCTTCCCTACACTGCTTCAGCTTCCCCTCTCTCTATGACAGGGCCAGAGGGCAGGGCATGAAGGGGACTGGGGGAGAGAAGGAGGCATGTGTGGTGCAAGGGGGATAGCCCCTGGGACTCTCCCATTGTGGGTAAGGAACTGCAGTTTGAGGATGCAACAGCCTTGTGCCAACTCAGTTCTGTCCATGGACTCAGAGTCTCTGCCTGCATTGGCTCCTGGCTTCAGCCTGACAGCAGGGCGTGTCCCAAGGTTCAGGGCACCAGGTTTCAACCCTGAAGCTCCACAAGCCTTCCTGAAAGGGCTCACAGACCCCTAAGGAGCAGCAGATCCCTAGCTGAGAACCACTGATCTAGACCATCCCAGACAGGGGTTTATCTAATCTGTTCTGAAAAACTTCCAGTGATGGAGATTCCACAGTATCCCTAGGTAACCTGTTCCAATGCTTAACTACCCCGACAGTCAGAAAATTTTTCCTATTGTCTATCCTAACCATTGCTTCTTGTCCTGATTCTGTGGTTTTGGAGAACAATTTACTACCCTGCCATTCATAAGAAGTTTTTATGTACTTGAAACAGTTACGTCCCCCCCCAGTTTTCTTCATACCTAACAAACCCAGTTTTTCTATTCTTTACTCATAGGTCATGTTTTTTAGGGATTTAATTATTTTAGTTGCACTTCTCTGGACTTTCTACAATTTATCCACCATTTTCTCCAAGTGTGGTGCCAAGAATTGAACACAGAACTCCACTTGAGGCCGTATCTGTGCTGAGTAGAGCAAAAGAATTACTTCTCGTGTCTTACTTACAACACTTCTGCTATCCATCCCAGAATATTTGCTTTTTTTTTTTCAAAATATTACACTGTTGATTCATATTTCATTTGTTATTCACTATTATTCCCCAGCCTCCCAATCCCTCCTGGGCCGTGTCTACACTAGCCAAAAACTTCGAAATGGCCATTTGCACGGCCATTTCGAGGTTTACTAAAGAAGCACTGAAATACATATTCAGCCCCTCATTAGCATGCAGGTGGCCACGGCACTTCGAAATTGATGCGGCTTGTCCAGACGGGGCTCCTTTTCAAAAGGACCCCGTCTACTTCCAAGTCCCCTTATTCCTATGAGCAGATGGGAATAAGGGAACTTTTGAAAAAGATTTTCAAGTTTTTGGCTAGTGTAGACGTAGCCCTGGACAACCTTTTCCCATTTTATGTTTATTCAATGAATTACTTCTTCCTAAGTGTAGTATTTTGGTTTTGTCTTACTTAAATTTAATCCTATATATTTAGTATCCTTTCTCCAATTTGTCCAGCTTATTATGAATTCTAATCCTGTTCTCCAAAGTGCTTGAAACCCCTCCCAGCTTCATATCATCTGCAGACTTTATACTATCTATGCCTCTATCCAAATCATTTACAAAATATTGAATAGAACCATATCCAAGGCAAATACCTGTGGGACCCCACTCAATGGCCATGTCTATACTAGCCCCAAACTTCGAAATGGCCACGCAAATGGCCATTTCGAAGTTGACTAATGAAGTGCTGAAATACATATTCAGCACTTCATTAGCATGCGGGCGGCCATGGTGCTTCGAAATTGACGTGGCTCGCCGCCGTGCGGCTCATCCCAACGGGGCTCCTTTTCAAAAGGACCCCGCCTACTTCCAAGTCCCCTTATTCCCATTTGCTCATGGGAATAAGGGGACTTCGAAGTAGGCGGGGTCCTTTCGAAAAGGAGCCCCGTCGGGACGAGCCGCGTCAATTTCGAAGCACCGCAGCTGCCTGCATGCTAATGAAGCGCTGAATATGCATTTCAGCGCTTCATTAGTAAACTGTGAAAGTGCCATTTGCGTGGCCATTTCGAAGTTTGGGGCTAGTGTAGATGTAGCCAATATGCCCTTCCTGTTTGACAGTGAAGCAGTGATACCTACTCTTCAAGTACGGTTTTCTAACCAGTTGTTCGCTGTTCTTATGATAGATTAATCTAAGACCTGCTGTGTTTCCCAATTTTGTTTATTAGTCAGGTAAGATGGTAGCAGAAGCCTTACTCATGCTGAGGTATATTGCATCTTCTGCTTCCCTCAAGGCTTGTTACCATGTTAATGAAGAATATTAACATGACTTGCTCATGGTAAATCCATATTGACTGTTACGGATCACTTTATTTTTTTTTCCTAACTGCTTACAAATTGATTGTTTGATTATTTGTTCCATTATCTTTCTGGGTACCAAAGTTAAGTTTGCCCCATTGCACTTTTTACAGATAGGTATCCTCTTTTCCAGTCCTCTGGGATCTCTCCTGTCCTTCACAAATTCTCAAAGAAAATCAAAACAAAAAAGCAGTTCAGTAGCACTTTAACAATAAATTATTTTGTTAGTCTTTAAAGTGCTACTGGACTGCTTTTTTTGTTTTGATAGTATACAGACTAACACAGCTATCTCTCTGTTACTATTCAAAGAGAATCACTAATGGCTCAAAAGTTGCTTCAGACAGTTTCTTAAGCATACGAGGATGTATTTTATCAGGTCCATCTTACCTGAAGATATTTAATTTGCCGAAGGGTTTGGCTACACTTACAGGAGTGCAGCTGAGCTGCTGTGGCACTTAGTGAAGATGCTGCCTATGTGGACAGCTTCTCCCATCAGCATCTCCCTGAAAGACTGTGGCTGAACTTATGAGAGAAGCTCTCCCTTTGACGTAGTACCTTCTGCACCAGGAGTTCAGTCAATATCACTGCATCACACAGGGGTCTCGATTTTTCACACCCCTGAATGATGTAGTTATACTAATGTAAGTTTTGACTGAGTAATTCTTAAATTATTCTTTCATATTTTAGTCGCAGGTCCTATCCGAGTTATACTGGTGTTCACTATGTTAGTCATCTGGTCACTGTTATCCTTTCTGAAAAGCGACACAAAAAGTGGTAGTTAACACTTTGAACATTACTGCATTTTCAGTTATTGTCTCTCTCTCTCTCCTCATTGAGTAATAGGTCTCTCCTATTCTTGCTCTTCATGTATTTGAAGGATGTTTTCTTATTAACCCTTCGGCATGAAAAATAGCAATTAGTTTATGCCACTTGGGTATTGGCCCACCTCCAACACTAAATTGGTTGGACAGGAGAACAGTAAAAGGAGCTATGTTGGAGGTAAACAAATAACGAAGGGAATGAAGCAAGCTAATCAAGAGCTTCCGATCACCCATTCCCATAAAACAAGGACAAGAGGGCACTTCAAATTAGACAACAAAGACTAACAAAAAAAGTGTGTTTTCATGCTGTTTATAAGTAATTTTAGCAACTCATTACTGCAGGCTATGGAGGCAAATACTGTATCTTACTGAATTTCAAGAAAGGAATAAGTATACATATGAAAAACAATAATGCCTGCCGTTCCATTACCTAGCATAAAAGTTGCAAAGTGTATCAATCTTTATGCTTCAGGGCATTCAGCTAGAGTCCAGAAGAAACCTCTCCCCATTAGAGTAGAGCAGAGCTCAATTAGAGACAGGTTCACGTGGCACTAGGGAGTGATTCACCTTTACCTAAGGTCTGCTTGGCACCTGCTGCTGTCCGAGATGTTCTGCTAGACTACATGGGCCATTGGTCAGTTGTGATGCAGTAATACTTACAAATAGTCTGACTTGCAGATAAACCCAGGTGTTGGATCTTTTCTTCCTTTGCCAGCTACTGTAAAACTTAGCAAGGTTTATGTTACATTAGTGTCTTAACTTCTTCTGCAGATCTTTGGAAGAATATTCTGACAGTCGTAGAGTTTAAGGCCCGAACTGACCATCAGATCCTCTAGTCTGAGATTATTGGACACCATCACCGCCCAGAACCCCACGCTAAATCCAAGTTCCTGCTCAGGGCTGGTCTGTGAATCACCATGGCTCCTCCAGGCTGCAACAACAACCTTGACCCTGACTATTATTTTCTCTGTGACACTCAAAAAGGCTGGGGCATCGTCCTGGAATCACTGGCTACAGCTGGTGTCATTGCCACAATCATCTTCATGATCCTGCTACTCATCTTCATCAGAAGGGTCCAAGACTCCACCAAGCGCAGCATGATCCCCATCTATTTCCTCTTCCTCTTAGGCACCCTAGGAATCTTTGGCCTCACCTTTGCTTTCATCATTAAACTCAATGCCCAGACTGGCCCCACCCGCTTCTTCCTCTTTGGGATCCTCTTTGCCCTCTGCTTTTCATGCCTCCTAGCCCATGCCTCCAACCTTGTCAGACTGGTGAGAGGGTACGCCCCCATTTGGTACGTGGTGATGTTGGTTATTGCCATTAGCCTCACGCTGGTGCAGATTGTTATAGCCATGATATATGTAATCATCACAGTGGCCAAACAAGGAGTGAACTTTGCAAACATGAATGTAGTACAACGCAATGAGGACTTTGTCATGCTCCTGATCTTTGTGCTCCTCTTGATGGCTCTCACCTTCCTGGTCGCCATGTTCACCTTCTGTGGGACATACAAAGGCTGGAAGAGGCATGGAGCACACATCTATGTCACTGGCCTATTCTCCATCGCTATCTGGGTGGTGTGGATCACCATGCTCTTGCGAGGCAACCCAGAATTAAACCAACAGCCTGCATGGGATGATCCTGTCATCAGCATTGCTCTGGTCTCCAACGGATGGGTCTTCCTGATGATGTACATTGTGCCAGAATTCAGCTTCCTCACCAGCCCGCGCAAGCCCGAGGACTACCCTTCAGAAAACGATTCCAGCCAGCCCAAACTCATGAAGAACAGCTATGGAGTAGAGAACCAAGCCTACATGGAGGAGATCACAAAAGGTATGACAAAGTGTGTTGTCGCATAGTATTGCAGTGTCCTCTCTTCCGGTGCAATAGAATTCAGGAGAGAGAGAGAGAGAGAGAGAGAGAGAGCAAGCAAGCACCAGCCCCGTGTTGGAAGTGGTAGAGAGGCTTTAAAAAGGGAATTGAAGATGATAAATGACTTAGAGGTAAAAAGGAGGTGGGGGGCGGTTCCAGAGGGACAGGGAACCACAAGTGAAAGAGAACTGGCCCGTCTGAAGAGAGGGAAAGGTTATGGACAAGGAGGCTACAAACTGGGGAGAGAAGAAAATGAGAAGGCCATGAAATAAATATCAGGACACAGAGGAGATCTGGCAAGACCCAACTGAAAGTCAGGAAAACCAGGAAAATAAACATTCTGTGTGGTTTTGCTTGTTTGTTTCTTACACTATCAGCATTAGGGAGTCACAGGGCTATGCAGATCACCCTGGTAAACAGCTTCTCCCAGTTCTGACCTGGTTCCCAACATCCACTCAGAAAATAAAATTATCTGAGGGGAGGAAGGGGGAACTTCTCTGTGGGAATCTCTTTCCAACTGGTCTAGAGCTGTCACATGTCAGTTCATGTTTCCCAGGACCAAGGTTAAGGGAAATGTTCACTTGCAAGGTGTGGGTCTGCTAGTCACAGCACACTCATGCCCTGGATGGCAGACTACCCGGCAATCTCCTCGGAAAAGGACCTGTCCTCCCATCCAACACTGCAGGGGGCTCACACAGTGTGTGTGTGAGGAGCTCTTGGGTGCAGGGGGGGCTCTGTCTAAGTCTGCACCTGGGAGGATATTTTTGTGTGGCATCAGGGATGAGGGGAGGACAAGGGGTCTGGAAGAAGGAAGAGAAATTTCAATACTCCTACCCACACCTTATCTTTTTTCCTAAGATACTTTGCATTGGTTTCTCTGGTTGACCAGAAAGTGGGAAATGGTAAAGTTGCTTGTGGAATTGAATGATTCCTGCCTGCTGCTTACCCAGAAGACCACCAGAGGCAGTTCCCCAGATAGCATGTCCTCTCCTCCGCCCCAGACTTTGTGTTGTCATGGTGACATTGTGACACTAACTGGCTACTTATTGTCCTTTTTCCTTCTTGTTTGCAGGCCTAGGAAATAAAAAGGATCCACGCTACACCCCACATTATGCTCACTTGCAGATGGAGGTAAAGACATCCCTTCCTTCATCTGTTTCACTGGGGAGATGGGATAAACAGGATGCTTTATATGACGCTGCCCTCTGTACACCATAGGCAGAGCTGGGTGGGTCCTGAGGCTGCAAAATTCCAGATGGAGTTGTGGTTGATGCCTTCATTTGGACAGAGGGTGGCCCTGGCTGGGTGAAGCAGTGGTGTATCTGCATAGGCTGTTCATTGGCTAGTGGGCATTGCAGTGTAATCACTCCTGGGCAGGCAAGGGGTTGTTCCTACATTGTGTAACGTGCATTTTGGCAACTTTCAGGACCCTCTACTCATGCCCTTGGAACACCAAAACAAACATGCAAAATGAAGGCCCCACCCATCCCAAATGCAACATGTAATTTGTGGACACCCCCTGCCTGCCTCAGTGGGAACTCACTATCCTCCCCTTGTCAGAGCTGGGCAGGGCCTAACAGATGATCTCTTGCCCAGAATCCCTGCTCTGCACACACCCTGCCCAGTGTAAGGTTGTTCTCCACAACCTATTGTAGAGTGTTTTATCCAGTCCTATTCCAAAGGGCTCAACAAGCAATGCAGCCTCCACCATTTCCTCAGCCTAACAGCATGCGTGCACAGGAAGTGTTTCCTGATATTCAATCTTCCAGTCCCCCTTTTAGTCATTCTCATCCCATTGACATTCCCCCAACTTTGGAGTTTAATTCCATGATTGTTTCTTTTCCAGAGCCTCAGACCCCAGCAGGAATTCTCCATTCCACGGCCTCAACCTCGGATCAGCCCCTATGAGGATTACACTGGGGGGCCAGGCACCAAGTAACAGCTCAGGAGCCCAGAGACAATGTGCTGGCAGTAGGGGCACAAGGAAAGGCCATTGCATGCTTCTATCCTGCTGAAGAGACAGAGCTAGACTGACATGGCAATGTGGAGGAAAGGGACGGGCTCTTTTTCTACCCCACCTCCCCTTGGCTCTACACATGCAGTACTTTAATTCCCTTCCATTCACCCAGCAGAGCACTTTAAACACAAATCCCCCTGCCCACCCCTGTTCACTTAGATCCCAGCTCAGCTGTCTCCTGAGGTCACCAAGGCTTCCTGTTGTAAACCCCAGGAGACTTGTCAGCAGAGACTATGACCCCAGGTCCATCAGTTCTGATCACCTTGGCCCCTTTGTGCTCATGGCCAGGTGCCAAGCTGGAACAAGCAGGAATGTTTAGCTATCACCTTCCAACTTCTGCCCCACCCAAGTACCTCATTCACATGTATTGCTGAAAATACCTGTTCCATCCAGCACAGATCCACCCCAAGTACTGCAGCCTCTCCCATCTCAGTGCAATTGCACTAAGTCACAGCTGGGGCTGCCTGGTAAAGTCTTTCATTCTTTCTTTCTTTCTTTCTTCCTCCCCCTACAGACCTGGTCTGAAAATGAGGATGGGGGCAATTAATTAAAAGTTTTGGGGGGGGCATTAATTTTCATTGAAGTTTTGAAACCTTCCACATTTCTGGACCAGCCCCCTGTCCCCAGACATCCTGCTCACCATTAATTCCCAGACTCTTCCCTCTCCCCTGCACCCCGCAACTTTCCCAGCACTCACCATTAGCACCCCCTACCCCAGAGCTCCTTCACAGCACCAATCCCTAGTCCCTAGGATTCTGATCTTCCTATTACTGATTTCTGCACCCCCACCCCCCACCCCCAGCAGTCCTTTCAGACCTTGGCTTCTGGTTTCTCCAGCCCCTGCGTCTGAAGCATCCTGGCTCTCCCAAAATTTCTGAGACAGGAGGATAGAGCAGGAGAAGGGGAAGGAAAGTAGACTGGCTTTTTCCCAGAAGTGTGTGTGAACTGCGTCCTGGTGATGACTCTTCCTGGAGTCTGTGATTCATTTTGTAAATGACATATATATATATATATATATATATACACACACAGACCCCTCCAAGTGAACAGGCTTGGTACGTTAGTGGCTGATGAGTCTATATTTATTCAGTACTTTATATGTTGAATATTTGATAAAAGCCTGGCTCAGATGATGTTCTTCATCAGTGAAATGAACCTTCAAGTCCGGTGGAGGAGCAAGGGCCAGTATTTGTCACTTGTGACACTCTATGGGGTTGTAGTGAGTGAGTTAGCACAAACCGCCCAGGAGAAGCCTGGCAGGGACATCAAGCCCTGGGCCCCCAGGAGCTGTCACAGTGGGTAAGGGTGAACCTTGTAAGGTGATGCACTCTTGGAGAAGATTTAGTAGCACTGGCTTCTCTGTGCTGCTGTCCCAGATGAAAAAGGCTAGTCAGACTTGTGTTGCCCAAGAAGTGAAGAACTCTATAACCAGGGCCTACAAGCCATGTGTGTTGAAGGCTGTTGAGTGTTTCAATTTTGCATCTACATGTGTGTGGATCGGGATTAGATTATTTGTGTTTTGTTCCACACTGGGCAGGCTGTCACAATGTAACTAATAAAAGATAAGAACTAAAACTAAAGTGTATCTATTTATTTCAGTTTATAAAAATGCCCCACTGTAATGCTCTGGGTGCAGGTACCATATTTATTGAAAATCTACAGCCAATGTTCTAATCTGCAGGGACTTCCTGGACTCTTCCCAGACTCCTCATCTCCACCTATTTATTCAACTCTAAATGTAATCCTGTGTACACTCACACTCTAGCAAACGCGCCAGTAGGCCTTGTGGCATCAGCTGAAGTCAATACATTCAGGCTCTGGAGAACCAAGAGAGGAAGCTAACTCCACAGTAGTGGGCTCCTGGTGAAAGACTCCTTGTCTCTGTTCCCCTCATAATTAAACTACAGAGCTCTTACCTCTGATAATCTTTATTTTTGTAGTTTTAAAATAATGTCCTTGTCCACATTAGCAGAATTCAGAGGTGTAATTCACCACCAGTGTCAGCTAGCATAGGTGGAAATGCTAAAACTAGGCTCAGGTGTCCAGCCTTGGTCCCCTGTTCCCACTAGCACATCAGCTGCTGCTTTCAGCCATGAAATAGCAATAGTGAAGACTCACAGTTGCAAACATTGCTCAAGTTGACATGCTTGGCTAGATGTGTGGTCTCTAAGGAAACTGGGACCTAGCCCAATTAAGATCTTATTATGTAAAATGCATAGCTGAACCTGCATACAGAAACCAAGGGTAGTCTGAACTGTGCGTGTGTTAAGCGTATAGAGAGAGAGAAACCAGTTAGGGACTACAGTGTGCTAGAATATTGTAAATACATACAGAAGAGAGGGAACTGCACAGGCCCTGCCTGCTTTCTAAAGCCAGCCTATCATACAATTTAGGACCCAGAACAAGCATGTCCGCCAACAAAGCATCATACCATGGGCTCAGGGCACCCCAGGACCCAAGAGAAGGACAGGCTTAGCTCGTGCAAGTACTGCATACAGTACAAAAGGACTAGGAAGAGGCATTATGGACTTTCATGCATACAGGTAATAAGTGCAAGAGAGAAAGTACATTTGTAAGGCTCTGACTTTTGTGATAAACAAAATCTGTGACTCACAAACTTTAATGTCAGAAGGGACCAGCAGGATCGGCCAGTCTGAGCTCCTGCACATTGCTGGCCACAGAACCTCACCCAGACAGTCCTGTAACAGATCTATAACCTCTGGCTGAATTATCAAAGTCCTCCAATTGTGGTTTAACGACTTCACATTACAGACAATTCACCGTTTACACTAGTTTGAACCTGCAACTGACTTCAGAGATTTGTGACTTGTTTTTGATTAGCTACTGAGCTAAACTTGTCGCTGGATTCTTCACCCATCTATGTCTTCATGAGCTCAGAACTATCTGGGAAAGGCCATAGCCCTGCCTAGTCTAGAAAGCAGCCACTCACCTTCTGTGTGACACAGGCCAAACTGAGCACATCAGACCTGTGCTCTGCTCTCCACACTGATAGCCAATCAGCTGACGAGTGAAATATGTGCACAATATTGGCAGGTATTCACAAGGACCTAAGTGGATGAGGCCCACATTACCTAAAGGTCTACCTCCAACCCACTTTTTGACTACCCTATAGTCATCCAGAATGATGGCACTTAATGTCTCACTGGTGAAGCTGGTGAGCAAAGGCAACAATCAACTCATTCTCAATAACAAGGCTGGGCCCTTCAGATTGGCTCCTGCCAGAAATAACATGTACATACAAACCTAGACATTAGCAGCTGGAAGATGCATCTCTTTCCACTAATTAAAAAATATAAAATCCTGGCTGTTCAGCTGACTGGACAGGAGTCTTGTGTCAGAGGCTATGTCTACACTGTGCCCCTAACCCAAAATAAGATATGCAAAGTGATGGGGTTATAGTTTCCTGCTCCCCTTATTCCAGTGCCTTTTCACAGAAGCGCTGTTGCTTACTTGACTAGGAAGGCTCACCTAGGAGTTGGGCTTGCAGCATAGAAGATGAGCCCTACAGTTGGCTTCAAAACAGGAAAGTGAAGACCAAGACACGATGGAAGGAGACTGGGTGGGGAGAAGATGAGCTGCTTTGTAACCCTCAGGAAAGACCAGCTGGAGGCACAGTTTGCACAGCTCCTCTCTGATACTCCTCTGGTGAAGGAATGGTGATTGCTGGCTTGTGTCCAGATTGTCTGTGTGAACACACTGCAGGATGAGCTGAGCAACAACTCTGGGAGTCTGTTCTCCCCATGCAGCACAGTTCCATTGCAGAATCTATTTACAAGGGGGTACCTGCTTCAATTCCTGCTCCTGTCTCTCCACCTTTCAAATAACTTGCGTTAGTCTAAAATCACTAAAGTAAAAAATCAGTGAGACAAAACCTACAATTTTGTTAAGCAAAAAAAATCAAAGCAGTTTCTCCACCTTCTTGCCCATTACGTGGCCTGTGCAAAGGACAGGAACAGCCACAACACCTGCACTCCGGGGTTGGGTGTTTAGCGTCTGGTTTTCGACAGCATCAATTAGTTGAAAAAGAATCCTGGCAGCTCCGCTCAGCACTGCTGACCGGGCCGTTGACTGTGTGATTAGCGATGCCTTGCACCAGGGCTGATAGGCTCTCTGCTAGACTCTGGGCTGTGCGCCTCCCTGGAAGCCGCCAGCAAGTCCCCGCTCCAGCTCCTATGTGTAAGGACAGCTGGGGGCAGAGCATGTTGCCCCTGCTCCATGTGCTGCCCTCGCAGCTTTCAATGGCTGGGAACCACAGCCAATGATCGCTGCAGGGGCAGAACCTGCAGATGATGCAGCTCACAGAGCCTCCTTGTTGTGCCTCGGAGGATGGACATGCCACTGCTTCCGGGAGCAAAATAAGCAAGTGAGTGAGAGTCAGAGACAGGGGATGGCGTGAACGGGGGCATGGCAGGGACAGGACCTCAGAGGAGGGGCGAGATGTAAGACAAGCGTGTTTGGTTCTTGTGTGAATAGATACTGAAAGTGGCAACCCTACTCCAGGGGCAGGATGGAAACTGTGCTGTGAGCCAGGACCTCGTCACTAGCCTGTTGCGCCAGGATGAGTGTGTAAGTGGATCATGAAGGGGACTGGGAGAGATGACGTCCTGCGGGGTGTCCGCACAGCAGAGTTATTTTGGAATAACGGCTGCTATTCTAAAATAATTTTGTGAGCATTTACAGGACAAAACCAGTATTTTGAAATAACTGGGAAGTAGTGGACAGCTTTTTGCAAATTCTTTTTTGCCAATAAACATTTCAGAATAGGCTCTATTCCTTGTAGAATGAGGTTTACAGAATTCAAAATAAGCTGTCCACTAGTTCACTGTTATTTCAAAATAGCGGTTTTGTCATGTAAATGCTCACAAAATAGCTATTTCGGAATTGGGGCTGTGCAGACAGGGAATAGGGGCTATATCGAAATAAACTATTCTGGAACAGCTTATTCTGAAATAACGCTGCTGTGGAGCCATAGTGGCTATGTCTACACTAGTGCCCCCCTTTTGAAAGGGGGATGCTAATGAGACATTTTGGGATATGCTAATGAGGCACTGCAATGAACATGCAGCACCTCATGAGCATAATGGCAGCTGCGGCACTTTGAAAGTGCCACTTTCGATCACACACGGCTCGTCTACACGGAGTCCTTTACGGAAGGACCCCGCACACTGCAAAATCCCCTCATTCCTATAACCAAATCGGAATAAGAGGATTTCAAAGTGAGTGGGGTCCTTTTGAAAAGGACCCTATGTAGACCGGCTGCGCGCAATCAAAAACAGCACTTTCATAGTGCTGCAGCTGCTATTATGCTAATGAGGTGCTGCATATTCATTGCTAGTGTAGACACAGCCAGTATGTCAGTGTAGACAGACTATGTCAGATTAGAGCCCCTAGAAGCACTGTTTCCAAGGGCTGTAATCCAAAATAACCTCTGTTGTGTGTGCACACTGTCTTTAGGAATAAGCTTTACTTATTCTGAGGCTTCCCTGTAGTGTGGATGCAATAGCTTATTTGGGAAACTGTTTAACCTTGCAAGGCTGACAGCTAAGTCTAAGGTGCGAGAAGTTCTCATCAGAGACATGCTGTTCACAGACGATGCTGCTGTAGTGTCTCACACAGAAGACCAGCTTCAAAAACTGCTGGATCAGTTCTGCAAAGCGTGCAAGGACTTTGGGTTTACCATCAGCCTAAAGAAGACAAACGTATTCGGTCAGGATGTTGCTGAATCCCTATCAATCAGCATTGACAACTATACGTTAGAGGTTGTCCACGAGTTCGTTTACCTCGGGTCCACCATCACTGACACCCTTTCGTTGGACGCTGAGCTAAATAGAAGGATCAGAAAAGCAGCCACAACTCTGTCCAGACTCAGCAAGAGAGTGTGGAATAACAACAAGCTGTACACTCACACCAAAATGCAAGTCTACAGAGCCTGCATCCTCAGCACCCTCCTTTATGGCAGCGAGACTTGGATCCTGTACGCCCGCCAGGAAAAGAGGCTGAACGTCTTCCACTTGCGCTGCCTCAGGCGCATCCTTGGAATATCATGGAAGGACAGAGTGACCAACACCGCTGTCCTCGAGCAAGCTGGAATCCCAACCATGCACACCCTCCTCAGGCAGCGTCGACTCCGCTGGCTTGGCCACGTCCACAGGATGAATGACGGAAGGATTCCAAAAGACATCCTGTATGGTGAGCTAGCCTCTGGCAACAGACCTCCCGGACGCCCCCAGTTGCACTACAAAGATGTCTGCAAGAGAGACCTCAGAGAGGTAGACATCGAGCTGGACAACTGGGAAGAACTAGCAGACGACCGCAGCATATGGAGGCAGGGGTTACACAAGGGCCTTCAGAAGGGCAAGATGAAGATCAGACAGCTAGCAGAGGGGAAGCGAGCGCACAGAAAGCACACTAAGGACTTGCCAGACACCCACTACATCTGCAAGAGATGCAGCAAGGACTGTCACTCTCGTGTGGGTCTTCATAGTCACAGTAGACGCTGTAAATGAAGTCCTCAATTGAAACTTTAAAGGGCGCGATCCATAGTCTATGCAGACTGAAGAATGCCTCCTCCTCATAATTCTGGAATAAACTATTCCAGAATAATTCTGTAGCGTAGACCTACCCTTGAGGTTCCCTTGAGTCCTATGATTTCTGAGCTGCCCCACCAACGCATGATGAAGGCTTCTTAAAGCACCATGAGGTGCTCAGGATCAGTGTGTTTCTAACAACCCTCTCCCTGAGCTCCCCAGGGAAGGCATGGCACTGCCTTACTTTACTGGCAAAATATAGGCCTAATTGCAGCCAGGATTTTAGGTCCAGGAGCAAATTTCAGTATCTGTCACTTTACCCTGTGTGGAGGCAGGTAACTGAAAATTCCCCAGGGGCTCTTCCTTCAGCTGTTAAACTGCATCACAACTGGGGTGGATTTATTCTTAGTGTCACTTTTTCCCTGCAAGCAATTTCTGTATTTGCCAAAGGGGCGGTGATGTGGCTGCAAACGGGAAAGGAGGTGACTGGGGCTATTCTGTTGGGAGGAGGCGGCATTTCGCAACGCAGTCTCTCTAGGATGTGGCCAGCGTGCTGGGGAACTCTGCAAAGCCGACGCAGTTCAGAGCGGGAGTGGGAGCGGGGGGCGGGGCTAGGCTGGGTTTCGCTGAGATGGCTGGTGCCGGTTCACTTAGGCCCAGCTGCGCTCATCTGTTTGTGCCCTGAGAGGCAGAGTCCGGCATCCAATGCGAGTGACTCTTCACAGCAGCACTGAGTGCTTCAGGCTGACCCAACACACCCCGACCAACCCCATGCCAGGGGCCGAGGAGGCCCTGCTCAGGCCCAGGGTTACCCCTCAGGCCTGAGGCTGAACTACGTGATTTATGGGCTCTTCTGTGTTCTTCGCTCCCTTCTCTCTCAGGCCAGGCACAGGGTCCTGCTGGCTTAGTTCCTTGCTCCCCTCCCATCCACTGCCTGAAACCCAGGAGCTCTGGTCCTTCCTTCCCCTGCCTTCCAGATGACTCACCCTTCCCCTGGATTCCCTCAGTCTTTATCATCTCCCCTCATCTGATACTCCGACCTCTTCTCCCCCACATGAAGTCAGCATGCCAGGACCGGATGAGCCAGATGTTCAAAGGACGCTGGTGTTTGCTTTCCCTTCACTATGGTGACCCGACACCGTGGCACATTACGTCATGAGCAGCGCCCTCTTGCACATTTCCAACATGAACGTTATTGCTTAACAATCTGCAAGCCTTTCCAACCCAAACCGAAAGCATCTGGCTCTCCTGGTGGGCAATCACCAAGAGAGGAGGAGAAATTCTGAGAAGGGCTGTGGGTCTGTTAATCCATCCGATTTCAGTGGCTGTTTGACTTGCTCTCTCAGGATTTAGCCCATGATCTTTCCAACAGTGGATTGAATCTCCTCATACTATTAGTAACAGATGATCAGACAGAAAGTGTGAAAGAGGGAAGGAATAAGTGCCTGTATGAGACAAAGCCCCAAATATCAGAACCCTACATCAGAGGTGGCCAACCAGTTAGACCTAAGACCAACAATAGCTGTGGATAGAGCGCAAAGAGCCACATACTATATACTTACTTTTATCCATCTATTGAGCCATTGATTGATATAGTACGGCTGTCTTGGCTGCCATATTTGCATCTATGAAGACTTTGAGTTTAAGGTGCTTCAGCCCCTCCACTCAAACCCAATGCACCCCCACCCCCAGATCCAGGCACCCCCAGCTGGCTCCAACCCAATGCACCCACCCCTCCCTGCAGCCAGCGGTGTGCATATGCGTGCGCGCGCATGCGCGCGCACACACACACACACACACACACACACACACACACACACACACACACACACACACCCTGCTCAACCAAATGCCTGGGTCCATTGGAGCTGCCACGCTGCCATGTGCTTCACCCTTTGGGTGCTGAAGTGCACATGTGCAGAGAAGCCGTGAGCAGTTCAGGTGTGTGACTCAGCCTCAGTTTTTTGAGCAAAAAAGAGCTGCAGGTTGGCCAGCCCTGCTCTAGATAATAGTTCAGTTGTAAAAAACACAGCATGTTCCTTTGCTACAGAATTAACATGGTCCACTGGTTTGTACTGAATCTTCTGTGGAGACGGTGAGGATTCAAACGTATGCTAGTTCTTGAAATTGTCTGAGGAATCCAAGTCAGAGGAGTACTGGAAAATGTCCTAGGCAGATCTGCTACGAAGCAGGGAGAGAGACTGAGTTGCTTTTCTTATTATTAGATAATGTTCCCTGTTCGGTGTTGGAAGAAAGCAAAGCTGACTCATCATTGTCCCAGAATGTAGGGGAGGACAAAATAGGAGATACATAGGGCCTGATTCAGTAAGATTTTCAGGCTCCATTGACTGTGATGCTGAGAAGCTCACAGGCTTCGGCCCATGAAGTGACCCCTTGAGAAAGGGACACTGAGATTCAGGGCTTAAATGTTCTCAAAAACATGACAATCCCAAGTGAGTACAGCTATGCAAATGGCCTAGTGTCTTGACGTAGTTTTGATTTCTAACTGTCAGAGGAAAGATTTCCTGTAGCAATTCATCATCTTCGTCATTTGCTAAGGAGTAGCAGCCCATATCTTGTCACTAATGAACTGAATAAACAGGTAGATGTGTTTACTGGGTGGCCTGGCCTGTAATGAATTCTGGCTCCTGTTCATGGAACAGGAAGTACAGGACTAAATCCCAACTGCCCTGTGGAGTGAGCCATTAACAGGTTCTTCCACATGAAATGTTGTAACTGGCCACTAGGTGTCACTCTTGTATCAAGGAAATCCGGCGGTTTCCAAAAAGTTGAGAAGTGGCTCTGAAATACAGGCGCTAACACTGGAGGAGGCTGAGGAGTGGGAAATCTCTTTGGCCAGACGTATGGCCATGAGTCTGTGGTGAATGCTGCACTGTTGTTCTTTTTAAAAGCTGAACTAAATGTTGCTTTCAATGCATAATTGTGTTCTACTTCTTGTGCTTTTCCTGCGAGCCGGTGGTTACCATGCTGAGCCTGAGACGTAAGTATTGCCAGACTTCGCAATTTTAATCAGTGTTTCACCATATTTGACTGGGATTAGATTGTCTTTTTTCCCTTAAACAGGAGACTCTACATTTGCTTTTATCTTTAAAGGTAAGATTTTCTGCAGAGCTAGTTGAAACGCAGGTATTTCCATTCTACAGGAGAGTCTGGCATTTGAAATTTGCTTCCATCTGGATCAGATGAACAGTCAAAACTTCTCACCACACAAAATTTCCCAATGTCTTTGTGTCTGTACGGTGGAAGTGCTTCCTTTGGATGTTTATATATTACGTAATTGTATAAATCAAAATGAAGCCCTTTAATCCAAATATTTGCCCAGATTATCACATTGATATGTTTCTGCGAAGCATTTTACTGACATTGAATCAGCATTTCCCAATGGCAGTGCCCAACTGTCATCTTGTTTGCACAAGAACATTGCACAAGCATCACTTTAAATCCATTCTGAAGCCAGTGGCAAAGGTGCCTGTTGGGAGACAGTAGGGAGAGGAGTTTGTTTCAGTTTAGCTGAGCTGAGCTAGCCCCTTCCACCATTCACATTATCACTGCTACACGCTATATTCAGTGGACTAGCTTGGCCCAGGTAGTCCAGCTGGGAGTGACACCACCTGCACTTTAGGTTTATACACGTGCGCCCTATGGACAGGGCCATGTGGCAGCTGGGTGGTGTGCAATGTTCCTTCTAACTTTTGCCATCCATGTGTGGAAATGATTTTTTCATGTGCACCCAGGCACATGCGAATGTGCATCATTGACAGAAACACAAAACCTTGCTGTGAATGCTCTGCCAGTCAGATGGGTGGCATTGGAATTTCTCCTGGGCAGCCACCCAAGTGTGCAGCTCAAAGAGATCATGGGCAGTGTGGTTCTCAGCCCAGGTGAACATGCATGTGTTAGTTCTGCTCACACTAGTGTAACCCACACACCTGGGGGTACTTCACTGACCCATGTAGTGGCACCTAGACAGAGCAAAGCCAAGTCTCCTCTATAGCTTTGGCTGAGCACCCACTGGCTTTTTGCTCACAATGTAGAGGCTCCTGCAAGTTCCAGACGTTCCAGGTTTGAGTCCACCTGTGGGTGGTTACAAGAGCATCTAAATAGTCTTGTGGCCCTGGTAGCAGAGGCAGCAGCTTGGGTTGGTTGCCAAAGGACATGGCTGTGGGGGTTAGGTGGGCGTGTTCTTGGGGTATGCCTGCATTGCAGTGAACAGCCAGCTTGCTTTGACTCTTGGGGCTGTTTCACTGCTGTGCAGTACGATAGGCCTGGCCAGAAGCCTGGGCTCTCTGGCCCTGTGAGATGGGAGGGTGTAAGCGCCTGGGCTGCAGCTCAGACCCAGAAGCCTACACTGCAGTGAAAGAGCCCCACAACCTGGGTCCTGTGAGCCCAAGTCAGCTGAGTGTCTCCTGCAGTGCAGCCATATCCACAGGCAACTAGCCTGAGACAGCACTCGTGCTGCTGCAGCCACACAGCTATCATTAATGCCTGCCTCAAGCAGAGCCAGCAGGCATATGTTTCCTCAAGCTGGGAATGATGCCATCTAACAGCTGTGTAGTAGCTATACCCGTAGTATCTTGCTCAAGGCCGCACAGTAAGGCGGTGGCGGAGATAGGAAGTGAACCTGTTTCCTGAGTCCCAGTCTAGGACCTTAACCATGCAGAATGGAGTTTAGGACATAATAAGAAAAGCACTTTATGTGATGGTTTGAAATGTGTACCAGGGATGGTGAAATTAACAAGCCTGAGAGGCTTCTGTGGCAACGTAGGTGCTCTAGGAAGGCTTATTTTAGAACCTGCCCTTATGCAACAAAGCTGCATCTGCACACCATGACCTTTGGGAAAGTCCAACATCATAGCTGGGTGTGGACTTTGCAACTCTGGCACATCTTGTTTATTTGTAATTGTGTGCCCAGAATGACGCACATGACCCAAAATTATGTACAAGGAACAAGTAAAGCAACCCAGCTGCGCAAAGCAAGACCACGGTAAGTGTTTTCCATCTAGTCCACCAGAGCTAACAAATAAGAGAGTTAAGAAATGCACTGATGCCCTTTACCGTCTCTGACTGAAGTATCAATGCCAGGGGAAGTTAGTTTCTTTTTGCTCGGCAACACAAGGCTGAACTACCAATGAACTCACCTTTCCCTGGCCTAACTTCGCTATTCATTTCTCAGATGTCATGTAAAACTGGAGTCCTGGCCACATGCAGGCCTTGTGGAGCCCAGAGTAGTTTTTGCAAGACAGTGTGCTATTGGCCTTGCAGTCATGCTGGGAGGCCCCAACAGGGAGCGAACAAATACTGTGCTAGATATTATACAAACATGATGGTGGACTCAAACGTGGGACCTCTGGAGCTTTGTACAGGCATCTCTACAGTTTGAGCTAAAAGCCAGCTGGAGGTCAGCCAATGCTGTAGGGGAGACTCAGGCTTTGTCTGTGTAAGTGGTCCAGGTGCCACAGTGAACCACAGCAAGGTGTGTGGGTTACACAAACCCCTAGTAAGAGCTCACCAGCTCTGGAGAGCTTAACAGACAAGCTAAGGTGTGTGAGCAGGGAAGTGCTTTGTTCAACGTCACACAGCAGCAAAGATTTTTCTTTTTGGTACACAGTCCAGAGCTGACAGGTTATTTATATAGTCATACCCCAAGATACACCCATTCCGGTTATGACAATTCAGGTTTACAAGGAGTTTGATTTAAAACCCCGACCTTGTCTTACGAGGCATTTCCTCGAATTTACAAGGACCAATTTCAGTTTTGTGCACCTCAGCGGGACGCGGACACCCTGCAGCGGGAGAAAGGCTGTGGCTCCAGGCAACGGCTGCCCACAGCTGCATCCTGCCTGGCGCGTCTCTCCGCAGTGCCCGGCGGTGGTTTCCCAGAGCCCCTAGCCCAGCCTTTACCTGTGGCTGGTCTGGGTCTCTGCCTCAGCTCTGCTGCAGCGGCGCTCCCCAGTCCAGACGGCGGCCGTGGGCTCTCAGGTGCTCCCGTGAGACCTGGCTGCTGCGCACGCAGCCCATCCCGGCCCTGCCCCTGCCCCTGCCGCTCACGCCCCTGGCAGCTAGGGGGCCGCTGCTGCCCGCCCTGAGCAGCTGTGCCTCCGGCACCACTTGCTGCTTGTGGCGTTCCTTTGCATTTAGCAACTCGGTCGCTGCTGGCGGGGCCTCTCCGCCGCACAGCCCCACACGAGCGAGCCATCGCCCCTTGCCAACTGGGGGCCTCCTGTGCCTGCCTAGCTCCCCGCGCAGCCAGCCCCTGGCACTGCCCCCCTCCCCACTTAACCTAAGCCGTGCTCAGGCCGAGCCGCCTCCCTGTGCCCTGCTCTGCCCTGGCCACCCCCTTGCACTGGCCCTGCTTCTGCAGCCGTGGGCAGCTAGCTGGCTTTGCGCCCCCTCCCAGGTGCTCTTTGATTTCTGTTCCCCTGTCTCTGCAGGTAAACAGACATATTGCAGAGTAATTAATGAAGGGAAAATGCCTTGTTAGGTTGTGTTATGATAACTAATGTTAACTGTTGAAGTACTTGTGTTCATTTTAATGGGATTTGGTGTTGTTTTAGCGTAAATGGGTGTAAATTTTGGGGCTCAGGAACACATAAAATTTGTTCCCATTGAAATTAATGGTAATTACATTTTCGACTTACAGGAATTCACCCTAAGAGGAGTTCTTCCAGGAATGAATTACCCTCGTAAGGCGGGGGAAGACTGTATTCTGTTTAACACCCTCCTCCCGCATCCCCACAAACAGATAGTGAGATGTACAGCTCCTCCAGATGAAGTGTACTTAGTCGGAGAAATCACAGCGCACTGGGCAAGGAGAACAAACACAGTTACCCCTTTTCACAGACCCTGAAGCATAGGAAGGTGATGTGACTTGTCCAGGGTCACAAAGCAGGTGATGGAGCTAGCAATCGACTCTAGATCAGGGTTGAGCAAACTTGCTGTGTTGGCACGTCAGAAAATAAGTCTGTAGAATGTAAAAAGTTTATTAATTGGTATATAAACGTGAATACACATACGTAAA
Source organism: Carettochelys insculpta (assembly GCF_033958435.1). NCBI lineage: Eukaryota > Metazoa > Chordata > Testudines > Carettochelyidae > Carettochelys > Carettochelys insculpta. The sequence continues at coordinate 286,769,203 of NC_134137.1, read as the reverse complement.
AACAGTCACATATTTTTAATCAGATGGATGAGCTTGAGACCCAGCAGCCAATTCTGCTGCACCATCCTTACAAAATGTCTCGTCCCCCCCCACAAGGGCCGCCCCCCCACTTTGCACACCCCTGCTCTAGATCTACTGATTTCCCCTCTATGCCCTATCCTCTAGACCATGCTGATCTCCCAAGTTCTGTAGCGCAAGCCAGGAGGGGATCCGTGAGAGCAGGGGCCTCTGAATTTGCCCTTGCCTTTGAAGAGTTCTCATGAAATCAGTCCACTGGGGCATGGGAGCTTGCCCCTCTCCACACCCTCCCTTGTTTTGGAGGGGAGAAGTCCCACCAAGCTCAAGAATCAACTGGAGGCACGAGCTTTTCATATGAAGCGCAGGCCTTCTGACGCAGCAAAAGGTTAAAGCACCAGGCTATAATTTGGGAGACCCGGGACCACTTTTCAGATCTGCCACATCTGCTGGGGTGACGCAGGCTAAGCCAGTCATGGCCCATGCCTCCATTTCCCATCTGTAAAATGGAGGGCATACTTCCTTTTTCTTCTCTCCTTAGCCTGCAAGCTCTTTGGGGGCAGGGACTCAATAGCCCTCATTATAGGCTATCAGATAATTCTTTCTGACGCATGAGATGACTTCCTTCTCTGTGTTAGGCTGTGTACGAGTGATTGTCTGCCTCGCTTGTTTAAGTTTTAGTTTCTCTTTATTGTTATAATTTTTGAAAATATGAGGAACTGTTCTTATTTTAAGAGAAGGAAAGGTGAGACTGGAAGTGACTTCAGGGCAGAAAAATGTTCCTTTAGGGACAGAACCATCGGTGCTTTCTCTTCTGCTTTCCTCCTACTCTTACAATGCAGTCAGACTTCTGGGGCATGCTCTGCCTTCACCTGTGCAGCTGATGCTAACCTTGAAGTCAGCTGGAGCAGAACGATATCGGCAGAGCGGAAAAGTGGCCCTTCCAAGGCAAGTCCTTACCAATCAAGTAATGGCAAAACTCCTTGTGGCTTTTGGCCTTGCATTATAGAGTTCTAGTTATTTAGCAATCCGTATGGACATGCAGAGCTTAGAAACAGCCACAGAAGTGAAAAAACCATGGGATTTTTTCTTAAGTCATAGAATCATAAAAGTGTAGGAGTAGAAGTGCCCTTGAGAGGTCATCTAGTCAGCCCAGCGCCCTGCATTCAAGGCAGAACTGTACAATACACTACTACATTCATTGTAATTAAGAACCAAAAGTGCACATTCTTCCAGGTTCCAGGAATTCCACCCTCCCGTCCCTAGAATACCAAGTAGGAGATCCCAATGCACAGGCAGCTTGGACACCTGTCCTCTATACTTGATTTTACCACAGATGTACTTGCTGTGTATGTATGTGTGCCCAGAGCTCATGTGGGGAAAACAGGTGGAGATGGGGGGAGAGGGAGAAGGGAACAGTGTGTGTCGCATAATTAAAGGCCACATCATAATATAAACACCCAAAGCGATGGAACTGATGTACTGTGAATCTTATTTTGGCATTTATTAACTGTTACCATTATTTAAAATCCATCTAGTTACCAAGGTAGCTAAGCACATTACGCTCTTCGAGCTGTTTACCCTCACAACCCCCATGAGACAGGGCAGTGCTATTATCCGCATTTCACAGCTCAGGTCCAGAGAGACCAAGTGACTTGCCCAAGGTCATAGAGGAAACCTGTAATAGAGCAGGGAAGTGCTCTGTGGTTTCCAGGTTAGTGCCCTAACTACAGGACCATCATTTCTCCCTGCTTCATGGAGGTGATGTATGTATAAAACCCTCCCACGGATTCTCCCTGCCCCTGCTGCCACTGTCCTATATGCCCATAGGCCCGGCCAGCATTGCGAGGCTTAGGTCAGGGCTCATCAGTTTTTGCACGCACCTGGTGGACATGCTGGCAGAGGGCTCTACCAACTGTGACCTGCAAAGAAGCAGTCCACCCTAGGAATAAGGACAAAAGGCTAGCCAAGCCATCAAACAGCTGGTTTCCTCTCTATAGCCCCTCTGGTGTGCTACTGTTCATTTGAATTCAGAACCTATTTTGCAAAGCAAAAGTTTCAAGATCTGGGGCCTAAAACTAGTGTACCCTGCTCTCAAAATGTAAGTAGGGCAGCAGCCTGCCTCTTAGGCTTGGAGCCAGCCTGGATGTGAGTGTCCCAGACTGTCTGGCTGCTCCAGAGCACCACAAGAACTCCAATGTGACTGAAGGCATCTGCAGCACAGCTGTGCTCTCTGAGAGTGAACTCTGCCTGCTTCACATTACTCCCCGGGCTCCGTGTGTGTGTGTGTGTGTGTGTGTGTGTGTGTGTGTGTGTGTGTGTGTGTGTGTGTGTGTGTGTGTGTGTGTGTGTGTGTGTGTGTGTGTGTGTAAAGGAAGAATGGCAAAGGAAAAGCGCCTGGCCCTGTTGCTGTCACAGCTCTATTAAACACCCCACATGAAGCACTTCTTACATCACTAGTACTTCCAGCTGCTAAAGTGCAATGGACACCCCGCAGGGTACCTGTGTTCTCTCTGGGTCCCTGCTTGCAAAGCTGTTTATAGTGCACACAGTAATGGCCAGATCCATGGCCCAGTATCAGCTATTTGGGCCCTGGTTCAAGAAGACATCCTGATTCAGGAAGGGTGTTTAACATTCAGCCTGGACTCTAGGCCCACTGAAGTCACGGAGGGGAGGATTAAGCAACTTTTTGGAGTCGAAATGATTACAAAACAATTCTTTACCACCATCCATTTATGTTAAACAGTGAATCCCCTCCAGAAGGCCAGGGGAGGTTAGCCATGGCCTCGGAGACTGTAAGGTCAGACAGGGACATCATGATCACTGAGTCTGACCTCCTGTCAGGGCTATACCTAGGTGGGGTGCAGGGCCTGGGACCACTTCTCTCCACTCCAGTGCCCATCCCCACACAACCGCTTTCTGCCCCTCCTCCGCCCCTTGCTAACCCCCTGGTACACTTTCCCTCCAAGTCCCCTCCCCTGTGAACCATTACCCAGGGGATTACTGGGGGTGAACCATTACCCGGGGATTACTGGGGCCAGCAACAGGGACTGGGCCCCTCACTCACTCACCACAGTGACGGGAAATGGAGCACCTGGCCCCAGCACACTACACTTCCAGAAGCCGGGCTCCCATCTGTGTTGCTTGGGGGAGGGGAACAAGCTGGGTCACGCCACTTCCCACCGCGGCTGTGAAGAGGAGCAGCTCTGCTGGGAGATGGGGGAGCAGAACCGGCTGTGGGGTAGGTCACTCAGCTTCCTGCGACTCCTGCTGCCACTGGGGAGTGCAGGACTGACCCCTGCTGCCTGCACCAAACACTCCAGTAAGTCTCCAACTCAGTGGGGCCCCAGGCAGCCATCCTGAACCATCCTAAAGATGGGACGGCTTTGCCTCCTGCATATTGGACACCCCAGAACCTCACCCTTTCTTGTAGTAGACCCCTGACCTCTGGCTGAGTTACTGAAATCTTCAAATCATGGTTTGAAGACTTCAAATTATGGAGACACCATTTACACTGGGTTAAACCTGCAAGTGACCCAGGCCCCCTACCGCAGAGGAAAGGAAAAACAAAACAAAAGAATAAAATCAGGGTTTCTCCTAATCTAACCAAGGGGGTAGGGGAAATTTCTCCTCAAACCCAAATCTGGTGATCAGCAAGACCCTGAACACATGGGCAATACCTGCCAGGCAGACAGCAGGGAACAAATTCTCTCTAGTAACTCCTGCCTCATTACTGTCAGTGGGACCCCATCAATGTAGCCATCCGGGATGTGAAGAAGGGTCACGCGACTGAAAGGAAGCTTGTGAGTAGGGAGCCAGGGCAGGTGATGGGTCAGATGTTTGAAAGAGGTTTAATAAAGTATTTTTGATAAAGGCTCCCAGCAAGCATAAGGGGTTAACACGCCACATCTGTGGGGAAAGGAACACCACTGTGACCTCTCCCTCTCCCTAGTGGGAGGATTGATGAAGCGTTGTTCTATGTGCACCTCTAAACATCCTCCTTGCTCCCTCTCACACCACCACTTACTATCTGGGTGCAGGTGGGAACATGGGCCCAGAGCCAAAAAAAGTCTTGTTGCAGTGCAAGATGTTGAAAAGGGAGTGGCCATGTGGTCAATCTTCAAAGCAAGAGAGGAAGCAGCAGGCCCTTGTGAGCAGAACTCCCTGGAGAACCTACCACCCCAGCTGGGGCACAGGACAAATCTCATCACATTTCTGAAGGATTCGTGAAAGTCCGACAGCCAGGCGGAGCGCCTTCAGGTTCGCATTCCGATTTCACCTTCCCGCTTGACTCTTAACAGAGCGAGAGTTCAGTCCATGCAGTACCTCCTGAAAGGCGATGAATGCCCCAGGCCTCTTGCAGTCTCACATGGCCCATAGCAGGGGAATATCACAAAGGTGAAGGCCATCAGGAAAAGAACATAACAGAGTCCTTGTTGCATTGCTCAGCCTCCATCTGAGCAAAGTCCACAACATGTCTAAGTGGCCATATAGCTAAATGAATTTTGATGATTACATACATTAGGCACTCAAGATATGTGCTACCAAGTTGCATGTCTCGGGTTAACGCAACTGCCACCCCTGACAGAAGCGGGAAACCAGTCCTGTCAGGGGCGGCAGCCTGACTCTCAGCTGCTCCCCTGGCAGGAGCAGTTTCCCACTCGCTGGAGTGGCAGGGAGCTGGGAACCAGGAAACAGCCTGGCTCCCACCTGCACTTTAACAGCTGGGAAACTGACCAAGGCAGCAGCCCTGGTCAGTTTCCTGGCTCCAAGGAGTGGAGAGGAGCCAGGGGCCAGGCTGCCCCTGGTTCCCAGCTCCCCTCAGGGGCTGGAGCCAGGAAACTGACCAAGGCTGCTGCCCTGGTTAGTTTCCTGGTTCTGCAAGGGAGGGGACCCGGGAGCCAGGCTGCTACCTGGTTCCCAGCTGCCCACTGCTTGCAGGACCCAGAAAACTGACAAGCTCATGGCTGGTCAGTTTCCTGGGTCCCCTAAGCATTGGGGAGCTGGGAACCACACGGCAGCCTGGTTTCTGTCTCCCATTAACTTGCGTGAAAATTTGAGTTATGCAGGGGTTTTAGGAACACAACCCCTGCGTAACTTGAGGGTTTTACTGTAATTCATAATCTGTATTAGTGTGAGGACAACAGTCTAAACCAGCATCCTTGCCTGTGATAGGAGAGGTGGGTTCCCCTCTAGAGCTTAAGGACATTAAGGCATGGGGCAGGGAACAGGAGAAGCAAAGGGCAATTAGGACCTTACAGAGGAAAACGGGAATGGAGGTCCTCTTGCTGAAGTGGATGGTGAGGTGAAGACATCTAGGAAAATCAGAAGGAAGAGGAACTGGAGGGTGGTCAGTTTCCTCTTGTTGCAATTTCTTATCTCACAGATGAGAATAATTAATCTCTCTACAGGACTTGGGAGTCCAGGTTACCCATGTCTGCTACAGTCTCCAGGCCAATGCCCCAGGGTATTACAGATGAAAGCTTACCCAGTGTTGTCACAGCCTGGAAAAATGATGTGGTAACCATGGCGACTTACAGAGCTGCCCTTAATAGGAGCTTCTCACTAAGCCCTACAGAAGAAAAAACAAACATTGTGATATATTAAATTGCACTTCTATAAAGCCATTTATCCAAGGCTCTCCACCCTCCTTACAGATGCTAATTAAGCCTCACAACATCACTGTGAGTGAGATCAATATTATGCTCATTTTATAGGTGACTAAGCTGAAGCACAGAGAAGTTAAGTGCCTTTGCCAAGGCCTCTGAACAGGGCTGAGGCAGAGCTAGGGACAGCAGTCTGGAGCCCTATTTCCTACTCTTACCACTAGAGGGGACTTTTTGTCACAACTGCTTTGCCCATCCACAGGCTTTTCACTGGTTCCCTGTTGTATTCAGAACACAGTTCATGTGTTTGAACCTTTCTGTTTTTAAAAACGTGGTGAGTTTGCTTTAAGCTGCATCACACACCTTGTAGCTCAGTCTCCTGCCTTCACCTCTCCCTGAGCTTATCCAACACTGGTCACCACGCTGTCTTTTCTGATAATCTCTGCTGTTGATGTGAGGCCCTTCCACAGCTCCTGCCAGCTGGAAGAGCCCTCAAGCATCTCACCACCACGGTGACACTCCACCCCTTTTCAAATTGCAACAGAACAAGTGTATTTTCTCCCAGGCCTCTTCTTGTCTCTCACTGCCTGCTACTGCCCTTGCAGCTGAATGCTTTAATTTATTCACAGTACTGTGTCATTACACCACTGATTTTCTCTTACATTCACTGTCCTGGGTATATCCAATCCATCACTATCTTCTCTTCCTGATTTCTTCTTTGACAGGAAGTTGGTAAGTCAGTTGCTACGGGTCTTGGTTGTTGCATGGAAAGGAATGAGGCAGGTAGCATCCGGTGCTGAGGACCTTAGTAAGCCTCCAGGGGGATTTATCTCATAAAATGAATTGTGGAGAAGTGCTAGATAAGTACTAATTTCTTATTAATAATAACCTCTCCTTGAGCAACTGGGTAGCAAATATAGGGCAGCTAAAAAGCAGCACGGACAAAGATGCACCTGTTCCAGTCCCGCTATGATCCAGGCCATTGGGAAAATAAGGATCTTGCACCAGTTCCTCTGCTGGTGTCAATCAGCCATATTGCACTGGCTTCAATAGCACCACACTGACGGATATGGTGACCATCTATCCCATTTTCAGCAGGATAGCCCCATATTTCGGGTGCCATTCTGGTGTCAGGATTTATTTTACAGAGGGGGCTAATTGCCCCATATTTCACAGGATTCACTGGCTTTCCCCAGCTGCGGGAGGTGGGAGCCAGACTGCACTGTGGTTTAGCTGCTGCCCTGCTTCCCCCAGCAGGGGCTGGAGCTGAGCCGGGGCCGTGGGCATTGCAACAGGAGCCGCGGCTGGGTGTGGGGGGTGAGGCAGGATTGCAGTGGGGTTGGATCCAGGGCTGGGTGGCGGGGGTTGGAGTGGGAGACAGGATTGGTGCCAGAGCCGCGGAGGGTTGAGTGAGGCCACTGGAGCCAAAGCCCGGCGGGGTGGAGAGGGAATTGAGCCAGGATGCTGAGGTTGGAACAGGAGCCCAGGCCAGGGGCAAAGGTTGGACTGGGGCGGGGGCCAGGAGGTTGGGGATAGAGCCGTGAGGGTAGGGGAGGTAGAGCTGGGCTGCAGAGGTTGGAGCAAGGGCCAGGGCTGGAGCAGGGCTACTGGAGCTGGAGCCAGGGATGGGGCTGGGGGGAGTGGGTACATCCGCAGCTTTAAGGTGAGTTGGGGGGTTGAGCTGCTGGGGGGCAAACTGTGGCCACAGTGGGGTTGGAGCTGGAGCCACTTGGCTTCCCCCAGCTGGAGCAGCCGGGAGCTGGACCTGTGCGGGGGCGTGGGCTGCCACCCAGCTCGGGAAAGCCAAGAGCTTTGCTGGTGGGGCAGCAGCCCTGTTCCTGGCACCCCAGATACGGTGATCATCCATCCCATTTTGGCCAGGATAGGGGTCATTCCCCATGCCCGATATTTGGCAGGGGGAGATATGGTCACCCAACTGATTGACAGCTGCCAAGGATCTGGCCCCCAAGGCCAGGGGCTGAAGTTGAAGCCTTCCAACAGCAATGCTGGTGGCAAACCATCAAACCAGGTTGAGAATGGAGCCTGATAAAGTTATGATGGACATACATGGAAGGGTTCCCTATAATACCAGGGGATTGGATTTGAGGATCCGGGTAGTTTCCTCTGTTTCTATGGCCCTCTGAAATATTTGGGCATCATCAGGTAGTTTCTCCAAGGGTGGAGAGCAGACCTTGCCCAGGAAATACATCATGTCTTCCATCCAGGGAACTAGTTGGTGTACTTTCTCTTAAGCCACATTTTTGGAATATGGTGTTCATGAGACCCTTTAGAGCAAGAATGACTCCATCCCACCCATCTCCACAAAGCCCCTGTGATTCCCTTTGCAATCAGGTGTTGCAAACAAGCAACTGCAGAATGAACCTGGCCCTGCTCTGTAATGCATATGTGCACATGTCCATGAATCCAGTCACTGGGAGGGAGAGGGGCTGTAAATAAGAAATTCCAGGGCAAAGACAACTGCATGCCTTCCATACCGGCATCCTCTTTCCTTTGAGCTAAGCTGCTGGAGGGAAAGAGGATGTGATGCTGAGACTCCATGGGGAAAAAGCCTCTGCACCGCCTTCCGCTACCAGGCAGGCTTCTCTCCCCAGCCGAATGCTGGGAGGGCAGGGGGATGTATAAGCAGACCAGAGAAGGAAAGGGGTAGCAAACTAAAAAAAGGCCCAACCTAGAGAGAAATGAGGGCTGCTTAATAGATTCCTTTTATACAGTGCCAGTTTCTCTCTGGGTTGGATCTTTTTGCTTTTCTTTGGCTTGAAGCCATCACAACAGCCACAATCAGGGCTAGCTGCCATTTGTCTGGACACTTTTTTGTTTTTTTCCCCAGGTAAAAGAAATAGCCTTTTCTGACATCCACATTTTTCATGTAAAATTGTTCACGTTACCACCAACAGTAAGGTAGAGGTAGTCAGTTGTTTTTGTCAAGGTCCAGATTTCTTGGTCAGGGAACAGTCAAGGTTCTGACTCCAAAGAAAATAGAGAGAGAGAGAGAGAGTGTGTGATTTTAACACCACCTTTAAATGCTATCAGAAGTGTCTTCCTGACAAAATGGGCCCATACCGAGCCAAGCAAAATTAAAACACCCTCCAAAAGTCAAACCACTCCAAATGGATAAAGATCAGCTCCATAAAGAAAATCAAGTTCTTAATCTATTTATTTTTGTGAAATGTGGTACTGTATGTGTTGAAGTGCACTCCACTAACAGAAGCACTGGGTTTAGTCTGAGTATGCTCACAATACTTAGGAATTCCACTGTGGTTTGTCACACCAGTTGGCCTTGCAGAGGTTCTTTGTAAGTGGGCTACAGAACTAAAAATGCTGGAAAATAATCATTCTTGGTTTTGCTTCAGAGCATTTTGGGGTACACACTATCAATATGGCACCTCAGGGAGAAGTAGAACAGCTCCAATCTGCAGCTGAGCCCCCACCCCCTTCTCCACTAATCTTCCAAATGTAATAGGGACTGCATAAATGCTATATAATCCAGGGCAATCAGCTTTCATTTTATTTTTCTTCCACATTAAAAACAAAGGCTGTGCTACACTTGCATATTCCTCTTTTGAAACAGGCATGCAAATGAGGCACAGATTTACATATCTGGCACCTCATTTGCATATTCTTTTGAAAGAAGAAAAGCAGTGTAGACATGGCTCTTTCGAAAGTAAACCCCATCCTCGAAAGAGCCCTTCTTCCTTTAATTTTTTTAAAGAAAGAAGGGTTCTTTTGAAAAAGCAGCTTCTACACTGCTTTTCTTCTTTTGAAAGAATAGGCAAATGAGGTGCCAGATATGTAAATCTGCACCTCATTTGCGTTTTCAATTTCCCTCATTTACATGGCTCTTTCGAAAGGGGAATGCAAGGGTGTGTCTACACGGGAGCCCGCCATCGAAAGAGCAAAATCGAAATTCAGAAATCAATACACCGTCTTTCGAAAGAACACAACCACACAGCAAAGGCGGATAGCAGTTCCGACCCACTCTTTCGAAGACCCCGTCCCATTATTTTGAAAGAGAGTGTCCACATGTGTACGAGCGCTCTTTCGAAAGAAGGGAGGCGGGGATGCCGTGGACGGGGCCACATGGCCGCCAAGCCCTTCCGGGGCCCGCAGCCAGCTGCTGCCTTAAAGGGCCCCCCTTCACCTCCCACCCCCCCGCACTAGCCAAGGTCTGCCAAGCTGCCAGGAGCAACGCAGGACCCCAGTGCAGCAGCACCATGGCCGACGACACCCTGCTCCTCGCACTGGATGCGGACATAGTGGGCACTGTTGCCCATGTTGTCTGCACGGTCGCCGCAGCCGCTCCCCTCCTCCTTGGGAGACAGAACAGCCCCCCTGAGGACACAGAGCACGCCCAGCCTGCACCCCATCCCCTTGCACCCCAGCGCCTGTGGAGCCAACCCTAGCAGCACGGACGGGTGGGAGCGACTGGTTCTGGGGCAATGGGATGATGTCACCTGGCTCCGGAACTTTTGCATGAGCCGGGACACCTTCCAGGAGCTGCGTCACTGGCTGGCACTTGCATTGAGGCACCAGGACACCACCATGCGGCCTGCGCTTCCCCTCAAGAAGCAAGTCGCCATTGCGATGTGGAAACGGGCACCCCGGACTCCTACCGCTCAGTGGGTCACCACTTCGGGGTGGGCAAGGCCACTGTGGGAGCAGTGCTCATGGATGTAAGCCGGGCCCGGGGCACACTCCCACCATGGGAAGGGGGAAGTGGGCCCATGGACACAGGGACCCCTTGGGGGTTGCTGGCTGGGGAGGGCTGGGAGGGGGGGTTGCTGGCTGGGGGGCAGGAGAGGGTCGCCAGCTGGGAACACCCTGCCACACGCTCACGAGAGTGCACAGCCTCCCTCCCTGCAGGTTATCCGTGCCCTGAATGCCATGCTTCTGCACCGGGTCATCTGCATTGGGGATCTGGACCCCATTGTCGAGGGTTTCTCTTCATTGGGGTTCCCGAACTGCTTTGGTGCCCTGGATGGGATGCACATCCCCATCCGTGCCCCACCACACAGTGCCGGCTGCTATATTAACCGGAAGGGCTACCACTCAGTGGTCCTCCAGACCCTGGTGGACCACAAAGGCTGGTTCATGGACATCAACGTGGGCTGGTTGGGGCGAACCCACGATGCCAGGGTATTCCACAATTCTGCCCTGTGCCGGCGTATGGAGGCCAGCACCTTCATCCCCCAGCGGGAAATGCCAGTTGGGGACACCACCATGCAGATGCAGCATACTTCCTACTGCCATGGCTGATGTGGCCCTATACTGGCCACCTCGACCCCAGCAGGGAAGCCTTCAACGCCCACCTCAACCAGGCCCAGCACGTGGTCGAGCGGGCCTTTGGGCACCTCAAGGGGCGGTGGCGGTGCCTTCTTGCCTGCCTCAAGGTGGGATACGCAACATCCAACAAGTGGTGGGCACCTGCTGTGTCCTCCACAATGTTGTGGAGGCCAAGGGGGATGCCTACATGCAGGGGTGGGCAGCTGAGGCCACCATGGGGTTCGAGCAGCCAGCTGCTGTCGCCAGCCGCCAGGCAAATTGCGATGGTGTCCGGATCTGGGAGGCCCTTCATCCAAGTCTCGCCCCAGGGCCGCACTGAGCACCTTGATGCCCACACCTCCCCCTCCCCCCATACATCCACCCCCCACCACATGCACCGCCACCACCACCATGCCATACCTCCCCCCCATGGGACCACAGGACACGGGTAGTGGTGCACAACATAAACCTTTATCACTAATAAACTGTAAAAAACTGGTGTAAAAGTTCAACTATGTACAATGTGTGTGGGGGGTATCGGGTGGGGGCTAGAACTGGGAGAGGGGGCCTGAACTCGGAAGGGGATGGGGAGGAGGCTAGAACTGGGAGGGTCACTCGGGCAAGGGGGTTGGGGGCCGAGAGCCATGCTGGCCCCGAGATCCCCTTCCCCCCCAGGAGCGGTTGCCACGGCAGGGCTGGGATGGGGCGGGGAACACCGGAAGGTATGGGCATGGTGGGATGGCGGGGGGGCATCTGTGTGAGATGGGGTGGAGGACTCGGGCGGGGGGTGGGGTGGGTAGGGGACCCTGGGTGGGATCTTTCTGGGGGGGACCCTCCAGGGGGCTCAGGGGATTGGGCAGCTGGGGGTGGGGTGTGGAGGGCCAGGAGCCGGGCCACATTGCCCACGTGCTCCTGTAAAGTGCCATGAATGGCGTCCAGGCGGGACGTGGGCCTGTCCCAGACCTCTCTCTGCCACGCCAGGTCGGACTCCTCCAGCAGGAGCTGGTGCTCCATAAGCTCCGCCTGGCGGAGGTTGGTGGGGTCATCCACCGGGCGATGCTGTGACCTCTGGGTGCGCACCCGGCGTAACGATGCTGCTGAGGGTGCCCGGCCTCTGTCTGATGCCTCCGGGGGGCTCTTGGGGACCACTGACGCTGATGGACTGCGTGGGCCCGCACTTGCTGCACCTGCAAAGGGTGATGGAGAGCATGTCAGTCTCCAAACAGGACCCCGTCCCCAGTACCCCTGGGGCCCCGCCTCCCCGGACCCTCCCAGGGCCTGGCCATGGTGGACATGGCACCCCTGTGGCATCAAGCGCACACAGGCTTTCCCCCTGGGTGGAACCACCCCCGGGTGTGGGCTGGCCCATGGGCGTCCCACTGGGCAACTGGGTGCCTGGAACTGTCCATGGGTCCGGGTGCTGGGTGGTAATGGCAGGTGCAGAGGGCATGTTCCGGGCTGTGGCCAGCCAGGGTGTATGGCCCTGGGCCTCTGGGCCTGTGCCCAGGCCACTGTCAGGGCTACCACCCCTGCCCTGCTCTCAGGCGTGCTGGCCCTGCTGTGCACTTACCGGGGGGGACCTCGAGGATCTCCAGCTCCCTGTGGCCTGGCTGGATGACCATGAGGGGACATCGATTACAAGGTCACCCTCCTCACTGGACCAGTCCCGGGTGGTGTCCGCCCCCTGGCTCGGGCTGGTTGGTCCTGGCTCCTGCAGCTCCTCGGGCTCAGGCTGGTCTGCCGAGCTGTCCAGGACCGCTTTTTGTGGGGAGCTGTCCCGGAGCCCCAGGATGCTATGGAGCTCCCTATAGTAAGGGCATTTGGAGGGGCGTGCTCCTGAGCACCCGACCTCGTCACGGACCCGGGCATAGCCCTGCCAGAGCTCTTTAACTTTGCTGCGGACTTGCTCCGGGCTCCGCTCCAGGTGGCCTTGGCTGGTCAGTCCCCAGGCAAGGTGGGCAAAGGCAGCAGAGTTCCTCCGCTTTACCCCCATCTCCCGGAGGACCTCCTCTTCCCTCCAGAGGCCCAGGAGGTGTCTCAGTTTACAGTCCGTCCAGGAGGGGGCCCTCTTCTTTTTTTCGGGACAGACCCCTGGGAGCCCTGTGGGGGCTCTGAGGGGGACCCCCGGGGCTCGGGGGACTGCCGGGCACTGGCCATGTGCCTGATGTTGTTGTCGGGTGCGGCTGAGAGTGCGTGCTGCCTGGAGCTCGTGCTTTCGCAGCTTTCCCGCTCTCAGCTTCCTGCCACGGGGTTTCTGGGTCCGTGCAGCTTTAAGAGCAGCCAGACACGCGGGTCATAGAGCTCCACTTCATGGGGCAGGGCGTCTCCGCACTCAGACTGGGTGCTGTCGTGGAGGACTCCTCTTTCGAAAGAACGGGCCGTGGCACGTCTACACGTGCCTTCTTTCGATGTTGTCTTTCGATGGGTGGCGCTTTTCCCGTGCAGGATCGGCATCCAACTTTCGATGTGTGGGCTGCGTTCCTTCGATTTCACATCGAAAGAGTGCATGGTACATGTAGACGCTCACTTCACTCTTTCGAAAGAAGGCCGGTCTTTTCAAAATACTGTGCACATGTAGACGCAGCCAAAATGAAAGAGCTCTGCTAGAGAAGAGTGTTAAGGCTGCACAGTTAACATTTACAGAGAGTAAGGAAAACCAAGGGTTAATGCAACAGTGACTCATGCACATTGCATAACTGACCCATGGAGTAGGGCTGCCAATTTTTGTCTCCAGGAATTAAAGATTAATCTTTAAAGATTATTGCATGTGACGAAACCTCCAGGAACACATCCAACCAAAACTGGCAACAGTAGCATGGAGGGCTTACTTCTCTACTGCTTTGAGCAGTCACTTACAACCCGTGCAGCACAAGCATAAACTTGCTGCCACGCTGAATTGGGTGGGGCTTACACTCACTTTGCACAGATGTAAAATCACTGCTGAAAGGTGCAAGGTAGGGGAGAATCAGGCCTTTGCTTTGATTATGGCTTTAGCAACTTTAAATAAAGAGGATTAGCACAAGAAATGGGGTGACTATATGCCACACACCGGCTGTGTCTACACGTGCCCCAAACTTCGAAATGGCCATGCAAATGGCCATTTCGAAGTTTACTAATGAAGCACTGAAATGCATATTCAGCGCTTCATTAGCATGCGGGCGGCAGCGGCGCTTCGAAATTGACGAGCCTTGCCGCTGCGCGGCGCGTCCAGACGGGGCTCCTTTTCGAAAGGGCCCCGCCTACTTCGAAGTCCCCTTATTCCCATGGGAATAAGGGGACTTCGAAGAAGGTGGCATCCTTTCGAAAAGGAGCCCCGTCTGGACGCGCCGCGCGGCGGCAAGGCTCGTCAATTTCGAAGCGCCGCTGCCGCCCGCATGCTAATGAAGCGCTGAATATGCATTTCAGCGCTTCATTAGTAAACTTCGAAATGGCCATTTGCATGGCCATTTCGAAGTTTGGGGCACATGTAGACACAGCCAGCATGTGATATTGCTTCAGCTTTGGGAACCTTCACTTGAATACTTCTTGTGACTTCAAATTCTAACTCTGTAACCTTAATGTTGCATTAACCTAGTTTTTCCCCCACTTACATTTAATCATACCTTGGCTAAATAACATTACAACTGGGGAAGGGATTTCAACTATCCACTGAATGTTGATCCAAGATCTTTCCTTACCGAGCTTGGTCATAAAGAGGATTTAGCAACTTTTCAATCTTTGATAAAAAAATTGGGGTTAGTAGTGACCTGACTGTAGGAAAAACCACCCCAGAACTGCCACATGCTACCCTCCATCATAATACAGCACCCGGGGTATAATTTTTTTGCTTGCCCTTTCCCTTATAATTTTCATTAGTTTTAGATGCAGTTTTCTTTCTGGTTTTCTCTCTTCTTTTGCTAATTACAGTATTTAGCAATGCTGATTCTGTATTTCATCAAAAACTGAAAAAGGTGATACAGCCATCTCCTTTCCAGGCCCGCTGAGAGTGGGGGACAAAGAAAGCAACTGCACCAGGGCCCAGTGTTTCAAAGGGCCCCAGAGCTCCAGCTACTGCAGCAGTAGCTGGAGCTTTGGGGCCCTTTGAAAGGCTGTGGTAGCGCTGCTCCACCGTTCTGTGCCATCCTGAGGTGGGGGAGGGGAGCACCATGGTCTGAGTGACACTAAGGGCAGAATGCTTCTTCCATCCTAGGCCTTGCCCCCTCCATGGAGCACAGAGCTGGGCCCCCTTCCCCCCTCAAGCCTTGGGGCCCACGGTGGCTGTCAGCCCCACTGCCTCTTTCATCAAGGATGTTTCTATGACTTGCTCATGTTCAAATGAGAGAATGTATTCACATTAATGCAAATGATGCTATAACTCCTGGAACGGAATAGGAAGCTTTTGAACAGCTCAGTAGGGGACTAATAGCTGTTTGGTTGCTACTTCCACAACAGGTTTTTAAAAAGAAACAAAAAGGATATTTCTGCAATGTGCAAATAGCAGCAATTCAGCATACACAGTTGCTCAATTTTTAACAGAAGTTTGGTGTCTAACTCCTATTTGTGTCTTTAAAAATCTTCTAAAAGTCTCCTTCCCAAGGACAGTGTCATGGAAATCAAACAGCATTTACATGCAAACAATGCCAAATGAGACACAATCTCAACTATGCTGAACGCTATGCTATCCAGAGTGTCAAAAATAACCCAGATGTTATAATCAAACCAGGTGACAAAGGGGGTGCTGTTGTCATCATGAATAAGTCAGACTATAAACAGGAGGCAGCCAGACAACTCTCCAACACCACATTTTACAGACCTCTCTCCGCTGATCCCACTTTGGAATTCCAAAGGAAATCACAACAACTACTTAAAGAACCCTCTGCAGCTACTCGTGACCTTATTCACTGAGACACACCATCTGAGCCGCAGCCTGGATTATTCCATTTACTTCCCAAAATCACAAACGTGGAAACCCCAGATGCCCTATCATTTCAGGTATTGGCACCCTTACCACCGGACTATCCAGTTACATAGACTCTCTCCTGAAACCCTGTGCCACCAACAATCCCAGCTATCTCCGAGATACCACTGACTTCCTGAGGAAATTACAAAACATCAGAAAAGTTCCTGACAACGCCATCCTTGCCACAATGGATGTGGAGGCTCTGTACACTAATATTCCACATGAAGATGGATTACAAGCAATCAGGAATTCCATCACTGAGGTCACCACAGCCAATCTGGTGTCTGACCTCTGTAACTTTGTTCTCACCCACAATTATTTCCAATTTGGGGACAATTTATACCTCCAGATTAGTGGAACTGCCATGGGCACCTGCATGGCCCCACAATACGCTAATATATTTATAGCTGACCTGGAACAACGATTCCTCAGCTCTCGTCCC
The DNA here is from genome assembly GCF_033958435.1 of Carettochelys insculpta. NCBI lineage: Eukaryota > Metazoa > Chordata > Testudines > Carettochelyidae > Carettochelys > Carettochelys insculpta. The sequence continues at coordinate 286,752,921 of NC_134137.1, read as the reverse complement.
CTATTACCACTCCTCTGCTTAAGATACATTGATGACATCTTTATGATTTGGACCCATGGTACAGAGGCTCTAGAAGAATTCTACAGAGACTTTAACAATCTACACCCCACCATCAACTTATGCCTCGATTACAACATGCAAGAGATACATTTGCTGGACACTACAGTACAAATCAAGGATGGCCTGATCGGTACCACACTGTACCAGAAACCCACTGATCACTATACTTACCTACACGCTTCTAGCTTCCATCCTGCACACTTAACTAGATCCATTGTTTACAGTCAAGCCCTTAGGTACAATCGCATTTGCTCTGATCCTACTGACAGAGACCAAAAACTACAAGATCTTTACCAAATATTCATAAACCTGAATTACCCTCCAGGAGAAATAAAACAACAAATTGACAGGGCCAGACGAATACCCAGAGACCAGCTACTCCAAGATAGGCCCAAAAATCCAAGAACAGAGCACCACTGGTCATCACCTACAGCCCCCAACTCATACCACTGCAACGTATTATTAAAGACCTACAACCTATCCTTAAATCAGGATGCTGCATTCCAGAAGGCCCTAGGTGACAGGCCTGTTCTCTCCTACAGGCAACCTCCCAGCCTTATGAGGATTCTCACCAGCAGCCAGAGTCTATACCACAGGAACACCAGTCCTGGAACTTTTCCTTGCAACAAAGCCCGCTGTCAGCTTTGTCCACATATCTTTTCTGGAGATACCATCACTGGACCTAACCAGGTTATTCACAGAATCATGAGCACATTCTCATGTTCCTCAACTAACACCATATATGCCATCATGTGCCAACAATGTCCAGATGCTTTGTATATTGGACAGACTTCAAACTCTCTTAGATAGAATTAAAGGGCACAAAACAGACATAAAAACACTCCTGATCCACAAACCTGTTAGCCAGCATTTTAATGGAGTGGGCCATTCTGCTAATGACTTAAGAGCCTGCATGTTACTGAAGAGGAATTTTTCATAACACTCTTGAAAGAGAGGCTGAACTTTCTTTTATATTCAAATTTGACACATTAACACATGGTTTGAACCAGGATGGGAATTTTCTGGGTCACTATAGGGGCTCATTTGCACAGTTGGCTTAATCTAATTCTTGACTCCTTCCCCCTCCCCACTCTCTGATTTGCTCACCTTGACAATTTTTTTCTGATTTGTCCACCTTGATTAATGTTTTTGGTTCTCTGTGCCTTAAATATTGAGTCTGTTCTGGTGTGGCTATGGTCTGAAGAAGTGGGTCTGTCCCACGAAAGCTCACCTAATAAATTATTTTGTTAGGTCTTTAAAGTGCTACTTGACTGCTTTTTTGTTTTGATAGCATTTGTAAAGATTGTTCTCCTAAAACATCAGAAACTCAGAATACAGAGAAACAAAAAATCAGTGTGACCAATACCCATTCTGTAAAGTGCATTTTATTTAGAGCTAAGCAAAGATTACAAATGAGCTCATAAAAATAGCAAGATGTTGGGTTGGACATACAACCCATTGGATTAGCTCTTATATTTATCATTCTCTTATTAACTCAGTTATTAGTTATGTACTGTCAAAGTAGGTCCTTCCTTCTTATATCAAAGCTTTGATTCTTCCAAAGTTCAGGACAGAGCCTACAGACACTTACATGTACAAGTAGGAAAACTCTCATGAGTTACGTTAAATGTATGTGGTAGAGAGACAAGGTAAGTCAGAACAACGTCTACTGGTGGAAGAGACAAGCTTTCAAGTGTACACCGCTTACAAGGAGAAACATCCTGAAAGCTTGCTCATTGGACCTACTTCTGCTGGTGAGAGAGACAAGTGTTACCTCATCTGACGTGTCTGTCAAATCCTGAGACCAACACAACTACCGTAACACTGCATGGAAAGATGGCTGTGTTTGCACGACTAGAAGCATGAGCTACCTGTTTTTTCAAGCCAGTGTGGTCAGGCCACAGCGACCAGTTCCATAGGTCCCTACCTATGTTATGATTTTGACTATAAATAATCATTTTTTTTTTTTCTATACAGGTTGAACCTCTCTTGTCCGGCATCACTGGGACCTGACTGGTGCCAGATGAGAGAATTTGCCATATGGCAGGAGGTTAATATTTTCCAGCACACTGCCACCTCTTCCTCAGCTCACTGGGCTAGTAGAAGACATGTAGGGGTAAATTACAGTTAAATACACAGAACACTGGTGTCTGTAAACAAACTTTGTGGAACCATGGGAAACTTGGCCACATCCATGATAAGTAGTTGCCCAGCTAACATCATGCCAGATTACAGAATTGGCAGGATGCTAGTGTTCCAGATTAGAGAGGTTCAACCTGTGTTACAATTACCACTTCTCATGTAGTGGGACAACAGCTTGCAATCTGCTTTGTTTTGTGGCTGGTTAACCACACAGAATGGGGGATATGGTTAAAGTATATGCAGATTCATTTATCTCTATTGAATCAAGAGAAAAGTATTTCCTTCTGCAGAGTAAGGCTGAAAAGAATAAATTCTAGAGATGTTTATTCATAAGACTAAATTGCTTCATGCAGTTCCTTCACAGTTAATGGAGAGGTAAATTTGGATTTCTGAATGTTTTTGTCTGCACAGCAAGATGCATTAAGTAACAAAGTTAGCATCCAATTAATTCACTCTTCAAAGTTGAGTGTGAAATAGAGAACGGAGAACTGTAACACCTAAAGTACAAAGCAAAGGACATAAACAATGTAAAAAAGTCTGTCATACAAACATGAGGTATTAGAAGACATTGACAAGGAAAATCCAAAGGGGATGTTTCTGTATCATCCAACAGAAATAGCCTCCTTTTAAATTTTGTTTTCAGTTAACATTTTTAATTGCATACTCAGTTAACAACAATATCAATTCTGAAGATCAGAAAGAGCATAAAATATGTTATTTTCAGTGTTCATGTGAAGCAGAGATAAGGGCACACCACTGACAAGACAGGTAACACGAAATATTTGATATAATTAATTTTAGTCATCTCCTATGATGAATCTGAGAACATAAAAGAGGGAGGAGCCTGCAGTTTTTAAGCCACTTAAGGAGTATCAGTGACGCATGTGTGCAATAAAGTGGGTTTGACAGTGTGGCTCTAATCCTGGAAACATAAACAAGTGTATAACTTTATTCAGGTGAGTAGCCCCTTATTATTCAAGGGGTATGCTCTCACAAGTAAAGTCACACATGAGTTAAGGGAGCAGGGCCTATGCTATAAGAAGTCATCATAGATATATATCAACCCTTCATTGGCCTCACATACAGCAAATAATAGGCCTGTATTGAGAGAGGAATAGGTGGCTAGGGAGAGGTATTGTGACATGATCTTTATTCAAAACACACACACGCGCACACACACACACCCATTAGGGCTACGTCTACACAGGATTACCTGGTACATGGCAACATCCCCTTATTCCTATTTGGTTATAGGAATAAGGGGATTTCAATGTGTGCAAGGTCCTTTCAAATAGGACCCCGTGTACATGAGCTATGCGCGATTGAAAGCTGCATTTTCGAAGTGCTGCGGCCACTATTATGCTAATGAGGTGCAGCATATTCATTGCCTCATTAGCATAACCTGAAGTGTCTCATTAGCATCCCCCTTTTGAAAGGGTGGGGGCAGGGCTAGTGTAGACATAACGTAGCAACATAAAATTAGGCTCCTCAGTCAGTGGGTCTGGCAGCCCTATCAGGCTTCTGGGACAGGTGGGAGAGGGAAAGAGGCTCTGCTCCATGCCCCTGGAAAGGAGGGCCTTTGGCGGCAGGGGCAGGGTAAGGCAGCCAGTCATGAGCGCTGTTCAAGCAGGAGTGCACAGAGCTCCAATGGCAACGTAAAAAGGTCAGGAGCTCAGCGGCTTTTTGCACCAGCAGGTCCCGAGGCAGCTGTCTCCCCTCTCCCCCCACCAGTGGGCCTGTCCTCAGTGACACAGCACCTTAAATCCACAGGTCTAAGCAAGCAGAAGTGGCCTCCGCCTCCTCAGAGTCTTGGATCAAGTCATAACATTCTACATTACAATTTAAAAAAAAAAAACAACTAATTTTTTAAATGTTGCACAGAATGGGAGAAGAATTTAGACACTTTTGCTTGTGAAATAACGTACGGTTCTGTTCCACTTGAATAATCTCACTGAAAGCAATGGTATTAATCATGTGATAAAGCTCTACTGAGTTTGCAGGAGAACATCAAAATTTGACCCATAAAAAGACAACAGAGGCAAAGCCTGGGACTCCATTACAATCTACCTTCAGTCACAAACTCAGTGCTTGATGATAGGAAGGTGTTTATACATTTTGTGAACTCCTCCAGCTCCTAGAGCCTGCTGCCGAAACCTGGAATGTGATCACATCAGGTTTATGATTAGCTGCTACACATTCTAGGAGTTGTCACCTGTGGCTTTACATCACTGTTGCCTTGAGCCAGAGAAGACAGTGCCTACACCGCACGCAATACTGTGCAACAGTAGCAAAATAAGCCCTAGAATTCAGAAACAGATGAGCCCAACCTTCCATCTGCCAGCTGGTAGGCAAGAATAGCCTTACGTGTACACAGGTTTCTTTTCTTTTAAAGGTAGCACCTGCTGCTTGACAGGTCTCCATATTCACTCCTACCTATTGTTTTATAATTTTAAAAACAAAATGTCAGCTTTACAAGATATCATGGTCTTCCTATTTATTTTTGGTCCATCTCCCCTTCAGGAATTATGCTCCCATGTCTTTCTGTAGACCAGTGACTCCCCATCTTTTCACTGATGTAGACACCTAAGCACCTCACCAAAACTGTTTGCGGACCCCCATCAAAGCCAATTCTAGCCTATATGTACACTTCATTAAGTGAAAAAAGGAAACCACAACATACATTTTCAGACAGCCATTAAAAACACTATTAGAAGATATTTAATTTGAAAATAATTGATTTTAAATTGCCAATTTATTTAAAAGGTAGTTTCTACAATTATTTTTATTTATCTTTTATTTTTCATAGACCTCCTGCAATAACCTCGCAGACCCCCATCGGTCTGCTGACGCATGGGAACCACTCGTCTAGACAGCTGTTACTTTATTTCTAGTTTTTCCTCTCCTCTGCACTTATAAAATATCCATCTATTCTTTTTTCTAAACCAGACAACTGTTCTGAGCTCAGCTTTCACTGAAGTCCAAAGCTCTTAACTTCAGTGGGAGAAAGATCAGGATATTAAAATGTCCCCTCCCTCTATAAAGCTTTCATAAAAGCAAAACAACACCAACCTAACATAGGAGACCTTGACTAGCCAGAGCCCATCTTCCTTCTGAACAGCTTCTCCTCTGGCTTTCAGGAAGAAATTGTTCCTCTCAGTAAGCACCCCTGGGCATTCAGGCGCTATGATATTAGAAGATTTTCTCTCTTAGTCTGAGTTAGCATAAATTATAAAGACACCTGTGGAAGGGTAGTACATGTCCACCTGTCTCATACTTTGGGACATCTGCCCGGCAGGACTTTTGACAGCTAAAGTGCTGGTTTGATACATGCCTGTTAAAGAGATTATGATGCCCGCAGAACAAGTGACACCCATATACACATGAATGTGAAGATTTGTAAAAGCAGCTACCTCAAAGTGGACCCAAATCTGTATGTTCAAGAAAGCTGAGTCACCTCCACGGGAGCTGTTGAGTGTACACTCTTCCTAAAGTCTGAGGCCTACATAAGAGGTATTAACTTCTGAGAACCATTATCCCTCTGTGTACATTTAGGCCAATACGGGTTCCACTATCATGTCCCAATTTTGACCCCTTCTTAAGTTAACTTCAGAGAGAGCATAATACAAAACACTTAATGGACACAAAGGGGTAGTCACAGGTTTATATCACACATTATCCAGTGGTTATTTGCAACAGGAAAGTAGCTTACACAGAAGAGTTTCCAAATCAGATTGTTGGCACTGTGTTCCCTTGTGCACGCCTAGGAAATGGAGATGAAGCGATCTTCACTGCCACTACCTCAGCAGCTGCAGCAGCAGCCTAGTCCCTTTGTACTCATTCAGAATAGAACAGAGAAAGCTATTGTAACACCCCATCAGCGTGGAAAAACTGCTTGTTATAAAGACTTTGGTTAACAATAGGCTTCACTCTCTTGTTTCAGAGGCTGCCAGTGAGTGCACACCACACCCACGTGTTCGCCAGTGTTGATTCTGTGCAAGGGAGTCTAGGAAGCAGGAAGAGCACTAGAACTTGAGACAGTCAGACCCTAAAGTTGATCCTAGGAGGAGAAAAGCCACAGCAGAAGGCTTTGATGGGGAAGGTTCACATTGTATTATTTTAGAAGTTGATCTTAGCTAACAACTGAGACCCCAGGAAGGGTGACACTTCCCCACCCACATCTTTGTTTGGGCTCTGCAAGCCTATGGTTTTGTTTGGAACAGGGCAAGGACTCCACCTACATACAACAAGCTGAAGAAAACATTAGCCTCAGCCTACACCTTGGCAAGCCAGCGACTCACTCCTTCACAAACCAGACTTCATTGCGTCGCCAGTACGGTTTCATGGGAGGGTCATAGCCGTTGCACAAGTAGAAGTCTTTGCGATAGGCAGCCTCACTCCCCAGGGCAGAACGCAACTTGGCTGCATGAGTCACATAATCCTCTTCCTTGGCATAACCTCCAAACTGCCTGCAAATGAACCAAATCCAGAGATAGTAAGTGGAATAACCCCAAAATACACGGACAAAGGGAGAAAGAGGGAACAAGATGCTAGAAAACATATAGTGATCATAGATGTGTGACAAGGATTTTCCACATCTGTCCTGTCTGAATCTAGAGAAGGCAAAAGGAGTTGACTTGATAGCCGGAAGACTAGACAGTTTTAATCATCCACAGATCTATAAACCATTGGGATCACCATCTCCCAGGCCCAACCCAAGGGACAGGTGTCTCTGAGCCCATTCAATTCTTGGCCTTTGGACTGAACCTGACAATACAGAGGTCAATTGCAGTGTGAGCATCTGCCTGTTGGAACCCGAACAGGATGCCAAACTCTGGCTAGTTCAAGTAAGAGAGGGATTAATAAAAACCTGACAAAGGGCTGCCACTGATTCCCACAGGAACAGTCAACAGCGTGCAGTTCATACCAATATGAGAAAGGTGAAGCCTGGGGACTGAATGTAATTAATAATGTAAACTTCTTGGGCTAGGTCTACACTACCCAGTTTTCTCAACAAAACTTAACATCGATACCCAAAAGTTGACAAAACAAAAGGCACCAGAAGATGTTCTCACTTCCTCCCTCAGTTGACAGATCGTGTCCACATGTCCACACTGGGGGCACCATTATCAAGAGCGTGAGCAATGCACTGTGGGTGTGTCTCCCACAGTGCCATGTTATGGAAATGTTGAGCTGATCCCTGAGCATCTTGGGATTCCCTCTGAGTTCTGCTAGAGCCTCAGCTGTTGGAAGGGGCATCACGAGTAGCTCTGTGAGCTATTGGTGCTGAGGAATGTCAAAGCAGCATAGCAATCTGTCCATCTCTCTCTGCAACAGCCACCTGACTGCTGCTGTGTTCCTAGTGGAGGGCAGAACTGGAGCAGTCCACGGATTTACTCTTTTGTGTCCCCCTCCTCCCACCACCCCAAAGCTTCCCAGAACTGTGAAAGGGGAGGGGCACATGTCTGCAGGGAAGCAGAGACCAAAACACTGAACAGCACAATCAGGACAACAACAAGAAGTCTTGTGGCACCTTATAGACTAACAGATTTTGGAGCATAAGCTTTCACCGACAAAGACCCACTTTGACAGAGCAGGTCCGTGCCCATGAAAGCTTATGCTCCAAAATAATTGTTAGTCTATAAGCTGTGTGGCAGAGTCAGTCTCACACCTGGGCCCCAGGTCCTCTGTTTAGTCTTCTGACCCCACCATACGAACCCCATTACTCTTGCTAGGGCAGGGGGCAGTCTGGGGGGGAACCCAGTCCCCACCCACTCATTCTGGGTTCCGGCCCAGGGACCCTGGCTGGCCGCTACCAGTGACAGCTGACTCCCTTCACCCTTGCCACTGCAGCTCCTCTCTCTGGGCCACTTCCCCCAGACGAGTCCCCTTGGTACCTCCTTCCACTAGTGGTAGCTGTGGCAGCAAGTCCCGTCCTTTGTTTGGCTCCTCCAGCTGACCAGTTCCTCACAGCCTCTGGTGGAGCTCCAGCCCCCCAGGTTGCTAAGGCTCCTCTCCTTTTTTGGGGTCCCTGGTGTTCCTCTAAGTCTCCTTACTTCTCCTTACTTGCCTCCTAAACTCTCCTTCCCCCCCCTTCCCTTGCCTTGCATGGAGGAGGGCTTATAAAGGTAGCCCTGGGTAGGATCAGCTGGCCCTGATTGATTTAGGGCAGCCTATACCTCAGCTGCTCCCACTTTGATTGTCAGCTCTGTCTCCGCTCTGTTTTTACTCCTCCCTCCCCTTTCCTGGCCCCACCCTGCCACACGACTTCTTGTTGTTTTTGATGATACAGACTAACTTGGCTACCTCTCTGATACAATCAGAGCAGGCATCATGGGATATCGGCAGAAGCCAATTCTGGGGACAAAACAAGCAGCAGCAGCAACACTGGCTCTTTGGTGACAATACAGGGGGCGGGAGAAGTCTCTCGTCAGACTTTTTTGTCACTGAAGCTGGGAAATTTCTCCACAAAAGTTGCATTGCAGTGTGCACGCTCCCCATTTTGTTGACAAAAACTGGTAGTGTAGACATACCCTTACTAAGCAGTAGCTGTCTCCAGATCAGCCTGCACCTCATTGTTCAATGCCACAGTCAGTCTTTGTGACAAAGCAGCCTATCCCCAGAGAGGTAACCAAACACAAAAGCTGGATTGTGGCAGCATTCAGACACCCAGCAAGAGCCAGCAGACTGCAGGGGGAAAAGCAAGGCCAACCATCTCAGCAAAGGGGGGGTGCTGGATCCAGCATAAGCGTGTGTAGCGACCAAAGAAAATATCCAGTGGCTGTTAAATCCAGAACGGCAATTGATGGCAATTTGATTCTAACTTCTAGAGGACACATGTCCACCTTACCACGTGGCACTACACTGACCCAGGTGGTGGACTGTGGCCTGGTGTACCTTCTAATGCTCTATGGCGCACATCTGTATCAATAATTTCTGCTGAAGGACTGATACAAGAGAGAGAGAAAGCAAGTCATCTTCTAACTGAAAACTAACAACCACAAAGGAAACATTTGAGGAAACCCCCCAGTGTATTTACTTTCACTTCATATTAATGTCTTTGTGTCTATTTCCAGACCTTTCCTCCGCAAAAGAGAGGCCCAGCCTGATGCACCATTCAGAAGTGGCAGCCCAATCACAGCAGGTGAACCATGTTTTTTCTTGGCACAACAGTGACACCCCCAGGGGCTAGTTAGGCCAAACACAGTGTTGTTTGCTCAGGAGCTCACAACCAGGTTTCTTAACTGAAAGTGGCAGAGGGAATTTATCAGGTTCTTTCTCTTCAGGTGACAGGAGCTGCCTTATGGGAAGTGACAAGAAATCTATTCTTAAAATGTTTGCTTTTGTTAGCAACAGGGTGAGGACTCTGGCACCACCCACTCAGTGCTTGAAAGTTGCTCTTATCTGACAGCAATTTCTCATTCTAGTTCCTCACAGGCAGGTGTTCACTCCTCCCATATGCACACAAACTATCACCACTATTGCACTAATTTGCTACTTTAAGAGCATAAGAGCTACCAGATGGGGTCAGATCGCTGACCCATGTAGCCCAGTGTCCTGTCTTGGACAGTGTCTGTACTGCAACTTAAGGTGGAGTGTACAGAACAGGGCAATTTTGGAGAGGTCCACCCCTGTGTTGCCCTCTTGGCTTTTGGCAGTTGGAGATACAGGGTTACGCTGAGCATGGGGCTCAGACTTTAAGGACAGAAAGGACCATCACGCTCTCTAGCCTTGCATCCCTGGCCATCCTGGACAATACCTCAATCAGTGGCTATCCTCCAAGAACTTGTCTAATTCTTTTTTGAACCCACTTTTGCTTTTTGCCATTACAACATCCCCAGCAATAAATTCCACAGGTTAATTGTGCACCATATGAAAAAGTACATCCCCGTTTGCATTAAATCTGCTGCTCATTAATTTCATCTGGTGGCTGCTGTTCTTTGTGGCTACGTCTACACGTGAAGCCAACATCGAAATAGGCTATTTCGATGAATAACGTCTACACGTCCTCCAGGGCTGGCAACGTCGATGTTCAACTTCGACGTTGCGCGGCACCACATCGAAATAGGCGCTGCGAGGGTACGTCTACACGCCAAAGTAGCACACATCGAAATAAGGGTGCCAGGCACAGCTGCAGACAGGGTCACAGGGCGGACTCAACAGCCAGCCGCTCCCTTAAAGGGCCCCTCCCAGACACAGTTGCACTAAACAACACAAGAGCCACAGAGCCGACAACTGGTTGCAGACCCTGTGCATGCAGCATGGATCCCCAGCTGCCGCAGCAGCAACCAGAAGCCCTGGGCTAAGGGCTGCTGCCCACGGTGACCATAGAGCCCTGCAAGGGCTGGAGAGAGAGCATCTCTCAACCCCCCAGCTGATGGCCGCCATGGAGGACCCCGCAATTTCGACATTGCGGGACGTGGATCGTCTATACGGTCCCTACTTCGACGTTGAACGTCGAAGTAGGGCGCTATTCCGATCCCCTCATGAGGTTAGCGACTTCGACGTCTCACCGCCTAACGTCGAAGTTAACTTCGAAATAGCACCCGACACGTGTAGCCGCGACGGGCGCTATTTCGAAGTAAGTGCCGCTACTTCGAAGTAGCGTGCATGTGTAGACACAGCTTGTGTTGTGGGCTAGGGTAAATGACTCTTCCCCTTCACTTTTTCCACATAATTCATGATTGTATAGACCTCTATCACATTTCTCCTGAATTATCTCTTTGCTAAGCTGAACAGTCCCCATCTTTTTACTCTCTCCTTGAATGGAAGACATTCCTTATCCTTGATCATCTTTATTTCCCTTCTCTAAATCTTTTCCAGTGCCACAATATCTTTTTTGAGATGGGCCAACCAGAACTGAACACAGTATTTAAGTTGTGGTCACACCAGAGATTTATATACTGGCATCATGATATTTTGTGACTAAAATCTATTCCTTTTCTAATAGTTCCTAAGATTGTTAGCCTTTCTGACTACTGCTGCTGCACATGGAGTTAAACTTTTCACCAACCACAATGACACCAAAATCAAATTTCTTGCATAGTACCAGCTAATTTAGACCCCATCATGTTACATATATTGTTAGGATTATTTTTCCAATGTGCTTTACTTTGCACTCATCCTTGTAGAATTTTATATGCCATTCTGTTGGCTTGTCAATCAGTTTTGTGAAATCTCTTTGTAACTTTTCACACTCAACTGTGGAGTTAACTATCTTGATTAATTCTGCATCACCCCCAAACTTTGCCACATCACCTTTTGTAGATCTTTAATCATTCTTGCTGCTATTCACTGGACTTTTTCCAGTTTGTCCATGTCGTTCTTGAAATAAGGTACCCAGAAATGGACACAATATTCCAATTGAGGCCCAATCCACACAAAGCAGAATGGAATAATTTTTTATCTTGTCTTGCTTACAACACTCCTATTAATACATGCCAGAATGATATTGGATTGTTTTGCAACAGTGCTACACTGTTCACTCATATTTAGCCTGTAGGCCATCATGACCCCCTAGATCCCTTTCTACAGTATTCCTTCCTAGGCAGTAATTCCCCATTTTCTGTGTATATAACTGACTGTTCCTTATTAAAAAGAAGTATTTTGCATTTGTTCTGGTTGAATTTCATCCTACTTACCTCACACCATTTCTCCAGATCATTTTGAATTATGATCCTGTTCTCTAGAGCACTTGAAACCCCTGCCAGCGTGGTATCATCTGGAAACTTTACAAGCGTACTCTGTGCACATTATCTAAATCATTGATGAAGATATTGAACAGAACTGGACCCAGAACTGATCCCTGTGAAACCCCACTTGTTATGCCCTTCCAGCATGACTGTGAACCATTGCTAACTACTCTCAGGGAATGCTTTATTCAGTTATGCACCCACCTCATAGTAGTTCCACCTAGGTTGTATTTTTCTAATTTGCTAATGCAAAGTGAAGACTGAACGTATCAAATCCATGTATGCAGAATAAGAAATATTGGCAAATAAAATATGTAAGAAGTGTGTAATATTTAGTTCAATACTGATAGCTGGTGACGGTATAATTATGTTTTGTGGTCTTTTACCCTGCTAGTTTCCCTTCCTGTTTCGCGAGAAGGAATGACCTGTGCTGTTGGAAAATACATATTGGGTAAGCTGTCAGTGCCTACCTGGCTGTTGAGTAAGGAAAAGTCAGACAAGTATGTGACTTATCATGGTCACTCATATGCTAGGTTAATGCTTTACTTTGCAATAACTGCTCGGTTCTTATGAAGAAACATGTTTCTGCTACATCATGTGTTTACTGTTCTGAGTGTGAGTGAGCAGTGCATGGTATGCCAATTGGTAAGAAACAGAGAACACCAGTACTAGGTGGCACAGATGGCCAACAAGGAGGAAAAGATCAAGAAGCATCGGTAAGGACAGGGCGATGTGTGAGAAAGGCAGATTGGCAACCCTGAAGCATCCCCAAATGCAAAATAACAGATACAAGTGTAACCAATGTGACAACCCACAGTGACCAGCAAAATGCCAATGAAGAATGATGATGGAAACAAACAGTATAAACACCACTTAAGAACAATCGCAACATGGCATTACAAAATCCATAGACTCAAATGGGAACTTACAACTATGAAAATGGGGTACACTACCAAGACTCTTTGGGTGTGCCCAGCGTAACTGTGGAACATAGGATAGCAGCTCACGGAACTCAGCTCCCTACTCATGCTCTGTCTAACTGGCCATTAGACTGACTCAAACCATGATAAAGCGACAACTCTAAGACCACCTGTAGGACCTCTGTGTGTGCGTGCATGTGTGAATGAACACATATCCGATTTTGAAGTCTGTATTTTCCATAAATACTGCATCTTGCCTTTTCTCCTGAAAAAGATCACACCTACTTCTTACAAGCATAACACAAGGTCATGCAAGACTGTATCAAAAGCCTTACTAACTCTAGATATACCATACCAACCACTTCCCCCCACCTACAAGGCTTGTTGCCCTGACAAAGAAAGCTAAAATGTAACTATATTCTTTCGAGCACTCTGTTCTTCAGGGCATCCAAACCTCAACACTTTTCAGCCACCTGGGAATACAGAGATTTGTTTCTTACGTGGAATAAATGGTCATTCCTTCTCGCTCTTCAATCTGAATGCTCTCATCACCAGGACGTGGAGGGTCGTCCTGATATTGGCTCGGAATCCGGAGTGAGACTTTCACTTTCTGTTGCAAGGAGCCATCCTCACCAGGAAAGGCAGTGATGGAAACTGGTGCAGTCATGCCCATCCCAACCCCTACAACAGATACAGACAAGATATTACAGAGTCCGTCCCCTTGTGCTATGAAACATTGGAGGCGCTCCAGATTTTTGGAGGTGCTGGGAGCATTCACAACCCAGTGAAAGCAATGGGAGCTGATGGAGCGCAACATCTTGGGAAAAAAAATCAAACCCTAACAGCACAGGAGTTTCAATATTGGAAAGACAAACGGCCAGTCTGGGCCAGGATCCTTTTTCCTTCCACAGCCAGTGCCAGATGTTTTACGAATGATTTAAAATCTTGTGATATGCTCAAGTAAGGGAAATGTTTTGCGGACTCCATCGGGGAATCAGTGTACGCCCCAAAGCATGAGGCAGCCTATGGGCCTCTGATGGCGTGGCTCAAAATACTCCCTATGGCAGCCAATGACGCAGAACTCTGAGCTATTCTAGTTCCAGCCAGGGCTCTTTGTGACCAAACCCCAACATGGTAAGTTATTAATTGGTTGTTATCCGAAGGTATAGCCAACATCCTATGACTACAGCTCACTCAGGCAGTCATTGTTTTCCTTCTCTTCAGGCTGCCATCAGTTATGAAAACTCAAAGAGAACTAGCAGAACAACTGCCTAGCTATCATATTAGCCTTTTTCATCAGTACGTATCAAAGGGCAGGGTCATCATCCCCATTTTACAGACAGAGACACTGGGGCACAGAAAGGAGAAGTGCCTTGCCTAAAGTCATGCAGGAGGCCAGTGACCAAACCCAACTTTCCTGAGTCCCAGGCCAGTGCCCTCCTCCCTACTCAGACACTTCAGTGTGGTACATCTCATTTCTAGAGCTCTAGAAGCAGGTGTGGATATTCACAGATAGAAATCAGTGTCCACTAATCCACAGGGCTCTACTCCCACGATGCACTGTGGCCAAGGGAGAGTATCCCAAGAGCCAGTGTCTCCTGCTGGCAGCTCCTCCCAGCAGGGCAGCTGTATCACTCTCAGACCTGCTATCAGCTGCCCTTCCTATCTGGGGTTGTACCACTCTGCTGATGGCCAAGCTAGAAGCAGTATAGACATGTCTGGGAGGAGCACACTGCATCCTGGGATCAACAGCCCATGTTCCTTTAATTTGGCCACAGTATCTTGAGTAGAGCTCTGCTGCAATTTCTACATCCATGAGTAGAAATTTGTATCTGCACTGGGCTCTACTCCTTTCAGTACTATGGATTACAGCTGAAGAATGCCTATCAGATAGGACTGGAAGGGACCTTCAGAAGTCATCGAGCCCAGTGTTCTGAACATGTAGCAGGACCTATCACCATCCCTGACAGATTTTTTTTAGATCTATTTGCCTCAGCTCCTTAAACACACCCCTCAGGGATTGAGCTCACAACCCTGGCTTTAGTAGGCCAATGCTCAAATGCTCAAACTACTGAGCGACTACTCCACCTTAAGCACCTTTCCTCATCTAGTCACCCTGATTACCACATTGAAGGGTATGTCTACACAGCAGCCTTATTTTGAAATAAGCTCTTCCAGAAGAGCTATTCTGCAATAGCTTATTTTAAAATTAGTCTGCTACACTCAAAGGCTACGTCTACACTAGCATTTCTCTTTTAAAAGAGGCATGCAAATGAAGGAAAACAAAAATGCAAATGAGGCCCAGATTTACATATCTGGCACCTCATTTTCATGTTCTTCTTTCGAAAGAATATACGAAGAAGGGTTCTTTCAAAGATGGGGATTACTTTCGAAAGAGCCATGTCTCCACTGGTTTTGTTCTTCCGAAAGAAGCTCTTTCAAAATAACATGCAAATGAAGTGCCTTATTTGCATTTTGATTTCCTTCATTTGCATGCCTCTTTAGAAAGAGGAATGCTAGTGTAGATGTAGCCAAACATACATTTCGAAATAGCACTTAGCTATTTCAAAATAGCTGTGTACACACACGGAGCCTATTTCGAAACAGAACCATTGCATGCACTATGGCTTATTTTGAAATAGGCTCCATTCCCTGCCTTAACAGCAACTATTTTGAAATAGGCACTATTCCGCATAGAATGAGGTTTACCAATTTCGACATAAGCCAACTGCTATTTTGAAATTATTTTGAAAGAGCAGTTGCATTGTGTAGACACTAGAATAGTTATTTTGAAATAACTGCTGTTATTTTGAAATTACTTAGCTGTGTAGACCTACTCTTACTGTACATGTGCTGCTGCAATTGCTGTTCTATCCAGAACTGCAACCTGCTTCATGCTCTTACATTCATTTGCTACTCTTCCTGCGACACGCTACTGAAGTCTGTGTGTCTGCCTTTCTCAGACATGCAAAATATACAAGAGCATTTTTAGCTGACTTATAATTACCCAGAATTCCCCCACCCTTGGTGTGGCATGTTATTGACGCATTTTTGTTCAGTAAGATAAGAACTAGAAATTAAAGTTTGTAAGTACTTATGTAAAGCAAGTTCATTTGTAACACTTTATTAACAGACTAGCCTGCACAATTAAATTAACTAAGATAAAAGCTACAAAGGTAATCTGCCATCACCACATAAAAGGATGGGACCCCTGCACGTACAGGGAGTTAAGATGCAAAAACCACACACACAAAGGTACTGAGAGATCTCCAAAGTAGACATTGCAGGAAACATATGTCCTTTAGAAAGTACAACAACAAATTCTTCTCAGGGATGGACAAGATGAAACTAACAGTTAAGCAAAGGAAGTCTTCAAAGTTTCTCACCCTTATCATTGGTTCCTCCCACGTACTTCAGAAGTTTGAGCACCGCTTCCTTGGAGGCCTCATCAAATTGTTTCCCAGCTACTTCCACTGTGGCAAATTTTCCACCCTCACATGCCCTTTCTTCATAGGTTACCTGCTCCTGGAAAAAGAAGACAGGCAGATAATACACCTCCCTGAGAGACGCAATACTTCTCATCCCAAGGCAACTGCCTCCCTCTGTGAAATTAAATCCTATGAACAAACACTGCCTGCAACCGTGTTCCACAATAACCCTTCTATGTAAAGACCGGCCTCTATGTGAGATGGTGAGACTGGCCATGGCTTGCCAGTCTCTCTTCTGAATGGCAGCAGGAACTGCATGAAAAAACAGGTGTGATGACATGTCTTTGCAGTAGAGCAGATCTCAGTGTAGGTCTATCCACCTTTTGTGATAGCAATGACAATGGGGGCAGGGAAAAGAAAAGGACAGCCATGACCTACAGCTGAAAGGCATGGGCCAATTAAATGTGCTAGGTCCCCTGCTCCCTTTGGAGCAACCCTGCAAGTCAAGTCTGCCTTACTCACCCTATTTCCCTGCACCCTCATTATCTAAATACCAATCAAAACAGTTACACAGAGTTTCAAGCCTTAACAGATCACACCAGAGTTCTTCTGCAACACAAAGCGAGCTGGATTCTAAACCTGTTGAGACCTGAACAGGCCAGTTACTTCCACATCACATCCACCGAGGTCTCAGTGTCTTGCCGATTCTCTGGTGCGCATAAGATAGTAAGAAGAAAATGGCAGAACTGGGTAGGCAGGGTGTGCACGTGCACGAGTGCAAGCATGTCTTTGGGGAGTGGCGAACAGATAAAACCAGAACAGTCCCTCTTTGCCTGGGGAAAATGCACAACGATCGATATCAGACTGAAACAGGCAAATCATAATGCAAGGCCAGAGTTTCTAGAGTCGGCTGCATTAGCTGGATTCGCTGATCCCGTGTTTGACAAGTGTGCTGTGTGCAGAGATAAGGCAGAACACTGGACACAGGCAGGATCTGCCAGTTGCACAACGACAGTGACATATTTCCTTTAAAAAGGAAGGAAGGGGAAAGAAGCCACCTCCTCTCTGTGCAGAGTGTCAGGCTGCACAGCCGGAGGGGGGGAGCCCCAGGAGTTACTGACACCAACAAAGAACAAGCAGCCCTGTAGCACCTTGAAGACTAAACACATTTATCTCCCCACTAATGTTCATTACCTAATAAATAAAACTGCTAGTTTTTAAGGTGCTACAGGGCTGCTTGTTCTTTGTGAAGCTACCGACTAACACAGCTACCCCTCTGAGTCTGCCACCACCATTAAGTGCCCATCCCCAGGAAGTGGAGGCGTAGGGAAACCAGGGGCACCCACGCTTCCCTTCTAGCCAGCTTACCGGGGACAGAGACGCCCGGGGGTACCCCCTTGTAACATCCCTTCCCCCTCCCCGCTCTGCCCCCCAGCGCCGGGGCAGCTCTCCGAGCGGGGAAGGGAGCAGCCCGCTCCTACCTTTTCCCCTTTGCTCAGCACCTGGCAGGGCCACGCCTCCACCGACCCGAACAGCGAGTTCCTGACCATCCCCAGCATGATGCTGCCGCAGTCCCCGCCACGCCGTGGCTGCAGCTGCTCCGCCCCGTGACGGGGTCCCGCCCCCAGCTCTCGGCTGACCCTTCTTGCTGGGGCTCAGCAGGAACTCGGGCGGCGGCCCCTGCGAGTGCAGTGCGGCTCTGTCCCGGGGAGCGGCAGAAGGAGGCGCCCTGGCGGGGGCAAGTCCTGGACACACGTGCGCACGTGGTCGGCCCGCGTGGCCGGGCTGTTGCCCACCCAAAGCCTTTGGCCCGGAGAAGTGCACACCGGGCACGCGCGTGAGGCTTCTGTGCCCCCAGTGGCGCGTCTCCCGAGGTTTCGGCCATCAGCTGCTGTGCCAAAAGCATCATCATCCGGGTCTCATCACGCCCTCTGGGGGCTAACTTGTAGGAGAGGCAATCAGAAGAGCTAGTGCCAGCTGTGCCACATACCTTCCAATGCGGCCTTGGGCAAGTCACTTAAACACAGATCCTCCAAAATATTTGCCTGCCTGATTCTGACTGACTTCAGTGACAGGTGTGTACACGTAGCTTTGGGAATACAGGCCTTCAGTGCTCTGTACCACCTCCTCCAGTGTCAGTAACATTGGGCTACAGGGTAAATACCTGTTCCACAGTTATTTGTCAGTGTTTTGAGATTCTCAGAAGAGGCTAGATGTATGTAAAAGAGTGGATAGGACAAGGGTGCAAAAAGCTTAGCATTAGATTATATTAATACCTTTTAGGAAAGCTTATAATTAGCACAGTCAGAGTTTGGATCTGGGAAAAGTTGATGCCTGTGCAGGTGAAAGAATGGAACAAATTTAGAAACTCTGGCATAATAAAGCACAGGACCAGATGATTTTCTTCCAGCCATGGGGTGGAGGGTCTGAAAGAAATAATTGGTGAAATACAGGAAATACTAATAAAGATACATAATATACAATATATGCTGGAGAAAGTTAAGTTTTATTAAGGCTGGAAAATCATGAGGAGAATGCTTATTTTTGAAAGAAGCCAAAGGGAAGCTGGGCATTTCAAGTTAATAAGTGGGGGATAAAGTTCTTTATTTGGGTTTTGAGAAATCATTAGATAATGGAATACATTTTTAAAGGGACACATGGAAGTTAGGTGCCCATTGACCAATGGTTATAATGGCATGTGTGTACCTCACACCCTCAACTCTTTTGTAAAAGAAAATAAATATTACTATAGTATTTATGTCCATTAATTTCCAAAATTTGCTGTCTAGGTACTTGAAGGATGAAAATTTCTGAGCAGGCCATGATTTTGCCCTATTTGAACCTCAACATCTGGGGTAGGCCTATAATCCTATAATACAGAAACCCACTTAATATGAGTGGCAAATTACCCTTGCTGGGCCCCCATCCCCACTCCCATCTCACTTACAAGACCCAGGGAAGGTCATCCCAACTTGGAAAGGGCCTTGGACTTTGGAGGGAAGGATAGTTGCCCTGAAAAACACATTCCAAGGAGAGGCCCTGTGTATAAGATCCGAGACATGGCATTCTCTCCTCCACTAGACCAGGCTGGTACTCTAAGCAAACGTGTTCTTGGTTTATGCTGTTACTGTCTTTTTGCTCTAATCCTCTAGATAAGCACCCCTGGATGTGCCCATGTAAAGGCACATCATTACTCTTGTGGATGCATCATTCATCCAATCAGACACAAAGATGTTATTGAATGTCTGCTTTGCTTAAGTAACTTGTTAAGGAAAACCACTTGTACTAGAGATAAGGTGTTCTGTAAGCAATGAGCGGGGACACTATGGAACCTTTTTAGATTATTGGCTTATTGTGCTCATTTCATCTTGCTGCTAGGCTTATCCAGGCTTGGATAACACCCATGCTGTAGTTTCCCTCCCTCCCATCCCCCAGCACATCGGCGTCCTATATAATCAATTGTAACCTATTGTCTGGCAATGCTCCACTGACTCCTGATGGGCGAAGTGGCACTCCACCAGTGCCCCCAACTCAAACCACTGCAACGCATTATTAAAGACCTACAACCTATCCTTAATCAGGATGCCACACTCCAGAAGGCCCTAGGTGACAGGCCTGTTCTCTCCTACAGACAACCTCCCAGCCTTATGAGGATTCTCACCAACAACCACAGACTGTACCACAGGAACACCAATCCTGGAATTTTTCCTTGCAACAAGGCCTGTTGCCAACTTTGTCCACCTATCTATTCTGGAGATACAAGCACTGGACCTAACCAGGTTATTCACAGAATCACAGGCACATTCTCATGTTCCTCAACTATGCCATCATGTGCCAACAATGTCCAGATGCTTTGTATATTGGACAGACTTCAAACTCTCTTAGACAAAGACTTAATGGGCATAAAACAGATATAAAACCACTCCTGATTCACAAACCTATCAGCCAGCACTTTAATACAGTGGACCATTCTGTTAATGACCTGAAAGTCTGTGTTTTACTGAAAAGGAACTTGAACGGCAGTTTGGAAAGAGAGGCTGTTGAACTCTGTTGAACTCTCTTTTATATTCAAATTCGACACATTAAGACGTGGTTTGAACCGGGATGGTAATTGTCTAGCTCATTATAAGGACTCTTTTACATACTTTGCTTTATCTAATTCTTGACTTCCCCCTGCCCTTCTTCTGCCTCTCTACTCTCTGATTTGCTCACCTTGATAATAATTTTTCTGATTTTTCAACCTTGATTACTATTTTGGGTTCTCTGTGCCTTAAATATTGAGTCTGTTCTGGTATGGCTATGGCTGAAAAATTGAGTCTGTCCCACAAAAGCTCATCACCTAATAAATTATTTTGTTAGTCTTTAAAGTGCTACTGGACTCCTTTTTTGTTTCCACCAGCACTGTATGTAATAAACCCTCCTGCTTGCTTCTTACACAGTGTTCAGACTTTGTTCCAACAATTGGAGGGTTGTCCAGGATCCAAGCTCATGAGCTGCATGGGAGCCAGAGACTGATGTCCAACAAGGGGTGAGTATGTTTACTTTACCACCCCACTAGGCCAGGATAGAAGTCTCTCTCTCCCTGCAGACACATCTTGGTTCTGCTTTTCCAAATTTAAAGCAGAAGGAACCTGGACGTGTGTGATCCAAGCATGGAGTTAGAAGTCGGGGGAAGGGATATCCATGAAAAGGGGAACGAGTGCGAGAGGGCCGTATAGTGTTTAAGCTAAAGCATTTGTTACAGAGGGAATGGATAAACCACCAGGAATCAATTAAGCCGCATGTTAAGCCCAGGACTGGCTGGGTGTGCAAAGTGACAGGCAGTGTGAACTGGTGGTCCCTCTCCCTCTTTGCACACAACATGCAAGTCCTGATGGAAGGACCCTGACAGGCACATTACATATACTCCTTCAAATAGTACAAGTCTCCATTAAGGCTGGCATTCTGTGTACTAAGACCACAGTAAAACTCTATACATAAACATCTATATAGAAAGGGGAAAATGTGCATCCCCATCAAAACCAGACACTTGATCTGGGAAGCCTGAGCTCACATGACCCAAAAAGGGGAGGCAACACAGGTCCCCAAACAATAGTCAAGACAGACAGAAGTCATGACATGTAAAGTGAGAGCAAGAGCTGACCCACAAGAGTATTTAGAGTACAAACACATATGTACTCAGCAAGCGGCAGCTAAGAAGGCAGGAGGAGGAGGATTTGATCAAGTGGTGGACTGCTCAGAAAAGGGACAAAGCAGATCAGGCAGTGATAACATTACTGGATATCCTCAAATTAAAAGAAAAGGAAAAACTCCTCAAACTCCTAGCTACACAATAGGTAGCAGTGGTCTCAGTGGCTGGAAACACAGGCGACCCAGGGATGTTTCTAAATGCATGAGTGGGGTGGCCAGACATGCAAAATGTTAATAGACACCAGAGCCTCAGTATCGATAACCAGCCAAGACCTTCCCCTTACATCCCATTACATATGGCTTGAAGGCACAGGGGAGGTGAATTAAAAGCCACCCTAAGCCAACCAGTAGAAACTGAATTTGAAGATGTAATTACTGTGAGTCAAATGTGGGTCTGCCTGGTACAAGGAGACCCAATGTATGGCATAGATCTCCTTATGGAGCTTGAGGGAGTGATCAACCCCAGAGCCAGCAATATCAAATGGACATTGGGGAAAGCCGCACAAACGCAACAACCCCAAGATATTGCTACTATCTGCAGTAAAGTGACAACTCCGAAGTGGGGGAGGGGGGCTCATAGAAACCCTCTGAGCCTTCCATCCTGGGGTTTGGGCAACAGATAAACAATATTGTGGGCTAGAAAATGTGAAGCCTGTAGTTGTGAAAAGACCTACACATAAAGCCCTAGGCAGTACCCAATCAAGCCAGAGGCCTTAATGGCAGTTAAGAGTATAATCAAAGACCTGGAATCCAGAGGAGTGGTCTGGAAGACTACCTCTGCTACTGACTCTCTGATACAGCCCATCCGGAAACCTGATGGGACACAGAGATTATCCACAGACTACACCCACTTTAACCAGGAGACCCCCAAGGCTCAACCTGTTGTGGCAAGCCTGACCACTATCCTTAATTTGCTGAGCCTGAGTCACTCTGCATATACAGTCCTGGATGTGGCAAATGGATTCTGGAGCTTTCCCCTTGCCAAAGAAAGCCAGGTTAAAGTTGCTTTCACCATTGGGGACCAACAGTACACCTGGACTTGTGTACCCCAGGGCTATCATGGCTCACCCTCCATTTTCCATAAAGCAATGGCAAAAACGATAGCGCTGGTCCTGCTGGAAAGAGACACAGCAATACTGCAGTATGTGGAATGACCTGCTAATAGCCAGCTCCAGTGAGAAAGATCATTTAAAAACCCTGAACCAGCTATTAATGCACCTCCAGGAAGCTGGATTCAAATTAAGTGCCAAAAAGGCTCAGCTGCAGCAGCCAAGAGTCCTGTATCTAGAACATGAAATATCACAGGGAAGAAAGGCTCTCATGGTGGACAGAAAGCAAACCATCCAGGAGTTAAAAAGGCCGCAGACTGTTAAGGAAGTCCACAAGGTACCGGGACTCTTAAACTACTGCAGATCATACATATCTGAATATTCACACAGAGTGGAGCCGATTCGGGCCCTCATGAGAGGAGGGAAGCCTGCCAATTAATTAGTACAATGGGGAGAACTCCAGGAGGAAGCATTCTAGAAAGTGAAGCAAGTCCTAGGCTCTGCCCCTTGCCTTGGTTTGCCAGATGTGGAAAAAGAACCATTCCACCTTTAGTGCAATCATAGTAAACCCAATACTCCACAGTGCTGACCCAACTCCACGGTGACCCACAGCAGCTGGTAGCATACATGTCTAGCCCAAGACCCCCGGTATCGCCGGGATTACCGGAGTGCGTGGCTGCCCTGGACTGTGCAACTTGGTCTGTAAAAGCCTGTGAACCATACACCCTTATGGGCACCCTGATACTGCATACCCCTCACATTCTTATTGATCTCTTCAACAGCAGGAGATTAAAATCTGTAACGGATGCCCGCTGGAGTCAGTGGGAATCAACCCCAAGCATGCAAAATTCCAATTTCTCCACAGTAAGAGACAAAGGAATCAATGTGGCCCAATACTTAAACATAGACTGGAAGTGCATATGTGTCTGGTGGATAGAGAACAGGAAGTACTGGAAGGGTTTAAGGAAGAGCCCTTAGAGAATCCAGACTTAATCCTGTATGTAGACGGATCCAGGAAATATGAAAATAGGGTGCCAGCCTCTGGTTGGGCAGTGGTACTTGGCGATGGGGCAATAGTTGCCTCAGGTCAGCTGGACAGTTCAAAATCCATAACATCACCATTTCTGTAATGGCTGAGAGCCCAATCATTCGTTGGTGCCAAGTGCAAGAAGTTATGGGACCCAGTGGGAATACATGGGAGGAGTCATGGTGTTGCCCTGGCCCTCCATTTAACAGGAAGGATACTCATGAACCCTGCTATGGTCCCATAAAGGGAACAGTAATCCCAGTCAATGCAACCAGCCTCCAAATCACCTATACGGGAAACAAATGTGCACTAACATTGAGGTGGAATACAAGGCCCTGGGACTGTATTGAATCAAGGCTGGCAGATGCAGTAATATCCAATGCCCATGGAGGACTAGACACCAGCCAGGCCAACAGACTGATCCTAAGTAGCCTCAAGGATTTGTCAGATTCGGTGTCTACCTTGCTAGGTATAACAGATTACCTAGACCAAAGGCTATTATTGAATGGCACTGAGGAAGAGGTACTCGAAAGGAATTGCTAGCAAATAGGACAGACTCTAGCTATCATCACCCAGGGTATTTTAACAGATCTCTTAGATGGCTGGGTCCTTCCAGCCCTTATGAAGGTGGTGAGTCCCCATTTCCCCAATACCCTGCAGGGGAATGGGGACACAGAGAATCGATGAGAGTCCAGCAGCCCACGTGGACAGGATATAGCATAACCTTCAGTCTCCTGGTACCCTTGGTCATTCCCCACTCACAACAAGCTAGAATGATAATCTCCCTGCCTGTGCAGCGGAAGGGCCATATTACGAGAACAGAGGGTATTGCTTACTCTGAGAGTACTGGAGGCACCTTGTACTCCAGTTAATGCTTCACCCATTCCGATAGGTAGATTTTGTGTACATGCCCACATAATGTCTTGACGAATCTGTCTAGGTTGGAAGTGGTTGTCACCAAGAACCAAATGCATACAGAGCTGGTCCAAATGAACAATAGCTACTGGTGTTTGATTGCCCAGACTGACCACTCCATCAAATTGAATGGAAAGCCCTGCCCCTCCACATACCCATCTGTGTGCATGATGGTCCCTCACCAGGCAGCCCTAACCATTGATGGGATAAAGCTCCACTGTATTCCGGCAATGACAGGTAACCTAACATGGGATCCTTAGTGGCTCAGCGGAAGAAAGAACCTAGAGGAGGGTCTAGTGGCCCTGCAGGCGAAGATTGAGGAGTTGGTGGCCGAGGCACAATGGCATATTGGGATCGGCTGTCTGAGGTACACAGAGATAGAGGAAACCGTGGACCAGGCGAAAATCAGATACTCTGAGGCACTCAACCTGGCAGTAGAGGTCAAGACAATGATCATGGGCAGTGCCTTCACTGGCGGTGGCATTCCCTGGGGATGGATTTGGGTGGTGTTTTGCCAAGTTATGTTGGTAATGTCTATCCTGACATT
Source organism: Carettochelys insculpta (assembly GCF_033958435.1). Lineage (NCBI taxonomy): Eukaryota > Metazoa > Chordata > Testudines > Carettochelyidae > Carettochelys > Carettochelys insculpta. The sequence goes on along the minus strand of NC_134137.1, from coordinate 286,727,954 downwards.
CCTAGCAGAACTGGTGCTGTACCACCACTTCCGAAATAAATGCAAAACACTGAAATTGTTGTATCTAACCTGGAGGGTTCATGACCTCTGAGGTTAGGAGGAGGAACCGAAGGATGAAAATATCTGAGGCAGGCCACGGTTTTGCTTAAGACCCCCTGTTACTGAATGTCTGCATTGTTTAAGTAACTTGTTCAGGAAAACCACCTGTACAAGAGATAAGATGTTCTATAAGCTATGGCGGGGACCCTAGGTAATCTTTTTAGACTATTGGCTTATTGTGTTCATTTTGTCTTGCTGTTAGAACCTATCCAGGCTTGGATAACACCCATGCCATAGTTCCCCCATCCCCGCTCCATCCTGTATAATTAATTGTAACCTATTGTCAGACAGTATTCACTGAGCCTAACAAACGAAGTGACACTCCACCAGCACTGTGTGTAATAAACTGTCCTGCTTGCTTCATACATGGTGTCCAGACTTTGTTCCAACAGTTATCCAAGCCTGGGTAGTTTCTAGCAGCAAGACGAAATTAGCACAATGAGCCAATAATCTAAACAAATTACACAGTGTCCCCGCCCATAGTTTACAGAACATCTAGCTTATCTCTTGTACAGGTGATTTTCCTTAACAAGTTACTTAAAGAAAGCAGACATTCAGTAACATATATGTGTCTAATTGGATGAATGATACACCCACAAGTGTAATGATGGCACCTTCACATGGGCACATCCAGGGGTCCATGTCTAGAAGATGAGCGCAAAAAGACAGTAACAGCATAGAACAATAACGTGTTTGTTTAGAGTACCAGTCTGGGCTAGCGGAGGAGAGAACGCCATGTCTCGGTTCTCATACACAGGGCCTCTCCTTGGAATGCAGTTGCTGGACAACTATTCCTCCCTCCAAACTTCAAGGCCCTGTTCAAGTTGGCACAACGTTCCCGGGCTCTTGCGAGTGCGAAGGGGGTGGGGAGGGGCCAGCTAGTGTAACTTTCCACTCATGCTAATTGGGTTTCTGTATTATAGGTTTACAGGTCTACTCCAGATGTTAAGGTTCAAACAGCAGGTCTTAAGCAAAACCATGGCCTGCTTCAGAAATTTTCATCCTACAATAACACCCAGGCTGCAGTTTCCCCCCACCCATCTGCAACCTATATAATCAATTGTAACCTATTGTCTGACAGCGTTCACTGAGCCTAACGAACAAAGTGACACTCCACCAGTGCTGTGTGTAATAAACCATCTTGCTTGCTTCAGACACGGTGTCCAGACTTTGTTCCAACAGTACTTGAACCATGGAGATACGCTCACAGCAGGACCCTATCACTGTCCCTGACAGATTTTTTTTTTTAATCTAACCTGCACCAGACCTTAAAAGGCCTGTCTTGGGGATTGACCTCAAAACTGTGGGTTTACAAGACCAAAGTACTAACCCCAAAGATAGTCTTCTCCTCACCCATCTGTACACAGTCTCCATCCTCTTGTTATCCAACTGTTATCTCACTGTCTCAAAGCTCATGAATGGCCATTAATGACACTTGTCTTCCCAATACATTTGGGAAGTAAGGAAGTATCAGCCCAGGCATTTTGCAGGTGGGGAACTGAGGCACAGTGCAGATTAAATAATTTACCTCAGCTCACTTAGGAAGTCAGGATGGGTGTGGACTCCACAGATGGGATTTAGGCATCCTGATGCTGAACATCACTACACCTAACTTTTAGGCCTAGAAGCTCATAACTTCAAGAAAACTGGCTTATGAATATAAATATGCATAACTTGAAGTTGCTTTTGTATCGAAAACTAATCTATAACATATCAGTTTGGATGACAGGAGAGGGCTAACTTTGATGATTACCTATTCTGTTCACTCCCTCTATGGCACCTTGCATTGGCCTTTGCTGGAAGACAGGATACTGGGTTAGATGGCCTTTGGTCTGACCCAGTATGGCCAATCCTATGTGCTAATTTTAAAGCTACAATCTGCTGAATCCTATCTTTGTGCATGTATCATTCTTGTATGTGAAGTTAGACTTACGAATTGTGAATCTGCTTTTAATTTTGAATGTGCTAATGAGCGCCATTAGTGATAATTTAAGAACTTAATGACTCAATTCTCTGATCCAAGTGTTTGATAAGAATGTGGTGTGCCACCATGCAGGGCAGGGAAACATCTTAAATGGATGTTCAGCTGCTTAAGTTCTGTGTGTGGGGCCTGATCTCACAGGCTTATCAGATTGAGCTCCCTCAGGTGAATTCACACAAAAAAGCTGAGGTGTGCTCTTGTCCTTATAATCTTTAGTCCCATGGGTTAGGCACTCATCCATGATGTAGGAGGTATCTAGTGTAGGTCCCCTCTTTGCCTAGAGAGAAGAGATTTGAGTAGGTCTCTGCTATCTTTGGGAGAGTGCCTTCAGCACTAGGCTATGGAGTTCTTCTCATGCTTTTTCTGGACCAATCAATATTTAATTGAAGTGGGACAGTTTCAGTAGAAGAAACTGAGGGAGACTCACATCAGACTATTCCCAGACTTTAACAACAGGACTGAAAGTAACTGTTAATCAACAATGGAAAAGCCATAGATGGAAGTAAGTTTAGTACAGTCACCATTTTATTTTCTAAGCAGGATTCTACTTATCTGAATTACTAACCAAAAAAGGAAAAAAAAACCAACTCATATCTCCATATTAAATGTATTTATTCTATTTTTAAAATATTATGAGAGGGTTCAGTGGGCTAAGTAGTTTCAGGTCTGGCTAATATTTTCCATCTGTACAGACTCAGGAAGCCTGGCAGTGGGATCTCTATACCTGAACGATCAACAACTAATGAAAACTGATATTTACAGTGTCTCTTATCCAGAGATCCCAAAGCAGTCAACAGACTTTAAAACCATAACCCCAGTCATGAAAGCAATCTGTGAAAGACACTACCACTAAACAGAGTGGGCGTTCTGTGCAATCATATAGCTGATGATATAATACAATATATAATGACAAAGCAAATGCTGAGATTATCTTTATTTACTTTTATTCTGGTGAGTCATTTACTTAAAAGAATTATGAAAGGTATTACTGTGCGGTTCATGACAAAAGATGAAGATGCATTTGCTCAGAGGTAAAGTATCATGTTCTTATCAGCCTTTTATGTTTCCTTAAATTAAATGCAAACAAGTATTATGTTGTCTTTCTAGCAGTTTAGCCAATCAACACACAACGGTCTTTATCTATTTTTCATATGTTATTCCGTTCCATCCTTTAATAGGGTTGGGGGTTTATTTTGGTGGTGGTTCCTCCTTGAATTTTCTGCCACTCTACCAATATTTCTGGTGTACAGCTGACTAAAGGCTAGTATTGTAGGCAAATTTCACTATTGCTGTACACGGTGGGATAAATATTTTTGGACTACTTTGGATTACTTTAGACATCACTTTTGGTAGCAATACAAACGAAAGTGTCACTGTCCTTTTTGTAGCAAGAATACTGCTGAGAGAAAAACAGTTATTTCCATTACCTTGTTTGTTCTTCTGTGGCAGAGGGTGAGGGGTCAGCTAGTTCATCATCACTTTGGATAAAAGTTATTGGATAAAAGTCACTCCCACGGAGAGGGTTCACAGAAGGGCTGTGCGCTCCTCACATCCCACGTAAGTCATATTTGAGGCTTTATCTAGAACCTATGTCAGGCATAGGTTCTGGGTGAGCCATCTGACTGGTCCAGAAATCCACATTAAAATCCACTTACAAACAAGCCTACACTTATAACCACTCTATTTGGTTATCATAGGCTCACATCATTATAGATCTATGCAGTAACTGACCCAGAATTGCTTGTCAGAATATTTGGCTAATCCTCTGGTGACAAGCTGGAACCAAGCGAATTAGATGCCTAACCCATTCATGCATTTCTGAGAGTCCTGCTGGACTCCTACATGCATCTTCATGAGCCTAAATACCTTTGAAAATCTGGCTCCTGGTCTCCAAGGCCCAGATCTTCAACTTCTACTGAAATCAGAGTGAGTGAGATGACTTAGAGGATGTGGGCCCAAATAGCTTGATTGTCAATGCAGTGTCAAATCAAGCCCTACATTTGCAAAAGTGATTAGTGATTTTTGGCACCCCTAAGTAGATGCCTAAAAGAGGCATGATTTTTCAGAAGGGCTCAGCATGTCATAAAAAACAAGCTCCACAGACAGTCTTAAAGTGCCCCCCGACAAAATCTGAGCCCCACCCCCAACCACTAGCAAAGATTGAAAATTTAGGCCCCGTTCTGCAATGCCTTGTGAAGTCCCACCTCCCTCGCAGGCTTTTAAAGCATCTGTTTATTAACAGAACATGCTTGATATATACAGTTTATGGACTGAGGCCAACATTTTAAAATGTATCCGCCTAACATTATGCAACTGAATAAAAGTGGTCTGGTTTGTTTTCAGAGGAGCTAAGCACCCAGAATTCTCCCTGAAGTCAAACACTCAGTACCTCAAAAATCAAGCTACGTCTACACTAGCCCCAAACGTCGAAATGGCCATGCAAATGGCCATTTCGAAGTTTACTAATGAAGCACTGAAATACATATTCAGCGCTTCATTAGCATGCGGGTGGCCGCAGCACTTCGAAATTGACGTGGCTCGCCGCCGCGCAGCTCATCCCGATGGGGCTCCTTTTCGAAAGGACCCTGCCTACTTCGAAGTCCCCTTATTCCCATCTGCTCATAGGAATAAGGGAACTTCGAAGTAGGCGGGGTCCTTTCGAAAAGGAGCCCTGTTGGGACGAGCCGCACGGCGGCAAGCCGCATCAATTTTGAAGTGCCGCGGCCGCCCGCATGCTAATGAAGCGCTGAATATGTATTTCAGCACTTCATTAGTAAACTTTGAAATGGCCATTTGCATGGCCATTTTGAAGTTTGGGGCTAGTGTAGACAAGGCTCAAGTCACTTTTATTTCAGTACCTAAGTGCAAAGTTAGGTGGCTAACATTTGAAAAAAAAATGATATGTATGATTTTCCAGCTCCTGAGTCCATAGAGCTCTGTAAAGTAGGATAGAGGGAAAAAGGTATCATCCTTACAGAAGAAGTGTAGCTGGCAATCTTAAGGAAATGGAGATGGGGCAGTGGGGTAACGGGCTTGAGTCAATATCTCATCACACATGGGTCACAACACAGCCTTCATCAAAGATCTGAGCAGAACTTGACCCAACATTAGACTTGAAAGGCAGCTGTATAATCCATAACTGCCAATCTTCTGAGGCATCCAACCCCTCACTCATACATGTGTTACTTTAGTCAGTCTGACAGTCTCTCATCGATAAAGTCTTGTAGAACAAAGACGGATAGAAATCTGTGTTATTTTTTTGTGGAAGACGGCTGCTTCCACGGAGCTCTCCTGCGGATATACATCCTCCTCCTCTGAAAAGGCAGTCTCCTCAGCTGCACACTTCTGAGCCTCTGGCCCCTCAGGGCATTGTATCGGACAGGAGACAAGGTCCTGCTCATTACATTGAGTCGTTCGTTCAGCTCCTCCAGCCTCTTCTTCATGGAACGTACTTGCCTCACAAGATCATCCAGCGCCGCAGAAATTGGATGGAAACTGTAGATAGAAAGGGCAGTACAGGGAGAATGACTACAGCCCTGGAACTGCTACTTAAGAGAGAAAGTAAAAGTACTGCTACCTTATACTTCCATAGTGTTTTTTATGATGGCAGATTCCCAAATGGTATATAAAATGGGCTCCAAAGTTTCAGAAGGGACCAGTGATCTACAGTCTTTCAGCTTTTAGGTGCCCAGCTTGAGACACCGTAAAGGGGCCTGAATTTTAGAAGAAAAGTCCTCAGCACTCTCTTATTATCAGGCTCCTTTATGATGTCACAAGTCAGGCTTCCAAAATCACTAGATACTATTGAAAATTTAGACCATATATAAATGTGTGTGGTGGGGTTGGGTGGCTGTTTCAGTGGTGAGTGAAAGGATATATGTCTCCAATTATGAATTTTTAGAGAGCTATTCCTTCACTCACCGCTGAAACACAGCTGGCTGGATTTGGACTGTGACAGGTGCTTTAACAAACACACTAAAATACGTCACAACCTTTTAGGGCAGGAAGTGAAGAATAGATTCTGCCACTGGCACTGCCAGAGTAATTTGTGTGGGCGGAAACCAGCCAAGATAACCAGGCTTGCACTTCTGTTCTTGTGCATGTTTCAAAGCATCTTTAATAGGCACAGGTATTCCCAGGCCAAAGTTTTTCATCCTGTCTGAAAGACAGCCCCTCAACAACGTATTAGACCATCAGAATCAGTACAGATTTAGAGGGAAGACAGCTGCACTGAATCACTAATGCTGCTACCTATACCAGCTTCTAGCTTCTTTTGGAGGTCTTCCATTTAAGTCTCAACCCTGCCTAATGGGATACAGCTGACAAACTCTAGAGTCTGAACTGTTATTTATTATTATTGCTATTAGTAATCCAGTGGCAGCCACCATCTGTTCAATTGTTTCCCCCTAGACATTTATGTCACAGTCCCTGCCATGAAGAATTTAAGAACTGTAAAATCACGCTTTGACATTGGAGGGGGGAACCCCACTATTGATACCAGCTTTCAGGGAAAAATTCATGCCCCTGTAAAAAGCCCACAAGTGATCTAACTGCGAACCAAATACCACTTAAACCTTAATTTGAATAGACATCATACAGGCTTTCAGCACAAGTGAACTTCATCCTGATACCTAGAGCTGGGCTGAAATAAAATAAATTGGAAATACAGTGATGATATTTTTGTACAGTATTTCCTATTTTTCTGACCAGCTGTAGAGCTTGTCAGTTGTTTTCCTAAGTTGGTATTTTGACAACACAGTAAAGCTGGGAGAGACCAGTTCGTAGATCCCTACCACCTTTTTTAACCAGCTCTGATACTAGCATTTCTTAGACAGCTATTTCTCATCGGAGAAAAGCTTCAGCTATGAATGAGAACCCTTGTTCTTCATTCTCAACATTCAGTAGCATTGGCCTGAGTGAGAGTGAACTTTTGATACCTTGTTCTAGTTTAGGGTTACCATATGAAAAAGAGGACACCCCTGAATGGGAGTGAATCTGTATCAGTATCAATGAACTCACCTTGTATTAATATGTTATAATATAGCTAGTACACTAATACAAGGTGAGCTGGCCGATACTGATACAGCTACACTTTCTCTCAGGGGTGTCCTCTATTTTGAAAGTTTCAAATATGGTAACCCAGTTCTAGTTTCTTTCCTCTTTCTCTCTTTCCTATGGTTAGACTCATGCTTCACTCTCTTTCAGCAGGGTGAGGCTATCCCAACTTATGAAGACTATGTTCAACTCATCGTCGTTAGCAATTTTTGAAATACAAGCTGGGAAAGTGCGAGTTGGTGAGTTGGAGAGCAGTTTTGTGCAACTACACAAGTTACATTTACTAAAACCATATAAAGAGTCCAGGTCAGCTGGTCTCCCCTTCACTGCCCCCGGCTACATTTAGATTTTCCTTGCAGCATATTCCCAGCTCAACTACTTTGTCCAACCCAGTTTTGGGTGTCTCACATGATGGGGCTTCCTGCTCTTTAAGATAATTTTTCCACAATATAATAATGGTTTTTAGGAAATATTTAGTAATCTTTAACCTCACCATATTCAGCTATCCAAAAAGTATTCAGGAAGAGTTTCATAGTAAGTGAAATTTTCTCCTGCTTTGGTACGAGTGAGGTGGCTGAGGACAGTGAAATGATGCTGTTAACTAGTGAGAGTTACCTGGAGAACTCTGGCAGCAGAGTGTTCGGGTGACTCAGCAAGGAATGTTTCATTTGCCAAAAGATGCCGTTCCCCCATTTCTCCAGCATGCGTGTGACACTATTAATGCCGTGGATGTTGACTTTGTCTGCTGCATTAGCAGAATGCCATGGGAGAGGAGAGAGGAAATTTGAGCAAACAAAGAAATACATGAACCATTGGTAGGAAGGTCATTTACTATTTCTCCCCTTAACTCTGAGGAAGCCCTGGATGAGACCCACATGCTCATTCTCAGTAAGCTACAGTGATGTACTGAATAATCCTCTTGAGAGACTAAATAAATATGAGTTAACATCTCCCCAGCAACTACCTTCCACTGCCTCCAGCTGCTTTAGCCTCCTACTGTCGCCAAACACTACTCTTCCAGAGCTACACTGCATTGACTAGTCACCCTACAATCCCTGCTCTCCAGAACGTCCCATACAAACCTCCCCTCTTCAGACAAGCACCTCTCAGCCTGATTCCCAGCTGCCAGGGTCCTCCTGGCCAAAAAAAAAAAAAATTCTTCCCCAATCTCTGAGTTCCTGTCTTCTAAAAAGTGCTCTACACAGCACTCCTCCTGGATGCACAAACTCTCTTGTTATCCTCATGCATGGTGAATGGTAGATATTTTCCTCAACTGCAGGTTTCTCTGCATTGTCTGCCTGAAAGTAGAGTAGTGTTCTCAAGGCTACTTGCCTCTCTCAAAACCCCTGCATCAAACTGAGCCATCATCCCAGACAAAGGGGCCCCAGTTCATTCTAGCTTCTCAGAAGTTTTATGTTTGTTCTGACCATTTAAGGGATTTGTAAAGCATCCATCCCCTGGAGAATCCCTTTTATATAAGCAGAGTATCAGACAGGTCTGGTGTCAGTGGATCCTGGAGTAGTTTCTGGGGGTGTTCCCAAGAGGACATAGATAAGTGTAAGCATTTCTTTTCCCCAGCTATTCCCAGCTGCCAGAATAGCTAGAACCAAGAAATGCAGTGAAACCCACACTATGGTTGTGCTGGGCATGGAGTGAGGGGTATTGTGTTCTGAGTGAAAAATTATATCTGTTCATGTTTTTAATCATGACCACATCTCTCTGGTTCCTTTTGATAACCTCTTGTCTACCCTGCACCTTCTTCTGTCAGTAAGGACCCTAAAAAGAACAGTCCAGATTGAGGATTGAAGGTTTTACTAGAGGTAAAATAGAACTAACCTAAAACTGCATCAACCACTTGAAGAGAATCTTATCCATAAGCACTCTGATTCCCCTGTCTGTGTGTCTTACCTCCTTCTCTGTAGTTCCAACTCTGAAGCTCATTCAGGAAGTCTTTTTGACAACTACAGCTGAGCAGGAGCAGGAAGAAGAGGAGAACTGGGAGAGCACCCATGATGGAGAGTAGCCAGGCCTTCATCTTAACTTCTGCAGTGAGACAGATTATATCATTCATCCCTTTTATCCATCTTTCTCTCTTCTCTTTTGGCCCCTCTGATGGTGAATCCTTCAAGAGAATGTTGAGGTCAGTTCTGTTTGTGTATAAGCAATGGGGGCTGTCCTATTCTCAAACATTTGCGGGGTACGGATATCTCTTAAATATTCAGTAACAGACAACATTTTTTCTTAATAAGTCTTTGCAGTTAGATAATACCTTCTAGCCAAGGTCCTCAAAGAGCTTTAAAAATACTAGTGAAGTAAGTCTCAATTAGACCACCAGGAGGTGAGGAAACATTTTATCCCCATTTTATAGTTAGGAAGATTAAGACACAAATTAATGAAGTGATTTGTCAGGTTTATAGAAGAAGATTATGGTAGAGGCAAAAGTGCACTTCACATCTTTTGGGGACTAACTTAGTGTCCACTGAACCCAATAGGATCTCTTCCATTAATGAATTTGGGTGCTCAATCAAGCCCAGCATTCCCACATTATATTTTACCCTCTACATTGTTCTTCCTACATGTAGATAATCTGAACAATGAAGAGTAACTGTAATATTAAGTGTAATTTAATGCTGGTGAAAAGTACTAAGAAGCCCACCTCTGAAGACCAAAGTCCTCAGTTACTCTCCAGCATATATATATGACTACAGGATGAACCTCTCTCTAATCCAGAACTGGCATGATTTTAGTTAGCGGGTGAACACTTACCATGGGTGTGGCCAAGTTTCTTGTGGCCCCATAAAGTTTGTTTACAGCCATCAGTCCTGGCTGTCAGTGTTCTGTGCTGTTACTTAGCTGTAATTTACCCCTAACTGTCTTCTAAGAGCCCAGTAAGCAGTGGAAGTGTTGGTAATGCTGCTAGACAATAATGACCTCCTGTGATCCAGAAAATTCTCTCCTTTGGCACTGGTCAGGTCCCAAGGATGTTGGACTAGAGCGGTTCAACCTGCAAAAGATTTACCTGGTGGTGCTCAGGCCCTTAACTCAATTCATTTTTGGTTTTTGGAAAATAAAATGGAAATACTTCATTTAAATAATTGCTCTGGAGTAGGGTTGGGGATGAGGGGTTCAGTATGCAGGCTGCCCAGGGAGAGAGGACTATCCCAGCACTCTCTCACCACAGCAGGTTGGAGCCAGGTGAGAATTGCCTCTCCATGGCTGCTGTAGCTCCAGTGGGCACAGCTGGGGGAAAGATGCATGTCCCCCACTTGGGTCAGATCCAGGTTCTGCCTCCTATGCTCCCCAGCCAGAGTGAGGATTGCAGGAAACTGTGTACTTTCCCCTGGCTCCCTGATGAAGGGGAGCAGCCAGCGATGTTCCTGTAAGAATGGGGTGGGGCAGAGATTCAGGCTTCTGCCTGCCGCTCCCTAAAAGGGCACCAGGGGTTAGAGGCTTTGGCCTGGGTCAGTCCTGGATGGGGAGTAGGCCTCAGCCAGCCCCTTTCACCTGCCTGGTGTTCTGTCTCTTTTCTGTATGATTTTATGAGAAGAAATCCCATTCCAGGCACATCCCTTTTTCCTGGCACAACCTTTACCTTGCTTTCAGTTACAAGAGGAAGCTGCATACCGAATTTGGTGGTCCTACCTCTTACTGTTTAGGAGCAGTTATTGAACAGACAGACACATGGACATTCTCACAAATGTTCACAGATATACAGTAGATGTAGAGAGCAGTGGGAAAAGCTCCTCACATTGCTTCTCTTCCAGGGTCTTTCCCAGTCTAACTTAATTCATCCCTAACCTATAGACCTTATTGTGTAGAGATTGTGAATAAATGTAAGTGAACAAATCAGTGTCTATGACCTGTTTATTCCACACCTTTGTGATGCTGATAGTTTTCGTAACATAGCTAGAAATACCAGTTCTGTGTAGATACGCGTATGTACATAAAATAGAAATCTGCTCCATTGATGTAATAGTACACACCCAAGTTCGCATTACCATTCAGGATTACTAGCAACGATTTACATAATCTGTAGCCTAGATCTTAGTCATAGCCATGGAGCTGCCCATTTGAAAAGTGGGAACATTTAGAAAGCCCAAATTACTGTGACATTCAGGTCATACATCAAACCTGAGACCTTACTGCAAGCCTTGATGAAATTACATTACCTTTCCAGTGACATATAACCTTCCTCTCCTAATAGACTGGGAGGAGTTCCAGTCCAACTACTTAGCATGTTCCATGTATTTTAGAAATTGAGCTGAAGAAGGAAGCATCTGAGTGCACCATTTTATTTCACTATACTTAACTACTTATTTTAAATTGTGCGTATTTTTATGCATGTAGTCATATTAGCAATATAAATGCAGCAATATTAATATTACAGTTATGCACTATTTTAAAATGATACATTGCACGTCAGGGACATATTTTGTGATCAAAATTCATTCTCTTAATAATTTTAAGGGGGGAAAAGTACATTTTCCTCCCCATAGCAACCCCCACATAGGCATGCATAGAACTATTCTCAACAAAGGCAGCCAAAATGCAGAACTCTTTTAAAAAACATTATTTTGTTTTATCAGAAATGCATCACTGAGACCTGTGGTAAAAACAATTTCTCTGGCCTTCTCTGCACTACTCAGTGTTGGAACCCTGGTTCCCCATCTCTTCTTCCTGAATGAATGAGCCCCAGCTTTTTGAGCTCACTTTTTTATTGTCAAAATAAGAAAATCTCTGTTTAAGCATTCCCAAAAGGAAAGCATTTACCAACTCTGGAGCTTCTTGTTCAGACTGTCTTACAATGCAGCCCAAATCAGGGAGGCTGGCTAGCTTTCCAATTCATTTACAAACACCCCAAAGAAAATCAACCATTACAATCCTTATCCTCAGCCTCTGCCTGTTTCTGTACTGGGTTACTTTGATCATTTTATATGTGTGAAATATACTCATCTCACATCTGGTATTGAAAATCCAGCTTGTTTGATTTCAGGCTCCTAGAAACATCAATGGTTCAAATAAAATTAAAAATAAAACAGATGTTGTATTTCCAGGGCCTTTTAGACTAGTTCTCCTACCTTACTCCTTGAATTCTTGAGAGGCAGCTATTACTGATTATCCTTGTAAGTATTATTTCCTAATAAGAAATATTAATTTAGGGTCAGATCCTTACCCATGTAAATAATTTTTACTCCCTTAGATATTCCCATAGAAATCAATTCACTAGTAAGGGTTACTTACATGGGTAAGAGCTTGCAGGATCATACCCTTGATGGGCCCAAACCAAAGAGTTTCGCAGACATGGCTGTGGATCAGACATTGTATTCTATAGGAAAGCATGCCCAAGGTAGAGTTAACACCATTATTGTTATAATTTAAAACAATGTCAGTAGACTGCTCTATTTATAATAATAATATAATAATTAATACATCCCTAAGTGCTAGAAATTCAGAAAATTTCCTGTAAGATTCCAACTCCAGCCTTAGCCTTCATCCTTTAGCCTGACCAGCTTCCACACCTGCCCTTTGTAGCATGGTGTGTGTTGTGGGGGAGGACGGGACCCAATACTCTTTCTCTGTACATGATGATATAACCGTTCAGCCTACACCAGGCCTGGGACATCATCTGCCGTGTTTCACAAGGGAGTGAACATTAATTGAGGACAGACCATGCAGCACACAAACACCCCCACCCCCACGCCTCTTGGTTTCGTAGCAGATACCTTAGTACAAAATGGATGGCTACCAGTGCCACTTGGAGGGCACAGATTGGTACAGGCAGGTTGTGTCTGGCTTGAATTCAAATTCCTTTGTTTGATTTAATGATTGATCTGAGAGACTGGACGTGGGGCAGATGAGCACTGTCAGCCACACTCTGCCACAGGTGCAAGGAGGGTTCCAAGCAGTGTGAAAACACTCACCATCTCCACTCTCTGCTCCAGAAAAGGGGCAAAAGTAAAACACCCATTTAAGGGTAAGGGATACTCTGAGGTTTGTTAAGTGTAACATGGACGAGTCAGAGAGGGCTGTATCTGAGGGCCAGGCACCCCAGCCTGTGTTAGGAGAATTAACACAGGGATTGGTAGTGTGCCCATATGGGGGTGGGAAGGAAATGTTCTCCTATCCAGTCTGCGTACAAAGGGAGGGTGAGGAAGGTAGACTGAGCTCTGTAGCCTACAATGAGATAGCAGGGAAGAGGGAGAGGGGCAATGGACTATGTAGGAATGGCAAGAAGCTAAATGTTGTAGCCTCTGGGTATGTCTACTCTACCAGGAAGATCAACCTGGACAGGGTCGATCATCCAGAGTTCGATTTCATGTGCCGAGTAGAGATGCATGAAATTGAACTATCTGGGGTAGACAGTCGACACCTGTACACCTCGATATCGCAAGTTGACGGGAAGTTTCTCCTGTCAACCTCTGTCTGTGTAGACAGCCAGATAAGTCGATTGCAGATAAATCTATTCTAGCTATGCAATTGCTTTAGTCAGACTTGTGTATCTGCAATCAATTTAACTCCCAAGTGTAGACCAAGCTTCTTCTATGTACTGCCAGGGTGAACTGGTGGAGTGTTGCAACTGTTCCACATGGAGTGCCGGGGTGGGTGTTTCCTCCATCAGGAGGCAAAGTGTGGTTGGTGGTATGCACAGCTTGGGGCCATAATGAGAACTGGTAGCTGAAAGCCACTGCTGTCACACCAGTGTAATTTGTAAAGACATCAGTGCCAAAAAGCCCCAAATAGCTGAGAACTTAAAAACTGGCCAGTAACAGATCATGCCTGAAATTTTATTGTATAGGCCATAAGTGACCAGCGTTTTAAAAAGGGCCTCTCAGTCAAAGATGAGTAGTGATGCAGGATAGAATTAAAGGGCTATTACGCTGTCAAAAGTGCATTGTGAATGCCACGGCTATTGTCTGTCAATGACTCAATTTAAAACAATTGTTAGTGTGGAATCATCATCTAATGGCAGCGTGTCTAGTATGCACCCGCAGACATCTGTTCCTGGCCTTTATCAACAACTTGCAAGAAAATATAAGCCGACTACTGCTAATATTTTCAGGGGTCACATATTAGATTACTGGAGCAGTAACTAATGATTAGGACAGGGAACTTATAGAGCAATCTGGATTGTTTCATGTGCTGGGCTCATTCCCATAACATGTTTAATAGCATAAATACACATCTGGGAACAAAGAGTGTATGTCACATGTACAGGGCCATGGAAAACAGCAATTCTGAAAGGGTGTTAAGAAACATGGTGGATAACCAGAACAAGAACTGCCAGTGTATCACTGTGATCACTGAAGTATATTTATAAACAGATTAAAGTCTCTGAGGTCCTTGGATGAAGAGTATTAGTAAGTGCAGAGTGTTTATTATTAGTAACAGAGAGGAAGCCGTGCTAGTCTATACACTATCAAAACAAAAAGCAGTCAAGTAGCACTTTAAAGACTAGCAAAATAGTTTATTAGGTGAGCTTTCATGGGACAGACCCACTGAAGAAGTGGGTCTGTCCCACGAAAGCTCACCTAATAAACTATTTTGCTAGTCTTTAAAGTGCTACTTGACTGCTTTTTGTTTTGATAGTGTTTATTATTGTTGTTTTGTTTGTTGATATGTTCTCCATCAGTAATTACAGCCTATTCTGCTCATATAATTAGATAGACTGAATGATCCAGTAATAGGTCTTTTTCACTTACAGCTAAGGGTATAGGTACACTGCACTTTATCCCCTGTGGCTGGCTTGTGCCAGTTGACTTGAGCTCACAGGACTTGGGCTGCAGGGCTGTAAAATTGTCTCGGAGGTGTTTGGCTGAAGGCTGGAGCCTAAGTTCTGGAATCCTTCTCCCTCATGAGGTCCCATAACTTGTGCTCCAGCCCAGTTCAAGTATCTACATCTCGGTTTTACAGCCATGCAGCCTGAGCCTGGTGACCCTTAATCTGCTGACACAGGCCAGCCATTTAGGTATATTGTAGGCATGCCATAACGTATCAGTATCCAAAGAGCAGACATTTGTGTCCAAACATTAAACTTCAATAATCTCTCCTGCTCTCTGGCTTCCAAATTCCCCATCCCCACATGATCAGAGAGCTGTGTGAGCTCACTATCTAAAAAAGCAGCACTTCCAGGATCAACACTTGGCCTCTCCAAGTCTCCTTGAAGTCATTCTCTAAAATAAATTAATGCTGCCAGGATTTTAGTTTCCAGACCCATGTTTCCCACCAATTCACTCATTCTTGTTTGCTTTAAACATTAGTCTCCAAGATACTGTATTCCATAGCACAAGACTCTATGTTTTGGGAGGTTATTTTATTTAAAATTTCCCAGGAATCTATTGATGTTTATTACAAAAAAAAAATTAAACGAGGTGCAAAAAATTAACACCAATTTTCTCGGTAAATATTGAGATTGAAACTCTCTAGTCTAGCACTCTCTGGTCTGGCAACATCCATGGTCTGGCGTGATTTTAGTTAGCTGGATATCCACTCATCATAGATGTTGCCAAGTTTCCCATGAAGTTTGTTTACAGCCACCAGTCCTGACTGTCAGTGTTCTGTGCTGTTATTTAGCTGTAAGTTACCCTTAATTAGTTTGTAAGAGCCCAAGAAGCAGTGAAGTGTTGGTAATGCTGCTAGCCAATATTGACCTCCCACAATCTGGTAAACTCTCTCGTCCGATCCTGAGGGTTCCGGACTAGAGAGGTTCAACTTGTACTAGGAGATGGGAAGTCGGGAAAATAGAAACAAATAGACAAAAGTAAGAGTATTTCTGATCCTGCTCCCTACTGTGTAAGGAGAGATGGCAACTCGACAGCTGGGTAGGGTTACCAAGCCACCATTTCTCCTTCACGGGCAGTTCCAGATTAAGCCCACAAGTGGAAGAGAAGGGGGAGATAAGAGTGCCATGTCTTCATGCTGCCTCCTCCACCTCTTCCATCCTTAGGCCTGCTCTGGAAGTAGAGACAGGAATTTGGTTACCTGGACTACTCACATTAACAAGCCACCCTCTCTCTTCCTGCCTGAGCAAGCAGCCATGTCTGGGGAGTTCTGGCACCCCATTTTTTTTCAAGTTGAGCACTAACATATACACATGTGCATGTGTCCATCACTGCAGTGTCTTGCTGAGACAGACAGCCTCACATTTTCACTCCAACTAATTTATTACTAAATGTACTAATTTATTGCTATCACTGCACCTCACAAAAGTCTCAGGCGGGTAGCCATGTTAGTCTGTATCTTCAAAAACAAGCAATCCTGTGGCATCTTAAGAAATTAACAAAGGTACCAGATCATGCACTTTTGTGGGTAAAACTCTCTGCACCTCCTGTAATGACTGGATATTCTTAACATAATCAGTATATTCATGTATCTGAGTGGTCCAAAATTTGAATGCAAATGGGTAAAAAAATGAAAAATAGCCTTTTTAAAACCCAGGAGTTTTTTGGTAAAAACTGCTTTGTTTCCTGCTTCAGTACTCGTTAAATATTAATTGTAATAAATATCATTTTGTTATTGCACACACACACGTGCACACACACACCATGGAATACTTTATTGAGTTTAGGTGGAAGTAACATCAGGTTTTGGAATTTCTTGAATTTTAAGGGCTTGCCAGTTCTGTGTTAATGGTACGTTAAAACTAATGGAGGGTTTTGCATTTAATTATACATGAATTTGCTCATTTTACTTATGGTCATTTGAGAGCAGAGCTGTCTGATCCTGCAAAAAATAGACTGACCATCCTGGTAACCATACAGATCACCAGACCTTAATGGCAGACCTGCCGGCTGGCAGCTAGAGGAACTGATGCTTCAGGCAGACAGGCATGCTGACTGAAAGGAGTGAGCTGTTCTGGTAGCAGCCTGGTACCAAAAGACACTGCTGGATAGTAAAGCAGGAGGGAAAATATTGCTGCCCTTCCAGTGCTGAGGATGTGTTCACAGCTTCAGCCCCTTCTTCAAAATATGGACACTTTTTGCAGAGTGCATGTTCTCTCTCTCCTGCAGAACACAACATTTTAGGTCTCAGAACATACACACACAGACTCTTTCAGAACTTGCACTCTCTCTTTCCCTCTCTTTGGAATTTGCACACTCTTTTCTTCCTCCTTCCAATCAGCACATTAGCACAGCCTGCACCCCTCTCTTCCCCCGCCCATCCAAGCCAGAAGCACTTATACACCCTACAGGTCTAAGTCAGTGCCACACAGGCACAGGTATTGAGACACATTTTCTCTCCTTTTCCTGCATCTTCTTGCAGGTTCATTTCCCCTCTACCGACCAGGCTTTTTAGGAACTCGGCTGTGTATCCCAATAGAAGGCAGAACTTCTTCCTGGTAAGGAAGGCAGAGAATTGCAAATAAACTTTACCTGGACTCCAGATGGTAATCCTCCTGAGACGAGACTTCCAAATATCTTCCCCCTTTTCTTCTCTCCTCATCACCCTCTTTGGATTTCAGTTTGTAATGTGTGACGTGTCCCTCTTCATAGCTCTGCTTTACACATTTCCCCAGTATTTCTTTGGAACCTATTCTAGCTGCTCCTTCTTACCCTCCCCTCCCACCCATTCAAGCTGAACTCCTCGCACACATGAGAGCCTTACAGCAGTGAAAACATCAGTCATTGGCCGTGGAGACCCTTTTTAAAGTGGACCCTCTGTTGCCAGGCCTCCTCTAATCCGTGCCCCAGGTTCCTCTGGGGACTGGCCCTAGCTCTTTGGCACCCAGCACGGCTGTGCAACCTCTCTTACCATCCATAGTTTCCGCTATGCCGTGTTCCTGTCTGGCAGCTTGCACCCCTGTGCTGGCCAGCCTGAGATTGGCTCCTCAAGTTGTTTCTGTCTTTGAACAGACTTGTCAGTTAATTCTCTGCAGATTAGCTCAATCCTGAAACACTGTGCCAAATCTATTCTGGTCAGCGTAAACAAGGAGGATACATTGTCTGCACTGTTTTTTCTGTGCTTCCAGGTTAATTGGCTGCCAAGCCAAACAGTCAGGTTTGGACAGTACTTGACTTAGAGACCTCCAGAGAAACACCAGGTGTCACAATAAGCAATGCTGGTGACTTAGTAGGTGGTGATCTTGTTCCTCCCTGTGTACGTATTGAACTAGTACCATTTTAGGATGTGTTACACTACTGCACACACTATCCCTTGGAGAAAACACCATGTACTGGCTTCCTGTGATTAGTACCCTATCCATGGCATGACTGGCTAGTTCCCTGGACAAATTTGATTTCTGCCTATTATTAGTCCTACAGCATCAATTCACTGCAGTGCTTTTCTCACTTCCAGTGCTATACTCTTTGGTGGTGTTGCTGTGTGCTCTTAGATAACTGCATGCTCCACCCCTGCTGCAGCTGCATGCCCGTGATAGGGACAATGATCCCCTAGCATAGAGTGAAGCACTGTATGAATGTGTGTGTGTGTATGCACTTGAGTATATAGGGTCAGATCGTGAACTGGTGTAAATCAGCATAGCTCCTAGCCTGACTTTAATGTAGTTTTGTTGAGCTACACCAGCTGAGAATATAACCCATGGTTAATAAATCAGTGAAGTGCTTCAGCTTCTTCTGGGTGCAGACATTATAAATGTCAGTCATTATTATTACCATTGTTTAGTCAGCAGGTCAAATATGCTAAGCATCAGTGGGGAGGTGCCCCAGCAGAGAGCAGATCGTGATTACAGAGGACGGGCTCTCAGAGACAGTACCAGAGACACATGACTTCAGCTGTTTACCTCACTCCATCGCTTAAAAAAATAGTGCTTGCATGAGAAGTGAGGCTTCTTTGTAAATGTTATAGTTCATTGCACTGGAAAAGCAGGACACTTTTACAGTTATAAAACACCAAATACATAAAGCCACTCACAAGAAACTTTAGGACTGTCCAGACAGCGTCCAAAAGTGTTAGCAACCCACGTTGTCAGGGATAAAAACAAACAACAATTCTACAGCTGTAGCCCTAACATTAATTGGTATCACGTGGATTTCATACAGCTGTTCCCATTTGAGAAAGGATTAGCACTGTCCAGATGCACTATCACGACACTTTAATTGAAAGTAGAGGAAACAAACCCCCAGAAGGACTCACCACTTTAAAGCTCAGGGTATAGACACTTGATAGTTCAGTAGACTGGGAAAGGGACCAGGCGAAGTTCTAACGATTCACCCAAGTCCCAGTCACTTTTTTTTCCTAGTAACTAGTGCCCTTGGTACCCAGTTGGGCTCTCTGCAGAGTCAATGGCAAAGCTTCCATTGATTTTAGTGTGCAAGTCTTCAGCCTCTAAATTACCAGTTCAGATGCAGCCTATTAGTGAATCAAAGTTAGCTTTTGGCCCTTCTGGCTTTGTGCAATTAATTGGTAGTCTCTTGCTATTGTACATCGGTGGCTCTCAGCCTTTCCACATTACCGTTCCCCTTTCGTATGTCAAATTTGTCTTGCATACCCCCAACTTTCACCTCACTTAAAATCTACTTGCTTACAAAATCAGACATAAAAATACAAAAG
This sequence comes from Carettochelys insculpta, assembly GCF_033958435.1. Classification (NCBI taxonomy): domain Eukaryota; kingdom Metazoa; phylum Chordata; order Testudines; family Carettochelyidae; genus Carettochelys; species Carettochelys insculpta. The sequence continues at coordinate 286,708,312 of NC_134137.1, read as the reverse complement.
TGTCACAGCACACTACTACTGGAAAACTGCTTACTCCTCCTCTTTACTATATAATTATAAAATAAATCATTTGGGCTATAAATATACTCTTCCATTTCAGTGCACAGTATATGAATCAGTACAAATCTGTCATTATCTGTATGAAATTTTAGTTTGTGCTAACTTTGCTAGTGCTTTTTATGCAGCCAGTTGTAAAGCTAGACACATAACTAGAAGAGTTACCATACCCCTGGAACACATCTGCCTCTGTGCACATCTGGGGCTACGCATACCTTTGGTTGAGAACCACTTGGTCGAAACTTCAAAGATTCTGCCACTACCGCTGTACAAGAGCTACATCAGCTGAGCCCCATAGCGGAGATGCAGTTTATACAGACAAAAGGATGTAGTTAAACCACATCCCTGAACGATGCAAGCTATACCAGCAAAAGGACACGTTAGCCGTCCAGGTGGAGGGATTGCTGTCATAGTCAGGTCCATACAAAGGGTTTTTTTTCCATACCCCTGACTAACACAGCTGTGCCAGCAGACATCTGTATTGTAAACCTGGCCTCAGTTCAGTTCATAGCACATGGGGTGTCCACATAACAAAAATCCCAGATCTGTTCTCCTGTTCTATACATCACTGAACTGACTCTGTAACAGCCATCACCCATAAACAGCCTGAGCAAAGAGGTCAAGGATCTTTTTTAAAAAATCTCCACGTGTTTTTTGCTGCATAGTGGTGCTATAGTGGTGCATAGTGCACAGTGGTGAAAAGTGGTGCTGCATAGCAGCTCCAGACGCTTTGTTCTGCTCTCCTTGGTGAGGCTGGCTGTTTTCAGAAATCTTTGTGGCTTAAGTTGAAAGGTAGTTTATATGTTCTCTCCTCCCCAATCTACAAAAACTCAGAAGAGTTCTTTGAGTGTGATCTCTTCAGGGCAGGACCAGTGTCTTTGTGTGTGTGGTACATTTAGCACAACCAAGCCCCAAATGCTGACGGGAGCCTCCAGGAACTACTGTAATACAAATATTAAACAATAATAACTTTAGAATTCATAAATGGTGCAGCATTCATGAGGCAGAACTGTCTGCAATTACAGGGTGCATACTTGTTAAAACCCCATATGAACCAAAAGGGAAGTCAGTATTAAATATGTCTACAGCCACAGGTTAGGACACTCCTTGAAAGTCCACTCATGAGTCACCAAGGATGTTTACAGAATTGATAAGTTCCACAAAGATTCTGTTTATGTGAACCTCAGGGTCTACTAAAGTCTTTACAGACATCAAGTGCTTTTTTGTGAAGGAAAAAAAAAAGTGGACCTGGTACTCAGCTGGCTCCCTACCCCTAGTCACCAAGCAATCTTGCAGCTGAGGCTGCAGAGGTGCCTAAAAAAAAAAAAAAAAAAAAAAAGAGAGAGAGAGAGAGAAAAGAAAAACCACTGGAAACATCCCAGGGCTGTGCAATGTGTTTATGATTGCCTCAGAAAACCCTCCTTCTCTGCTCCAAGTTGTAACAATTCTACCTACATTAGTGATGGGCAACAAGGGAGAAACTATAGGTAATATGGATTCAGTGCAAGCCACAGCCCCATGAGTTATCCCTGCAGAGACATGGGACCCATGCGTTAATGACCCATTCTTATCCCTAAAGGCCTGGCCTTAGAGTAGGGAATGTGGAACTAACTGGATGTTCCAGGTTCCAAACACAGGGCTGTGGGCTGCAACAAGGCTATGGGTTAAGCACTTCAAGAGAGCAACCCGGTGTCTCCGTGCATACCTGGAAAGAAACAAACGCAAAAATGGCAGCTCTTTGTTGGGACTGGATTTGGAGTGATGCCAAAGGGCACAAAATCTGTCACCCAAAACCAAACTCAGTTGTCAGGAGAGACTCGGTTTCTTTCATGTGCAGTAAATAGGGGCTTCTCTTTAGGCAGAAGAGAGTAAGGGCGGGTAAGGATGAAGAGATGAGCATTGGTGATGGAATCTGAGCAAACATTTTCAGACTTTGTGGTATACTTTAGTTTTATGAACTGCCTTCTAAACTCCCGACATTGAAACTTTTAACTCTTCAAGCTTAACTGCACATTTCTTGACTTTCAAACTTTTTTGAAAAACATTTTAATATTGTTGAAAATTAATGGCCTGTTTGCATCCTTACTGTTATTTCAGCAAAATTTGTTGCTTGGGCTCAGTAAATTAGACATGTTCAATTTATATGTAAATCAGTGCATATCACTAGAACACATTCACAATGTAAGGTCAGTAAACTTCATTTTGCATGCTTGGTATATCTCTAATGTCCCGAACACTATACTCTGCCATCCATACATCAAGTTGCATGGATTTGCAGCACAAATTATTTGCTTTTGCTGGAATTTGACCCACATAGCACTCCTGCCTAACTCTGATGTTGGAGAAAGCCTTTTTTGCATTTATATAAATTTTGGAATACTGCCCTATACATTGACATGTATAGTAAACCAGGGGATTTCTGAGGGCAAGGGAGCCAGATGTCCAGAACACAAAAATAAATGGTCCAGATTCTGTGACCCTTCCATCTGGCTGCCTGCTGCTGCATTCTTCCTTTCAGCTCCAATCTGTTCCAGAAGCTTGTCCTTAGAACGTACTTCTCTGCTGGAATGGCTTTGACCTTATTTATCACCAGTTTTCCTAAAGGGTACAGGATTGAATCTGTCAGAGTCTCTTCAACAAAGCCCTACTTTTCTATGGCTGTGTCATTCTAAAAAGGCTTGCATAGCCAGAAGACTGTCAATGCTCTTAAATCAAGAGGGGAATGGGGAAGGAGCATATGAAACTGTATGGCTATGTCTACACTACCTCCCTAGTTCGAAGTGAGGATGGTAAGTAGGGTGTTGGGAGTTTATTAATGAAGTGTTGTGCTGCATATGCAGCACTTCATTAAGCATATTCCCCCCCGCGGCAACTTCAAAGTGTTAAATTTTGAAGTGCTGGCTCGCGTCTAGCCGTGGCTCACCCACCGGTACTTCGAAGTCCCTTTACTCCTCGAGGAGTCATCCAGACTCTGAATCATGTGCCCACATGCTCATGAGGCATGGGAAATTTACATCCGCCCCTCATTAGTATCTTCTGGACGGCTCATTACCATGCCACTTCCGGAAGAAGCAGCATGTGCAGACGTAGCCTTAGAACCGAGGAAGCTTATTCTGTCCTACCTCTTGTACAGCCAATTGCTCAAACAAACAAGTTTGTTTACATTTGCAGGAGATAATGCTGCCCACTTCTTGTTTACAATGTCAGCTGAAAGTGAGAACAGGCATCCATATGGCACTGTTACAGCTGGAGTTGCCAGATATGCTAAAGATTTATATGTCTCTTCAGGCATCAACCACCATTCTAGAGAACATGCATCCATGCTGATGATGAGTTCTGCCAGATAAGAGTCCATAGTAATGCTCATGTTCATTTTCACTGGAGTTCTGTAATTTCTGCATCAGAGAACTGTGGCTTTAAGACTTCTGAAAACATGCTCCACACCTCTTCATTCTCAGATTCTGGGGGGCACTTCAGATTCTTAAACCTTGGGTCAAGTTCTCCATCTCTCTTTAGAAATCTCGCAGTGATACCTTCTTTGTATTTGGTAAACTCTGCAGTGAAAGTGTTCTTAAGCATGCTGAGTCGTCATCCACGACTGCTATAATATGGAATACATGTCAGAATGCAGGTAGAGCAGAGCAGGAGACATACAATTCTCCCCCAAGGAGTTCAGTCGTAAATGTAATCAGTGTATTCTTCAAATTAATGTTGCCAGCATGGATTGGCCTACTGATGCAGGGAGTGTGGGCGGTGGCAGTTTCCCCGGAGCCCAGTGATTCAAAGGAGCCCAGGGTTCCAATTGCTGCCACTGCTGCAGTAGCAGCTTGAACCATGGGCCCTTTAAACTGTTGCCAGAGCATCATGCCATGGCCGTGTCTACACTAGTCCAAATCTTCAAAATGGCCATGCAAATGGCCATTTCGAAGATTATTAACGAGGCACTGACATGCATATTCAGTGCCTCATTAGCACACCACTGGCTGCAGCTCTTCAAAATTGCCACTTTTCACTGCCGTGCGGCTCATCCAAACAGGGTCCTTTTCGAAAGGACCCTGCCAACTTCAAAATCCCCTTCTTCCTATCTGCTGGAATGAGGGGGTTTCGAAGTTGGCAGGGTCCTTTAGAAAAGAACCCCTGTGTGGACGAGCCATGCGGCAGTGAAAAGTGACAATTTCGAAGAGCCACAGGTGGTGGCATGCTAATAAGGTGCTGAATATGCATTTCAGTGCCTTATTAGTAATCTTCAAAATGGCCATTTGCATGGCCATTTCAGAGATTTGGGCTAGTGTAGAGGTAGCCCATATGCTCCCAGTAGCACTTGATGAGGAATAAAGAAATGCTGCAAGATGAGTATATATACTAGGGCAGGGAAAAGGGTGGGGTAAAAGGGGGTGAGTGAGAGCCTGAGAAAAAGGGAGGTGGTGAAGGCCAAGTGAGAAAAATAATGCGGCCTTGGAAGAAAGCTTATCAGGAAGCAGCCGGAGACAGATGCATTTAGCTCAGCATGAAAATGTAACTGGAAGACTGGTTTGTGCCAGAAGATTCAAGCTTCCATATCTGTGCAGCCCACAACGGGACTATTGTTGTATGGGGTATATAAGGAAGACTGTACTTTGTTTTTTTTAGAGAACTGGTCGCCCCTTGCCTTTTCTCCCGTGGCCATGTTAAATAAAGCGCTTCTGTTACCCAAACAGTGATCCTGTCTGAATTTCTACATCACACTAAGGGCTGGAACAAAGCATGGGGCATTGTACACTCTGGGCAGCTCTGAGGGCTGGCTGCCTTCTGCCCCACCCCTTCTGGGAGTGCAGAGCCACCCTCCCTCCCCGCTGCCCCCCACCACTTCAACTTGCCCAGGTAGCTGCAGAGACTGTGTTTTCCCCTGGGAATGGAAGCATGTCCTCTTGATTGGAGGCCAAAGAATGAAGTGGAGTATGAATGTTTAGCACATCTGGCACGTAAATACCCTGCAATGCCAGCTACAAAAGTGCCATGTGTATGCTTCTTCTTACTTTTTGGTCACCTTGTAAATAAGAAATGGGCAACATTATCTCCCATAAATGTAAACACACTTATTTTTCTTAATGATTCGCTGAACAGGAGGTAAAACTGAGTGGACTTGTACGCTGTAAAACTTTTTGTTGTTCTGGTTTTAAATGCAATTATTTAACAAAAAATCTACATTTGTAAAGTGCACTTTCAGGATAGATTGCAATACAGTACTAGTATGAGGTGTATTGGGGAAAAAATAAAAACAAAAATCCTCTTTCTACTATCACTTCCATAGCCCTAGACCTCATGGGCATGGAAAATCCTGGAGAATAGGAATCCTCAGGCATGAAAACGTGGAAGGCGAATACAAAGAACTTCATATTTCCCCTCCAATTCATGATTCTGGAACGCTTGGGTCCGGCCCTGCTGACTGATGGGGGAAAACGTGACTCTCACTTAGCACGATCCCAGGGGTCTCTCCACGCTCCCGCTGTCTGAGCTGTGCCCGGCTGTAGAGAGCAGGGAAGGGCTCAGCAGCTGTGCCTCTGCAGCACCTCGTACAAGGCGGTCTCAGAGCCGGGTCACGCTGAGAGCATTCCCACGTACTGTGCAGCTGCTGAATCTCCCGCTCCCTGCCCCGCCTTGCGTGAGCCCTGCCTGAGCCGCCAGCAGGAGAACTACATTTCCCAGCAGGCCTTGGGCTGTCGCGCCTGCGCACCGGGCGCTTCCAGCATGGCCACGGTGCTGTCTCGCGCGTTGAAGCTGCCAGGTAGGAGCCCGGGGCCCAGGCACAGGTCGGGGCAGCTGGGCGGGATTGACCCGTGTCTCCCTCGGGGGCCAGAACATCCGGGGCTTTGTGTAGGGAGGGAAAAACTCCCCTCTGGGGTATCCAGGTCTGGGCATCTGCGGGGAAGGTGTGTACTGCGGGGCGGGGCGGGGCGGGGCGGGGAGAGGAGAGAAGGGAGGGGTCACTACTCCTGGGCGGGAGGGAAGTGGGGGTGGTCACTGCTTCTGGGGGAGGGGAGAGAAGAGGGGCTCATTGCTCCTGAGATGTTACTTTGGAAGCAGATGGAGGGGGCCGCTCGTAGTACCCCGATACTGCTTTTGTGAAGTATCACTCTGCGCCCTGTCGCGCCCTCTTACAAACACTTGCACGGTGACAAGTATCAGAGAGGGACCCGTGTTAGTCTGTATCTTCGAGAACAACAAGAAGGCTTGTGGCACCTTATAGACTAACATATTTTCGTGTGCGAAGACCTGACACAGTGGGCCTTTGCCCACAAAAGTTTATGCTCCAAAATTTGTTAGCCTATAAGGGGCCACAGGCCTTCTTGTTCTCACAAACACTGTGTTCTGTGATGAGGTAACAATGCATTTTTGCATATACTTTGCAGTACTTTGCTCTCTTATTTCCTACTGCACATATTATGTTGAAACATATTTGATTTTAATAGACTCAGAACAATGTTTAAATTTGTGTCTTTCAAATATCTTTTGCATAAACTGATGCACGGGGGGGGGGGGGGGGGGGGAGCCATAAATAAATGGAGAATGAGAACAATCCAAGATAGCAAAGATAAAGAAATGTTTGTCTCATCCTCTGGTATGTGTCATTCCTGTAAATAAGCTGCTTTTGGAAACCGGGCTCCAAGTTCAATTTCTGTCACTGCATTTATCTGAGTAAATACGAAAATCCTGCCAAATTTTTGTAGTTTCTAGTAATACCCATTTTATCACCTGTGTTAAAAATGTGGGGGAGAGAAAATGTATTTACATCCTGGTCATAATGTATTCAAGCAAAGGGGTTGCCTTTTGGAAAAGGACATAGTGCAGAGACATAGAGGTACAACCCATTTCTGTGAGGACTTGAAAAAGGAATCATACTGAAAATACATCCGGAGAGTCTGTATTGTGCTACAGATTAGGCTGCCAAGGTTTGCTAGAAGATGGGTGGAGCCAATGCAGGTAGCAATATTAAACCAATGGGAAAGTGCCTCGTCAAGCTTCATGTCTATTGCTTGCATGTAGAAAAATCCTGGAACAAAACTAGCACACCAGTTGCTGGTGGCTGCAGCTTGGACTCTGTCTGCTCCCTCCTGCTAGATCTCACCAGTGTCTTTGTGCTCCCATGGCTTGGAAGTGGAACCCGCATGGCTGCCTTCTACTGGTCCATGGAGACTCTGATGGCTCTTATCAGCTCTCATCTTGAGCATTAATCTAGGGCAATGTTGCCTTAACTTTTTGAGAATGTGAAATACCAAACAATATTTATTATGCGAAATGCCTATGAAAATTTTCTTCCAAAAAAGAATTGTCAGACTAAAAGAAAAAAACCCCAAACAACAACATATATGGCTAAAACAAAATGAAGTAATTTAATCAGATATCATAGCAATGAAGAAGTAATATTTTATCTGGTTTTAATAACAGAAAATATAGACCATCGTATGATAACTAAAAAGTGTCAGATTATGACAGCACACGTATGAGTTTGTCACAGAACCCCAGTGTTCCAGAGAGTATAGTTTTAAGAAACACTGTTCCAGGGTGAAGTCTTCCACCAAACTGAAGAAGTACTCCAGTGATTTTTTCCCAGTTACAGAACAGTTTGTTCTCAATAGGTTGTTGTTTTATTAAAGAGGATGAAACAGCTGTTTGAAGATGTTTTAAGTGGAAAAAATAAAAGTACAAATTATGGGAGTTAAGCAGCATTGTGAGCAAAGGGGCACCGTGCAGCTGCAAAGACAAACTTCTCCCTAAATATCTTGACATAACTAATAATATATATTTGTCTGAACCTGGAAGGCACTAACTTGGGTAAGCAAAAGAAGTTGTTTTCACTCGAAAGGCATTGGTTGAGATGAACTTACACAAAATAATCCTCATATCTGCTCAAATTAATTTGTACACCTAACCTCTACTTGTGAGACAAACATGTTGTCAGAAGTTAACTTTCAACAGCAATGAAAAATCTGAAATGTTTTACCTATGGCCGTTTTCCCTGTCACTTTTAATTGATTTTGCAAATATGTGCAATCTTATCTCCTGATATAGGTGAAGTGCCCAGAAAGCAGTCAGCCAACTCATAACAGCAAGAAAAGGAAATATGACACCAAAGAGGGTTCAAAGAGTATTGGAACCAAATACTTGCATTTCTTCATGATTATAAATGGGAATTTAAAATTGTACTGCGCTGAAGTTCAGGATTTGCTCTATTCCAGGGGTGTCCAATAAGAATTCAAAATTGCTGCACTTGTCATCGTCATTCTTCCATGTTCGCCACAGACTCTCCTGTTCTAAATAAACACGCTCCTCCCTGCCCCCCCTCTGAGCCAGGCACTTCCACCTCCCTCTAAATAAATGCCCTCCCCCAGACCCAGGCACCCCCAGGCCCCTTTTCTAAATAATGCTGGTGACTTGCTGGAGCCACCAGAGCTTCTGCGGCAACCACCAGTGGGGATGCCAGAGCTGCTGCCACCGGAGTGGCCCAGCCACCGCCACTGAAGCCTCTGGGGCTGCTAGAGTGGCTGCTGATGGGGATGCCGGGTCTGCCGCCATGCACTTCTCCCACCAAGCAGTGGGGCCTGTGTACTGAGTGAGCAGACACCACTCCCCTCATGCAGCTCTAAGAGCCACATGTGGCTCGAGAGCCAGAATTGTCATACTGTGCAGTGTCCTGTTTGCCACGTCTGGCAAGTGGCGAAAGTACTGGATGCCGTGGCTCTGTTCAGTCCAAAAAGAATGCTAAAAAGCACTGCTCTTGTGGAAGAGATCTGTGATAGCTTGGTATCTCTCAAACCGGCACACTCAACTTTCCATGTTGTTGACATAGTTTTAATGCAGGCCTTAATGGATGTCCCCACCCCACCCCCACAATTTATAGTTGCATGGAGCACCTTTTGTCTCATGTGGGGTTATAGAACACCCCTATGACAACCGTAGCAGTGCCCTAGAGTGAAAAATAATATTAGGAAAGTAGGAGATTTTTAAAAGTACAAAGGGCTGCTTGGTGCCCAGATCCCACTGAAAATCAGCGAGTTGAACACTCAATGCTGTCTTTTGCCTTTGAAAACCTACTCCTTAATATTTGGTAATTTTTAGTATGGGGCGGGGGAACACCCAGTAGCATATAACCAGTAACTTGGCTCCTGACTGTTGCAATTGGTCTATGGTCCACAATTGTTGAATTTCTGCTTTATATAATTGGAAATATAAGACTCTTTTTTATATCTGATACTATACATTTTCTGGTCCTTGACAATCCAACCTAGAGAATTCTAGATATTTCTGGGAAGACCAGTCAACTTCTCCAAGTGCTGGTCCTTTACAGTAATAGGAAAGCAAACAGTTTGATCTCTGAAGAGCTTCTCAAAAAATCGTAATTCCTTAAGTGGGTGAATGCTTTAACTTATACAAATCTTAGAAATATTTTTGTCTTTCTGCTTAAAGTTCAGATGGGGACTTAAACAGACGCCCTGAAAGCAGGGCTCACCTACTTGTTTACACAAGTTTGGTCATCTGTTGGGTTTTACATCTTTTAAGTCTGGTGAGCTGGCAGTGTAGCTGCACACATGATCTTACCTGAATGTAAAACCCAGGCATATCAATAGGAAAATTTGGTCCAGAGTTGCTGATAACCTTATAATACTTTAAAACAGCCTGGAGAGCAGCAGTCATATGTCTGCTGCAATAAAATCAAAACACTGACAAATTATAACAATATAATTAGAATTAGTGTTTTGACTTTGTAGAGCATCATATTTCATTAGTAATGGAAAAATAGAACCTTTCACCTTCAGAGTGGATCCTGGTCAGGGAGCTAGTTGATGGCTCAAAGGGTTAAGAATGTAACATGGAACTTGTAACCTATAGGTCATCATTTTTTTTTTTAACCTAGGTAATGAATTTGAGCTCTTAATTACTGTGTCCATTAGCCTGTGTCAAATGAGTTGGGGACGTCAGACCAGTTTGTAGCAAGAAAGGTGTGCCCATCACAGAAGCTTTACCACAGTTGACACCTCTGCGGGCACATCTAACAGGGAGCTCATGATTTGGCTATGAGCTCTGAGGTCTTCTCTGATTTCTGGAAGTAGCCCTTCCAGGACGAAGATGACTGAATGGAGAAAGCTTGCACAGCCAGTGTTGTAACTGTTTAATAGTTTTCAGTCTCCAAAGTAGACAACGTGAAACCTTTGATCAGCCCTAAATTCTCTTTAAATGAAGGACCCGTTGGACTGAAGCATGGCATCAGGCACGACAGGAGATACATATTTATATTTGTGGAACTATAAGTTCCTATTCTGCATTTAGATATCGGTGCACTGACTGCTTTGCATATACAGAGCTCCATGGCAGTCAGTAAGGCTCCATACCAATGCCATTGGAGAACTGGGGTGTAAGAGATAGTCTCTCTACGGGCATGCACCAAAGTGTCCACAGGTGTGAGTGAAAAGTGATTTAGTTTGGTGCACATCTGTGTGTGGACGTGCATAGGTCACAATAGAAGTGGCTTTAGAAGTCAGTTTAGATAACTGACCTTAGCTAAATGTGACTTACCTCCTTTTGTAAGGATACATCACATAAAGCAGTGGCAAAAATACTAAGTTAGGACAGAGGTCATGTTGCTTGTTAGTATGTCCTCCTGTGGCTGAACAGTGAGTTGAGCAAAGCTCAAACATCTGAATAGTAACAGAGAAGGAGCCGTTGTTAGTCTATATACTATCAAAACAAAAAAGCAGTCAAGTAGCACTTTAAAGACTAACAAAATAATTTATTAGGTGAGCTTTCGTAGGACAGACCCACTCCTTCAGACCATAGCCAGACCAGAACAGACTCAATATTTAAGCCACAGAGAACCAAAACAGTAATCAAAGTTGACAAATCAGAAAAAAAATTGTCAAGGTGAGCAAATCAGAGAGCCAGGGGAGGAGTGTGTGTCAAGAATTAGATTAAGCTAAGTATACCAAAAAGCCCCTATAAGGTCCCAGAAAGTTTGCATCCCGGTTCAAACCATTTGTTAGTGTGTCGAACTTGAATATGAAAGAGAGTTCAGCCGCTTCTCTTTGTAAAGCAGACTGGAAATTCTTCTTCAATAAAACGCGGACTCTTAAGTCATTAACAGAATGGCCCGCTCCATTAAAATGTAGACTAACTGGTTTGTGGATCAGGAATGTTTTGATGTCCGTTTTGTGCCCATTAACTCTTTGTCTGAGAGCGTTTGAAGTCTGTCCAATATACAAAGCATCTGGGCATTGTTGGCACATGATGGCGTATATGATGTTAGTTGAGGAGCATGAGAATGTGCCCGTGATTCTGTGAGTAACCTGGTTAGGCTGCCAGCTTTGTCCACATATGTGTTCACTTTAAAGACTAACATATGTCCACATATGTGGACAAAGCTGGCAGCCTAACCAGGTTACTCACAGAATCACGGGCACATTCTCATGCTCCTCAACTAACATCATATACGCCATCATGTGCCAACAATGCCCAGATGCTTTGTATATTGGACAGACTTCAAACGCTCTCAGACAAAGAGTTAATGGGCACAAAACGGACATCAAAACATTCCTGATCCACAAACCAGTTAGTCTACATTTTAATGGAGCGGGCCATTCTGTTAATGACTTAAGAGTCCGCGTTTTATTGAAGAAGAATTTCCAGTCTGCTTTACAAAGAGAAGCTGCTGAATTCTCTTTCATATTCAAGTTCGACACATTAACACGTGGTTTGAACCGGGATGCAAACTTTCTGGGACATTATAGGGGCTCTTTGGCATACTTGGCTTAATCTAATTCTTGACTCCCCCCACCCCTCTGCTCTCTGCTTTGCTCACCTTGATAATTTTTTTCTGATTTGTCAACTTTGACTACTGTTTTGGTTCTCTGTGCCTTAAATATTGAGTCTGTTCTGGTCTGGCTATGGTCTGAAGATGTGGGTCTGTCCCACGAAGCTCATCACCTAATAAATTATTTTGTTAGTCTTTAAAGTGCTACTTGACTGCTCTTTTGTTTTCAAACATCTGAAGAACAGCAAATGCACAGGGAAGGTTGCCTGTGAGATCTTAACTCAGCCTTCTTCCTCTAGTGCCCCACTAATATGCATACCTTTGCTTGCCTGCCCCACGGTTGCTGAAATGTAAAAGTGGGTGAAGTACTTGCACAATCCATTTATTCAACCACTAGATTGTGTATAATGCTGTTGGTGGAGGTGTGGGTGGGGAAGGGTTTTCCATTCCACCTTCCCTCTACCCTCTTTCAGCAATAGGTAAATATGTACATACTCACAATAGTCCTTGACACTGTCAGATTCAGGAGCCTGCAGATTTTGGTGTGCGCTTACACACTTAGCCAGCTCCCAGAAAGAATGCCATGTTCAAGAACTACTCCATGGCCTTTTAGAATTCTGCTTGCTCACAGAATGCCTTCTCAACCTAATCTTTCACTTGTTAGTATGAGAATCCCCTCGTCTTCCTTCTCATTGCTGGTTTCAGCTGTAATCAAAGCTCTGTACAGTTTTGCACAGCAATGGTGCATCCCGCATGCTGAAGGTACACATGTGCACCTCTTCCCTTTCCTCTCACACGAGAGGGTGCTAAACATGGTACTTCTCATATCACAGTCACTGATCTGTTACATATCCCAAAGTAATCCACAGATCTCACAAACACCTCTCTACCAAGCAGAGCTAATCACTGCCTCCACCGCTTAGTTCAGTTGCATCTGACGCGCACACTACCTGGCATGCACACAGATGATAAATACTTAGACTGCTGTCGTGTCCCAGCTTACTGCTAATAATTGCCTTCTCAATAAGACCCCTGTGCCCTGCTAGCTGTAACATGTACACAGTTCGGTATTGCAGTGATGCATACTGGATCCTGAAGATCATGTGTAGCTTTGGAGTGTATGTGAGTGATTCCCATGGACGACTGCCAGCTCCGAGGGAACAGAGGAAAGATGATGAGGGCAACATTACTTGTTCTTTAATCATTTTGTCAACTGGAAGGTTCGAACAGTAAAAGTATGTATGTTAATGGTGTATTGGGGCATCGCTGAAGGAAGGCAGAATTAAAATTTCTTGGGAAAATTTAACACGGCATTTCCTATGTTTCAGACGTTTTGATTTCTGCTTTTGAATTGTTCTGGCTTTTTGAACAGAAAACAGAAGATGTTAGTCACGTAGGCAGTTTTGCCTGTGCCCCATCCCTTTACCTGCACTCCCCATTCCAGCTAGGCTCTCAATCCACTACTGTACCCAGGATCCCCCCACCACAAGCAGAGAAAACATACCCCTGAAGTCTTTACTCCCAGGTATAAGAATATTTCTGCTATTACTTCCTCTTCTAGTATAACGCAGGGCAGTGCTATGTTATGGGCTGGATTCACAGATCAGCAGTCAATCCAGTGGAGGTTGATTTATTGCATCTAGTGTAGACACGATAGATTGACCACCAATCACTCTCCCATCTACTCTGGTTCTCCACCTCAGCGAGAGGCACAAGGGTGCACACACCGTGGTGAAGACACTGCAGTAATTAGACAGATTCACCCCCCTATACACACACCAGTGTAGGCAGATGCTCGGTCAAATCAGGGAAGACTCTCACAGGTCCTAGGTTTCAGGCCAATGGGAGCTGCGATAATTGGGCTGGGGGCAGTGCACGAGGTCCTTCCTCTCACCCTGCCTCCCCTCCCCTCTGGCACGTGGCGCAGAGAGGTACATGGAACAGCCAGCCACTTTGAGCAGCCTCAGGCTGTGGCAGGCCAGGAACTTACCTCAGGGTCTCGGTGGGGTGGACCACGGTCAGGATCCACAGGTTTGACAGGCCGAATGTGGCCTGCAGGCTGTATCTTGCCTGCCCCATGTTAGACACTGCATAGATGGCAAAATATGGTGCCCAGTGCAGGTCACCTCTTTCCACCCAACTTGGTCCATAATCTGCAGTGCCTATGTTATGGTGTATTTCTTGCTCTCCCATAAACTGAATGAGCCTTGCACCAGAATCCACACTCTGGTAGCCCTGACAGCACACACATTTCTTTACCTTCAGCAGTTAGGGTAACTGCCATCCGTCCCAGACCTCCATGCTGTGGTTCTTGGGAAGCACCACGTTAATCTGCTCTGGGATCAGGAAGTAGCCACTTGCCCCTTTTTTTTGTCTAGTAAAACACACATTTTCACAAATCCCCGATGCAAGGATTGCCTACACATATCCTCAATTCCCACCTCCTCCAAAGCAGCAAACTTTACTGTCTATTTCCTGGGTTTCAGAAGTTTTGAGTTTTGCTCAACTCAGCATTTTCTGCAAGGCTGAACATCTCATCAAACAACTGTAACTGTCTCGTTAGCTGCCTGCCACTGAATTTCCTAGTTTTTTGAAGAGGAAGAGAGATGCTAGTGATAGGAGTTTGTAGGAATTCAGGTGTTTGTCCACAATACGCCCTGCAGTTGGCATACTGACCCCAGAGAGGCAAAACCTTCCATATCCCAGCTCATACGGGGGGCTTAAACTACCTGGATGGTGCAAGATGTCCCCCTTCCCCCTGCAATCTGAGCACACATGGAAGGGAAGCATGTGCGGCTGACAGGTGCCCTTACCCCTATAGTATCCCACTCCTCTGTCATGCCCTCCCAAACCTTCTTCCCAGTATCCCACACCCCCCAATCTGTGTTCCCTGTAAGCTGTGCACTTGTACAGCTCTTCAGGAGAGATTCAGATGCCACCCAGCTGATTAGCAAATGACCCACAGCTAGGTATTTTGTTTCTACTGGTGGTGCACAATTTTTTGTGCACTGAGACATGCAAAATTATTCTGCACATGGATGGAAAAAATCTGTACATGGATGGAAAAGATTAGAGGGAACATTGCCCCAAACTCCAGGTCTCCCTCACTTGAGACCCCGACCTCTCCCACTGTCGTCTACCACTTGTCCTCATTTAGCTTCCTCGCTATAAATCTGCTTTCTTTGCTACAGCCTCCAGTCTTTACCCATCCACCACCTCTCACCCCGCCCCACATCACGACAATATTCAAATAGCTGTTTTTCACCTTCAGAAACTTCCATTAAATTTCCTCCAAAATAAAATTCCCATCAATGACTCAAATTGTAGCATTCTCTAGCCACGGGCTGCAAAACGCCTTTGGTGTTAGCTGGGGGCTTGTGATTACTTTATGCTTTGCTATGTTAATTGAAAGGTTAGTTGAAAGCCGTGAATGTCAGTTAGGTCTGTGGTTTATCCAGGCATTAGTACCTCTCAGTTCAAACAGTACAAGGCAGAAAAAGGAAACTGGATTTCCAGGAGAGCCTGTAAATCAGGAATCCTTCCGTCAAAGGATCCCAAATTTGGGTCACTAACCCAATTGTGCATACTTCCAAGGTACACCACATTTCAAAGAAAGCTGATGAAACGCTTGGATTTTAGAGGACTGACTTAGAAATATCAACCTTTAAACAGAATTTCAGATGCAGTTTCAGCTTTGACAGGACTGTCATGTCACTATAACGTTGCCTTAACTAAAGCTGTTTCCATTTAGAGTGAAGCAGTTAGACTTAAAAATGACTTAACTGTGGCTTAACAGTGTTGTTTACCTTTACATTACAATATCCTATAGTTTACATTGAAGTTACATTTCAAACATAGGTGAGGGGAGGAAAAAGTGAAGGTTCGTTTATGGTATAGTGAGAACACTTCCAACATTTCTACTGGTGGGAGACAAATTACTAATCTGGCTGCTCAAACTGCTACAATCTTTCCTAACTGAAGAATTTAAGTTTGGCTGCTGCAATATGAATTCTGCTGTGTAGCACATGCACAAACTGCACATTTTCTACAGTTAACAATAGAACAGGTGTGAACTAAGTTGTGCTTTTACGGAGAAGAACAGAAACAGGAAAAAAACTACTTCTGTGCCATATGGTCGAATTAACATTGCCATGAGAATCCAAAACTTTCTAACTTCTCCTCTTTGGACCATTCCCTTTTATCATAGTATGAGAGTGCATACAATACGCATTTTTGCAATTAGCACAATGTATTTTGGAAATATTCCTGTAAACAGCTTGAAGCACATTTTAGCATGTGGCAACACAGCTGCTTCCCATGGAAGCAACTATGATGTCACAGAAATGTGGTTTGTGACATCACTGTGGAGCAGGGATGAGGAGCAGATGAAAAGTATGATGCAGAGAGAGGACCCTCCCATGGAAGGAACCTGCATGATTACAGCTTTGACTTCGGAGGTTGCAGAAAGGATAGTCCTGGGACTTAGGTATGCAGGGCGTGAAGCATGGAGTTAGGTAGGCTTGGCAGAATCCAATTTTTTCTTTTAAAAAACATTTGACAGGTGATATCCATGTTTATTTTTAAATATTTTTATTATCAATTTACATTTCCTAGTTGTGGAAAATTATAGGGAGGTTGGACCGGAGGTTGGACCATAGTGCATGTTCAGTAATAAGTGTTTGACACCTAGATGTTAACATTGGTTATAAAGCTTTACAATCTTCATTCAAACACAAATTGTGAACATTGCATTAAAAATACACTGAGCGTAAATAACCTTAAATCAGATTCTAATACAGTGGTGTCCAGTAGAATTTTAAAGATCTCTATGCTTGTGATTGTTGTCTTTCCATATTCGCCACATTATATTATTAAATAAATAATTATCTAAATAAATGCTCATCCCCAAGCCAGACTGCCCTAGAACCAGGCACTCCCAGCCCCCCATCCTAAATAAATGCCCCCTCTTCCTCAGAGCTAGGCAACCCCAGTCCCTCCCTACATTCTGATTCCATGCTGGCAACTCACCAGAGCTGCCACCGGGGCTGCCACTGGTGCCACCACGTGCTTCTCCCATAAAGGGGTGGGGTGAGTGTGTGGAGCAGGCAGATGGTACTCCCTGTGTGCGGCTCTCAGGAGTAGCTGCATTTAAAGCTTACAAGAGCTATGGGTTGCCCCCCACCAGCCATTTTTGCCACAACAGTGTCCTATCGGTCGTATGTGGCGAGTAGAACACATATTGGACACCGCAGCTCTAGTAAGTTTATAAGTAGTTTTTTTTTTCTCACTTTCCCTCTCTGTGAATTTTTAGTTGTGAATGGAAATATCTTTTCATGAGTTTGTTGTGTGCGATGAGATCAGTGCTGCTTGATGTATGCCAATGAGATTCTAATCCGTCCAAGTCTAAATATATAGTGCACTAGCTCCAGGGAACTGGTTCTCATTACAGATCCAGACAGCGTTAGAGGAAATTAAGCACATCCTCAGGGGTTTGTTTGGTTGGTTTGCCTTGAGAAGCGAAACTGTGGAAAGTTCTCGTAGCTCCTGGTGGATGTGCATTGAGCCCACTTTCTCCCTTACACCACATCCTCTCCACCCGTGCCCATCACCTGGGTAGACAGAAGACACAGACATCCTGTCTCCTCTCTTACGCTCACCCTTGTTTGGAACCCAAAATTGCGGAGAGCTTGGTCTCGCTTTCATTCCTATCAGCTATGCTTGATTCTCTCTCTTTTTGCTTCTCTTCTCAGGGAAAAAGAGCCCAGACCTAGGAGAGTATGACCCGCTCACTCAGGCTGACAGTGATGAGAGTGAAGATGACCTTGTACTCAACTTGCAGAAGAACGGGGGAGTCAAGAACGGGAAGAGCACACTGGAGGAGGTGCAGGACCCAGACTCAGATGTGGAGGTTGAGGTGACAAAGCAGCGGCTGGCAGAGAGTGCCCCAGATAGGTACCCTGCCAAGGCCACTGGCAGCCTGGAGCAGAAGGCAGCCTCTTCCCTGATGCCTTACCTGCGCACAGCAGTCTTTTTGCTTACCATGGTTATCTCCATGATTCTGGTGCTGGTTTGCGCCTTCCTCATTCCCTGTCCTCCTAGAGACTTGCATAACACCTGGAAGCGTAACCTAGGCCAGGAAGCAGGTGAGAAACCATTAGGAGCCGCATCTGTCTATGATTGGGAAGGGGGTCGTTCACGGGCTAAGGGTGGAGCGAGACCCACCTGGGAGAGCCTGTTTAGAGAAGAGGAGCACAAACTTAATCCTCTTCACCATTACAAGCACTCTGAGGCCACAAACAGGCATATGTCTGGTGCACCCAGCCTGCCTCTGGTTCCTGTTAAACACGGTCCCTCTCAAGTGCTAGTAGGAGATAAATCTGTTGTCTAATAAAGACTTTTTCCAGAAAATAGCCTCTTGGTTGGGGAGAAATGACTTTTTACTTGTGTCTACAAATTGGCTTGACTAACAGGATTTCCTCTGCGTGTTTCTCCCCTTGTGAAATCTGTCAATCAGTCATTTAAATGTGCTGAGATCTTTGGCTCTCCTCCAACAGTCACAGGATAGCTAGCTCATCTGTGGGATTGTCTAACATGCTTCTGCTCTTGGTATCTCCACTGAGACATCAGTGATCTGTGACATGATTCTGTGAGGCCCAGATGTGATTCTGCTCCTTTTCCTTCTTTCCTCTTCCCATTTCTGGGCCCTGAGAAGTCAGGCAGAGGTGTGGGGCCAGATCATTGGGGGGGGTCCAGATAACTCATCTCTGCTGGCTCCCGCAGGCCCTTGCTGGATCTTTGGCTGAGCCCGGCACTGGAGCTGTGCTGTGTGCCGAGGTACATAGCTGGGGAGCAGCACTGCTTCAGTGGTCTCCTATGGATGCCATGATGGTTGGTTGTTCAGACCCCTGTTGTTTCATGCTTGTCCTCATCCCCGTGGTGCGGAGTGGGTCGGGCAGCCGTTCTGCTAACAGCTCCTGATTTGCTTTGAATGTCGCAGGTGGGGTGCTCTTCCCGCTGGAGCTCTCAGACGTGAATGGTGATGGGCTCCCGGACATCCTGCTCTCCTTCACAGCCCTGATGAATGCTAGTGTCTTGGGTAAGATGTGAACTGCCAACTGCGCTTCATCAGGAATTCCTGCCTGGATGGCTCTTTGGTCAGATTGTCCTTTTTTTTCTTATTTTCTGCATGCCAGCCTTTACGCCTGGGCATTGTCCTACCTGTCTGCAGAGCTACCCCTCTGTCCTCCTTCAGACCTCTCCTTAAAGCAGCTCACGTCTGCTGTGACAGTCCTGGCAGGCATTGATTACTGATTGACAGTAGTAATATTACTGCACCAGGCTCTTTAATATGAACCGGTCCCATGTTACCTCCTCAGGCTGCTTTTCATTTCTCTGCTAACCTTTGCCTGGAAACACATGGGAGAACATGTGAGAAGCATAGAAATAAGTTGGCTTGTCACTGAGTCCGACTGGTTTCCCACTGCTCCGAGCTTCATGTGTGTGGAGCTTCCCAGCTGCCATTTCACTGCATCTCTGCAGCTTCTTTTCACCTCACAGTGAAGTGAAATATATTCCAGTACCAGAGACAAAGTCAATGAGCCAGGACTTATTTTGTTGGTGTGTACAGTCTTCCCCTGCCTTACGAGGGTAATTCGTTCCTGAAAAACTCCTCTTAGGGCGAATTCTTATAAGTTGAAAATGTAATTACCATTCATTTCAATGGGAAAAAATTTTATGCGTTCCTGAGCCCCAAAATTAACACCCACTTAGGTTTACCTGGCAGAGGGCACAGCTGTGTAGAGCAGATGGTGGCGGCCCCCTAGCCGCCAAGGGAGCTAGCGGCAGGGGCGGGGCCAGGATGGACTGTGTGGCCAGCAGCCTCGTCTCCCAGGAGCACCTGGGAGCCCGCAGCTACCAGCTGGGCTGGGGCACGCTGCTCCTGCAGTGCCGAGGTGGAGACCAGCCCAGCTCCAGGTAAAGGCTTGGCTGGGGGTTCCAGGAAACCGCCGCCAGGCGGTGAGCAGTGTCCGAGGCACAGCTGTGCAGGGTAGGCGGAGGCAGCCCCCTCACCGCCCAAGGAGTGAACGGCAGGGTTGGGGCCAGGATGGGCTGACTTTCTCCAGCTGCAGGGTGTCTGCATCCTGCTGAGGCACTCGTAAACTCGACTAAATGCCTCGTAAGGCGAAGAAGTGGTCCTTAATCAAGCTGCTCGTAAACTTGAATTCTCGTAGCCCGAATGGGCGTATCTCGGGGTATGACTGTATTGGAAATATATGGTAATAAAAATAATATAATTGGAGATGCACATCTCCTAGAACTGGAAGGGACCTTGTGAGGTTCTCTAGTCCAGTCCCCTGCCCTCTTGAGAGGACCAAGCACCATCCCTGGCATCTATTTGCCCCAATCCCTAAATGACCTCCTCAGGGATTCAACTCACAACCCCGGGTTTAGGAGGGCAATGCTCAAACTTTGTGCCTCAGTATTGCAGTGATTGGTGTAATATGAATACAGATAGGAAGGAAACTTTCCCTTCCTCGTGGCACAGGTCTGTACCTCATTACAAACGAGAAATAAATTCCACAGCAGGGTCCCTGGAGTCCAAGGGATTCTGGTGCAGCAGATAGAAATCTGATGGCAGATTAGTTTAAATTAAAACTTGTGATTGAATGGAATAAAATATGAAGATGAATAATTCAGCCTGTCCTGTACTCCCCATGTTCTTTATTTTATACTGTTCCCACATTTCCAGTTTTCAGCATGAAGCCGACTTTTGTACTAGCCTCACATTAACTGCACTTTAGGCGCTCT
The DNA here is from genome assembly GCF_033958435.1 of Carettochelys insculpta. Classification (NCBI taxonomy): domain Eukaryota; kingdom Metazoa; phylum Chordata; order Testudines; family Carettochelyidae; genus Carettochelys; species Carettochelys insculpta. Next base: position 286,687,665 of record NC_134137.1, on the reverse strand, counting down.
TAGGGAGAGGCCCTCTGGATAAGATGCATTTGGGACTCTTAGCACTTTGAAATATGGGGGGGAGTTTGTTTGGGGGTGTGACATCAGCATACAAGCTGGAAGTTTCTGCTAAAACAATCAACAGTATGTCTGATGCTAGGCTGATGTTAAAGTTATCATTAAGCATTTGATTAAAACAAATTGGGACCTGTCATTCTCCTTTTAGCTGCTATTTGGTGCTGCCTGCAGACTCAGGAAGACAGCACATTGTTTGATTCTGTTTGGATGATTTTCAAAACAAGAAAGGCTGGAAACAGTTTGGGTTGGGTTTTTTTTTTTTTTTGTTTTGCTGGAAAAAAGGAAAAACACTTAGCATGTGGAGCAAAATCCTGCTGCCACAGAATCTTAGAACATGCTGGGTCTTGTGCCTAATTAGCCAGATACTTTACAAATGGTAAATCCAACTTCTTCTAAGCATTAAACATTAGCCAGCAGAAGGATGAGCATTAAGAGGAACAGTAGTGTGGTATGACTTCAGGTAGGGTGATGAATGTACCTGTGGTGGATTGAGGAGAGTAAATATTGTTCCTTTGCCAACTAAGAGCAGAGACGTAGCATCACATATTTCTAGAGATAGTTTATGTCAATTCCAGTCGTGTGAGCTAGCAAGGAACTGCATGGGAGTCTTGTGAATGTGGCTGCTTTAAATTTTTTCCACTTGGGAACCAGCACAGACTGGTACCATAAGTGAACAGTAGCCTGAGATAACTTTGCCTCATTTCTCTCTCTCCTTTGCTTGCAAGGGATCTCACTTCCCCACTTGTGTGTCTACAGGTGTCTCTAGGCCGTGGGTAACTGTGATGGCCCTTTCGGGTGTGAATGGCAGCACCCTATGGTCCAGCCACATTCCAGAAGAGGCACGGAGCGTGCAGTGTAAAGGACTGACTCTCACGGCTCCGACTGAGCCTGTCTGCCTTGTGACTGGAACATCCAAATTCCTCAGCCTTCTCCATGCCTCCTCAGGTAATTCCAGACATAAATGTGGGGATGAACTGATCACCTTGAATAATTCAATTCGATAATTCAGTAATAACTCCTGATGGTAGGAGCAAGTCCAGAGCTAAAACAAAACTGAGAGTACTAATACAGAAGATGTCCTACTCATTAATGCATATCAAGTTACAAGGACAGTAACAAAGAGCTAGCCATGCTAGTCTATATTCTATCAAAACAAACCAGCTGTCACGTAGCACTTTAAAGACTAACAAAATAATTTATTAGGTGATGAGCTTTCGTGGGACAGACCCACTTCTTCAGATCTGAAGAAGTGGGTCTGTCCCACGAAAGCTCATCACCTAATAAATTATTTTGTTAGTCTTTAAAGTGCTACGTGACAGCTGGTTTGTTAAGTTACAAGGCATAATACATAAGTTAATTTTTACACTTCATTGTTATAGCCTGTACCATCCCAGTGATATAGATTAAGGACATAGGAGTCATTTCACCTGCCACTGAAATGCAGCCACCTCTTAAGTGGGATGCGGCAGCTGTTTCACAGAATCACAGGGCTGGAAGGGACCTCAGGAGGTCATCTAGTCCAGCCTCCTGCTTCAAGCAGGATCAACCCCCACTAAATCATCCCAGCCAGGACCTTGTCCAGCCAGGACTTAAAAACCTCAAGGGATGGAGACTCCACCACCTCTCTAGGCAACGCAACAACAGAGAAGCACTACCCATCTTATCTAGAGAAGGAGGCAAGGAAATATGCTGTAGCCTGTTACATCTTGAGGAGAAATTAGGTTGATGAAAGTATTTACTAGATCTGAAATAATATTGCATTTTAGTCATGTCCACAATCTTTTTGTGTTTACTGTTAGTGGACATCCTCTGAAGTGAATTTGCTAGCAGAAGCATTTGTGGGAAGAGAGTACTTTACGCAAATGTTGTAGAATATTTTTGGCGCTATAATGAGTATTTGCAGTGGAACCATGGGTCAAAGGTGGTTATATTCATTCAGTTAGGGAACATCGAAATGTCGCATGAGTTCTGTGCCCAATGAAAACTGACCAACACAGCATGACTTTCAAACAGTTGTAATGAATGAATCTGGTGAGACTGGTCAGATACCCAACTGTTTGCTATGTCAGGCCCTAGGTAGTCTCATTTTACTTAATACAGCAAACTCTTTCATAACTGGCACCCCTGGGACCAGGATGATGCTGGATGTTCAAATGTGCCAGATGGTGGAGAGGTATCCTTGCCCAGTCCCTGACACAGCTCCATGCCTGCCTGCAGGGGGGTCTCATCCTGCTGCAGCATGGTGGTATCACTCAGCTCCTCCTCCTCTGCCTCTTGGCTCCTCCTGCTGCCAGCTGCACCGCTGGGCTGCCCTTCTTCACCAGCGCCTCCTTCTCCTGGGCAGCCTGCGGTGGGGCCTCACTGTGCTGTTCCCGCTCCCGTTGTGCCTGCCCCGAATGGTGGGGTTCTTCCCTGCTCCTGAGGTCAGAGTGCTGCTCTCAGCCACCTCTAGCTTCAGTGCAGCCACGCACTTGGGGGCACTCATGGGAGTCTCTGGGACCCTGGAGCAGCCCGTCCCACCCAGTAAACAGAGAGCCTCCCCTTCGGGGGGGTTAGCTTAGGTGTGCCTCATCACCAGGGGCAGCGGCTGGATTCTGCTCCGTGTTCGACCAGTGGGTAGGAGAGAAGTGGGAGTGGGAGGTGGCTGTGAGCAGCACAGCCCCCTGGAGGAGGAGGCCTAGGTGCCAGTTGTTTGAGAATTCTGGTAGATTGAATACCACTTAAAGAGCGTTTACTGCACTGCTATTTGTATGAGTACAGGCATGTTTCTGCAGGACCTAGCCCCAGCTTTGCCTTGTCGTTTAGGCAGGTGGGAATGCTTTCCTTAGCAGAAGGGGGAAAAAGCATTTGTAGAAATACGATTGTCAGAGTAATTGGCAGAGGGACCCAGAGGGCAGATGGAGCATCTGGAGCTACTTTGTACTTCTTTTTAAAATTTGTTAGAAAATTTGTGAATTCTCGTTTATGGGACCCTCATGCAGGTTCCCCGTGGACTGACAAACTGTGTTTAAAATCGCATGCCTTTATTGGAAGCTTAACTAAGACATAGATTTTCGCTTCCAATATCCATCCCTCCAACTATGAGTTCCCTCCCATCTATTGTTTTCTCTCAGGCTGACCTCAGCAATCAGGCTTTGTCACTGGCCAGTTAGGACAGCAGTTGCCCTGCAAGGCTTTTCTCTTATGTAGGATCTGAGCCTGCCAGTTGAACTCCAGAAGAGTTGCAGACCGTGACAGAGATTCCAGGATGCTAATGAAGCAAAGCAGCGAACTGCGACTCGAGCATTTTGAAGCAATGGGGAGGAAAGAATTCTTCTCTCCGCTGTGTATGAATTCCACAGTCACCTGCTCGCGGTTGGGTTTATTTCTCATGCTGTTGGGCCGTAGTGCCTTCTCTTGCTTACTCCTTTGGGAGATTTCATTGGACTCCCTGGGGATTCTCATGAATTCTGCTTTCTTGAAGTGCTGCAGTGCTCAGATGTTCTCTCGTCCTACAGGAAAAAGCATCTGGACACTGAACCCAGCGCACCTGCCGAGTGGAACCCTGGCTGCCCCAGCAGTTATGTTGCCGGATTTGGATGGGGATAAGGTTGGAGATCTGGTGGTTCTGGCCATTGGAGAGACCCAGGTATAATACATCCCCACCAGAGCTCTGACTTGGCCTGGGTCTATGGACGGGGAACAGGGACGTGGTCAGAAGAGAATGTAGTATGGGAATGGCATGTTCAAGTAGTTTCCACACCTCTGCTTCCCCTGAGCTACAAACCTGTCGTCTTTCTCTTGGTTTGGAGAGGAGGCTCAAGCAGTAATTACATTGCCTGTATCTTTTATCAGCTAACAGATTAATGTCATTGTGGAATTAATCATTGCCCATTGGCTGAGACGTGAGAATCACTCTCTTTTTTCCTGTGCTTCTCCCTTTAGCAGTTACTTTTTTGTTTTTAAGGTGAATATTTAGCACCAGTGAAAGCTGACTCTTTGATAGCCCAGGAGAACAGGCTTAGCTACAGAAGAGAAGCCCCTGACTGACGATAATGATATACAATTCCCAGTGGTGCTGCTCCTTGCACAGTACCTTTTAGAAGGTACTGCCCTTAAAGCTCCAAAGTCCATTCATTCACTGGCGCCTCTCCCGAGCATGTTCAGGGGTTTTCTAACAAGGACATCTTAACAGAAGGAGCTAGACCAAATGGAGGAGGTGGGCAGGAAGGAGAGAGATGCCAAAGATTCGTCACTTGACACATGTTGGTATGGGGGGAAGGAATGGCAGGTTTTCATTCTGCGGCAGAGTGGCTTCCTACTGTGTGAGACACAACTCCCAGAATTCCTTGCATCTCTGTCTCTCCTTCACAGCCAGACCTGTGCTTTATCCTGATATCGGGTAAGACGGGAAACCCGCTGGGTGGGCCTGTGAAGTATAGCATCAATGGAGAAGGAAAACTGATTGGCCCTCAAGCTCACATTACCAGCCGAGGAGCCATCTATATCCTGTTTGGCTTTGGTAAGACGGGCCACTGGCCACTCCCACTTCCATTTGATCTCTTTTCTAAAACACTTCAAATCTGGGATAGCTGTGAGCTCAGCCAGGATGTGCCCTGCATGCCTTGCACTGGCCCAGGCTGAGAGTGGAGAAGATGGGCGCCTCCCACGGCCAGTGTACAGAATGGCACAGGAGCACGGATACCTGCTTGGAACACCTAGGACTAGAGTGTCTTGGAGTTTCCCAAAGCCACTGATGCTCCCTACACCTCTTCCTAGACTGTCTCCTGCTGCGAGAGGCCAAGACTCTCCTGCTTTTGTATGATCACTAGCCACCTGCAAGCAGTCGCAGCCTCTTGTGCTCTCAGGACTCTCATCCAGCAAGCGGGGATCTCAGTCTTTGCTCTTCCTGTCACGTATCTGCTAGGTAATGTCCAAGCAGTCGCCTTGAGGGACCTCTTTGCCCAAGCCAGAAACCGTGACAGCTTCCCTCCTATGCTGCAGCGAGAGGAGCCTGAGTGGGAGAAGCGCAGATCTGTCAACTTATCGGAGCTCATTGACATTTACAGGTGGGTGTGCTCTCACCAGTCGGGTGACAGGCTAAGCCGTAGTTTTGCTGGGGCACTGTGGGCAATTCTCCTTCCACTTGAGTATCTCTGTCTCTCAGAGTTGCCTAGGCAATGCCTGGGACACCAAGAACTTCAACTCCCTCCCTGTCCCATTGACTGCACTGGGCAAATGCCTTGTGTTATAAAGAGCACTTCTTGTTCCTCTGGGCCTTGGTGCTCCCCTTACAAGCACGTGTCCAGAGGGTTGTGCCTGCACTGAGAAAAGGCATGTTTCTAAATAATTAGGAGTCCAAGCTAGCAGTTCTGTCTGTGCACAGCAGAGTGGGTGGGGAACATATAGGCCCTGGGAGTCCCTTTACTTGCCATACAGTGATTCACCTCCCAGCAGGGCCTGAGAAGTTCTTTCGTGTAGCTGGGAACAAGGCGAGAAAACAGCAGGCCCCAGTTTAGATGGGGTGGTGACGTGAGGATTCAGTCACAGGAAGAAAACTAGAATCCCCACACCTCTGTGGATTAGGCTCTTCCATATTCAAAGTTGCTTTGAGCTCATCATCAGCTTTTTACTTAAATAAGCAAGTAAAATCTGGGAAGCCCAATTGCTTCATGTCCACTTTCCGCCTCTCTTAGCGGGGGCGTTGAGTTCCTGCAGAGGGTGTTGGCCTCAGATACCAACTGCAGTGACCTCCTCATCGCCACAAAACACAGCCTGACTCTGCTGCGAGGAGACGACCTGGAGCCCCGCTGGAACCTGGAGCTGCAGGATATCCACAGGTTCGTTCGCTTTTGTTTTTTCTGTGTCACATTTTTCCATCTCTCTCTCTCCTCCAGGCACACCCGCTCTGGTGGGAATCATCTGTAGTTACTCTCCAAGTTCACAGGGATACGAGGGATCATGGGCATGGTATGTCTGTCTGTGCTGTGAGGAGGGGTGAGTGGGTGGAAGAAGGGATGGACAGAGTAGTCAATATCATACAGCAAAAGAGTAACATACATCTTAGTATGTCGAAAGAGAGAAACTTATGCCTGTCCAGGCAGCCAGCATGCAGTCTGTAGCAGTTACTGCCCTCGAGATGTTGGTGCATGTGCTCTGTGATGGCCCTCTGCACAGGGATATATTTATCTCACAGAGCTGGAAGGGAACTCCAGAGGTCATTGAGTCCAGTCCCTTTCCCTCTTGGCAGGACCAAGCACCATCCCTGACAGGTTTTTCTTTTATAAATCTATTTGCCCCAGACTTCTAAATGGTCTGCTCAAGGCTTGAACTTTCAACCCTGGGTTTACAAAGCCAGTGCTCAAACCACTGAGCTGTCATTTCTCTCAGAGAGCATAAAGAAGCTGCACAATCTCCTGGGACAATAACAACAGATGGTATCAGCAACCCCTGTGCTAACTGGTTGAATGTACACCTGGGCATAGTTAGCAGAAGTTATTTATTGACCTTCTAAACAAGAAATTATTTTTGGTACCTACCAAGGTGGAAACAACTCTGAACTTACTTTTAACTAATAGGCAGGAATTTATATGGAGGCCAGTGTAGAATCTTCATTAACTGCAGTGATTGCTGGACTAATGGTTGTGATATCCTAATAGACGGCAGTATGCCTGTGGGGAAATGGTGATTACTTGGAAATGGACAGATTGCAAAACGTACACAGGAAAAGGATAAAGAGGAAGTGAAAGATAAAGGTGGAAAAGTAGTTAGATCGTAAAATCATCTTATAGCCTGTACAGAACTATTGTGCTAAAAGTCCAGATTGGCTGTTTTTTCTCCCTGAGTAGACACAAAGAGTAAAAAAAGGAATAAAACCTGCATCGTAAGCTAAAAAGAGGGATGAGTTTATTCGGGATGAGAGAGCATCACTTAGTGAATGAATACCCTGCTTAAACATCACAGTGCGAAGTACAAACTCTGCCATGAAGTGACACACAGGAAACAGCAGGGCAGGTGCTGTCTCACACATACAATATTTAAGTCCGACAACTATTCCTGAGGGGTTCAGGGTTGTGCAAAGGGGAGCAAAGGAAGGTCCTGGGGCTTACAGCCAGTGTTCCGTGCAAGTTATGCACTTGGACAGTCACTCACAACAGATTCAGATGCCGCCCAGCTCACTAGCAGAGTGCCCACAGCTAGGTTGTGTTCCTGCTCGTATTTCACATTCACACATGCCATGGTGCACGAAGGGAATGTATTCCATTCGCGGATGGGGAAGAGTCCACACAGGGATGGAAGAGATTAGCGGGAACATTGGGGACCAGCCTGGAAGCCTCAATGCGCTAATGAGGATAGTTATAGCCAGGGGTTGGCAACCAAAATAGCAAGAGGAGCCGTTTTTTTCCGAATTCATTAAAAAATGCAGTAATTCAAGAGCTGCAATGCATGTGAATACAAGATGGTCCTTAATAAATAACATCAAACCATATGTTCTTCTTCGAGTGTCCCCGTGGGTGCTCCACAATAGGTGTCGGGCTTGCCCGGCGCCGCAGATCGGATCTTCCAAGCAGTTTCTGCTGGACCGCGCATGCGCCAGTGCGCGCCGCTCCCTTGCGCGCTCCTGGCCATGTGCGCGATCCGGTCCCCGCCAGTTCCTCTTAACCGCCGTCGGCTGCAGACAGAATCCGAACTAGGCTAAGGCCAAGTAGCGTATTCAATGACTTTAACTGTTTTTCTTTAAAGTTTTTCAAGTACTTAGGCTACTACAAGTTAGCCGGTTGTTATTTTTGCAAAAAAAAACAAAACAAAACAAAAGCAACAAACAAACTACAAGCGGGACAGCTTCAATCCAGTCCCAGTAACAAGCGCCGGAGGCCAGGAGCATAGGGCCATCAGCCCTCCTGCTGCATCAGGCCATCGGAAGGGGAAAACAGCACAGAGAAGGTGCTAAGTACCCGTTTAACAACTGAAAGACTCACCAACAATGTCCTCTTCAGGATTTAAAAAATGTGAGTCCTGCCGAGAGGCGATGCCAGCATCTGATGGGCACAGTCTATGCATAAGGTGCCTTGGGGAGTCCCATGTTACACAGAAATGCTCCTTCTGTGCTAAATTAACAGCCAGAGCAAGGAGAGACAGGGAGATGCGGCTTAAAATGCTGCTTTTTGATAAGGCCCTCCAGCCAGACGTGCCGGAGCGGCCGCAGCAGGAGGGACCCTCCGGGGCCCATAAAAGGAAAGCTGCCTCCCTCACCCCATCAGCGCAGAAACGGAGGAAAGCCTCCCCAGCCCGATCCCTGCCGGCAGCAACAGCGAGCGGGACGGGAGGAGCGAGCAGCCCCCAGCCGCAGCAACAGCTGATCGGCGGCGGCACGGAGAGCCACGTGGAAGCGGCTCAGCCTCCAATAATCAGCCAGCCGCCCCGCACCGCAGGCAGGGCGGCGGCTAAACAAGCGCCGGTACCGGCGGCACCGCAGGCAGCGGCACCGACCCCCGGGGAACCGGCGGTGCAGAGCGCGCAGGCACGCGGCCTGCAGGCACCAAAGGACACCGCACGAGCGGCACCGCCTTCGAGCGTGCCGAGCACGGTGCGGACGGGGCCGGGATCCCCTGTGCGTCAGGGGGCGGAGTTACCTCCTCCAGGGAGGGGGAAGGCTGCACACAAGAGGAGGCATTGCAGCCCCTCTCCGGACAGGGCTGTGGAGTTGCTTTCTCACAGCCCTCCGCTTATGTTGCAGACTCCAACCAGAAGGCAGGGGTCCCCCCTAGCCTACCCGGAGCCCCCTTCTCCATTTTTGCAACCAGCCTCACCCTGGCTGGGACCACCTTCACCCTTCCTGGGGTTTGAACCGCTGGACTATTATGCAAAATCGCTCTCTCCAGTGTCTCGACGATCTCCCTCCCCCAGACTCAGAGGGTATGCACCAAGGGAGTGGTCTAGGTCACCTTCCCAAGAACAGTGCCTATACTGCCATGGTCGCCCCTACCACGCGGGGCATAGACACCATCGGCAATCTACTAGGGAAAGATCCCCACAGACGATCTCGTACCCCCGAGGGCAATTGCGACCGGGGACAGAGACTCAAGCATCTCAGGGGGGACTGGTTATGGAACCCCAAGTTTTTCCCTCGCAAACCTCTAGCGAGAGGGTGTACCATCACCAGCAGGAACCGGAAGGGTCCAGAGAGACGTACCCCAGCGGTTCCTCGCTCTCCTCCCCGGACGAGGCTACGGCCCCGGGGGACGTCCATCCTCCGGACGATCTCAAACAGTTTCAAGAGCTGTTTAAGAGGGTGGCCTTCACGCAAGGCATCCAGACAGCAGAGGTGCAAGAGAAACACCATAAACTCCTCAAAAATTTGAGACCTCCGGCCTCCTCCAGAGTAGCAATACCGCTTAATGAAGCGATCTTAGAGTCCGCCACTACGATATGGCAGACCCCTGCGACTATTCCGCCTGTCCAAAAGAGAGCGGATAAGAAATACTTCGTGCCGGCGAAGGGCATGGAGTTCCTGTTCAGCCACCCACAGCCAAATTCCTTGGTGGTGGAGTCGTCGCAACAAAGATCAAAGACATCTCAATTCAGGACAGGGGGAACAGACAAAGATGCCAAGAAGCTAGAGCTGTTCGGCAGAAAGGTCTACTCCTCCTCCACTTTAACGTTGCGAATGGCAAATTACGCAGCACACTTAGCGAACCATAATTTCGACAACTATTCCAGGTTAACCTCCCTCATGGACTCGCTTCCAGAGGACAAAAAGCCGGTGCTCAAGGCCATAGTGCAAGAAGGCTACGCGGCCTCGAGGACGGGAGTTCAGATCGCCCTGGATGTTGCGGACACAGCAGCACGTTCCACAGCAACGCCCCTCCATACACAAAGAAAAGGTACTACCCTCAACAAAGACGGTACCAGTACCAGCAACAGCGCCCCCAGTACCACAGGGGTTACGAGCAAGGGCGACATCAACAGCACCAGCAGTACAGAACTCCCAGGCGACGTTCACAACAGAGCCGTGCGTCCTCGGGGCGGGGCCAAAGGCCACAAGTTTGACATACAGATCCAGGGCTGCGCCATCACTACCATCGCACAAGGTCATCCGAAGCGACTATTCCACCATCACCTCCGACCATTCTACGACCAGTGGCAAAGGATCACCACAGACAAATGGGTGCTGGAGATCATAGCCACGGGGTACGCCATCCCCTTCCAGTCGCTCCCACCGTCACGACCTCCACCCAAGCCCCACCTCCAGGAGGCCTCCCATGTAGCGAGGCTCAGGCAGGAGGTGGACCATCTCATGCTCATAGGGGCAGTGGAAAGAGTGCCGGAGCAACTGCAAGGGAAAGGGTTCTACTCCAGGTACTTCCTCACGGAGAAAAAGACAGGAGGCTGGAGGCCCATCTTAGACCTTCGCAGCCTCAACAGGTACCTGCGCAAGCAACGTTTTCGGATGACCACAATCGCCTCCATCCTTACAGCACTGGACGATGGAGACTGGTTCGCAGCCCTCGATTTACAAGACGCGTACTTCCACATAACTATCCATCCGGCTCACCGGCGATTCCTCCGGTTCATGGTAGGCAACGAACACTTCCAATACAAGGTCCTACCGTTTGGCCTCTCCTCGGCCCCCAGAGTCTTCACCAAGACCTTGGCAGTGGTGTCAGCCTACCTGCACAGACGGGGTATTTATTTTCCCGTATCTGGATGACTGCCTGCTCAAAGGGGCCTCGAAGGGGGAGGTTCTGCTCATGATACGTGTCACAGCAAACACGTTCTCTTCACTCGGCCTGGTTATCAATCTGGCAAAATCGAAAATAGACCCCACACAGGACATAGAGTTCATAGGGGCTCGCATAAACTCGGTTACAGCGAGAGTATATCTACCAGAGGCTCGCTTTCGGGCCATCGGTTCCCTCGTGCAGGTCATCACCTTCAGCCCTATGGTGCCGGTCTTGACGTGCTTGCAGCTGCTGGGCCACATGGCAGCGGCGACGTTCGTAGTACAGAACGCCAGGTTACAGATGCGCAGCATGCAGCACTGGCTGGCGAGTGTATACAAACCGGCAGTACACACCGTTCACAGGGTGGTGTCGCCCACAGCCGGGGTGCGCAAATCCCTACAATGGTGGGTAAACCCCAGGAACCTGCTAACAGGGGTACCCTTCCACCAGCTGCAAATATCGGTTTTTCTCACTACAGATGCCTCCCTCATAGGGTGGGGAGCGCACATGGGCGAAGAGGTGACTCAAGGTCTGTGGTCACCCACGGAACAGTCACTACACATAAATATACTGGAGTTCAGAGCAGTGTTCAACGCCTGCAGACACTTTCCAGACCACATACAAGGCAAAGTCGTCGGGATCAGTACAGACAATACCTCCACCATGTTTTATATAAACAGGCAAGGAGGAGCTCGATCCCGTGCCTTATGCGCGGAAGCAATCCGCTTATGGAACTGGTGCATCGCCAACAATATAATCTTGAAAGCCTCATACTTGCCGGGTGTGCACAATGTGAAGGCAGACCAGCTGAGCAGGCGTTTTGCACTCACACACGAGTGGCAGATCCGTCCCGATCTGCTACGGCCGATTTTCCACGCATGGGGTTTTCCCCAAATAGACCTGTTTGCCACTCAGCACAACAAGAAGTGCCCACGATTCTGCTCCAGGGCAGGACTGGGATGGGGGTCCCTGGGGGACACGTTCGCGATCCCGTGGAGGGGCCCCCTGCTTTATGCGTTTCCTCCCACAGTGCTGATCCACAAAGTCTTGCAGAAAGCCAGGAGGGAAAGGGCCCGGATGATCCTGATAGTCCCAACGTGGGATCGACAACAATGGTTCCCCCTACTCCTGCGCATGTCGGACCGTCCACCGATGCCTCTTCCGGTGGCGCCGGATCTGCTCACGCAAGCCCAGGGGTCCATAGTGCACCCGCACCCCCAAAGCCTGCGACTGCAAGCGTGGTTAATCCATGGCTCAGCTCCCTAGAGAGCACATGCACAGTGGAAGTACAGCAAGTCCTAGAAAGTAGCAGGAGGACTTCCACCAGGAAGACCTACAAGCAAAAATGGACTCGCTTCACGGCTTGGTGTTCTACCAAACAGCTGGCCCCCCTTTTGGTGCCTATACCTACAATAGAGTATTTACTGGACCTCAAGAGAGGAGGACTCTCGCTATCCTCGTTGAAGGTCCACCTTGCCGCCATCTCAGCGTTCAGACATGAGGAGGAAGGGCACACGGTGTTCGCCCACCCTATGGTTACCAGGTTCCTCAAAGGGTTGGTAAACCTATACCCCCCTCGGAAACCAATTCCACCTTCGTGGAACTTGGACCTGGTGCTTACCACGCTAATGGGACCACCGTTCGAGCCCTTGGCCACGGTTCCCCTCCGCCTCCTTACAGTAAAGACGACCTTTCTTCTTGCAATTACGTCAGCTCGTAGGGTGAGCGAGCTCGCGGCAGTCATGGCAACGCCACCCTGCACTGTTTTTTTTTCCAAGGAGGCGGTAACCATACAGCTGCATCCAGCCTTTGTTCCCAAAGTTTCTTCCGAGTTTCACATTAACGAACCTATTGTTCTACCCTCGTTTTATCCAAAGCCTCATAACTCCAACGAAGAGGCGCGCCTACACCTCCTGGACGTGAGGAGGGTGCTAGCCTTCTACGTAGACAGGACCAAGTCCTTCCGGAAAACGGATAGACTCCTAGTCTCCCTCGCTCCCAAATCGAAAGGAGAAGGTCTCTCATCGCAGAGAATCTCAAAGCACATTGTATCCTGCATAAAAATGTGCTACGAGCTCAAAAAGACTCCTTTATCGGCCACTCCCAGGGCTCATTCCACTAGGGCGGTGGCGGCATCAACAGCCTTTTTCAAGGGCGTTGCGTTAAAAGACATTTGCAGAGCGGCGACCTGGTCATCCTACGACACCTTCGCCAAACATTACGCCCTTCACAGGGTATTCCAAGAGGATACCCGTCTCTCGACAGCGGTCCTCTCGGGGACAAGCTGCACATAATCCGATTACCCACCTCCTATCTTGGGTTACTGCTGGGTAGTCACCTATTGTGGAGCACCCACGGGGACACTCGAAGGAGAAAGACAAGTTACTCACCATAGTAATGGTGGTTCTTCGAGATGTGTCCCCGTGGATGCTCCACCACCCGCCCATCCTCCCCGCTTCGGATCTCTGTTAGTGTTTTGCAGGGGCACCCGAGGTGGTTGGTCGAGGAACTGGCGGGGACCGGATCGCACACATGGCCAGGAGCGTGCAAGGGAGCAGCGCGCGCCGGCGCATGCGCGGTCCGGCAGAAACTGCTTGGAAGATCCGATCTGTGGCGCCGGGCAAGCCCGACACCTATTGTGGAGCACCCACGGGGACACATCTCGAAGAACCACGGTTACTACGGTGAGTAACTTGTCTTTATGTAACCGCTATTTTAAGCCCAGCACACACAATGGTTTGTAACGTGATACGTGTTTTCTGCAGGACATTCACGAACTTTTTACATATCTCATGGTTGCATTTTTTGTTGGTGGTTAATCTCTCGTTGCAAATGAGACACAAAGGGAGCCAGCCAAATTGAATATAAAGGCAAAGGACTGGGTCCATCCCATTTGACATTCTCTGTCTTCAGCTTTGATTTTCATCATTTTTTGAAGCCATTCCAACCCTGCTTCAGTTATGCCAATTTTATTTCATATTTCAGTTTTCTTTCTTAATGTGTGTTGCCCTTCTCAGCAGGAGTGCTGCAAGCTTCCTTTTCCTTTTCAAAATCAAGGGCTTAATAACAACATGATCAAAACACAGCTATAGGATCTTATCCCACGATGCACAGCACATTATTAAAGGGGCAGTTATCCAGCGTTCTGAGAGCACATATTGTTTGCTATTTAGATAGTTGTTGTTCATTTTGGAGCCTTTGTATGTTCACCATTTATCAAACACAATCAGGAGAGGTTTTTTTATTTTGCGATTATAGCTTCAGGAACCACACAGAAGTCCTTATAGAGACACATGCAGCTCTGGAGCTGCAGGTTGCGGACCCTGGTTGTGGAAATGCCTAAGTCTTGTCTTCATTGGCACTTGGCTCCAATTGCAGCTGCCAATGTAGCCCTACCAACACAGTTGCATGGGGGAGACAAGCTAAGCTGCAGTTTCCAAATGTGCCACTTACACACCCCAGGTTCAGTTATGGACAAGCTCCACAGTTTATAGTGCTTTGGCCATTCACACTAAGGTTTGAGTACAGGTGCAGCTACACTGGTGACTGGAGTCAGCACAACCTCCCAGTATGGACAAGACCGAACAATAAACTAGTATGGGTTCAACCTCCCTGGTCCAGCACCCTCGGGACCTGAGCCACCCCGGACCAGGGATTTTTTCAAACTGGGGTGGTCACTTCGGCCCCCTGCTGGCATTCTGGCCCCTGCTTCAGGTCTTCCCTCCCCACTGTCACGTGCAGTTCCTCGACTCCACTCCCCCGGAGGCTCCTTGGCTGCCAGCTCACGGCTCCAGCCACCGTTCCCCAGCTGGACCTTCCCCAAACCCAGACCCAGCTGTGGCTTCATGGGGCCGCAGCTTCCTGCCCAGCCCCTGGGATGAGCTGCCACTCTCAAGCCCAGGGGGTTTCCACTAAGCCCCTACCAGGGCTTCCCCGCGCTGGCTTCTATCTCAGCCAGCCCTCACTACTGCTCCCAACCAGGGTGAGGGTCTCTCACTGCAGCTCCCTGACTGCTGCTGCTGGCTCCCCTCCCCTCTTGCCACCAGACTAGCTGCGGCTGCCCTGGGCTCCTGTCTCTAGTCTGACTGGCCCCTCCTCCTCCCTAGCCCTGGGACCCTCTGATCCTACAAGATCTGTGGTCCTTCTGGACGAGGGATATTGCCAGACGAGAGTGCCAGATTTGGGAGTTTCAACCTGTAGTACAACTTGGACAAGTGTCACTCAGTAACATAAAACCCTCACAGCTTCTGTAAGGGAAAATCTTGGCCTTTGGGGGGAAAAGCAACACATGCAATCATTGATAAAGGGGTCCTAGCTGATGTAATTTTATTGTTTTTTCAAATAGTCTGCGATAAGATTCTTTAAGACTGTAAGGGAAAATCAGTAGTCAGAAGGTGTGGGACAAGGTCTGGTGGAATAGAAATTGGCCAAGTAATTGAAAGTTGTGTTGTAAATCTCCAGAGGAGCGAAGGAGTAATAGCAGGCTGTCGTAGGAGTTGGTGTTCTGACTGAATTGGTTTCTTACACTACTGACTTGGAAGAGGGAGTTGATGTCGACTGATGCATAGAGCCTAAAATATACACTCATCCCTCGCTCTATGAGCACAGTTGGTTGCCAGCTTTATGCTCGTAGGCAAAAACTCTTAAGAGGGACACTAAATTCTCATTAAAATACAATGTAAAAGTCTCTGATTGGTTCCTAGAGCTCAGTGAAGGAGTGGCAGAAGGTGGTGCTGTTTTTGAAAGGTAAGTGAACCTTGGGTTTGGGGGTGGGAAAAGGTTAAAGGCTGGGGGCAGTTTAGGGCCATGAGCGGGAGGGAGGGTTAAAGCCTGGTGGCTGGTTGGGTCTGTGGGGTGGGTGGGGGATTCAGGCTGCTGAAGGTTGAGTGTGTGGTTAGGGTCAGGTGGCGGGGGGGTCAGGCTGCAGCAGGGCCAGTCTACAGGCCCAGCGGGGGGCGAGAGGGTTAAGGTTGCCACAGGTTGGGGCTGTGGGGCCGGCACAGGGGTCAGGCTGCCACGGTGCTGGTCTGCGGGGCCAGTGGCTGGGGAGGGGGGTCAGGCGGCTGCAGGGCTGGCCGGGGGCTCAGACTATGGCAGGTTGGAGCCACCTTATATTAGTGGGGGGGAGGGGAGTTCACTCGTAGAGTGAACTAAGGTAAGTAAATGTGTGCCTCTTAAGTGAGTACTTGTGAGTGAAGTACTCGTTGAGCGAGGGATGAGTGTACTTTCAATTTAGGAGAAACTACAGATGAATTCAAATTCCTGGGGGACTCAGGAGTCGTGATAGCAGAGAAAATTCACCTTAAATAAGTGTAGAGTAACACAGGCAAAAAGTAGTCTCCATTTCTTGTTTATGCCGGTGTATGTTTATGGCAAGAGATAGAGCCCTCCAAGGTAAATAACTTGGGAAAGACTAATGTTAATTTAAAGATATCTGGTGCTGGGTTCAGAGGCAGTGAAAAAGTGAATAGCATGCATGGTGCATTACAACACACGTAAGCAAATATAGAACAGACTGTGATGATACTGTATTGAAGCATTGTCTGTTCTTAGTTGGAGCATTGTGTCCGGATCGGTCCACTTTAAGAAAGATTCAAGAAAGCAGAAAGGCAAACAAGATGGTTATAAAGCTCAAGAGTTTACACAGAGACACAAATCTAGGATTATATAGCGTAAAAGGAGAAAAGTGAAAGGGGCTTGAACTGAACTATTAAGGTTAAGAAGAGTTTAATTAAAAACTGACAAGTGACTCTCACACTGTGCCGTAATAAGGGAACAAGCAGTAATGTGATAAAATGAATGGTAGGTATATTTATAACAAGTGCTGCTTCATACATCATAAAACCAGGCTGCAAAACTTACTGCTGAAGGTGATCAACAAAACTGTTAATGGATTTTAGATGGCCTGGGTAACTTTGACATAAAATTATATGTGCTAAGGAAAGGGTGATAAAATGTCAAGCTGCATTGTGATAAACTGATTACCATATGACTCAGCCAGGAATTTCCTCCTGTGTTTATGGCATCAGAGACTTGCTTCAGAGCACTGTGGTTATTTTTCCCTCCTCTGATGTATCTGCAGATGGTTGCTGCCAGTCAAGGACTATGGTTGATTGAAGGTCTGATGTGGTTTGGCAAATCCCATTTTAGTAGTAGTGGGATGAGTGTCTATCAGAGAGAGATTACCTAGAAGTGGGTGCTCTGTCTCACTCAGTATCCCATGCGTCTCCAGTCACTGTTACTTTCTCAATATTCACAGCCAGCCTGCCCCTGGCTACTTCGGTGCTGACCAAACCCTGGACTTCCTGGTGCAGGCTCAGAGCAGAGACAATATGAAAAAGGTAAATTCTGGGAAAACTAAAACTTGCGGGGGACTGTGGTGGGACAGAAGAGAGGGCAGAGCATGTGCTAGTTGAAAGCTTCCAAGTCTGCCATAATCAGCTGTCTCTCCCCATTTCTGTGGCGGCTGGTAATGACGCTCTGTGTCCCTCTCGGTTTTCAGATGCTGGTGGTGGATGGTAAATCAGGCCTCCCTGTTTGGAGCCACGATCTCCCATATCACATGAAGGAATCTGATGCACTGTCAGTGATGACTTTGGAGAGGAAATCTGTTTTTCTCTTCTGGGCTGGTGAAATGCAGCCTGCATTGCAAGACTTGGTAAGTGAGAGTACCGTTCCCATTTCTGCCTGAGGAATGGTCAGTCCCCCCTCCTTTTTCTTATTTTTTCCATCAGTTATAATGCTCCTGATTGTCTGATCTCCCATACGGGATGGGTCGCAAGAGGAGGTGGTCTCTTGGTTCTAAATTCCGAGTTGTGTGTGCGTATGTACACTCACACCATCTATTATTAAATCCATTACTGAATTAATAGGGCCCTACCAAATCCACAGCCATTCAAAACACATCCTGGACTGTGAAATCTGGTGTCTTCCCATGAAGTTTGGCCTTCTGTGTGCTTTTACCCTATACCACACAGATTTCATTGGGGGAGATCAACATTTCTGTAATGGGGGTCCTGACCCAAAAGGGAGTGGTCAGGGATGAGGCTTGGTCCTGCCAAAAGGGCAGGGGACAGGACTTGATGACCTCCCAGGTCCCCTCCAGCTCTATGAGATGTGTATCTCCTTATATTAGGATGACAAGGTTGTTTTAGGAGAGTCACATTGTTGCACTCCTACTTCTGTGCTATGTGGAGACCTGGGCCGCTAGAGAGGGGTGGTTGTAAAGTTGGGTGGGGGCCCAACTCTGATGGGAGCAGCCTGCCAGCAGCAGTGCAAAAGAAAGGGCAGTAATAGCATACTCATGTCACCCTTACTTCTGTACTGCAGCTTTCAGTGCTGGGCACATGGAGAGTCGCAGCTGTCGACTAAGGTCCTAGCCCTGCTGGCAGCAGTACAGAAGTAAGGGTGGCAATACCACATCATACCTTCCTTACTTCTCCACTGCTGCTGGTAGTAGCTTTGCTTTCAGACCTTTACTCCGAGCCAGCAGCCAGCACTCTCCAGCTGCCCAGCTCTGAAGACAGCATACAGGAATAAGACTAGCAGTGCCACAACCCTCCATACAGTAACTTCACAACCTTCACACAACTCTTTTTTGGGTTAGGACCCCTATGATTACAGTGCCATGAAGCTTCGGGTTTAAATATCTGAAATCTTGAAATTTACCATTTTAAAAATCCTTTAACTGTGAAATTGACCAAAATCAACTGAATTTGTCAGGGCCCTAATTATTAATAGTGTTCCTTAAATAGCTGCTGTTTTTGTAGGCGCCACATAAATGTGAGTCCCCGGCACCTGTTCAGCAGTTGTGACCCATACTGTCACTGGTAACAAGGTGGAAAGTCATCCAGCTCCTCAGGCAGTAGTTTATGACATGAGAGACAAGGTGGTGAGAATAAAGCCCGCGTGGGCTGAGAGAGAACAAAATGGGAAGGGAAAGAAATTCCTCCATGTGTAGATGGTGTTGCACGTACCCACATCTACACAAGGAGAAGTAACATAATGAAGTTGTCCTCCTAAGGTCTAGTAAAGTCACTTATCACCATCTGCAGGGAGAGAAGTAAGTACACCAGGCTGTCAAGCCTTCTCACTAGTGCTGCGGTGACCGTCAATAGCAGTTGAGTCTCACCCCCTAGTGGTTATAACTAACGGCTTCAGTGTTTGCTGTATGGCTAGAGGAGAAAGCAGTAAGAGAGCTATGTGGGGCGCTGCAGAAGCATTTCCCAGCCTACGTTTCACTGGGGCTCAGTGCCATTGGGCTCTCTGCTAAAATACATTGTTCCTAAGCCCAGAACTCTTGTATATGGAAGTGTGTGAACATTCAGCTAAGCATATATTTTCCATGAACTCCACAGCTTAGCCTCCAGAAAGGCTTAAACTAGCATTTCACAGCTTGCTGCCCAGGCTGCTACACTGATCCAGGAGGGGGAGGGTCAGTGTAGAAGGAAGAAATAGTAGAATCAAAAAAGCTGCGTGGTCTTGGATCAAAACCACAGCCATCACTTGCCCTGTGACAGTTCTTAACAGAGACAGCCCCTGGAAGAGCTCACATGAACCAGCTCAGACAGCAGCCTGCCAAGCTAAGCATCCCCTTTCTGCTGTTCAGCAAGTGGGCAGGTGCAGCCTGGCACTAAGGAGCCACCTGCGGACAGCAACACGCAAGAGAATGTAGCTCTCTAGATGGTGGGTGGGTGGGTGAGTGAGATGGAGGGTGACAAGGGAGGAAAAGCAAAAGAGCAAAAAGAAATAAAAAAAAAAATAAAAAATATTCCAGAGATCAGAAGGGGAATAAAGAAGAGAGAGCGCAAAGGAAAGAGCAAGAAATGTGCCAGGGTGAGATGTGAATGATATAGAGCTGAGATTAGGAATGTCTCACCAATGGCGTGCTAGCCAAAAGAATTTGATCAGTGGTGCTTTACAGCTTCTGTAAAGCCACTATCAGGACAGAGAATAGCTACAGAAGCCTGTGGACAACTCGCTGTCTGAGGAAGAGATTCTTTTTGCTCTAGGACTTGTTCTCGTAGGAGCTGGGCTTGCATTAGTCCCTGCCTATTGGATGCTTGTGCTAGTTCCCATAGATTCTGTTGCATTTTCAGTCTCTCCTGCTGCCCCCTTGCCTCACAGCGGTGGTCTCAGTTTTTCAGCTAGTTCACCAGCTTTCCCTGGCTGGAGGAGAGATGAGTTCTCAGCATGTTTCTTTCTTTTGCCTGTCTCCTCCTTTGGCAGGAGTCCATAGAGAAGCTGCTTTGGCTCACACATTATTTTATATGTTGTCCGGTGGTTCCTTTTCACATTGAGAGAGAGCATCTTCCACTGGGGAGGGCGCTGTGGAAGAGCTGTGCAATCAAAGGGAGACTGGTGGAGATGAAGGGATCAAGGGAGAGACCCGGTGTGTGCCCTCTAGAGCAGGAGAGCCCATCCTGGAGAAGACTGCTTTTTCATGTCAACAGGCCATGGATGATTTCTTATGCCAGTCAGTGTAACGTAAGGGTTCTCAGCAAGGGGGGCTCCTTACAAAGCAGGGGCTGTTGTGGATGATGTAGGCATCCCTTTTCTGCCTTTCTTTCAAATAGGAACCTGGCCCAAGAAACAAGCGTCCAAGGCTACACCACCTCTACCTCCTGCACCCTACTTTTCCTACCCTCCTTTTGGACCTCACCAATGTAACAGACATAGTGGCTGCTTCAGCCAGTAAGTACGCAAGTGCATGGGGTGCTTTTTTGCTGCTGGAGGAGAATTAGTCTGTGATGTAGTCTGGGGCTTTGCTGTGCTTCAGAATAAGCAGGGCCATTGGTGTCCACCAAGTTTAGGTCAGCCACAGAAAATCAGTGTATACTGTAACTACTGTTCAACTCCCACTCCTCCTCCTCCTGCCTAACACCAATCTGTAGGTAGGCAAGCAGAAAAAAGTACCAAATCACTCTTTACAGATGATTAAAAGCTAAGGCCTTATTCTGGTCTCTCTCGCTGGTTTTGCTTTGGAGTGGATCCACTAATTTCAGCAGAGATATTCATTATTTACCTCTGTTCAAGGGGAATTACACCCAACCATCTTGCTGCCCCCAGTACTGTATCCTAGGTAGTAACCTGTTCTGTGCTATGTGGTAGAACCTGCTTTGCTTCCTCCTCATTCTTTTGAAGAGGCAATTTGAAAATGAAGTAATTTGGTTAAATATTAGTTTTTCATTTGGTGGTTGAACCTGGATTTGCCTCCATACAAAATTAAACAACCAGAAAAGTGGAATGTGGGAGTTGAAACGATCTCCTAAGAGCATCAGGTGGACACCCAAGTGAGCGTGCCAGACCCAGTCGCCTGTCTGGTGTGGCAGGAGGCATGATATGGGAGTAGATGAACTGGCATTGAATGTGGTGTGCTAGGAGATGGGGCCAGTGCTAGATATGCTGCAGCCAGGTCTGCTATGCTGTAATGGTTCTAATATTGATAGCACTGTGGAAATAAATGACTGCCTTGAAAGTACGTGTAACCTTGTTGCTCAAGCAGGGAATTGGAGATGATTGTTCAGATTATTCTATTCTTTATGTGGCTTTGGACAAGTCTGTTTGTCCCTCTCTTCAGTGTTCATTTTCCTATATGTAAAATTAATAAAATGTGGACTGTCCCGAGGGTGAGCTCTGTGTAAACTTGAAAGTTCGTCTGTTTCTCCAGCAGACGCTGGTCCAGTAAAAGATACTCTCTCACCCACCTTCTCTCTCTAAAATGCTTCCTTACAGGAGTGCGGGTGGGTAATGTTTGTAAGGTGTCTTAAGAGGTGGGAATGAAAAGCTCTTTCTAATCATCTTATGCAAGTATGCATAGCTGGCACCATGAGACTCAAAAATGCCAGCTGGGTGGCAAATGTCACGTTCTGATCTGCAGTACAAGGCATTTCCTCTGCAGACTTTTATCATCAAGATTTTTGAACAGAATGATCCATATTTATATGACACAAGAGCCACAGTCCATACTCAGGATCTGTCTACATGGCAGTCAGAGGTACTTGAGCTAGCTCAAACATCAGATGCACCAGTAGCAGTGAAACCATGGCAGCACAATCTGGGGTCCCGAGGATGTGCTCAAGCGGCTGGCCTGCATTACCGTTGCTTCGCTGCAGTTGTTAGATCAAAACTAGCTTGAGTATATCTGTGAGGTAGATAAACCCTTGCCCGGACGTGACTCGCACTCAAGTTGAGTCGTCTCTGGGGTAGCTCTGTTTGTCCATAGCATCACAAAAAACAAGCAGTTCTGGAGCACCTTAAAGACTAAGTCTGTGTGTACGCTATGAGATAAAAGTGATATATAATAAAATCGATACTTAATCTCAATATTATGAATTCAAATAAAGTGTCCACAAAGCCTCTTGAAATTCGACCCACCTTTCCTCCGTGTTGAATCTCCGCATCCCCATTGCCCCATGCAAGTTCAACAGCATGAGCTCTGCATTGGGGGTACCTGTCCCACAATGCCTTAGCCCCGGTTGCTTGTGGGTGTTTCATGTTGGAATCCCAGAATTCACTGAATCACTAATCGTGTGAAAAAAGAACTGGAGATCGCGCCATTTCCTGCTGCAACATTCCAGCTCAAGCATGGATCCACGAACACCCCAAATCACAGCACGGATCGTTTCGGCAACCACAGCAGCTGTCACGCAATTTGTCCTTCAATTTCAAAGCTCAAGAACGCTTGGCTGTCCTAGTGGTGGTGCTGATGCTGTTGATGAGGGAGAAGGATGGCAGTTTGGAACAGCAATTGTGCCAACTGCTGTCCAAGAACTCAGAGCTGGTGGCTGCCTTGCTGACAGTGGAGCAGTGGTTTTGGACTCGAGACCAGCACACGCTGGTGGGATCACATCGTTTTGGAGTCCTGGGACAACCAGCAGTGGGTGCAGAACTTTCACATGCACAAGTCCAACTTTATGGAGCTCTGTGATGTTCTGCCCTGAAGCACAGCAACACCAACATGAGGCCAGCTTTAACGGTTCATAAGCAAGCGGCAATTGCACTGTGGAAGTTTGCAACTTCCGCCAGTTATCGGTCAGTGGCAAATCAGTTCGGGGTGGGTAGAACTACTGTTGGGTCCTTGGTGATGGAGGTGGCCCATGCAATCTGTTGGCATCTCCTCAGGAAGACTGTGAGCCTGTGAGATGTACAGGCCCTAGTGGATGGCTTTGCTGCCTGGGGCTTTCCTAATTGCAGTGGGGCAGTAGATGGCACGCACATCCCCATCTTGGCCCTGGCCCACCTGGCGTTGGAGTACATTAATTGAAAGGGATACCGCTCCATGGTCGTGCAGGGATTAGTAGATTTCAAAGGTTGTTCTATCGACATCAGCGTTGGCTGGTCAGGGAGGGTTCATGACACGCACATATTCCAAAATTCGGGACTGGACCGAAAGCTCCTGGATGGAACTTTTTTCCCTGATCGGAAGATCAAGAGTGGTGACATAGAGATGCCCATTGTTATATTGGGCGACCCTGCTTACCCTCTGCTTCCCTGCCTGATGAAACCCTACACAGGAGCCCTGGACCCCAGCAAGGGAAAAACTTGAATTCCAGATTGAGCAAGTGCAGAATGATCGTGGGATGTGCCTTTGGACATTAGAATATGAGGGTCAGATGTTTACCCACCTGTTTGAACATTTCTGAAGCTAATGTCCCCACCATTGTTACAGCGTGTGCTATTTTGCACAACACATTTGAATCAAGACGGGAAGGTTTCCTGTCCATCTGGAATTCTGAAGTGGAGGCAATAGGCAGGGCTTACTCCCAGCCGTCTACACTGCTGTCCTCCAGTAGCTACACTCAGGCTGTAGCAATAAGGGGCGCTTTAAAAAAACAGCTTTATGGCTGATTTGTAATGTACATGGTACCTGTATGTCTCTGCCATAATGTCAATAAATCAACCATGCCGTAATGAATGAAGATCTTTTTGGTGGGAGGGGGTAAAGTTGCAGTAAATAGAATGTGCTGTGCCTTCAGTGTCCGCCCCTGCCACCCGCTCGGTTCCCTCCGCCACGTGTCTGCTGCGGATGAGGGAGTTTCACTGGGCAGCTGTGCCTTCAGCTGCACTCACCCTCCCATCACCTGCCCAATTCCCTCAGGAGACGCGCTCCATCCCAAGAAACATTAACACACTGTTCTGAGGGGCACAGAAGCACAGCTGGCAAACCTGTACCTCTGCAAAACCCTACAGCTATACCTACCCGCAACCCGCTTCTAGCATGCAGAATGAAGACTTACCTGAACCGCTTGCTCCAGAGGACTTGGGGATGGCTGTGGAGGGGACCGGTTCCAGGTCTATGATGAAGAGCTCAGGGCTGTCCCCAAGAACTTCCTCTGTCCCCAGCTCATTGCTCCCTTCCTTCTCTCCTTTGCCCTGTTCCTCTGAGCCACGCTGTTCCGCTCAGCTCACCCCAAGCTCCATACCAGGGCCTCCACAAGTGTCATAATTCAGTTCAGGCTCCGTGGTGGGGTTGTTCCCCGTATGCATGTGGAGCTGTTGATAATAGCTGCAGGTCTGTGGAACCGCCCCTGACCACTGATTGGCTTCCTGGACTTTTTGATAGGCCTGCCAGAGTTTTTTCACCTTCACCCGGCATTACATAGAGTCCCATGAGTAACCTCGGGCTGCCATCTCATGCACCATCTGATCATAGATGGCCGTGTTTTTCTTGGCCACCCGAAGCCTCTTCGCCACCAATTGTTCTCCCCAGATGGCAATGAGATCCAGAATCTCCTGCTGGGTCCTAGCTGGGGCTCTCTCGCGAGCCTGAGAAGTGCTAGTTAGATCATTACCCTGAGTGCTCTTGATTGCAGTACAGGGCTACTGATAATTGCTACTTAAGCAGTGCGATGGCTACCAATGCAGTGCAATGCAATGGGCAAAGAGATTTTTTCCATAATGGATGCCCTTTTTATTTGCAGGACCAGGATGCTAAATTCCAGTTCAAATTTTCATTCAGATTCAATCCAGACTTCGTGGGCTTACTTTGACTTTCTTCCTGCACACCTGACAGCAGTGCACAATGAAATGGCCACACTTGGAGGGTCACCACGTAGCTTTGTGGGATACATAGGAGATGCTTCTGGAGGCTAAAATATTCAAATTAAGGACATGGTGCTTCTACACTAGGCTTGATTTGAGATTTTATATTCGAAATAGACGTTATACCCTTCCCGTAATATCAATATTCAGTAATCAGCATTATGGCTCAATAAATCGAGTTAACAGTATTATGTGTGAAGACAGTCACATTTTAATATCGAGCTAAAGCCTTGAAATTCGAATTTATCTCATAGTGTAGACGCAGCCTAAGAAATGTATTTATTAGGTCATGAGTTTTCGTGGATAAAACCCACTTTATCTGAAAATCTGAGGAAGTGACTCTTGAACACAAAAACTCATGACCTAATAAATGTATTTGTCTTTAAAGTGCTACTGGACTGCTTGTTTTTTACGAAAATCAATGGGAATCCTGGCTGAGCGAAGAAAGTCTGAGTCTGAAGGGTGAAATTTTCTCAGTGGTCACCTGTATTTTCTCTCCTTTTCCTATGAATCAGTTGGAATTAACGATCTCCAAAAGGATGCTTTTTACATCACCATGACAACAAGCCCAACCTCAGAAAACCAGCCAGGCTTCCTGGGCGTCAGCAAGCTGGGCCTGCGGTGGGCCATGCTCACTCAGGGCCGAATGGTGCCACTGATGGACACCACCCCAAAAATCAGCCGTGGGGAGGTGAGGAGGTTCCTCTCCAGGCTGAAATTTATTGATTTTCCTCACAAGGTAAGAGTGCCCAAAGGGAATCCTTTGCTAAATCATGGTTTGGCAGGGGGGACTGATAGAGCAGTGCCTCACCCCGCACAGTGACACGGGTCAGTAATCTCTGGGCATTTGAAGGACACCATCCCTTTGAGTGTAGACTGAGAAGACTGGTTTGTAAGGACCTGCAAATGCTTTAGTGGTTAGAACATGACAGTTGGACTGGAGGAGTCTTGGGAGCAAGGCAGGGACCATGGGGTGGTACTTGGAGAAGGGCAGCAGGAGGGAAGTGGAGAGGGACAGGGTCCCTGCCTCAGTGTTGGGCTAATCAAGTCCTGGCCATGAGCCCTTTCCTCTGCCTGGCTGATGCCTTTTGTCTCTTTCTCCAGTTCTAGCACTTCGGCCTCTCTGGTTTTACTAGCCGGCTGGACGCGTGGCCTGGGTGGGGTATGGAACGCTGCTCGTCAAGTCCTCAAGATGTCTGCTGTGCCCGGGGAGTGGGGATGGAGCACGCTCTCTGTCCCCCTACTTGTTGTGGAGCAGCAAGGCTGGGTTTGCCATTGCCAGACACTGCTACTGGAAGTAAACCTGTGTGAGCCCTTCCCCCTACCTGCATGCTCCTTCCAGGGAACAGGGCAATGAGAAGGCATGAAGGTAGAGTTGTGAAAAGAGGCATGTATATTTTTATATGTTTAAGTTATGAACTGGCTCCAGGAAGCTCCCGTTTGTATCCAGCCAGCATTTCCTGTTGTTCTGCTCTAATCTCTGTATTTTTGTAGTGGAGCCTCTGCCTGGTTCATACATGCCTGAGCTGGTCAAAGAGGCTCTGTCGGCTGTCCTACCTCTCTATTTTAAGTCGCCAGCCCACTCCCCTTTTCCATGGCCAGTTCCCAATCTCCTGAACTGTCCAGCTCTCTCTGACCCGGGCAGGTTGGGAATATGTGCTCCAGAGGAAGAAGGTTCCACATCCCCACTCCTTAACCCCAAGCCTGCCAGTTTTCCCTTCTAGCCACATAGAAATGATTGGTAGAGAGGTGAAAGACTCACTTGCCATTCCTAGGTCACCCCGTCTTCTTCCTTTGTTGGCAGCCCAGATGCCATAGAAACTTGCTCAGTATTCACAAGAAATCACACCATTCATATCCCAAAGCACTTACATTAATTCAAGTGAGCCAGATCCTCAGGTACAGGCATTGTAGCTACTTTATGCTGTTCCTCTGGCAGACTTTAGCATCTCAGATGGTAAAGAAGCTTTCCTGCACTCCCCTGCTTCTTACATAAGAGGGGCTGGTGGCAAGGGGTAGAGCCAGGAGACTGTCTTCTGAATTGATCCCGTGCTGCAGTTTTGGTCCCTTACAGTCACCATCAGGTGACATAAGATAGAATAGCCCCCTGGTTTAACAATGGGGATGTGTGCTGCACACAGCTGCCCCAGAATCAAGAGAGAGTTAAGGAAGCCTTTATATTATCACTTTCTCCTCAACTTCTTCCCTTAGTGCAAAAGCCATGAGCTAGGATCTGTCCCCAGCATCTTTTGGTTCTTTGAGAGGTAGCCTCTGTGTCTTAGGACATAGCCTCCTGTGCCATAGTGACAATGCATCCTTGGTGACTTCCCCCCCACTGACTCTCCCCATTACAGATTGCCCTCTTCTAGGAACTCTTTTCCCATCATGCCTCTCTAGGGCTGGCTCTTTACATTTGGCAGAGCCAACAGCTGTAGTCCTCATGTGGCCAACTAACTGTTGCTTGGTGCATTTTTCTCCTCCACCTAGTGTGTCCCTTTTGTTTTCCTCCAGTTCTTCTTTTCTTACTGCTGAGGAGAGGGCACACCTTTGAAAAGGGTACCTCAGCCCTAAGAGCTTGGCTCTGTCCTGGGCTCTCAGCCCAGCTCCTCGCTCCTTGTTCTTCTTGCGCTCTCTCCAGTGAAGTGTTTCTGTGCAGTCTCTTCAGGGGTTGCTGCAGCCCTGAGGCTGGGCCTTGGGCCTCTCCTTATTAATGCCAGAGCCTTTGAACACTTTGTGTATGTTTAATAGTATTTGTGTGTAAATAGGTTTGTAAATATTAGCACAACTGTAGCAAGGAGTTTGGGTCTGGGTGCCTGCCCCACCCTACTCTCTTCCAGATGGGTGTGGTTGGTTTATAACTCCGCTGGCTGATGGTGGCTGAATGTCTAAGTACCAGTGGCCATGTAGATGAGTTAGTTACGGGTGTGCTTCCTCCCCCCCTTGCTGGGAAAGCTGGCAAGCCACTGCCACAAGGAGTAAGTAATTCTGTGGTTCCTCCCTAGGCCCAATAGTCAATGTCAAGTGAAGCTAGTTCCCCTATAATGTGAATTCTTCCCCTCCATTCCCACTGTGAATAAAGACTCTGTATGTATATGGTTGGAACTGTGAACTGGAGTGCAATAGCTAAATATCGTGTACAACGCTCCCTTTGTGTGTGTGTGTGTGACTCTTGTTTTCCTGGGATGGGCTCTCTTGTGGGCATTTGGGGAGTGAGGAGTGAGCAGAACCTCACCATTGTACCTCTGAGGGGATCGTGTGGGAAGGAAATGGGTAGAGGCCCCACAGGGGGAAAGAATGGAGCGAGGAGCACAGACAGGAGCCCCAAAGAGAAGGGGGTGGGTGCACAGCGTGTAGAAGAGCCTCAGAGGCAACAGGAGCAATGTTCCCTCCAATATTTTCTATCCATATGTGGAATAAATTTAGTTATATGTTCTACCACGAGTAGAAACAAATGCTGCCAGCTGTGGGTGTCTATGGTCACTCTGCCAATCAGCTGGGCAGCACCTGAATCTCTCCTGGCTGGCCACCTAAGTACACAGCTTATAAGAACCGGTGGGTGGGAGTAGACAGGACTTGATTGACATTGATGGATTCCACAGGTGGTGGAGGCTTTAAAAGAGGGATTAGTGGGTGGAGGAGGGAAGAGGTGCCTGGGAAATTGTGGGAGGTGTATGGGGAATGAGACCCTCATTCCCTCCTCCTCCCCCCGCCCCCACTTTCCACTGTGAAACTCCTGGCTTACAGCAATTTCTCGAACTTTTCTGGGGAAGGGTCTGGAGTCTGTTTAACTCAAAAGGGCTGCATGGGATGTTCTTCAGCCCACTAGCTGTTTTGAAAAATTAGAATTATTTCAAGTTGTCTGGCAAATGGAGCTGGGCATATGTAGCCCAAAGTCTCTGGGGGTTATTAACTTGGAGGTCAAATGCTGTTGTGTAACGGAACAGTCCCAACCCTCACCATTATAATTACTGACAGCTGATGCTGTACACAGTGGATGAGCCCCTTTCCTTTGGTGGTACTGTTGGCATGGGAATGACTCCCATAGCATCTTGGTGGCCATTCAGGCGCCTTGGGATACAGGCGACAGTTTCCCTTGGAAACACCCTGTGCGTTGACCTTTCATGACTGACATGGTAACACTGCCGTCAACAGCTCCAACAGCACAAGCCCCAGTGTCATTGTGCGTGTCCCTGCCATGCTGCCCGGAGATGACAACATGCCTTCCCCTTCTACCATGCCCCAGAACTGTTAAGGAAACCAGAACCTCAGAGAACTTGTTAACACTGGTATCAGTATTTGGTTGAGACCTCTGTCTTCTTACCACTTCCCACAAAACCTCCTCCCACCTCCCTAACCGTGATCTTCCCCAATGGACTGTCCCATGACCTCGTCTAGCTCCAGCTCAGGTTCCTGCTGCAGCACCTCCTGCTGCAGCTCGGAGTAGAAGTCGACCCCCTCTGAGATGGAGCGGGGAGGCCTGTTTTGCTGCTGGTAGTAGCTGCTCATCTGTTCCCTGTGCTGCTGCTGCAGCACGAAGCACTGGTGATGCTGTGACTGGTCCTTGAAGCTGCCATCGTAGCCCTTGATATGGTTACGCTTGAACTCCAGCACAGTCTTGGTATAGGTGTTGAGGGTGGTGACAGCAGAGGCCATGCAGCAGGTGAAGGAGGCCCAGGCCATGCTATGAGAGGGGAAAGAGAGCGACACATGCAGTGAGGATCTTAATGAAGTCCTCCATAGTCCAAGAAGTGGGGTGGGTCAAGAAATGAACCAGATGCATTGCAAGGAGCTAATGGCTAAAGCCCTGCAAATCCATTAATGCCCACTTTATATCTGCTAGCGTCTGCCTCTGCGGATGTGGATGCAGATATCCACAGTTCATTGTTGTAGATACTGATGCAGATACTAATTGCATACCAGGCCAGGGCACTACTAATACCCTCCTTCTGGAACACCAGACAGAAGCCACTAACTGGAGATGGACATCAACTAGATAGACCAAAGCTCTAGCTTAGACTTACAGTGTTCTAGCACTTTAGCTTCATCCTGCCACCATTCCCTCCCCCCTGCCCCTCAAGCAATGGGTTAAGGGGTGGATAGCTCTGTGACTTACAGCATGGAAAGAGGTGGTGCGGGCGTCAGAAGGAAGAAATATGGATGCAGCATGAGAAAAGGACAGGATGACTCTAGAATATCTGCATCAGGAAACATGATTACAAGCCAAACAATTTAGAGAATCAGGACAGTCCAGGAGATGCTGAGTATTTTACTTATTCTGCAGCCCTCCTCTGTTATGTTAACCATTAGTACACTGTTTTGTCTTGTTTTCAAATTGCTTTTGAGATGCCCTTTTCAGAGTATTACTACAGAAAGAATATAACCATTCACATTCAAGTTAGTTAGACACAGGCTGTGTCTACACTAGCCCAAAACTTCGAAATGGCCATGCAAATGGCCATTTTGAAGATTACTAATGAAGCACTGAAATACATATTCAGTGCCTCATTAGCATGCGGGTGGCTGCGGCACTTTGAAATTGCTGCAGCTCGCCACTGCACGGCTCGTCCCAATGGGGGTCGTGTTAGAAAGGACCCTGGGAACTTTGAAATCCCCTTATACCAATCTGCTGATAGGAATAAGGGGATTTCGAAGTTGGTGGGGTCCTTTCGAAAAGGACCCCCGTCTGGCTGAGCCACGTGGTAGGAAGCTGCAGCAATTTTGAAGTGGTGTGGCCGCCCACATGCTAATGAGGCGCTGAATATGTATTTCAGTGCTTCATTAGTAATCTTCGAAATGGCAATTTGCATGGCAATTTTGAAGTTTTGGGCTAGTGTAGATGTAGCCACAACGGCAAAAAAGAAAAACACCTAAAATATAAAAAAAACCTTTGTAGGGGTATCTAGGTTTGACACACAAGGATCTTCCAAGTAAGAAAGGTCCCAATTGCAGTGTTCCCATGGCTCTGTCAAGTCTGAAAGGTTTTGTATTCCAAATCCCAAACCCCAGAGTTTCCCGACCCCTCTTTGTGCCAGACCGAGGAACACATAAAACAATGTTATTGGGACTACATGTTGCCTGTTTCCCACTTAAGTAGGTGGATCTTTTTCACCTGTGGAGGGGACAGTGTACCCTGTGACTCATGACTGTATAGGGACAAAAGTGAGCAGTAGGCACCTTGCTCAGCATTTCGGACGCGCCAGTGTTGTTAGTAAGTGTTCATTGCACTTTCAGGATCCTCTTTGCACAGTGCGTGTGGTGATGGAAATACTGTCGTCGTGCTGCACGTGCAGCAATGTGCTGGATTTCGCATTAGCATTAAGGGGGCTGTGGTCAGTAGTGCAGACGCAAATGCGGAGACAGAGAAATACGGAAGGATAGAGACAGACTGTGAAACCACATAAGAGGAGGGATTCTGGCGAATCATTTCAATGGAGCACCTAGCACTGTAGTGTCTAAACATGAATTTACAGACAAGATGCAAAATAACACCTAAACCATCTACATTGGTGGGCTCAGATGGCCATGTATGATCTCAGGGCAGGCTGAGCCCTAAGCTTGCCCCAGTTTGTGTTAAAATGCAGGGGTGTGTCAGTTTTGTGAGCAAACCAAAGGAGAAGATGGATGAATGTAATTCTAAAGAAAGGGTCAGCAGGGAAGGGCCAGGCACTGAGGGCAGATCTACACCACAGTGGAAGGTGGAATTAAGGGATGCAATTTCATCTAGGTTAATTACATAGCTGGAGTTGACATATCATCATTCGGGCTTCTGGGCCATCTCCACTAAGGGAGGTTGACGGGCACCTGCATTCCTGTCAACTTCCCTAATTCCTAACAGGACACAGGGGCACCCTGTGAGTTCAATTTAGTGCATCCCTATTAAGGTGTGCTAAATCAAACTTGGAAGATCGAGCAGGGCAGGGTCACTCTTCCCTGCACTGGAGACCTATCCTGACTCTAGCCTGCAGCTCCATGTGGTCACAAGCTCAGCAGGGCTGATATGGTCATTACATTAATGGGCTATGCAAGCAACATCCAGAAATGAATCTGGTGATGCTCACCACTCTGAGTACTAAGCCAGTGCCTGAGCATGTTGTTTGGGGGCACTATGCTGTGGGACAGTGTGGATTGGCTAGGCTAAGAGCTAGGGCTCTGATTTCCCATGCTCACGTAAATGTACTCGTGCTAACTCTTGTTGAGTTAGTGTGAGCATGAATAGCTGTGTAGCCACAGCAGCACTGGCAGCAGCAGCAGAGACATGACTGAGCTGTGCTGAGTACATACCCACTGGTTTCAGGTGGGTTTGTACATACAGTACAGCTTAGGCCTGCCTCTGCTTCAACTACCAGTAGCGCTGTGGCTACACTGCCAGTTCTCATCAAGCTGCCATGAGTACGTGTACATAAACAGGGAAAAATTACTCCTTTGCCCCGTCACATAGGCACAACCTCAAATATGAATACATGTAAAAGAGAGACCTTCACCGTGTGGTTATTAAAGGTCCCATTTTGTAAGCTAGCCAGTCTTCTGGCTAAGCATTAGTTTGTATAATTGCATTTAGCTTCTGTCCATTCCTCCAGCAGTCTCAGATGGGCAGCACTCTGTTCTTTTCTGAAAAGCACAATTTAGGCTGAAAACCATGAGACGTTGGGTAAAATGTTGGGCTGGAAGATACCTCAAGAGATCATCCTGTCCAGCACCCTGCACTGAGGCAAAACCACGGAAACCTAAACTGTCCCTGACGAGTTCATCCAACTTCTTCTTCAAGCCTCCAGTGGGGAGAAATCCACTGATCCCTTGGTACTTTATTCCAGACCTTTAACTGCCCTGATACGTCTGTTAACCGAAATCCCCCTTGTGGCAGATAAAGCCCATTGCATCTTGTTCCCCTGGCCATGGACATCAATTGATCACCATCCTTGTAAGAGTTCCTTGCATGTTTTAAGTCTGGAAATGATGCCCTCTCAGTCTCATTTCTCATGACTATCCACGCCTCTTTTGGTTTTTCGCTTTCCTGGTAGATCAGGTTTCCTAAACCCTTTGTTATCGTTCTCGGAATAGAGAGCTTTGTTAAGCTGTGGAATAGTTTCTCAAGGTAAGTGGTGCGAGCTCCATATCTTGTGCCATTTAAAATTGGATTGGACAAAACTCTGGGAAGCAGGCCCACAAATGGGGCAAGGAGGTGGGCAAATGCGCAGGGCCTGGGGCTCCCAGCTGCTGTTGCTGCTACTGCAGCCCCACACAGTGCACTCCAGATAGCTCTGAAGGCTGTCTCTGGGAGCTAGTCCCATCTCTGCCTCTTCCACCCCCAGTACCATTCCTTCCAGAGGCATGGAGCTGCCACCCTCCCAGGCTTGCCGAGGGGCCTGGAGAGTCTGTCAGTCGCTCTGCTGGGGACTATGTTTCTGGGAGTAATTCAGCACTGAGTCAAGGGAGTGGACAGGATGTGAATTACTAGTCATCCTCCATCCCAGATCTGTTATGTTACTCTTGTGATGCAAGAGTTGAGGCACAGACCTAAGGGTGAAAGAGAAGCAGCCCCGGGGAAGCCACACAGGAGCGCTCTTCAGGAGTAAGGGGGAGAAGGAGGGAAGTTCAGGGAGGTGGATTGTGAGTGATGCCTACAGCCAAAGGGATCTGAAGAAAGCCTCACAAAACACATACTAGAAAGCCCATCCATAGTCCCACGAATGTGGTCTCCAGTCCTCTGGCCCCAGGCTGACAGTCGCCTGAAAGACTTGTGAATACATCATGTGAGCCACCATCCCCAGCAGGCCTAAAATAAGAGGACAAGAAGGCAAAGTTGTCATAGTGGAGACCAGGCTCAGCTGCTTTGGTCTTCTAATTAGGACCTGAGGCTTAAGATCAAATTCATCCTGTCGAGCAGGTTCAGCAGCTAAGTAATCTCCACCCCGGGCCCTGTTCCCCCTCTTGGTGACACCATTTCTCTCCTGATTCCCCCTTATTGTCCCCAGCTCTGCCCATTTTCTTCTCACTCTCACTACATCCTCCTCTCTGTGGCCCTTTCCCCTTCAGCCTCCTCTCCCTGATACACTGAGGCTAGTGAATGTTTGCGGTCTTGGCTGCGCTTTCTTCCCCGAAGAACTTCGAGACCTTCCTCACTGAGCTTCACTCCCTGCCCTGAGCTGCTCATGTGGCTACCCAAGACTGCCTCCGTAACCCGCCATGCCTATAATGGTGTGGGGGCACCAACCTGATAGCACAGAGGAGACAGCAGCAAAGGCATTGAGCTTCAGCCCGCAAACTGGATTCCTGGTGTGCAGCATTTCTACCAGCAGCAGGATGAAACTAATGAGCAGCAAGCAGATGTAGACCACCTCTGACCCTAGCGACAGCCACAGGATTCCTGTCACAAAACAGAGGAAAGAAGAGACCTCAGAGTCAGCACAAAATAGGGTCATGAGCTGCCACAGCTCTCCTGACCCCGAAAGAGCCCCACCATAAACTGGGAAGCGAAAGAAGCCTCCAGACATTCCCCACAACCCACTGAGCAAGGCAGAGTGAATGCAAACTTCAGCCATAAAGAATGTGGCTATTCTTCGAATGGTCCCCGTGGGTGCTCCACAGTAGGTGTCGGGCTTGCCCTGGCGCCGCAGCTTGGAAAATGTTCAGCAATCTCCGTCGGGTCGCGCATGCGCCGATGCACGTCGGCTCTTCGCACGCTTACGGTCACGTGCGCAATCTAGTCCCCGCCAGTTCCTTCTCAGCCGCCAACGGCTGCAGATGGAATCCTCTCCGGCTCCAATGCCTGAGACAGATAAGTCTTATTTTTTCTCGTGTTAATAGTTTTTAACAGTTCATAGTTAGCAGTCCTATAGTTATTATTAGTTAGTTACTCTGTTAAAAGTTGTTAAAAATTAAAGACTATCTTAAAACCGCAGTGGCCGCCTCCGGGCGGGCCCGCTGCTTTTGTTTGTCGGCCTTCAAAGGCCAACGGTCATTAACATCACCTAACATACTGTTAAGTGTGCTATTAGCACCTAAGGTCTCAGAATTAAGTTTTAACAATGCCATCCCCCGGCTTTAAGAAGCGTGAATCTTGCCGGAGGCCATGCTGCTTCGGATGGCCATAGCAGATGCATATGGTGCCTTGGGGAGACGCACGTTCCCCAGAAGTGCTCCCGTTGTTCCAAGTTGACTAATAGAGCTACAAAAGATAGAGAAGTGAGGCTGAAGATGCCGTTAGTTGACAAAGCACTTCAGCCTGCCTCATCAAAGGCAACGCATGCGGAGGGCTCTTCGGGACCGCACAAGAGGAAGGCTGCCTCTTTGACCTCCTCTGCGCAGAAGAAAAGAAGAGCCTTGCCTACTCGATCCCTGCCCCTTACTGTTGGGAGCGGGACGAGTGTAGCAAAGGGCCCGCGCATGCTGGCTTCCTCCACTGGTAAAGCCGCGGCGCATGCAACCACTCAAGGCCCTGCAGTTACCGGGGAGACGGCACCGAGAGCCGTGCGGGCACTAATCAGTTCGGCACCAGCTACTGCGGCACTGATCGAGACTTCCCCAGAGGCACCGGAGACGACGGCACCGAGGACATCGGCACCGAGGATGACGGCACCGAACACGATGGCACCGGGATCCACAGCACCGAGGACGATGGCACCGGGATCCACGGCACCGGCGATGACGGCACTGACAACAACGGCACCAGGAGCAGTGGAAATCAGCATGACACCTGCTCCGGTACCAAGTTCACCAATAGGACCACCCCAGAGGATAAAGGCTAAAACGAAGACCAGGCACCACAGCCCCTCTCCTGAGGTAATTGCGCTGCCTCTGTCACCATGATCACCACCGGAGATTCGATGGGCAGCAACACCTTCAGCCTGCCACAGACGTCTTTCTCCTTTTCTTCGGAGCCCATCACAGGGATCTGCACGCTTTTCTCCAGCATCTAGCAGAGATCCCTACGAGTCTTCTCACAGAGGCTCTCCTCGTACGTCGGTATCATCTCAGAGGTCTCGACATTCCAGGCACCACCCTTACGTCCTTGGGTCATGGTCCAGGTCTGCATTGCCGGGCCCCTGTCCCTGTTGCTACGACCGCCATCATTATGCGGGGCGTCATCATAGGACGTCGACGTCTCACTATGGATCCCCGTCGACCACTCCTCAGCGCCACAGTGTTCTGCTTCCACCTGGGGGAACACCACGGGTTCCCCAATCAGAGGCTGGGTCTAAAGACATTGAACCCCACCTCGAAATTCCACAAAGACAATCACATCAATACGGCCAGGATCCAGAGGAATTGGAGGAGAGATACCATAGTGATGCCTCCTCATCCTCGCCAGACGAGGCCGTGGTCCCTGAAGACATTTCTCCCCCAGATGACCTGAAACAGTTCCAGGAGCTGTTCAAACGGGTAGCTCAATCCCAAGATATTCAAGTGGCGGAGGTGCAGGAGAAACACCACAGACTCCTTAAAAACCTCAGGCCTCCATCTTCTTCTAAAATTGCTATTCCTCTGGACAATGCAATCATGGAGGCAGCCACTAATATGTGGCAGACCCCAGCATCTGCTCCTCCTACCAACAAAAGAGCGGACAAAAAGTACTTCGTCCCTGCGAAAGGTATGGAATTTCTATTTAGTCATCCACAGCCAAACTTGCTAGTGGTTGAATCGTCCCAACACAGGTCCAAATCGTCCCAGTACAAATCTGGGGGATTGGACAAGGACATAAAGAAGCTGGATCTTGTGGGTAGAAAAGCCTACTCCTCCTCTACTCTGTTGCTCCGCATGGCCAACTATGCCACTCATTTGTCGAATCACAATTTCGACAATTATTCCAAGCTTACTGCCCTCATGGACTTCCTTCCAGAGGATAAAAGGCCGATTCTTAAGGCAATTGTACAAGAGGGCTATGCAGCTTCTCGAGCGGGCGTGCAGATTGCACTGGATGTGGTGGACACAGCGGCCCGCGCCGTGGCCACTGCAGTGGTAATGCGGAGAGAGTCATGGCTTCACACATCTGGCATTCCAAAGGAGTTACAGGTCAAAATTGCAGACCTCCCCTTCGACAAAATAAAATTGTTTGCTGAATCGTCCGACTCAGTCCTACACTCCAGAAAAGATTCCAGAGCGACACATCGGACTTTGGGGATATATACCCCACCGTTCAGTAGGAAGAAATTTTATCCTCAGTAACGCTGTTATGGTTACCAACAGCAACGTACCCAATTTCAACGGGGGTATGATCAGGGACGTCATCAACAAACACATTATAAGGGCCCTAGGCGCCGGGCAGCGCCTCCTCAGGGCAAAGTGCAAGACAGCAAGCTTGACAGATATGTCGAGGGCCGCGAAGCCAAGACCGT
Source organism: Carettochelys insculpta (assembly GCF_033958435.1). Classification (NCBI taxonomy): domain Eukaryota; kingdom Metazoa; phylum Chordata; order Testudines; family Carettochelyidae; genus Carettochelys; species Carettochelys insculpta. Next base: position 286,650,530 of record NC_134137.1, on the reverse strand, counting down.
ACCTCAGTGCCAATCTCAGTACATGTTCCATCACCGACTCAAGCCATTTTACCCACAATGGAAAAGCATCACGTCGGACAAGTGGGTATTGGAGATCATAAACACGGGATACACGATCCCCTTCCAGTCTTTACCTCCACCAAATCCTCCCACCGCACCCATGCTCAGAGACCCCTCCACCTACCGGAATTAAGGCGGGAGGTGGACCACCTCTTATTCATAGGGGCGGTGGAGAGAGTACCGGAACAATTTCAAGGCAAAGGGTTCTACTCCAGGTATTTCCTGAAGGAGCAGAAGACAGGAGGGTGGAGACCCATTTTGGATCTACGCACACTGAACCAGTACCTACGCAAACAGCGCTTCAAAATGACTACGATGGCTTCAATAATCACGGCACTTGACCATGGCGATTGGTTTGCAGCCCTCGACTTACAGGATGCGTATTTTCATATTGCAATTCATCCAGCCCACAGGTGTTTCCTCCTGTTCCTTGTGGTCACAGATCATTTCCAGTACAGAGTCCTCCCATTCGGACTCTCTTCAGCACCCAGAGTCTTCACCAAGACCTTAGCGGTGGTGTCAGCATACCTACACAGACAGGGAGTTTTCATTTTCCCGTACCTGGACGATTGCCTGCTAAAGGGAACTTCCCAGGCGGAGGTATTACGGATGATACACATCACCACAAACACATTTATCTCACTGGGCCTCATCATCAATTTCTCAAAATCAAAGACCGACCCCACGCAAAATATAGAGTTTATAGGGGCTCGGATAGACTCAGTCACGTCAAGGGTGTATTTACCCGAGGCTCGTTTTCGTGCCATCGAATCTCTTGTACAACTACTAATGTACAGCCCCACTGTTCCAGTTCTCACGTGCTTACAACTGTTGGGGCATATGGCAACCACCACGTTTGTAGTGCAAAATGCCAGGCTGCATATGCGAGGATTGCAGCATTGGTTGGCAACCATATACAAACCCTCAATCCACACCGTCCACAAGAGGGTGTCACTTACAACAGAGGCACGAAGCTCGCTAACATGGTGGGGAAACCCCAAGAATCTCCTAACAGGGGTGCCCTTCCACCAACCGCAAATTACGGTGTTCATTACAACAGATGCCTCCCATATGGGATGGGGGGCTCACATGGACAACAAAACCACTCAAGGATTATGGTGCCCCGCGGAGAAGACACTGCACATAAACATATTAGAGCTCAGGGCAGTGTTCAGTGCATGCAGGCATTTTCACAATTATCTGTGCGGAAAAATAGTCGGAGTGAATACCAACAACACCACCACGTTTTATATAAACCGACGGGGGAGCCAGGTCTCATACGCTTTGCGCGGAGGTGGTCCGGCTCTGGAACTGGTGCATCGCCAACAATATAACCCTAAAGGCTTCATACCTACCGGGGGTCCACAACGTCAAGGCGGATCAACTCAGCAGACACTTTGCGCCCACTCACGAGTGGCAGATCCATCCAGACCTACTCCACCAAGTGTTCCGCAGATGGAGTTTTCCCCAAATCGACTTGTTCGCCACCCGAGAAAACAAGAAATGTCCCCAATACTGCTCCAGAGCGGGCATGGGACAGGGGTCTTTGGGGGACGCCTTCATGATCCCATGGAAGGGCCCTCTTCTTTATGCGTTCCCTCCCACGACACTTATACACAAGGTCTTGGAGAAGACCAGAAGGGAGAAAGCATGCATGATACTCATAGTCCCAACCTGGGACCAACAACAGTGGTTCTCATTGCTTTTGTGCATGGCTCAACATCAGCCATTTCCCCTATCAACAGTACCGGACATTCTCTCTCAGGCTCGGGGGTCAATACTGCACCCGCACCCGAAGAGACTTCGGCTACAAGCATGGCTAATCCATGGCTAAGCGCCTTAGAGACTGCATGCTCAGAGGGAGTACAAGTCCTTGAATATAGTCGGAGAACTTCCACCAGAAAGACTTATCAGCACAAATGGTCACGTGTTTCCAAATGGTGTTCCTCCAGGCAACTAATACCCCAGGACGCCACCATACCTACGATTCTGGATTATTTGCTACAACTCAAACAAAATGGACTTTCGCTATCCTCTATAAAGGTGCATCTGGCGGCTATATCAGTGTTTTCGGCATGAAGAGGATGGATCAACCACATTTGCCCATCCTGTTGTCTCGCGTTTCCTAAAGGGGTTGGTGAACCTGTACCCCCCTCGGAAACCAATACCGCCGTCATGGAGTTTAGACCTAGTTCTACATACCCTCTCGGGACCGCCCTTTGAACCATTGGCTACGGTCCCCCTCCGACTACTTACCATTAAAACGGCTTTCCTCCTGGCAATCACGTCAGCTCACAGAGTGAGTGAGCTCGCGGCCATAATGTCCACACTACCCTGCACGATCTTCTCAAAAGAAGCGGTGGTCTCACGATTACACCCAGCCTTCGTTCCGAAGGTCTCTTCAGATTTTCATATCAACGAACCAATAGTGCTGCCCTCGTTCTATCCTAAGCCTCACAACTCAAATGAAGAGGCACGGTTGCACTTACTTCACGTAAGAAGGGCACTGGCCTTCTACATCGATAGAACTAAACCTTTCCGGAAAACGGACACACTCCTGGTGTCCATTGCATCCAGGTCAAAAGGAGAAGCGCTACCTTCGTAGAGGATTTCAAATCACATTGTGTCTTGCATAAGACTGTGTTATGAGAGTCGCAAGACTCCTCTGCCAGTTCCGCCAAGAGCCCACTCTACGAGGGCGATGGTGGCATCAACGGCTTTCTTCAAAGGCATCGCGCTGAGAGATATCTGCAGAGCAGCGACGTGGTCTTCCTACGACACCTTCGCCAAGCACTACGCCATGCACAGGATGCTTGATGAGGATACACGCCTGTCGACAGCAGTCCTTTCACAGGCAAGCTGCGCATAAATTGGGTACCCACCTCCTTTTTCGGGGGGGGTTACTGCTGGGTAGTCACCTACTGTGGAGCACCCACGGGGACCACTCGAAGAAGAAAGAGAAGTTACTCACCTGTGTAGTAACGATGGTTCTTCGAGATGTGTCCCCGTGGGTGCTCCACTACCCACCCGTTCCTCCCCACTTCGGAGCTCTGTTTGTGTGTTTTCAGGGGCGTCCGGAGCTGTTGATCAGGAACTGGCGGGGACCGGATCGCGCACGTGACCGTAAGCGTGCGAAGAGCCGACGCGCATCGGCGCATGCGCGACCCGACGCAGACTGCTGAACATTTTCCGAGCTGCGGCGCCGGGGTGAGCCCGACACCTACTGTGGAGCACCCATGGGGACACATCTCGAAGAACCATCGTTACTACACAGGTGAGTAACTTCTCTTTTTGCTGGTATGACACACACCCCTATATCCCTGTGCAGATGGCCTGATGGGGATGTATATACCACATAAGTTTTCAAATTAGGGTATATATTATACACATAGGTCTTATCTGGATCCTCCACATAAGTACATACAGAGCAGTTGAGCAGAATTCAGAAAACACATTTATACCCAGGAGCCTGTAATATCTCTGTTCTGGTGTCTCCTGTCTTCCAATCCCCTGCTCTAACCACTGTTATTTCTAACAGACACCCTGGCCTCAAACTGAGCTCCACATTCCACTGGAAGGGAGGGTGACTTTAGGACTGTCCAAGCGTTCAAATAACCAGAGTCCAGTGAATTTCAGCTACGCTCCTGCCTTTTCCCAACTTACCCACCTCTGGCATGACCCCATCCCAAGAGCTACAGGGGAGGGTGCAACAGAGATCCCTTATGTACGCCTTTTGTCACTCAAGGACACCCCGCACCCACCACCACTTTCCCCATTACCAGGGAGGGTGGACCACTTTCCTCCTGAAGTGAAAAGGGGATGGAAGGCCACCAAGATTTGCCATCCCACCTCTAATTTTATATTGTACTATATCATATCAACAGGTATTCAACAGATGTGACTATTGTATGAAACAGGAGATGCACTGTACACTACACCAATGTCTAGAGGTATTATTCTGCTCTCCTACAGGGTATTCCAATTATATGAAATAATATGGATATGACCAGGGATCAAGCATTCACCATCCCCTGTGCAACTCACAACAGATGGCAATGGGATGGCAGTTGGAAGCTTTGCCATGTACTTGACCAGTAACATCACAGTGTCCTCTGGGAGACCAGGAATATCTCTTCCAGAAGTTTATTTTCATAGAATCCTAGAAGCCTAGGGCTGGAAGAGACCTCAGGAGGTCATCTAGTCCAGCCCCCTGCTTAAAGCAGGATCAACCCCATTTAAATCATCCCAGCCAGGACTTTGTCAAGCTGGGACTCAAAAACCTCTAGGGATGGAGATTCCACCACCTCTCTCGGTAACACATTCCAATACTTCACCCCGCCTCCTGGTGAAGTAGTTTTTCCTAATATCCAGCCTACACCTCCCCTTGTGTAACTGCAGACCATTGCTCCTTGTTCTGCCATCTGTCACCACTGAGAACAGTTTCTCTCTATCCTCTTTAGAACCCCCTTTCGGGAAGTTGAAAGCTGCTATCAAATCGCCCCTCACTCTTCTCTTCTGCAAACTAAATAACCCCAAATCTCTCAGCCTCTCCTGATAGGTCATGTGCTCCAGCCCCCAGTCATTTTCCTTGCCCTCTACTGAACCCACTCCAATTCATCTGCATCCTTTCTATACCGGAGGACCCAGAACTGGACACAATACTCCAGATGTGGCTTTATCAGTGCTGAATAGAGGGGAACAATAACTTCGCTAGATCTGTTGGAAATGCTTCTAATGCACCTCAATATGCCGCTAGTCTTCTTAGCTACAAGGGCACACTGTTGACTCATATCCAGCCTCTCATCCACTGTAATCCCTTGGTCCTTTTCTGCCGTACTGCTACGTAGCCAGTCGGCACCCAGCCTATAACAATGCTTGGGATTCTTCCATCCCAAGTGCAGGACTCTACACTTGCTCTTGTTGAACCTCATCAAATTTCTTTGGCCCAATCCTCCAATTTATGTTGGTCCCTCTGGACCCTATCCCTACCCTTCAGTATATCTACCTCCCCCTAGCTTAGTGTCAGTTGCAAATTTGCTGAGGGTGCAAACCATCCCCACATCCAGGTCATTAATAAGGATGCTGAACAATACTAGCCTTAGAACCACTTGAAACCAACCGCCAACCAGACACTGAGCCATTGATCACTACCCGTTGGGCCCATCCATCAAGCCAGCTTTCTATCCATCTTACAGTCCGTGTATCCAATCCATGCTTCCTTATCTTATGGGCAAGAATGTTTCAGCCTTGATTAAATAAGAAAGCTTGAACAGGACTGCCTTTAAGCACAGTAGCTGAACTCCTATGTATCAGGAGTCTGGCTCTGAGCCAAGAATGAGAGCTCCAGCTCCCGGGACTAATGGAAAGTGCCTGAGCAGCCTTGTAAGCCTCAAACTAAGGAAGGCTCAAGACTGCAGTTGCCCAGCACCTCCCTGTTCCTACTCCAGTGAAGGAAGAGTGATCTCTAGGTGGTCCCCAGATCAGCCATAGAGACCCAATGCAGGAGAAGTTCAGGTTGAACTCGGAGACTATGCTCCCCATTTTGCAGTTTAGGTTTGGAAAGGGAGCAGGAAGCATTGAGTTATGTTCAGTTCTTGCATAACTGTTCCTATCATTTTCCATTCTGTCAATCCACAAGTAATCCCCACTGGTGTTTTTGGTCCATCTGTGGTAGAGCTGATTTAGCTTGTAGTTCTACTTATTGGACTAATTACCCACGAAAGCTCATTGCCTAATAAAGTATTATATTAGTCTTTAAGGTGCTACAGGACTACTTGTTTTTGATTTTGTTTTTTGTGGGGTTTTTTGTGAAGTGACAGACTGACATGGTTACCTCTCTGAGCCTACTGGAGTAGCCAATAACTGCAATTTAAATACGTCAAGCTTTCTGCCTTTGATCCTTTATAAGGAATCCTGTAGTGAGGAAGGATTGAGTCTAGTAGCGGATCATGGATAATGCGCTATTCTGTTAAAACTAATTAATACCAAAAGACTATGAAGACCATCTTGTGCTGGAATAATGTATCCATGCAAGGTTGGTTTGGGGGCAGGCACAGCACAAACATTTGTTACCCTGTAGAAACAGCTCCCATTGTGAATACAGGTCAGTTTTTAACAGCCAAGAGCTGACAGTAAAAGTACAGATTTGTTGTTCCCAAGAGCTATGTCTACACAGCAGAGCTATTTCAGGACACCTCGGTATCCTGAAATAGCTACTCCGAATCTTTGCAATGCGCCCGTTATTTTGAAATATTTTTTTAAATAACAGGTGCACTATTTTAGCAGCCCTGTACTACTCATTGCAGGAAGAGTGAGGAATGCTTTGAAATAGCACAATATTTTGGCATTTGACAGTATCAAAGCCAAAACAGCCTATTTCAAAATAAACTTGAAATAACATATGCAATTTGCATAGTGCAACTTGCACATCTTATTTTGAGTTTAGAGTGTCTTGTAGCTGTAGCCAAGGAGAACAGGGCACTCTATTATTTATTTAAGATTTATATATTAATGTAATGGACTACATATTCCAGGCTCTGGGTGCTGCTGGCACAAGTTGCAAGAATAAAGATCAAATGAAACATCATCTTACCTTCCCCTGACCTCCAACAGAACTCAGTCCCTCTGCAACAAAACATAAAACACCCATCCCTTGCACAGATCCTAACCTACAACAAACTTTGCCCTCCACAGCAGGAACATCTGGCCACAGCTTAGATTTTGATGCTACAGTGGGGAACTCTGGCTCAAGCTAATAATGGAAGCAGGTCGTTTGCATACTGCTGGGAGTGCAGCTTGTTAATACCAAGAATTCTTTGCTCATATATTCAGTTTTGCTTCTGTAGCTCTCCAGGTACTGTCCAGAGGTTGAGTAAGCATTATTAGCACCATTTTAAAGAAAAAGTAGGACCAATATATTCAAAAGGGAACCCCCCCATAATAGTGGCCAAACTGAGATACGTAGGATGACATTCTGGCCCCTCTGAAGTCAACAGAAGTTTTGCCAATTGGTTTCAATGGGGCTGAAATTTCACTCAGAAGGTTTAAATTACAGATGTTTTGATCTCCCACAGTTCCCATTCAGCTGGAGCAGTGAATGCTCTGCATGTCTGAAATTCAGGCACCATTGTCTCAGTGTAGGATCCAAAAATTAAAGTGCCCAAAAGGGTGGGCAGGTTTCAAATTTTTGACAGAAGTGGCATGCCCAAGGGCATATGGTGCGTCAATGGTACAGCTGTGTTTAATTACTGGTAATCATTTACACCGACCATCTGTGTGCATTCTGGGTTCTGATCAGGACTGGACATGCTGAGACACAGCTCTCTTTACCACATTCCAGTTGGATTGATAGCAGAAAGTATCAGAAATTATGTGAGGAAAGCTAAAATTTTGTTTTTTTGGGAGTCTGTGCTAAATATTTTGAGTAAACATTTAAGGTGAAATCCTCAATACTGTGACTTCAGTAAACCAGTATTTCACCCAAACCTTTAGGTGTCTACAGCACTTTCAACCTGCTGCAGTTCTCTGATCTCTAGAAGGTGTGTTGGCCAGCTCTAGTGAGAAAAAGAAAAAACTCATTCTTACCTCGCTCTGCAGGAGGTGAAAGCTCAATGAAGCTGCGACATTTCTCATCTGAAATGCAAACACACCAAGCTTAGATCTGTGGATTCTCAAAAGATTGAGAAGGATGGAGTGTTAAAAATTGCAGCTTAGTTGCCCCTTCCATTTCTCAAGCTTTTGCAAGATCTACCTATCTTAAGGTCTTCTAGAGTCTGCTGTCTTTCTGACCTAAGAGGTGGTTGCTCTGATTTGTTTTGGAAGTCCAGTGCACAAAGGTAGAGAAGGAAGGAAAATGGTCTCTCTATCTAGTGCAGCTGGGACTCTTATGAGAAAGCTGTTCTTCATTCACAAAATATTAAATAGAGTCACATATAAGAAAATAGCTGTAAATTGAAAATATTAATAGGAAGCTGCAATGAGAGAAAATGCCCTTATGCTTCCATAGAAATTCCACAAGTGGCTTTAACTCTATAAACTTCATCCCTCCTTGCTTCAGCTTGGAGATCACAAAGTTTCTTCCATCCCATTATCTTATTTCATGGTTTTCCAATATTAGCTACAAACCCTCAGACTCATCACATGGCCCATGCTCCATTTGTCTGACTGTTATTCATCAAACGCACCAACTCTTTTCCTCTTTCTCTCCATAAACAAACCAGAGAGGTGCCTCTTGTTCCCACTCCAACTTCCAACTCTATTAAGAAAACTCCCAAATATATCCTAATTTCCACATGCGGTCATCTACTTTCTTTCATTATAAGACACGGAACTTAACTGAGCCCGCCCACTTCCCATATATAAACAAGAAACACTGTTATAATTTTCATATATAACTTTCTGATGTGAGTCAGAGACATTGCTCCAGGCCACTTGTTAACTGTCATCCAATCCACTTAACACACACAGGCCAGAATACCCTATGCAACAAGCTAAGGTAGGTCATTGCTTATTGGCCATGGCAGAAAGAAGGGTATTGACTTGCTTAGAATGTATTCTGGTCTCAATAATTGGTCAAGAGTTTTGAAATATGCAGAGTTGTAAGAGTTGGAGACTAGCTCTGTTAGGCTGATGGTGGATAATGGTACTAGAATTGTGGTTATTTGTGAAACCTTAACAGTTATCCTCCCTTTTAAAAGTTATTTAACATAACTACCATCTTCTAATTTCTAATTATAGTTGAACGTAATCACTAATTATCCTCAGCCTTAACGCTATCTTAATTAAGCTTGTTGTAAAATAATTTCCTTAGTTTGTTAGCAGTTACACAAACACTGATCTCTTACCACTGTGTCAGCAGATCTTTCAGTAGAGTACGGAGTAATATGACATTTGAAGATCCATTCAAATGTTATGCCATCATAGTTATACTGTTGTTCCACCATACCGGTAAATATTGTCACTTCCATAAGCTCCTACTTATCCATAATGGCAGCACTTTAACTTTTGTGTGACAGCTGTTTTTGCAATATTGCAATTAGAGAGGATGAAACCCAGGTCATGCTGAAGTCAAATGCAAGGTTTCCATAGACTTTAGTGGGGACAGGATTTCACCCAGAGTTATTTTTTAAATCGCCTGAAACTATTTTAAGAAATCTCAAATCCAGGTAGAACTCGCATGGTGTTTGATTTTTGTTATAAACTTTAAATATGAGTCAATGGTGTGACACTCTTGCCAAAAAAGCAAACATGATTCTGGGATGCATTAATAGGAATGTTGTGAGAAAGACACACGAAGTAATTATTCTATTCTATTCTATTCTATTCAGGCTTTGATTGTAGTGTTGTGTCCAGTTCTGGGCACCACAATGCAAGAAAATGCGGAGACATTAGAGAGGGTCCAGAGAAGAGCAACAAAAATAAGTAAAGGTCTAGAAAACATGATCTATGAGGGAAGAATGAAAGAACTGGGTTTGTTTAGTTTGGAAAGACCAAGACGGGGCATGATAGCAGTTTTCAAGAACTTATAAAGGTGTTCTCATTGGCCTCTGAGGATAGGACAAGAAGCAATGGTCTTAAATTTCAGCAAGGGAAGCTTAGGTTGGACATTAGGAAAAGCTTCCTAACTGTCAGGGTGGTCAAACAGTGGAATAAATTGCCTAGAGAGGTTGTGGAATCTCCATCACTGGAGATATTTAAGAGCAGATTAGATAAACATCTATCGCTTATGATCTAGACGGTGCTTGGTCCTGCTGTGAGGGGACTGGAATTTCTGACTTCTTGAGGTCCCTTCCAGTTCTGTGATTCTATGCCAAGCTTCTGTGAAACAAAGGTTGGTTTCCACATGTTTTGGACAAGTTCAGTGGCTTGCTTGCCTTCCTTATAGGATGTTTCTGCCATCTAACTTCCAGCTTTTAGCTGTCTTCTGCAGAAGATACACAGAGGCTTTGGGGCAAACAACAAACCCACAAGATCAGGATTGTGGTTCTAGGGAGACAACCACTCACATTATGCAAATTCCAGTCTCTGCTGCACTGGTGAAGGAGACTAAACTCCACCAAGGCCCTCAGGCCAGTTCTAATCTCAGCTGCGTTCATCAAATTGATTCCAGCCACTGCTCAGGAGCTCATGCAACAGGTATGTGAAGAGCCAGATCCCACTTAAGACACAGAACTTTCACTCACCACTACTCCTGCTGAAAGTAGTGCCCACGGCTTCTTCCCAATGAAGGGTGTACCCGCTTCATTGGAAAAGGCCCCTCCTTCCCCAGGAGAAACATTGACTCTCCCCCTCCATACAGAATCACTGTCACCTCCCCACACTTAGGCACACACAATCCAAAATTGCTTTGGCCTTTGTGGCTGCCCTATACCAATGCAAACTTTTGTCTAATCCCCATATCTATCATAATCCCTAAAAGGCTCTTTTAGCATTACTGCTTGCCAGTATTCTCTTTTCCACTGGAGCTTTCCTGGGCAGATTATTTCCTCCCAGATACATTAGCTTGCATCTTTTTCCCCTGAGGCATTTCATCTTGTTATTTTCTGCCCACAATTCTAATCTCCATAAGCCCCTTGTGGTATTTCTTTCCTCTCAGTGGTGTTCAGGATTCCTTCCAGCTTAGTACCATCTGTGAATTTGCATTAACTCACTGTTTGCTACCTCATCTAGACTTTATTGAAGTTATTAACAGTGCTGGCCCTGATGCTGAGTGGTGCAGTGTTCCCATGGGGCACCTTCCCCCAACTCAATTCTTTGGAGCTGACCATAATCCTTTATTTGTGGGCCTTCAACCTGCTGTCGAGACATATAGCAGGGGTTCCCTTCAAGCCAATCTGAAGTAATTTTCAGAGTCTGATTTCAGGGAAGTTTTTACCAACTACATTGCAAAATCCAAAGCTCTCGGACCTCCTGATTTCCTTCATGTGTCACTGTTAGTCCAATGTCACCAAGAGGCCCATAATATCTCTGCAAACCCCTCAAACTCAGTCAAATGATGCAGTCTGATTCCTAACTCATCCCCTTTATTGCCCTGGAAATGAATCATAGCTTTAACCATTCCACTTCGGTACACCCTGTTTTGGAACACTGCTGGCAATGTCCAAAACAACCCAATCCTGTCAGCAGGACCTGAGAGTGACTGCAGCTTTTCTCTGTTGTCAGCTGGCTTTTCATCTGTGGCCTCTCTGAATTCAAAGGCTGATTCCAGCCAATCCCAGAAGCAGAAATAGTCACAGAATCATAGGGCTGGAAGGGATCTCAGGAGGTCATCTAGTCCAGCTCCCTGCTTCAAGCAGGACCAACCCCAACTAAGTCATCCCAGCCAGGACCCTGTCAAGCTGGGACTTAAAAACCTTGAGAGATGGAGAATCCACCACCTCTCTAGGCAATGCATTCCAGTGCTTCACCACCCTCCTGGTGAAGTAGTTTTTCCTAATATCCAACCTACAGCTCCCTTTCTGTAACTTCAGACCATTGCTCCTTGTTCTCCTACCTGTCACCACTGAGAACAATTTCTCTCCATCCTCTTCAGAGCTCCCCTACAGCAAGTTGAAGGCTGCTATTAAATCACCCCTCAGTCTTCTCTTCTGTAAACTAAACAAGCCCAACTCCCTCAGCCTCTCCTCATAGGTCACGTGTTTCAGCCCCCTAATCATTTTTGCTGCCCTTCACTGGACCTGCTCCAGCACATCCACACCCTTTTTATACCAGGGGGCTTAAAACTGGACACAATATTCCAGATGTGGCCTCACCAGTGCCGAATAGAGGGGAACAACCACATCTCTAGATCTGCTCAAAATGCTCCTCCTAATACACCCTTATATGCCATTAGCCTTCTTGGCTACAAGGGCATGTTGTTTACTCATATCCAGCCTTTCATCCATCATAACCCCTAGGTCCCTTTCCGCTGTACTGCTGCTGAGCCAGTCGGTCCCCAGCCTATAACAATGCCGTCTTTCATTTAGCAGGTTCTTTTATGAACTCCTTTGAGGGACAGGGGAGTTGGCTGGCACAGGGAATGAGGATAGGTTACAAGTCTGTTATTTCTGCAGGGTAAGTTTCAATCAGGCTGTTTGATTTCTTTGGAGCTAGCTCTGTCCCCTATAGGCCAGGCCATGCAGAGTGGTTTGGGGAGAATTCCCCCAGAACAGGTGTGATTTGGGGCTGACAAAAGCCCCAGCACAGGAGTTGAGGAGTGATGGGAGACATGTGTAAAGGGCTCTGGGCTCTGGTGCAGTCCCTGGGCAGCTCAAGTCAGGCTGCCATAAATTAGACCAGCCACTAACATGCTATATAGCACTGGGGGGTAGTGGGGGAACACCGGCCCCCCAGCACAGGCCGAATTTGGGTGACACAAAGGGGGCATAAAGCATATGAATGTCACATAGCTGGTCCCCTCACATACTTGACAAACCACAAACTTCTAAAGGTAGGCCACTTGTTCCTACACCTGCTGGCATTTGCATCTTTGGGATTCATGTTTGCAAACTTTTCTCTCTACCTCTGAGGGAGAGAAACTTGTGGTGGAGGTGGGGGATGATTTTGTAAATGACAAGCTGAAATCCTCTCTTATACACAGGCCTCCAGAGCCTTGCGGGGCGGGGGTGTCAGCAACCCCCTGCATGGATGCCAAGAGTGGCATGTGACCTGATTTTTATCCGCATGTGAGGCTGGAGCTCAGCCCCGCACCTCCTCCCCCATGCAGCCGGGAGCTTGCTCAAGGCCATGCCACCTGTGGATTAATAAAAGAGCAGCTAATGCTGCCAACCACCTGAACAGTAAAGCTCTGCATCGTCATTTATTTATTAATGAAGCTGCTATAAGTAGGACCATTAGTGACTTTAAAAAGTATCACCGACACTCTGATGTACCTGGAGGTCAAAAGGTCAAATTTCTGCACTCCACCTCAGAAAGGTTGCTGATCCCAGCCTAGGGCTTTGAGGAAAAACACCTGTCATGGTACTCGCAATGCAAACAGCAACAGTTGCCAGCATGGCATAAAGCTATCACCTTGTCTCTCACTGCATAGACTCTGAATATGTCATGAACTGGTGGGAGGGCAGGGAGGGATGACCGATGTGGACATTACCAAAAAAAATGATTGGAGATACATGTCTCCTAGAACTGGAAGGGACCTTGGGAGGTCATCTTGTTCAGTCCCCTACCCTCTTGGCAGGACCAAGCACCATCCTTGACATCTATTTGCCCCAATCTCTAAATAGCCTCCTCAAGGATTGAGCTCACAATGCTGGGTTTAGCAGGCCAATGCTCAAACCATTGAGCTACCCCTCCCCCCTTACCAGACCACTCCCTATCACAAATAGCGCTAAGTTGTCTTTTGTTGGCTCTCTTGTCTCATCCCCAAGGCCCATTAAACTCCCCACCCCCTCATAATTCCCCTCACTGAAGGATAGAGTAAGGCTCAATGGGGGCGGGGGGGGTAATGGGCTCTGCCCCAGCTCAACTTGGCTTGAATATTGCCCCTGTTATGTGTCTGGGGCTATGGAGAAGACACCTTCCCCAGTGTGGTCTGCCTGGCCACAGCACCTCTCATGGGCCCTAAATTCATTTTTCTGTAATGACAATGAGGCTGAGACTGCCTTGATGGAGATGCTACCTGGTCCTTCCATGTTCTCCTCACAGGAAAGCCACATGCCCGTGTGGAAGTATCGGAAGGCAAAGCGGTCGTCCCCAGTCTCCCAGCTGTAGTGCACTACGTCCTGGGGTGAAGAATTACTCACACCTCCCTCTGTGGACAGATGCACACCGATGCACTTGGTGGCTTTGTTCTTTCCACACAAAGGCTTGGGCACCTTCTGGGTCCCAACACACCAGTAGCTGCCAAGCAAGGCTGTGGTAGAAAGGCTAAGAGCCAACAGATTCAGGACCACTGCCAAGACAGCACGACGCCAGGGCGGGATCTTCAGCAGTTCCATCTGCAACAAACAAACAATAAGGATTCACATATGATCATCGCTCTATCTCCCTCAGCGTGCACAATGGCCCAGATCCTCACCTCCTCACTTCCAGTGATTTCACAGGCAGTCAGAATATAAATATCTCACAGACACTGGGCCCATGTTGTCTAGATCCCTCCAAATGGTGTGTGTACTTGTGTGAAGGCAGGGAGGAGAAACAGAGTGTCTCGCTGCGTCACTCCGGAGTAAGGAACCATCTCCTGACAGAATGACGCCCTGGATTGTGGAAGAGTCACTTGAGGGAAGTGGTTGCTTCAGACATATAAAATTAGACTGAACCCAAAACATTGGAGAATACGCTTGAGGAAATAATTCTTCAGTGAAAGAGGGAGTGGAGCCTCTCTCTTCAGCAAGAGCTGTGTGCACGGAACTGAGGGGAAGAGCTGGAAGGCAAGCACATTTGGGGTGGCATGCCACAGCCGTTATACAGCTCCCAGAAACACCAGGCACCAACTTTGGACAAGAGGTGAAGAGGACTACTGTATCCCAGGGAAAAGTGAATTTTCACTGCCCTTGCACAATTTGTTGAAGGAGTGCATGGCATTATTTTTTCGAAATGATTAACTAATTTAGTCCTACATTGCGAGAGAGGTTATCATAATTACAGTGGTTTTACAGATAGGGAAATTAAGGCGGAGACGGGTTACATGAATTAATTAGGGTCATACACCCTGTGGGGCTAACAGCCACAGCAGGCCCCAGGGCAAGGTGGGAAAAGGGAGCCTGGCTGTGCACCCCCAGAAGGGGTGGGTCCAAGGAGGTATGGGTGGGGCCCACAGCAGTCAGCTCTCAGAACCATTTGGACTGCAGTTCTGGCTCCCGCCTTCACAGCTGTGTGGAATGGGTCTGACACAGCAGTTCAAAAGGACCCAGAGCTCAGGCCACCACTGCTGCCAAAGTAGTGATAGAAGTGGCCAGAGGTCCAGGCCCCATGAAATGTCGGGCTCCTATGCAATTGCCCACGCTCATCAGCAGGCGACACACACCCAATGAGAGACTCAAGAAGAGAACCTAGGAATCCTGACTCCCAGCCTGATGTCCCTTTGGACAGTATTACCCACACAGGAAGTTACCAGCCCTTAAAGCAGAATTTGAGTGGGGCACTGGAATGGTAATATCCTGCTCTTGCAAACAGTCTAAGATCTTAAATGGCACTACAAGCCACTGGCTACGTCTCCACTAGCCCCAAACTTCGAAATGGCCACGCAAATGGCCATTTTGAAGTTTACTAATGAAGCGCTGAAATGCATATTCAGCGCTTCATTAGCATGCGGGCGGCCGCGGCACTTCGAAATTGACGCGCCTCGCTGCCATGCGGCTTGTCCCAACAGGGCTCCTTTTCGAAAGGACCCCGCCTGCTTCGAAGTCCCCTTATTCCCATCTGCTCATAGGAATAAGGGGACTTCGAAGTAGGTGGGGTCCTTTCGAAAAGGAGCCCCGTCGGGACGAGCCGCGCGGCGGTGAGTCACGTCAATTTCGAAGCACCGCGGCCACCCGCATGCTAATGAAGCGCTGAATATGCATTTCAGTGCTTCATTAGTAAACTTCGAAATGGCCATTTGCGTGGCCATTTCAAAGTTTGGGGCTAGTGTAGACACGGCCACTGTGTGGCATCTTATTTGAAATCCAGAGAACTTCAGAACCATCAGTATTGGACCAGGTCTCATTTTGAATAACCCTGATAAAGAATCCTGATCACTTCCCCCAGAATCCAAGAGTTTTGTCTCAGGTTTGCTCATCTCAACACTTTGTAGAGCACTTAGATGTTATCTGACTAGCTGCCAGCTTCTCACATAATCATTTCAATGCCATTTTCTCCCCAGTGCTCATTGACATGGCTTCTGCCTTTCTATATTTAAGATCTCATTTAAAGACCTGTTTCAGCTGTGCTGCTTATCACAGATATAGTCATAGAACCATAGAACAGGAAGAACCTCACAAGATCATCTGCACCAATGTTTCTTAAACTGTGTTCTGCAGAACACCGGTGTACTGTGAACAACTCACAGGTGTGCCACAAGCATTCAGAAAAAATACACTGATGGTCTATATTTTCTGTTACTAAAACCAGATATGATGTTACTTCTTCATTGCTATGATGCCTGATTAAATTATTTCATTTTGGTTTTGCTGCATATGTTGTTTGGGATTTTTTTTTCGAGAAAATTTTCATAGGTGTTCTTCATAAAAATTAGTATTGTTTAGTGGAAACGTGCTAATAGCCAAATTGGAGAATACTAATGAGGTGCTGAAATGAATATTCTGCACCTTATTAGCATGCTGCCAGCCACGGCACTTCGAAAGTGACGCGTTTCGCTCACGCGCGGCTCATCTACATGGGGGTCTTTTTTGAAAGGACCCTGCAAACGTTGACATCCTCTTATTCCTATCAGCTGAATAGGAATATCTGAGGCATAACAAAAAGTAATACTACTGTGAGACAGAGTGCTGCTTCTTTCATAATAACTTACAAAGACATGGCCCAAGGAGGCCACAACCTCTGCTCAGCTGACCAGAAAGCTTATTAAGCCTGACCAGCAAAGAACAGGGCTAGAGATGGATCAACTTTCCCTCTTGGGTGGGAGCAGGATTGGATAGCCTTCCATCACACAGAGGCCTTATCTGCACTGGTAGAGGCATGTAGAACATGTATAGCTGCTGTGAAAACCAGGCTGCATTCTCACTGCAGGATGTAGCTACACAAAGCAATGAAAGAACAATAAAGGGTCCTGTGGCACCTTATAGACTAACAGAAAAGTTTTGAGCATGAGCTTTTGTGAGCACGGACTCACTTCTCTAGCATCTGAAGAAGTATCTGTGCTCACGAAAGCTCATGCTCAAAACTTTTCTGTTAGTCTATAAGGTGCCACAGGACCCTTCGTTGCTGTTACAGATCCAGACTAACACAGCTACCCCTCCCATACTTAAAAGCAATGAAAGACTCTGGAAGGGTGGGGACAGCAGAGGAAGGTTTCAAGGGCAAGGAGCCTCTCACCTGCCAGAGCCTTTTCTTGTCAGCTGGAGTCCATAGTGGGGACAAGCTCTGGCAGCACTGAGGCAGCAGGACACTACAGATGCAGCTACACTTGCTTTCCTCTTTCAAAAGGGACACACAAAGGAGGTAAATCAAAAATGCAAATGAGATATAAATTTGCATATCTGACATGTCATTTGCATACTCTAATTTCAAAAGAGCTTCTTTCAAGAGGAATGTAGATGCTGCTTTTTCAAAAGTAAACCCATCTTCAAAAGAATCCTTCTTCCCTCTATCTAATGGGAAGAAGGATTCTTTCGAAGATGGGGTTTACTTTCAAAAGAGCAGCATCTAGACTGGCTTTCTTCTTTCAAAAGAAGCTCTTTTGAAATTAGACTATGTAAATGAGGTGTCAAATATGCAATTTTACGCCTCATTTGCATTTTTATTCACCTCATTTGCATACCTCTTTCGAAAGAGGAATGCAAGCGTAGACACACCCTACAAGTGTAGACATGGGAGGCTCTGCACAGGCAGAGAGCAACTGTTAGGATTATGTACTCTAAGGTCCTGGCATGTCCCCCCGTTTAAGCTGTGCCTCGCCATACCCAGAGCTGTGTACCCCCGTGGCAGTGAGTGTGTGATACCCACATGCTACAGACCACCATAAGCATAACAGCGTCAAAACATGGCTGGAAGCGCAAATGGTCCCAGGCAAAGTGCACTGAGCTAAGAAAAGAAATTATTCTACTTCTTGGAATTGCTCCTGGTGCCCTTTGGAATCTTTTGCACAGGCTTCTGTTCCCTCCCTAGAGCACCTCTGTTGACAATCACCTGCCTATTCAATGACACTAGAAAAGGTGTTGCTAACTCTACACAGTTACTCATTCAGTCTGATGATCTGAAGGCATGTGTCACCTGACCATGTCCCTGAAGCTGATGACTACCGTCTGCCCAGTGTTAGTGAAGGGTTTGTGACCACGGCAGATGGAATAAATTTCCAATAACACTTTTTTTTTTTTCCTGAGGAAGACAGGGTTATCAAGAAAACAAGCTTTTGTCTGTTTGTTTTTGTGGAAAGTGTCTGCTTTCATCAAAAATTCCACATTTTTCATCTGAACCAGAAAACTGAAAAATTTTCACTGAAAAATCAAATTTTCTATTTTTCAGCATCTTTTGGTCACGAGTATTGTGCTAAAAAGGGATTTATAATCAAATTATTATTGTTATGAGAAATGTTGCAAAAGCATTTTTTCATCTAAATTTTCCATGAGAAAAAATATTTAGCATCTTAGAATCTGCATAATTTTCTAAATACCATAGGGCTGGGTGGAAGGGAAGGAGAAGGGGCTGAAAATAATGGTGCCAGCAGGATGTGGAAGAGAGAAGTGAGAGGAGGTGGCTGGTTAGAGATGTGAGAAGGCAACCTGAATTATTTTCTCAGACAAACACACCCCAAAATGTTTCCTTCTACCAAAGCCAAGCACTTACTGCCAGTAACTGGTCAGACAACTTCTGGTATCTGGACTGATTCTGCAGCTAACCTGAAATAAAGCAGAGTAGAATTTACCTTGCTGGTGGGTTGTTGATGTGCTGTTGTTTAGTTTGCGGATGGCACAGCTGTAGGACTCTGCCTTGCTCTCTCCTGCAAGATCAAGCTGCTAGATCGTTCAAGAAAACAAACTGCAGCTGAAGCTCTTTCTCCTTCATCTCCTCCCAACTTCATTCAGCCCCCCATAATGCCCTTTGGTCATTAAATGGTTTCCCTTCCAGCCGGCAGCTGATTTGAAAGAAATGGACATTTAATAATCTACAATGCAATCATGGCACAGATGTTCTGGGAGATTATACAGGAAGAGATTGGTGTTGCAGGCTGGGATTAAGGGCCAAGAGTGACCTGCATTCAGCGAGGAACAAGTTTTGATATGATACAGAGGAGACTCCAGGTCTGGTAGCCTGTATAAAATGAGTTGGAAGTTCTCAGATGAACATCTAGCAGACCAAAAATCTACAACCAAATTTGGCACTAATTGACCCCCTTGTTGGCTATCACAACAGAGTGGCAAGGGACTGAATGGACCCTGGAGGTTGTGGTCCCTTGATCCTTAGAGATGTGTTCTCCTTGACAGAACTGAGGTATGCAAAGGGAATAGGACAAGGAGTGGGAGAAGCGGAGCTCTGCACCTGGTCTGAGGGTGGAAGATTTGAGAGGTGCCCAGGGACTTCAATCCAGAATCTGTCACACCCTCCTCCAATTTTAATTTAAAAGAAATAACTTGATGGCTGGAGAAATACATCACATAGCCAACAAAGGGCACAGGGAAGCTCTTGCTTTGACACAAGGAACTTGTTTTGGATTAGAACTTCATTGCAGCAAAGTACCTACAAGGCATACCATGCTCATCTGTCTGTCTGGGGTGAGGAATAGTCCTTCTACAAAGCAGGTGAGTCTCCCAGTTTTGTTCATGGGTATCACAATGCACTGTGAGTATAGCTAACCTACTCTCCTCCTATCTCCACACAAAGCAATGGCCTAGTTAGTCTGGGATCCTCTTTCTAGCAAATCACGTAGCTCGATCCTGCAGAAGTAGATATAATATACTGCATGGCTTTTGTATAACACATTCCATCCAAAGTACCCTACAAATGTTAATAAAAATGCTCCAGTGCCCCTGCGCACTCCATACTATAACTCCTTCCTTCTCTTGAAGCAAGAGTAGTGGTAGCCCTTAGATCACTTTAGTCCTAGCTATCGCAGAGGTTGATCAGATGTGTATATTTCTTTATGAGGTTAAGCAATACTGAATGTTTGGACACCACAACCACTGTCCTCAGATCCTTAAATGAATTACAGAATTGGGTTGAATGCAGATTTCTTTGTCTCATTGAAGAGAGAGAAGCACATGTATAATACTAGTTAGGAGTCTTCAAGGTCATGTCTACATGGCAGCACTATTTCAAAATAACATATATTGAAACAGCTATTTCAAAATATCTGATTATGAAATAACACAACCAAATGCAAAATGCATTTCAAAACATCACCCAGCTATTTCAAAATAGCATTTCTGAGTCCATAGCGCTATTTTGAAATACTACCATTGGAGCTCATTATGGCTTATTTCAAAATAGCACTATTCCGTGTCCTAATTTCAAAACAGGAATTCTGAAAAAGGCGTTATTCCTCATTGAATGCGGTGTATCGGAATCAGAATCACGCACCTGCTATTCAATTTTATTTTGAAATAGCATGTGTGTTGTTTGGACACTGCCAAAGTGATTCCTAAATAACTGCAGTTATTTTGTGATAACTTTGCCATATAGACACAGCCCGAGTGAGAGATGCAATTCTTTCCATCGGCCAAAATGTTCAAATGGGTGTACAGAAAGTTTGGCATCTAAATCTGTATTTACAGACCTAAATCAAAGTGGCCTGATTTTCAGAGAGAGCAACGATGACAGATACTCAGCACCCCTGAAAATCCTCTTTTAGGCCCTATGTCTGCTATGGAACATACACCTAGCTTCTAGCATGTTAGTAGTCCCATTATGGTACATGGAACACCCCCTCCCTCCACGTGCTGGAAGTTGAGCTCATGTCTAAATATATTGCTGAAGAGTCTCATGTTAGTTGGTAGCTTCACAAATAACAAGCAGTCCTGTAGCACCTTAAAGACTAACATATTTAACAGGTAATGAGGTTTCGTGGGTAAACCCACTTTTTCTTCTTCTCCAATAATCTGAACAAGTGGGTCTTATTCATGAAAGCTCAAGACCTAATAAATGTGTTAGTCTTTAAGGTGCTATAAGACTCCTCATTCTGTTGCTGAAGAAACTTACTTATGCAAGCAACAATGGATTTTAGGTGGATGCCTTTAGCGCCTTTGTTTGAAAATACTGGACTTAAGGACTAGAATTTTAAAAAAGCATTTAGGTGCCTAAATATCTTTTAAAATTTGGCCATTAGTGTTTTTGATGGAGGCAGAATTTATCCTGCCACAAGGTGGCAACTTTTCCTCACTCTTTTTTCTTTGGAAGTCTATTTGCTGGTGTAATTCATAGTGTGTGCACTGGGGAAAGCAACATACCAATTTACATCCATTTTCTCTCCCTTTTTTGTTCTGCCTTCTCTCAAAGAGCAAACTCGCTGTCCCTCAGTCTGCCCTTCCCCTGGGTTGTTCTAAGGTGCTTAGAAAAAGATAAGCCCCAAAGAATGATAAAACCATGAAGATTATCGAAGGCAGAGATCTAATAGGTCACCTGTTCCAGCTTTTGGCTAATACAGGATTGTTCCTGCAATATATTTTCCAGTGCTTGGTCAAGTATTTCAAATACATCAAGCAAGCGGGGTTTCCATTTGGAGATTATTCTACCATTTGGTAGATTTCAGTCTTGGAAAATATTTCCTGCTATTGATTGTAAAATTCCCTTTCTCAATGTTATGCTGTTGCTTCTCGAAATACATTCCCAGACATCCTAAATGATTCTGCTGCCTTAGCATGTCATAGGGAGCACAGTTTCTTCCTGTTTTCTCCTCTGGATATCTGTTTCACACCATGACCTATATAAAGGTTTCCTAGGCTTAGTGAAGTCAACACTTGAAGCACCCTGATTTCACTGAGTTGTCAATCAGGTGCTTTTCTGATACAAACATGAGGAGCTTCAATGCAAGACATGGTAATTGTGCAACATCTTTGAGAAGGCTGTTACATGTACTAAAGTGGGTATGAGTGTGCATCTCTGTAAGTTTAGCTGAGTGAACATGTGTTTTTGCTAATATGGCCATTTTCCCCTGTTGTTTCATACCCTTTCCATTTAAATGTCTCACAGCTTGACCCCATTGCACATGCACATTCAAGTCCAAATCCAGTCAGTGCCCAGAGACTACCATGAGATTTGAAGGTGCTGAGTTATAACTGGACGGCACCCTAAGGCACTGATAGTCAGCTGGTGAATCTCCAAATATATGTGACTTTTCATAGCCCTGTATGTAGTTCTCCTCTCGGGGTAAGTAAGGCGCCATGTAACTGACTGACATGGGTTCTTCAGTTACCCTGAGAAAAAATGACAATGGGAACAATAACATGCCATTTTCAGTTAGTTAAACTTACAGAGATGCACACTCATGTGCCTAAAGCATTGTCCGAGCTCCTCAGACAGTACATCTCTGTGTCACCTTCTACCTACAGCTCCTTCTGCTTTTACACAAAGTCCAGGGAGGTGGTCCCCTCCCTTAGGCTACGTCTACATGAGCCCCAAACTTCGAAATGGCCACGCAAATGGCCATTTCGAAGTTTACTAATGAAGTGCTGAAATGCATATTCAGCGCTTCATTAGCATGCGGGCGGCCGCGGCACTTCGAAATTGACGTGGCTTGCCGCCACGTGTCTCGTCCAGACGGGGCTCCTTTTCAAAAGGACCCTGCCTGCTTCGAAGTCCCCTTATTCCCATCAGCTCCCCGACCATGGCACTGGGAAAGGAGCCCCGTCTGGACGAGACGCGAGGCGGCAAGCTGCATCAATTTCGAAGTGCTGCTGCCGCCCGCATGCTAATGAAGCGCTGAATATGCATTTCAGCGCTTCATTAGTAAACTTCGAAATGGCCATTTGCGTGGCCATTTCTAAGTTTGGGGCTTGTGTAGACACGGCCTTAGTGATACACCCACAGTAGGATATCTCTGGGAAGTGGTGATACTGATGGAACTGGACTTTTCAAACAAATCAAGTGACAGATTGCAAACACCAGATTTCTCTCTGAGCCCTAAATAATTCTACTGAGCTTGCAGCCTTTATTTAGCTGTTGGTATGCCTGCATTAACTCTTACTTTGCGATGAACTAGTTAGACATATGTTTGGATTCCAAATCCATTTAAAGGTGAATTTTGGTTTAAAACCATTAAAATTGGTTATGTTGTTAGGGACACAAGCTAACTTAAGAATATGTATGTAGAATATACATTGGTGTAAGCATTACAAATATATTTTAAAGGTGAATAAACAAGCTTTTCAGCTCTTAGTACATGACTTTAATTTCCTGCATTGCTTCTGGAAAATGATCTGTTTGAGGGGGAATTGTTTCTTCATCATTTATATCTTTATGATTTTAACCCTTTTTAAGACACACACAAGGTTACAGGAAACATATGAAAATTAAATGCAGCTTCCTAAATTTTCAGAATTCAAGGAAATATTGTTGCCTTGACTGCTAAATGGTCAACTTAAGACATCTTAAAGTGATCTCAATTAGCAAAAAGGCTTGAGAGCCTACCTTCCTCAGTTCAGTCCCCTTTGATATGGCTCACATTTGGTATCAAAACCTGAGAAACTTCAAATCACTAGTCATTTCTAAAAAAAATTAGGCCCACCTATACAATATATATATTTAACAGACTAATGGGGGAGAGAGATGTCCATTAAACCCAAGGTTTACTGTATAGTACATGGAGAAAATTAAAAACAGTGTCTATAGCTACATTAAATCATATGGGCTACGTCTACACGTGCAGCCAACATCGAAATAGCTTATTTCGATGTTTCGACATCGAAATAGTCTATTTCGATGAATAACGTCTACACGTCCTCCAGGGCCAGCAACGTCGATGTTCAACTTCGACGTTGCTCAGCCCAACATCGAAATAGGCACAGCAAGGGAACGTCTACACGTCAAAGTAGCACACATCGAAATACGGATGCCAGGCACAGCTGCAGACAGGGTCACAGGGCGGACTCGACAGCAAGCCGCTCCCTTAAAGGGCCCCTCCCAGACACAGTTGCACTAAACAACACAAAATACACAGAGCTGACAACTGGTTGCAGACCCTGTGCCTGCAGCATAGATCCCCAGCTGCCGCAGAAGCAGCCAGAAGCCCTGGGCTAAGGGCTGCTGCCCACGGTGACCATAGAGCCCCGCAGGGGCTGGAGAGAGAGCATCTCTCAACCCCCCAGCTGATGGCCACCATGGAGGACCCAGCAATTTTGACGTTGCGGGACGCGGATCATCTACACGGTCCCTACTTCGACGTTGAACGTCGAAGTAGGGCGCTATTCCTATCTCCTCATGAGGTTAGCGACTTCGACGTCTCGCCGCCTAACGTCGAAGTTAACTTCGAAATAGCGCCCGACGCGTGTAGACGCAACAGGCGCTATTTCGAAGTTGGTGCCGCTACTTCGAAGTAGCATGCACGTGTAGACGCAGCTATCCAGATCCTGATTGTTTGGGCAAGGCTTTTGGATAGCACAATAATGTGGGCCATACCGGTGTTTACACAAATACATTAGATTAGACATTTATCTCCATCTGCTCTTTGGGGACAATACCCAAAAAGTAGGAAAGGTGAGAATGGAAACACACAACTATTTTTTTTTCATTCAGCAACCAGAAATCATGAATCTCCAGCAAATCAGCCCAGCAGCCTTGAAGCACTCCATATTTGTCATTTTGTTATGGGATAATTCTTTCTAAGGTTGCTAATTCATGCATTGTGTAATATGTAACAGAAGCTGAAGGATTCCCACTATTGCAGAATGCTTCTGTTTACATTCAGAAATTCTTTTACAATTAATTGTAAGGATATTTGTTCTTAAAATACACAATATCTATAATAGGCATAAATAAAACTGTCAACAAATGCCTAAACAGCACGAAAAACTGTCATAGATTCATAGATTTTAAAACCAGAAGGGACAACTATGACAATCTAATTGGACCTACTTCCTAACACAAACCACAGAATATCAGCCATTAATTTCTGAATCAAGCTTATAATTTCTCTTTGAGCTATAGCAGATAGTTTAGAAAGAGATCTGGCACTGACTGCAAAGGACTGCAGGTAATGGAAAATCTTCCATGCTGTTTGGTAAATTGTTCAAATGATTAATTGCCTTCACCTATTTAAAAAAATTGTGCTTTCTCTCGAATCCAAATCTGTTAAACTTCAGTTTCCAACCATTGGCATTCATTATGCCAGTCATCATCTGCACCACAGGAGATACAGAATCCTCAACTTGGCAGGTCACCCATGGAACAAATGATTTTAAATATTTTAAATGTCACAAACGAAGGCATTTTATTAGAAAGGCTTAGTGTGAGATCATGGTCTAGCAGGGAACTAAAATTCCTGGCCTCCTGGCTCTGACACTGAGATCTGTGTGGACTCACTCCTATTCTCTATGGAGCCTCAATGAAATCAAACAGATTCTTTCTTCCTGGGAACAAAAGTCATTCCTGTGGAGTTCATTGTAAGATCAGGATTTAATCTTTGCCTGCAGTTGTGCTATCTTCCGAATTAATATTTATTTATTACAGATTAGCATCCATGGTGTGCTCACTGATGTACAAAATGCAAAGGCAAAGGTTGCCACTGGTCCAAAGGATTTAAAATTAGAGCTAGTCAGAAAACAGAATTTCCACTCGGTAAAGAATCTGAATGTTTCTCTTTTTTTTCATTCCAAATCAACATGAAAAGCCTAAATTTTCCAAGGAACAAAAGTGCTGAAAACTTTTGATTCAGCACCAGAGAAGTGTTTCATTTATATATTGTTGAACTATTATAGTATACATGAAACAGATATACAGTTTTATATATAGTATAAAAAGTAATTTGAAGATAATATTAAATTCAACACAATGGCTGTGGCCACACTAGCCGCTCATTTTGAAAACGATTTTGAAATGGAGGGGCAATTTTGAAATGAGCAGGAGAGCAACTACACAGAAATTGCTTGTTTCGAAATCAACTTCGAAATTAAAAGGCATTCATTTCCAAGTCGTTATTCCACACCTGTGTTGGGAATAACGCCTCCTTTCGATGTTGATTTTGAATTGAAATGTGTGTAGTCACTCCCTGGCCCCCCTTTTGAAATGAAAAGTCCTCCACAGAGCCAGACCCTCCCTAGAACACAGGGGCACCCTGACCAGCAGCCAGAGCTCTATGGCTGTCAGTTACAGGTGCCTTAAAGCTGCAGGGACACAGAAACCCCTTGCAGGAAGCTGAGAGTGTGCTGGCAACCATAGGAGCATGAGGTGGCCAGATGACACTCCCTAGCACCCTCAGAAAGTGACGCCCCTCCGTGGCCGTACACATGGCCAGCAGCCAAGACCCCGAGGATCCCTGTGGAGCCAAGAGGTCTGGATCACAGAGCTCCCAGGGCTCTGAGAAGCCCCCATATAGGAGGGGGGCCTCTGGCTGGAAGCTGATGTCTGGGACCTGTTGGCTTTCTGGGGGGACGAGGACATCCTGCTCAGGGTGGAGGGGCAGAAAAGAAATGCGGATGCTTTTGCCCGCCTCACCAGTAACCTCGCCGCAAGGGGCCACCCCCTTTGGACCCCCAACCAGGTCTCTCCAAAAATGAAGGAGCTGCGGCAGGGCTATGCCTGCACAAGGGACTCAGCCAGACAGTTGGGGCAGCACTGGCCACCTGCCCCTACTTCAGGGATCTCCACCAGCTGCTGGGACCCAGGGAGGCTGAACCACCTGAGGAGACCCTGGACACAGCAGAGCCGGAGGGGCAGGGCAAGGAGCGCCAGCCAGGACCCTCGATGTGTCCCCCCCCCCCACTGCAGGCCCCAAAGTACCTGCTGGCACCGGGGACAGCAACAGCGGGAGCGAGGGACCACTGTACATATCCAAGCCCTCCAAGAGCCCTAACCAGGCTACCTCCGCTTGGGCCTCCCCTGAACCACCCGAGGAACCCTCAGGTAGGACCAGGCATGGGCTGCCCTGGTCATGCAGCGGGAGGGCGGTCCCTGACACAGCCGGCACAGGCCTGGGCACGCGGCCACAGAGCAGAGACCCGAGGATGACCATCATCACTGCTGGGGGCAGGGGGCATAGGTGGAGGGGGTCCCCACACGGGGCACATTAGCCAGGCCTGGAGTGGGTAGGCAGCATCGGTGACAATGCACGGGGGCATGGTCACGTCCCCCACTGGCAGCTCCCAGGGGGGATGTATGTGCCCTCTGCCATCCTGCGGCCGAGCCACGAGTTCCGCAGGACGCGGGCATTGTGGGCCCTGCCCGGCCAGCCCACACAAATGTCCGTGAAATGTCCCTGGGCATCCACGAGGGCCGCAAGGACAACAGAGTGGTAGCCCTTTCGGTTGGTGTACCACACCTGGCTGTGTGGTGAGGCCTGGATGGCAATGTGGGTGCTGTCCAATGCACTGATGCAGTTGGGGAATCCCAGCTGTTGGAAGCCAGCCATGGCAGCGTCCATGTCCCCAGGGCGGATCAGGTGGCACAGGAGGATCCTGTTGATAGCAGCGGCAACCTGTAGGGGGTTGAGGGCACAGGCGCCTGTGAGTGTGTGGTAGCATATGAGGGATCCCCCCTCCCCAGGGCCACACTCCCTGGGGCTCCGCTCCCTGGGACCCCGCCATGGGTGTGTGGCCCCACATGCCTTACCTCAAGGAGGACGAGCCCGTCGGTGGCCTTCCCCACCCCAAACTGAATTGGCGGCCGGCTGAGCGGTTGCTGTCCAGGGTCGCCAGCTGTCACACAGCGATGGCCACTCGTTTCTCCAGGGGGAGCGCGAGCCGCATGCAGGTGTCCCGGTAGCGAAGTGCTGGTGCCAGCCAATGGCACAGCTCCATGAACGTGGCCCGAGTCATCCAGAAGTTGCAGAGCCACTGGTCATCGTCCCAGTCCCTGAGGATGATGTCATCCCACCATTCCCCGCTGGTGGGGTACCGCCAGAGGCAACAGGGGGGCTGGAACAGGGGTTGCGCCAGATGTACTGTGGGTGGGGGGCCTTTAGGAGGCCAACCACGTGTTGGGCGGCACGTAGCCTCATATGGCATGCTGTCAGGATGGCCATCAGGCTGGCCATGATGTCCAGGGTGTCCCTGTCAGTGACGTGCTGCAGGTCCATGGCAGGTAGTGGTGGGGTGGCTAACCAAGGCTCTGCTGAGTGCTGTGCTGGAGGTCGCGTGCTGCAAGCAGCCTGGGTCCTCAGCATGTGCACAGGGGTGTGTGTTTAGGCAGGGCCCCAAAATAGGGTGGCTGGCCTGTGCTCCAGGAAGGGCTTGTTGGCCATTCAACCCTGCCCTCGCCATTTCCTGCCCCGTTATTTCGAAATGAAGCTGTGGCTGTGTAGCTGCTCCATTTTGAAATGAAGGGGTGTCTTTTCAATGTTGCGGATCACAATGTTGATCTGCGTTTTGTGTGTAGTTGCTTCCTTTCGAAGCGTCTCACTTTGAAGTGACGGATAGGGATTACCCCTTTCGACATCACTTCCTAGTGTGGCCACAGCCAATCCGAATCGAAACCAAAATAAAAATAACAAATCAAAGCAAATCAAAATAAAATCATTAAATATAGTCATTTTGATCTTATTGAAATGAAACAAGAAAGTTCAAACAAACTTATGTGAATTTCTCCCCATCAAATTTTCATCTACCATATTTTGATCAGCTTTGCTTTTAAATTCTAAAGGCTCAGATTGCATGGGAATAACTTTATTCATTGATGTCAGTTAAAGACATCTAAAGGCATTCATGCATATGTGTTTTCAGGATTTAGACCTTAAAGAAAGAATCTGAGTTCACAGAAGATACTCAGAGAATTCAGAGGAGCGAATAACTGAAGAATTAGTTTTTTAGGGGTAGGAGGTGTCATTTTTTCTTTTATTATTACAAACCTGTGGGGTTTCATATTTAAAAGACAGCATGGCAAGTGGTGCAAAGGCTAGAAGCAGTAGGAAATGCCAAAAAAAAAGAAAACGAAAGGCATTGAAGCTGGCAGAACTGGCACAGTGGAGCTGATGGAGGGCGCAACAAGAGTAAAGGCCAGGAATGTAGGACTAAGGGGGTGTGTCTACACTTGCAATCCTCTTTCAAAAGAGGTATGCAAATGAGGGAAATCAAAAATGCAAATGAAGTGCATATTTACATGTTCGACACCTCACTTGCATATTCTTTTTTCGAAAGAGCTTCTTTCGAAAGAAGAAAACCAGTGTAGACCGAAGAGCAGCAAGAGCAGGAGAGCAACATCTTTTTTATGGGAAGAAGGATTCTTTCAAACATGGGGTTTACTTTTGAAAGAGCAGTGTCTACATTGGTTTTCTTCTTTCGAAAGAAGCTGTTTCAAAATAAGAATATGCAAATGATTTGTCAGCTATGCAAATTTGTACCTCATTTGCATATCTTTTTCAAAAGAGGAATGCAAGTGTAGACACAGCCTAATGGCATAATAAGAATAGCCTACCTGATATGAGGAGAGACTGAGGGATTTGGGCTTATTTAGTTTGAAGAAGAGACGACTGAGGGGTGATTTAATAGCAGCCTTCAGCTTCCTGAAGGGGATCTCTAAAAGGGATGGAGAGAAACATTACTCAGAGGTGACAGACAGCAGACCAAGGGGTAATGGTCTGAAGTTGAAGAGGGAGAGGTGTAGGCTGGATATTAGGAAAAACCACTTCACCAGGAGAGTTGTGAAGCACTGGAATGTGTTGCCTAGAGAGGTGGTGGAATCTCCATCCCTAGAGGTTTTTAAGTCCTGGCTTGACAAGGTCCTGGCTGGGATGACTTAGTTGGGGTAGATCCTGCTTGGGGCAGGGGGCTGGGCTAGATGACCTCTTGATGCCCCTTCCAGCCCTATGATTCTATGGTTCTATGGCAAGATGGAGGAGGCTTGGTTATAGCTGATGTTCACTTTGAAAACAAAAGGTGCTAAGTCAGTGGTGCAAAGAGCTGCTGCGGTCCAGGGGCAAGGTGGGAGGGGGCCCCAGCTCTGTGCCTGGGAAGGGGCAAGGCCAAGAGTGGAAGGGGCAGGGCCAAGAGCAGTCAGCTGTCAGGGTTCCCCGACCATGGCACTGGGAGCTCCACATTCCTTCACAGTTGCGCGCATCCAGAGCAGCACTGCTACGGCATTTCAAAGGGTCCCAGGGCTCTGGCCACCCCTCCTGCTAAAGGTGCAGTGGTGGTGGCCAGATCTCCCAGCCCCTTTGAAATGCCAGGCTTGTATGCAACAGCCTCCCTTACTCCCCTCATGCTCCCCCATTGGCAGGCCTGCATTGAGCACATTAAAAGTTGTGTCAGCCAGCACTTTGCCAGATGGAAAGCTCTATTAACCAGCATTTCTGATAACTCCCCAAACACATCTTTAGTCTAGCAACAGGGGCCAGGTCTACACTAGAACTTAAAGTCAATTGTAGATATACAATTCCAACTATGGCAATTGTGTAGCTGGAATCAACTTCTCTGCAACTGAATTACCTGGCCGTCCTCACTGAGTTTCTCCCGTTAACCTTACTTACACCTCACGAGATTGAGGAGTACAGGGGTCCACTGCTGACCACACTAGGGCCGTGTCTACACTAGCCCAAAACTTCAAAATGGCCATGCAAATGGCCATTTCGAAGTTTACTAATGAAGCGCTGAAATACATATTCAGTGCCTCATTAGCATGCCAGCGGCCACAGCACTTCGAAATTGACGCGGCTTGCCACCGCACGGCTCGTTCAGATGGGGCTCCTTTTCGAAAGGACCCCGCCTACTTCCAAATCCCCTTATTATAGGAATACAGGAATTATTATAA
Organism: Carettochelys insculpta; assembly: GCF_033958435.1. Taxonomy (NCBI): domain Eukaryota; kingdom Metazoa; phylum Chordata; order Testudines; family Carettochelyidae; genus Carettochelys; species Carettochelys insculpta. The sequence goes on along the minus strand of NC_134137.1, from coordinate 286,619,987 downwards.
GAATAAGGGAATTTCAAAGTTGGTGGGGTCCTTTCGAAAAGGAGCCCTGTCTGGAGCCCCGTCTGGACAAGCCGCGCAGCAGAGAGCCACAGTAATTTTGAAGTGTCATGGCCACTGGCATGCTAATGAGGCGCTGAATATGTATTTCAGAACTTCATTAGTAAACTTCGAAATGGCCATTTGCATGGCCATTTCAAAGTTTTGGGCTAGTGTAGACACAGCCCTAGTGTGGTTAGCAGTCGACCCCTGTACTGCTCAATCTTGTGAGGAGTAAGGAAGGTTAATAGGAGAAACTCAGTGAGGACGGCCAGGTAAGTCAGTTGCAGAGAAGTTGATTTTTGCATGGCCATTTCGAAGTTTGGGGCTAGTGTAGACATAGCCTAGGCATGCCAAATCAAACCCTGGAAGATTGACCCTGATCAGGTCTCTCTTCCAGGCAGTGAAGACGTAACCTGGGACTACCATGCCATCCACTATGCTATTCACTTGCACATTCAGCATTCTACTTCTATGCTGAAGAAGCAGAAGACAAGTAAGCAAGCTGATATCAGGTATTTATTCAAAAAAGCAGCCTCTAGGGTGTGTCATAGAGCCATTATAGATTCAGCCCCATCTCCTACACCTTAGATAGCTACAAAGATAATTGATGCTGATAATGATGACCCTGAGGCACTGCAAGATCCTCAAGTGCCTTCTGAATCAACAGAGAAAGATTAAATTATGTTCTGTGTAGTATTAAGTGTATTTTTAGTGATCTGGGCGTAGGCCATGCACTGCCCATAGTGATATGTAGTTTTTTTAGATAACCTACTATGTAGAAAACTTTACATAAGTGCTTCAAGAAACTAACCACTCTGCAGTGCAGTGCTACTACTGGATCAGTGAGTACCTGCCTATTATTGTATTATTTATATATTTTACTGTATTCTAATTCTTTAAAAATTGGTATCCCATTAGTAAGTAACCGGAATAACCAGCAAACCAAAATAGTTGATTAATTGGCAACTCCCCACCACGCATTTCATCAACATGCCAGATAACAGATCTTTTACTGTATTATTACTCCACATTTTGACTCGTGCAATCTGTTAATTATCTGGGATTATAGCTTTTGGGTGTTGTTTTTTTTTAAAATGAGGATTTCAAATGCTGTGTAATCCTTTCAAGGCTATCAGAGATCATCTGCTCATTGAGAAGTGCCTCCAGAGCTGGTAAATGCCACGTGCTGTGTCCTGGCATTGAAGTGTTCCTTTAACAGCACCAAGGATAACCCTGAGCATTACCTCCATGAGTGCAAAGGGACCAGGTTAACATGACAGGGAAAGGGAACCTCTCTGTTGGAAGTCCCTAAATTGTGTGAAGGGATGTCCCTAGAGGGGGCGTGAGCCAGGACAACCCCCTGACTACCTCTCTGCCCCACTTATTCCTGCCCCTGCCCCATCCCTGTCCTACCTCTTCCTGACCCCACTGTACCCTCTCCATCACGCTCCCTCCCCTCAGTGACATGACCCCAGGGTTTAGCAGGGTGAGGGGAGTTGGCACCAGCAGCAGGGGTTGTGCCTGGTGTTCCCTGGAAGCTGTGTGCTTGTCCAGCCACTCAAAAGAGAGTCCAGTGCTGCCCAGCTGCTTAGCAGAGCACCCACAGCTAGGCTTGTGGTTTCTGTGGAGGGTGCACATCTGCACGTCTTGGTGCACCCAACAAAATTTATTCTGCACATAGATGGAAAAAATGAGAGGGAACATTGTTCAGGCCAACCTGCTCTCCTCTCAGTGGCGGGAAGCAGAGCAGCCAGGGCCCAGCCCACTTCACTTCCCCACCTCCCAGCCAAGTTGTTCAGGGGCGTGGAGCAGGCTGGGGCTGTGCCGTACCACTTCCCACGGCTGCTGCTGCTGGTGGTGAGTGTGAGAGGCCCTGACTTCTGCTGCCAGTTCCAGCCCCCCCCCCCCGACCCCTGCATTAGTCCTCCACACCACCCTGGGTCCTGTGCCCCCCCCCGCCCCGCCCCCCCCACACAGTACGACATCCAGGGTGGCTGCCTTCAACCATCCAGTGGACAGGACAGCTTTGATGGTGAGTGCTGGGAACTGTAGCTCAGTGCTGCAGTAACATGGGGATCTTGGTACCCTATCTCCATCTGTGCGAGACAATTCTGTTAACCAAAAGAGGCCTGGAGAAGCTTCCCCCCAGCTATGTCTTCTGGCTGTGAAGCCTCCTCGCCCTGCCTTGGAGTCCCCTTCTCAGCAGCATGCAGTGGGCAGGAACAGCTTTCTATCCATGTCCCAGCCGGCCAGGGGGAACACACGCTCCCCTCACGTGGGCAGATGACTGAACTGGACAGAAACTTGTGCAGGGGGAGGGAGCTGGGGAAGGGAATGGCCGAAGTGAGAACAAGGAACAGTTGTGGGCTTGTGCATCTCCCTCCCTCTCTGTATTTCCTTCTCTCTGCTTACCCTGGAGTTGCCTAACAGTCAGCCATTCGGTTGCCAGGGCAACCCTAGTACCACACTGAACATGTTGTGACTTCTGGAGGCAGAGAACATGCTGACAAGTGTCAGGGGTAGCCATGTTCATCTGTATCCGCAAAAACAAAGAGAAGTCCTGTGGCCCTTTAGAGACTAACGGAAGTTTTGGGGCATAAGCTTTCATGGGCGAAGCCCTGCTTCATCAGATGTGTCTGATGTAGCTGACCAAGTGGGTCTTTGCCCACGAAAGCTCAAGCCCCAAAAAATCCATTAGTCTCTAAGGTGCCACAGGCCTTCTCGCTGTTTTGTTAGAGTACAAGCTATGGCTCTCCTGACTAGTCAGGCAGCAGAAGGGGACTGAAATGTGTGTGTGTGTGTGTGTGTGTGTGTGTGTGTGTGTGTCAGGGGATGTTTTCTCCTCTGTTTCCTGTGGCGTAGGGGAATAACGGCTTTCCCGGACCACTCCCCCGGCAGACAGCGTCTAGAGGGGGCAGGGAAAGGAAACAGGACAGAAATGCCCCCACAAGAGTAGAATTCAAGTGTAAGTGGACCAAAGTGGAAGGAAGAGAGCTGGATCAATCTAGGAAGCTGGCATAGACAAGGAGAGCTAGTGAGTAGCTGAGAAACAGAGATCAAGGCAAAAGGAGCCTTCTACTGCTGCTGCATTGGGAATGCCTGGGTGTGTGACCTGAAGGGGAACACCCAGCCGATAGTTCCCCACCCAGGGCGAGTGGGAAGTGTGCAGGAAAAGGGTGGCTGGAGTAATGGTCTCTGTTGCATAACCCGCCTCCCTCTCATTCACTCCTTCCACTCCCACTGCATGTACCTGTCTGAGACAGGAATAGTGTCATTTCTTAATGCAGCACCCCGTGGGTGTGTGATGTCAACACACGGTGTCACTGCCCAACTCTGGAGTTCACACCGCCTAGTAGCACAAGCTGCTTTGTTCCTTTTGGGTCTGTCTACTGAGCTAACCTTGTTATCCCCACCCTTGCTCTGGCTTATTTATACCTGGCCCTGCAGATTTCCAAGACCAGCATCTGATGAAGTGAGTCTGTGCTCACGAAAGCTCATGCTCAAAACTTTTCTGTTAGTCTATAAGGTGCCACAGGACCCTTCGTTGCTGTTACAGATCCAGACTAACACGGCTACCCCTCCGATGCAGCGTGAATGTGACTCAAGTCAGCTGACCCAAGCTAGGGGACCTTGGGCTTCAGTGCCTACGTTAGATTTAAGCTCCTCCTTGTATTTAAAACTTCTCTGACCTCTGCTGAAATCAAGGGCTTTGGCATTCACATTGCAGTGAGCCGACCCAAGTCAAAGTAACCATATCTCAGAGACCCTAGCAACTCCCACTCGCCAAAATTTAGCTGTGTTAGCCCCAGGTTTGTGGTGCACTGTGGGTAAACCTTGCAGCCTGCCCTCCAGCTGGGTGGGTTCTGTTTTTTGCCAATAGTTGGGATGGATACAGACACAACTGATGTGGGGGTTCTAGCGGGAGCACCAGCCATTTGCCCATGCCCTGCCCCCTCCTCACCCCTGCTCCACCCATGCCCCTCCCCTCCTGCCCTTGCTTCACCCCCACACTTTTCTTCCGATGGAAGCACTGCACCACGTCCAGTACATGCAGGATACCCCACCTCTGCCCTTCCCTGGAGCGGCACAGCCTAGGAGTAGCGTGAGCTAGGAAGTTTGCACTGTTTCCAGGTGGCATTGCTCCGGTGGAGGGGTGGGACTGCCCCCGCACTCATCAGAAGCAGTACGGCGCTGACAGTCAGAGCAGGGGAGCAGGCAACACTGGCGGGGGGGAGTGGCCCCTGTGCAAGAAGTTGTCCCATGGAATTGTGGGATACTTTTGTCTGACTCCCAGGAGCCAAGTCAAACAGGACTCCAACTGTACTGCAAAGCAATAGGGTCAGACCCTGGGTCCCAGCTTGACCTGAGTTTGGACCCTCCAGCCTTGCAGTTTGGATCTGTCTGGGACCCTGAGTCCGAGCCCTGGCTTAACACAACTACAGAGCTGATACAAGGGAACGAGGCCCAGGCTTGAGTCCTAGCATGGGCTTACGTCACGGAGCAGACATACCCTTAGGCTCAGAGGGCTAGTCTGGAGCTCGTCAACCGAGGGGCAGAGTTCACAGGACAGGATTGCCAAAGCCTTTGAAAAACCTCAGAGACGTCTATGGTGCCAGACCAACTTAACCCAACTGAGGCTCCAACTCTAAAGCATTATCAAGGTTGCAAGGTCAATCCATCAAGATAAGGAAATGCCTGAATCAAGGTTGTCCATGCAGCCCTAATGCACCCTGAATGCACAGGCACCAACTCAGGGGTGCTCTGGGATTGGAACACCCCTGAGGAAAAATGAGTGAGTGTGGCGCACCCACCAGCATCCATACCCACCCTTTGCCCCCCTCCCCGGCACCTCTCACCCACTGATTGCCCCTCTGATCTACCCCTCCTCCTTTGTCCCACGGCCTCCTGTTGCCACCAAACCGTTGTTTCACAGATTTCAGAAGCTCTGGGAGGGAGGAGAAGGAAGAGAGAGGCTGTGGCGTGCTTGGGAAAGAGGCAAAAAAAAGCAGGGTGGGGATGGGAGGGAAGGGGTGGAGTGGAGGCAGGGCCTGGGATGGAGTGGGGGGTCAAGCACCCCCCCAGCTACAGCAGATGTCAGCGCTTATGTCAATGCATTCTGATACAGCCAACTGAGTGAAACACGGAGAGCAACACAACTAAGACTTGCAGGGAGGCTTGTGTGTTGCAAGAATGTTACAACAGCTATGACAGGGAACAAGGAGGGCCATAATCACATGCCTTGCTCAGCTTGCCTCAGAGCCACTTCCAGGGAGAGCTGTAGACAGGGCAGAAGGCCCAGTCCAGACCTAACAGCCCAGCCTGGCTCTGAGCCCTTGCTTTTCCCAAGAGGACTTTTATTTTAGTTAATTGAACTTTTAATTCTGTTTCCCTATTTTCTGAATGTAAAAGTGATTAAACATGGATTAAAATCTACAGTGCAGATTTTGTTGTGCCAGTCCTTTGCTAACCCAGCTGAGGACACACCAAACAGCTCTGCTAAGGCATGCCAGTCCCTTGTTCTGCCAGGCATGGACGTTTGTCGGAATAAAGTCTGGATACTGTATGTGAAGCAACAAAGGTTTATTACAACCAGCTGTTGGAGTGATTCTGAACTTGGCTGAGTTTCAGAATGCACTGACAGGTACCAAGTTATGACTGATTATATAGAGATCTAATAGGCAGAGGAGAGGACAGGAGCAGACAGTAAGAAAATGAGCATAATCAATGAGCAATTCATGTGAATTAATGAACAATCTGGGAGTTACAGAGAGTTTTCCCGTGCAGTTTACAGAACATTTTATCTACAAACAGCAAGTCCTTTGAAGAGTGCAGCCCCCAACATCGATGTATAAAGTGATAGCTCGTCTGTAATACACTGGTGTGTACAGCAGTGATGTCTTGTCTGGCATCCTGATGTACTCTTCGCATGGACATGATCATTCGTGTTACCTCTACAGAATCAAAGCAAGTGGGCAATGCAGGATCAAAGCAGAAGATAGTGAAAGAATCGTGTCAGTCGCTCTTTCACTATAGTCCAGTTACCCTCCCCACAGGGTCCCTTCCTGGAATGTGGTTGCCTAGGGACTTATTTACATCGGCTGGGGTGGGGGGCTTACCAGACTCCATTTTGGAACAGTGGTTCTTAGCAAATATCATGGCCTACTTCAAATTTTTATCCTATAACATTGCTCTCAGCTCTGCCAATGCACCTCAGCAGTGGGTGCCCCAATCCGCTGCTCCCTACTTCAGCCTTGGCACGCTGGTATTCAGTGGCAGAGTATTGCACTCCAGAAAGGGCTTGTCTCACACCAAGCTGATGGACGTACAACTTAATTCCGCCATGTGTTTTATTTCACACACACTTAAATCTACTCGGTTACTGATTCTCTGCAATTATGTTCTGAGAGTAGCAAAGCTCATGAGAAAATTGAGTCATATGCCACATCTACTGCCAATGAAAGCTTTCTTCAGTCCACCAAATGGTCATCTGCCATCAGGTGGCCTGTTGTGGATAAGTTTATGAGTTGACTGGTCTCCAAAGGTTAGCCTTGGCAGTCTCTATCTGCGGCAACAATGAGGGATCCTGTGGCACCTTGTTGGCTAGTGGCTGACAAAGTGAGTTTTACCCACCAAAGTTTATGCCCAAATAAATCTGTTAGCCAACAAGATGCCACAGGACCCCTCATTGTCTCTAGATACAAACGGACAAGGATCCCCTTCTGAGACGTTGTTGTTTTTACCAGCTGAGATATCAATGGCAGGGGATGAATGGCCAGCTTCATGTCAGGAAAGCAAGTGACAAATAATTATTTTGGCTTGGCCCTCACCCAGCATCAACCCAGGTTTGGTTCACCACAAAGGTAATGGCCCTTCTGAACCAGTTTTGGGCTGGACATGGAATTTCTGCTGCAATGGAATTTCAGTAGCATTTCAGGCACAGTCCATTCTGTTAGTGTGGGCAGCCACAAACCCTGACATATACGTTTTTGAGGACAGCAAAATTACTCAGCTTCCTGGAGGTCTTTGCACCTTGAACATTGTTGATAAGAATGCTGTGGCTTGACTTGGCTGGATTGCATACGCCAAATAACTAACCTCAGTAGGCCTAAGGATGTCCCCTGGCTCTGCCAACATGAATTTAGAAATCTGACCTGCAGCCCTTTAGTCTTACTGTGCAGCATCCACACTCTTTCCCTCCCTTGGCCCTCTTGCTCCTCTTTACAACTAATATGGTATTATCAAGCAATGTCTCCTCCCTCCCTCCCTCTCTCTTATGATAGCACTACTGCAGGCTTGAGTGATTGTTACAGGATGGTACAGCAAAAGAGTCATAAGCAAATGGTGCCAGAATGCACAGATAGGTTGGTTTTTGTTTATTTATTTTGTTTTGTTTTGTCTGTCCGTAGGCCAGCAAAGCCCTTATGTACATGCATAAGAGCTTTGCTGGATAAGGCCCCTGTGCCTCCCCCATTATCTGGTTTCCACACAGAGGTGAAGAGCCACTTTCTAATGATCTGAATGAAAAATGAAAATCAAGAGTGAGAGTGAGAGAATTTCCCCGCAAGCTCTACTCACAGCTGTTTCATTACTTCTGCTTCAGCTAAGGAGACCTGGAGGCATTTCTTCTGAAAGCCCATTTGGAGTCAGCAGGTGCTTTGGGTTCCTTTCTGATGGATGGCACTGGAGAACTCTATTATGTATAGGTATTAGGAGAGACATTATTTCCCTGACACTTACAGGATGCAGCAGCAGGTCAACATTTTCAGCTAACACATTGACATTTTGCTTGTTGCCTGGGGGTGTCTGCACTTTGGCGGGCATTGGGGAAGGACCCTGGGAAAGCCACTCCTTGTACCTGAGCTTTGGCCTCATTCACTATGCTATGGGGGAAGAGGGTGATTATTGTAATATTCCCACCCAGGCCCCTCCCTGAAGGCTATGGCTTGGATACTTTACTGCTGGTGAATAATTTACATTTATATCCAGAGAAAATGACTCACTTCTTCGGGAACCTGGTCAACTACTTGATTACAGCTTGAAAAAGAAACGTCATTGATTTTAATGTCCAAATCCCCACCAAGAAAGTTTTGTCTCCCATTTTAGAGGGCCCTGGAGATCCTTTTTACTCCCAAAATATGCTTGTGCTGCAAACTTTCCAGGGGATGAATTTGCTGGCAAGCCTGCCTCACACCTTCTGGAGCAGGTGTGTCAAGAGATTTTATCAGAGCACTTTCACCAAAGCTCAGAGCTCTGTTTAATTAGGGTTCAGAATTAATTATTCTGTTTCTATTCCCCAGGGGTTTCTTGAAGAGTCTATCCCAAGCACCACTTCTCCCTTTCTAATATAAGCAAACTTGCTCTGTGGGAGTTTAGAGATTTTAAAGATACCCTTATGATGATCTAATCAGATCTTCACAATATAGACCATTGATCCTCACCCAACAACTCCTGACTGAAGGCTACAACTTGTCTGAGCTCAAATGTACCATTTCAAGAGACCCAGACCTGATTTATAAATTTCAAGTGATGGGGAATCCATCCTGTCCCTAGGTAGGTTATTCAACTAGTTTATTGCTCTCACCAGTCAAAAATACGTGTCTTATTTGTAGGCTGAACTTGTCTGACTGAATTTCCAGCCACTGGGTCTCATTAATACCCTTTTCTATGACACTGAAGAGCCACAGTCTATCAGCAATCTCTCCCCCAAGTAGGTCTTGCAGATCATAATGAAGTCACCTCCTAAGTTTCTCTTGGATAAACTAAATACAGTCGACTCAGCTTCTTACATCTCTCACTAGAGGCCTGTCTTCCACTAAGTCAACCTCTATTAAGTATATTTACAGCCTCTGCAGTACCTACTGCCATGGTTCATGTCCACAGTTCAGTCTGTGATGGATGTGTGTGGGAACGTGTGTGTTGGGAGCTGAAAGCCCAGGCTCTTAGTTCTACTGGCAGCTCCCTGTTGGCAGCCTGGCTGTCCCACAAGCTCCCAGTGGGCTCTGAGTTGACTCCCTGCCACTCCTCATTCCCTGCCAGGAGCAAGGAAAAGCCACCTAGGGCTTCTTGCCTCCCCATTCCCCACTGGGAGTGGATCCAGCCACATGAGCCCCTCACTCTGTCTCCCAGCTGGCAGGCCAGCTGTCCAGGAGACTGTAGGGGGGCGGAGGGGCAACTGGGCTCTAGCTGCCAAGCTTTTTTGTCAATTTCCTGGCTTCTGCCTGCCATGAAATTGGCAAGCCAGCCAACAGCAGAAGTAAGTAACACAATGTTTACACAATTGCTGCCTTGTTCTAACTACATGGACACAGTCCCTATGCGTCTTGTGGAGGGGAAGTTATGATGTCGGTGTAGTGGGGCAGTGACACCAGCAGGAGTCAGGTTATAGCACAGACACTGGCATAACTAGGTTGCCATAACTGTGTAGCGTAGACCAGTGTTTCTCAACCAGGACTATGAGCAGCCTTGGGGATATACCGAGGTCTTCCTGGTGGTACATCAATTCATCTAGATATTTGCCTAGTTTTACAACAGTCTACATAAAAGTTCTAGTAAGTCATTACAATCTAAAAGTTAATTCAGGCAATTACTTGTTTCTACTGCTTCGTATGCCTCACACTGAAATGTAAGTATAATATTTCTATTCCAATTCATTTATTTGATAATAAGATGTCAGAAAGTTAGCAAGTTTTCAGAAGCAGTTTTCTGTGATATTTTTGCATGTTTTTGTTAGTAGTTTTTAACTGAGGTGTAACTTGGTGGTATGCAAAACAAATCTGGCTCCTGAAAAGGGTACAGTAATTTAGAAAAATTGACTGGCACTTGTTTCAAGAACTCAGATTACTTTAGGACTATGTTTCTCAGCTGGTGGTAGGCATACCCTTAGGAGTACACAAGAGAAGTCCTGGGGTATGTATGTATTTGTTGAAAGGGGGATACTTTATGACAAAAAAGAAGATTGTAAAACACTGCGCATAGATTCTAAGACAGCCCATATATTCTAAACCCAGAAGAAACCATTGTGATAATTTAGTCTGACCTCTATTGTACCATACAGCCACAGAATTTTCCCAAAAATAATTCCTGAAACATACCTCTTAGGGGAAAAAAGCATCCCAAGTTGATTTAAAAATTGCCAGTGACTGAAAATCTATCACATCCCTTCATAAATTGTTCCAAAGGTTAATCACCCTCACAGTTAAAAATGTATGCCTTGCTTCCTTGAATCATTCGTGTAGTTCTTTCCTGAATCCTTTCCAATTGTTCAACATCCTTTTCAAAGCATGGACACCAGCACTGCATGTGATAGTCCAGGAATGATCTTGATAACAAAGTTAACAGAGGTAATACCATCTGCCTATCTTATATGATAATCCATTTTTATGTCCAAAAGCACGCTTCCCTCCTTAGCTCCATTGCACTGGCAGCTCATGTTCAGGTGGTTATCAATAATAAACCCTAGACCAGCGGTTCCCAAACTCTTCAGCATCACGCTCCCCTTTTGATTTTTGAGAAACCCTCATGCCCCACCACCTCTATTTTACAACGGGCCAGCCACCACAGCCGCCTGTGAGCCGCCTGCCTGAGCCCCTCTCCTCCCCCAAATCCAGGCACCACCAGCCCCTCATCTAACCCCAACCTCTTCTTCCCCTCCAACCCACACTCACTCACCTTTGCAGGAGGCAGCTAGCTCCACATGGGCCTTCGCCGGCTGCCGGCTTTTTATAGCAACTGTGCCAGGTCACCCACGTAAAATGGCAGGGGCTGAGAGCTGGAAGCAAGGGCCAACTTTTTCTTTGGGTAGGAGGAATGACTGGGGGAAATCTGGGTTGTCTCGCTCTCCCCCCCCCTGGAATTTTTTCATGCCCCCCAGGTTGGGAAACCATGCCCTAAATCCTTTTCAAGGGCTCTGCTTTCTAGATACTGTCACCTATCATGTAAATGTCGTGGACGTTATCAGTTCCAAGATGTGCGGCCTTGCGCTTGGCTGTATTAAAACACATTAAGTTAAAATGAGCCCACTGAAACAAGCAATTCAGACTATCAGGTAGAACTGAATGGTGACCACCAGTATCCACCATTTCCCTATTGTTTGCAACATCTGCAACTTACCAGCAATGATTTCTATATTTTCTTCCAGATGATTGATTGATTAATTTTTTGAACAACATTCAGCCTGGAACAGATCTCATCTGAAGCTTATTAGAAACAAGGTCCCAGGCAGATGATGCCAGATTTACAATTACTTTTTGAGATCTATCAGTTATCCTGATTTTAATCCATATAATATGGGCTGCACCAATTTTGTGTAATTGATATTTTCCATGTTCTAAACCTGGCTCGCTGGGAGAAAGTTTATGTTCTGTGACAGGAACAAGTCATTTTTCAATGCCTTCACTATTATATCAAAGTGCAACAAACCAAAAATAGCTGCATTATAAGGGGAAGGATGCCCTTATGGTTAAAGCACTGAACTGGCACGCAGGAAATCTGTGTCACATTCCAGACTCAGTCACCCACTTCCTGCATGTCCTTTTTACTTAATTTACCCTCAGTTCCTCATATGTAGAATGCAGAGACTATTTCTTTACCTCATAGCAACGTTGACAGACTCAAGCCAATTAAGGATTATGAGGAACTCAGATGACAAGCCACGTAAGCACCCTAGCAGAATGCAAATGTCACCATATTCTTACAAGAGCCTCCCATGATGTGTCCACATACTCATGCAAATATCATTATGTTGCAATGCAACTGTTACAGCCTCCAGCATGATTACCCCTCTAGCTGGGCTCAAATATCACGAAGGCCCAGGGCAGCTCTCGCTTTGTTGCTGGGCAACCGTCAAAATGCTGCGTCAGCCCTGAGTAGGACAGTTTTGATCCCAAATTTTCAGAAGCAGCCTTTAAAACGGCACCTTTGCGGTTATCCCTGTGTGCACCTGAAATGCAGATTTATCCTGCAAGCAGCATTTGCACATGCAGATCAAAAAGAAGACTCACTCTGATTTCTTTGCCCAATGCAGTCTTCAAACACAAACTCAAGTCTCCAGGTTAACAAAACTGTCCATGAGAACTATCGTGTGTGCTAAACTTCAAGCCAAGTTTTACACATTAGATTAGACCAAAAATCCACTTCGAACAATTCAGACCATAATGTTCTATTAACTATCTTTCAATATAAGGGCTCTCTTGACAATTATAATGGGGACGCAGAGCATTTAGGTATGTTGTGCCACCTCTGCAGGTTAGCTGGATGGAGCATTCCATCCCAGTCTGTAAGTGTAGCACTCCTGGGCTCGGTTGGGATGAAGTGCTGAAAGTACAGATAAAGCCAAAGGATGGGGATCATTGAGTTAGCTCTTATCTGGGAGAGCACTTTGACATGTGGAATGTTTGCTCAGAGTGATTAACTGGGTGGAGAGAGCCAGAGAGGTTACTGTTGCTGAAATAAATTCCTTATTCATGAAACCACAATATTTGCCATCACCTTTTCCCTCCTGCTATCTACTCCAGACACAAATATACCTTAATGCAGCAGCAGGCATGCCTGGGGAATACCAGGAAAGATTAGAAGGCAGCAGGGCAGTAGAGCTGTTCCCTGAGGCATGCCCAGAGAAGTCCAGGGAAGGAAATGTGTGTATCATTCAGAGGTGGGCAGGGCCAGGCATTTCAGACTGAGGCGTGAGTGAGAGGAAATCCATAAGAACCCACCAGAGGCGGGGTGGGGTGGGAGTGGGGAGAGGGTTGTGTTTTCGTGAATTGAATCTGTAGATCTCAGGGGATATCTAGGAAGGACTACCTGGGGGAAGGGCAAGTCCTCTCCCTTCCTTGCCTGTGGAAAGCAGCATTTGGCATTACTTTGAGCTTCGTACATCTTCTGTTTACTACTAAAACTGGCCCTGAAGAAAGGGAAGTAGAACTGAACAGTGTTTTCCCTGTCAACAGAGCACTGGGGCAGCTGCCCAGAAGAGATTCAAATACTGCCCAGCAGATCAGCAGAGTGCCCAAAGCACCAAGGGTGGGCAGCATGTTTCTATTGGTGGTAGACATCTACTCATGCTTTGGCACACGGAAAAAATTAGAGGGAGCACTGGAAGTGCACTTGAGAGTCTGGGATTTATTTGGATTACCCCAGGGAGAGAAAAATACCATTAGATCATAATGGGGCACAATCCTTGTGCATTGCCTATTGACGGTATTGGCAAAGTTCCTGTTGATTTTGATGGAGCAAGATCACACTCACAGTCTTTCCCCCCACCTCGTTTCACGTAGTCTTCCCTCTGTCCAGGCCCATTTGAAATTACTGACGTGACCGGGGTTATGCTGACACTGTTAGGAGATGTTTCCTGACAGCCAAATGCAAGTTCCTTTTGCTCAATTTTATTCCATTACTTCTAGCCACATTTTCTTGGACCACCTAAAAATAATCGATCAGTGAACCTGACATGCCTCAGCCCCAGCACCTTTCACTTTCTTCCCCTTGAAAAAGAACCCAGGTTTTCAGAAAAATGCCCTTCATCAGATATAAATTAAAGAAATCAAATCCACCAAAACAAACAAACAAACAAAAACCCACCCCCCAAAAAGAAAAGAGTGCTACAGGATGGCTTGTTTTTGTGAAGCTACAGATGAGCACAGCTCCCCCTCTGGAACAAATCAAAGGGAAGCTTGCTGTTCTGAGCCAGGCTGGCAGAGTTGCTGGGCCTTCAGAATTCCAGGTGATGTTACTGGGAGCTGCAGCTGCTCTGGAAAGCAGGTTGCAAGTGTCAGCAAGAGGTAAGTGGCCAGGGCAGGGTAGGGTGGAGGTGATCCTTACAACAACTGCAAACACATGCAGCACTAATTTAAAGGCAGTCAGACATCACCACTGATGGGATAATGAGGCCCCAGACTGCGAGATCAACATCACATGCCTGTAATAAAGCCTAAATTATTCAGGGTGATGAATATGGAAAATCTACTTGACTTTTCACCATTTAGGCCAGGGGTCAGCAATCAACTAACAAGAAGAGCCATTTTTTCCAATTCAGTAAAAAACAGTAATTCAAGATCTGCAATGCATGTGACTGAGACAGTCCTTAATAAAGAACATCAAACCAGGCCTTCGGTAACCCTTATTTTAAGAACAGAGCACACAATGATTTGTAAGATGATACATGTTTACTGCAGGACATTCACAAACTTTTTACATATTCTATTTCCTCACACTGTATGTGTGTGTTTGTACCACTGTCTTCCTGACTTTCACTCCCAAATCTCTCTCTGTGGGGGATGCTGTGGGAGTTATCCAGCGTTTCGAGATCACCTACTGTTTGCTATTTAGATACAAGCTGTTCATTTTTGGGCTCTTAGACGTTCACCATTTATCGAAAATAATCAGGAGGGTTTTGTTTTTTTGTTTTTTTTTACTTTGCAGTTATAGCTTTGGGAGCCCCAAAGAAGTCCTTAGAGAGCCACAAGTGGCTCCAAAGCCACAGGTGGCAACCCCCCGATTTAGGCTTTTTCGTTCACTTTTCCCCTGCAATTTCATAATTACCATGCTGGAGGAGCAACAAACATTCTCCCAGGAGCAGCCCCTCACACGGCTAATCCACGTCTCAGAGAGGCAGCTGAGTTAGTCTGTATCTGCCAAAACAACGACATATGGTAACTGCAGGACTACAGAGGCAGTTACTACACATCTCCCAGCCTCTGTCGTTCCATTCCAATGCATCTGGTGAAGTGATTTAAATAGTTACATAGATAGTCAGCTATATAGCTAGTGCCCTATATAGGTATATATTAGTGTATCAAAAGAAGGGAGATACTTATCAAGTGTAAGGCCACTGTTAATGGGGAGGGTGGGATAAGCAGTGCTGTAGCACCTTACAGACTAACAATTTTATTTATTAGGTCATGAGCTTTTGTGGGTAAGACCCACTTCTTCAGAAATTAGACACGAGCTGCGTCTACACGTAAGCATCCCTTCAAAAGGGCGAAAATCAAAAGAGGGCAGTCGAAAGTGCGGCTTTTGAAAGGGAGCAACCGCACGTTAAAAGTGGATCGACATGTCGATGTGCCCCTTCCAAGTGCTGCCGCGGTCTTTTGAAAGGGAGTGTCCACACGGCTTCAGGCACGCTTTCAAAAGAAGGGGGGCAGGAAACACTGTGGACGGGGTCCCATGGCCAAGCCCTTCCAGGGCTGCAGCCAGCTGCTCCCTTAAAGGGCCCTTCCTTCCACCCCACATGAGTAGGGTGCTGCCCAGCTGTCTCCAGCCCAGCAGAGCCCACTTATGCCCCAGGATGGAGTCCCAGCAGCAGCTCCTGCATGACACCCTCATCCTGGAGACCCTTCTGGCCGTGCTCTGAACCATCGCTGCAGCCACCCCCGAGCTACTCAGGTGGCTGAGCAACCCCTCTAGGTCTGTGGCCCCCGCCCCCAGGACACCACCGTCCCCCCCCAGGACACTGCCGTTCCCCCCACCCCCGGGTGCCCCAGTGCCTCTGGAGTCACCCCAGCAGCACCAACTGGTGGGAGTGCCTGGTGCTTGGGGAGTGGGATGATGAAAAATGGCTCAGGAACTTCCGTATGTCCAGGCAGACCTTCAAGGAGATCTGCCACTGGCTCGCCCTCACACTCCAGCACCAGGACACCTGCACACGGCCCGCTTTCTCCCTCAAGAAGTGGGTTGCCATAGCCGTCTGGAAGCTGGCCACCCCAGACTCCTACCACTCCGTGGCACACCAGTTTGGGATGGGCAAGACCGCTGTCAGGGCCATACTTATGGAAGTAAGCTGGGACCAGGTCACACGCTCCCCCCGCCCACCCTACCATGAGGTGGTGGAGGGGCCGGGGCAAGGGGAACTCTCAGCTGCAGGGGGCCAGCAGGGGGCCAGGAGGGAGCAGGCAGGGGGCTGGCAGGGGCCCAGGAAGGGGTAGGCAGGGGCCCAGGAGGGCTGGGCAGGGGGTGGGGGCCGCAGATGGGCTGCCGCGTTCTCATGGGAGTGCATGTACCCTTCCCCCTCACGTAGGCTGTCCGAGCCATCAACATGATGCTGCTGCACAGGGTCGTCCACCTGGGTGATCTGAATGCTGCTGTCGTGGGCTTTGCAGAACTGGGCTTCCTGAACTGCTTGGGCTCCTTGGATGGCATGCACATCCCCATCCGCGCCCCAGCACATGGTGCCGGCCAGTATGTCAACTGCAGGTGCTACTATTTGGTGGTCCTCCAGGCCCTAGTAGACTTAAGGGGCTGGTTCACCAATGTCTACCTGGGCTGGGTCAGCCACACACACAACGCCTGCATCTTCTGAAACTCTGGGCTCTGCTGGTGCATGGGGGCTGGCACATTAATGCCATAGCAGGAGATCCCGGTGGGGAGCGGGATGTCACCATGCCACTCTGCATGGTAGCTGACGCAGCCTACCCCTTACAGCCATGGCTCATGTGGCCATACATGGGCCACTTCAACCCCACCCAAGAGGCATTCAACCTCAGCCTCAGAAATGTTGTGGAGCAGGCCTTTGGGCACCTTAAAGGGAGGTGGAGGTGCATTCACTTGAGGTTGAGGTCAGGGTCCTCAACATGCCCCAGGTGGTGGGTACCTGGTGTACCCTCCACAACATCATGGAGGGAAAGGGGGATGCATATGTCTGGGGGCAGGGCCAGCACCAGCTATGAGCAGCCAAGCACTGCCCCCATCTGCCAGGCCCACCAGGATGGCCTGCAAATTAGGGAGGCCTTCCGACAGGGCTTCATGGCTGGCCGCTTGTGACCCACATCCACACCCATCCCCCCATGCACATCCACCCCTCACCATCCCTGCCACCACCACCACCACACCCGCACATCCGCCACCCACCAGCCCTCCCTGAGGAGCACTGCACATGGGGGTGTTAGCAAAATAAGCCATTTATGTATGCACTACTGAAATTCTGAGTGGGAAACTGTAGTGGGGAGCAACGTGAACCAAGGGAGGGATCATAACCTGGAGCGGGGTGGGGGGGCTCGTAACCTGGAGTGGGAGCGGGAGGGCTCAGTCCAGGGCTGGGGTGGCAGGCCACGAGCCCCGTCAGCCCCAAGATTCCCTGCCCCCGCCCCATGCGTGGGGTCCTCGGCGGGGCAGGGAGGGGGCAGGGAGCACCAGCAGGCAAGGCAGAGGAAGGGGCTTGGCAGGGGACCAGCAGCAGGCTTGGCAGGGTGGTCGGTGGCGGGGGGGGCCAAGGAGGTGGGCCTCATTGGCTGCATGCTCCCTGATGGTGTTGCTGATGCCCTCCAGGGTGATCAGCAGCCTGTCCCAAGCTTCCACCGCCACTCCAACTCGGCTTTGGCGAGCTGAAGTGCCACTCGGCCACCTTGGCCTGGCAGCGACTGGCTGGGTTCTCCTCTGCACACTGAGGGGCCCTCCAGCCGTGTCCCCAAAGGTGCGCCACATGGGGTGGGGCCTGGGTGCCCTCCACATCCACCAGGTGGCCCTCTGGGACGATGGACGGTGCAGGGCTCTCCCAGCCCTCAGATTGCGCAGCTGTATGGAGAGGAGGACAATGTGTCGATACTGTATTATGGCTGTGGGTAGGGGGTGAGTGACCATGGTCTGGTATCCCTCCCGCTCAGCCCACCTGCATCTCATCCAATGGCGCAGCAGCAGGGGGCATCTTGGGCAGGTGGGGGTTCCCGGCCCATGTGGAGCGGTCCCCAGGTGCTGTTCAGCCCTGACTACCCGCCGGCCCATGCGTGGCTCATGGTGCTGTCCTCCAGCAGGCCATCACAGGATGCTGTGTACCGTGCCAGCCTGGGAAGTGTGTGGCCTGGCACTATTGGGCCTGTGCGCGGCCGGTTGGCTGGTGTGTGGCCCCCCCACCCCATGGATCAGGGTGCGTGTCCCACCATGTGCATACCCGAGGGTCCCTCGACAACATCTGGGGATGCCTGGCTCCTGGTCACCCAGCTGGACAAGCAGGAGGGGATATAGAATGTCAGGGCTCACTCCTCGTTCAACCTCTCCATGGTGACCTTGGCCTCCTGGGTCCATGATCCGGGCTGCTCCTCTGCTCCGGCTGCAGGTCATCCACCAATGTCTCCAGGACTGCTGGGGGTGGTGAGCTGTCCCAGGTCCCAGAATGCCCCACAGTTCCCTGTAATAAGGGCACGTTGCCAAAGCCGCCCTGGAGTGGCCAGCCTGGTCCCAGGCCCGGGCATAGCCCTGCTATAGTTCTTTTACTTTATTGTGGACTTGGTCTGCAGTACATTCCAGGTGACCCCTTGTAAGGAGGCCCCAGGCCAGGCAGGTGAAGGTGGTGGCATTTCGCTGCTTCACTCCCATTGCATGGAGGAGTTCCTCCTTCCATAACCTGAGGAGGTCCCAGGCCAGGCGGGTGAAGGTGGTGGCATTTCGCTGCTTCGCTCCCATTGCATGGAGGAGTTCCCCCTTCCATAACCCGAGGAGGTACCTCAGCTACTGCTCCATCCAAGAGGGAGCCTTTTTTTTCCCTTAGTCCTGGGACCCTGCAACACCTGTGGGCCTGGGGGTGGGGAAGGTTCCTGCGGGGGCTGGCTGCTGGGCATCAGTCTCCGCCACTGCTCTGGGCTGTGTAGAGCGCATGACGGGGGAGTGCGTGCTGGGGCTGCTCCTAGCATGCTCTCAGCTTCCTGCCATGGGGTTCCTGCATCTGTGTTGCTTTAAGGGCGGCCGGAAGCAGGGATCATAGAGCTCCACTGCTGCAGGCTAGAGTGGCCCTGCACTCCAGCGGGCCGGCGCAATGGTGGACTCCGCTTTCAAAAGAGCAGGCCATGGAGTGCCTTCACGTGTATGTTTTTGAAATAGTTTTTCAAAAGGGAACACTCTTCCTGATACGGGATCGGGGGTTGGATTTCGATGTCTGCGCTGCATTCTTTCCATTGTTTTTTGAAAGAACAAGTTACATGTGTAGACGCTCCTCCCATTCTTTTGAAAGAGGGCTAGAGAGTTCGATGTTTTGTGCATGTGTAAACACAGCTATCAGGAATTGAAATACATATAACCTGTAAGTGAGCAATTTAATCTTGCAGGACATACTATAATGGACCTTAAGGTAACAATATTATTACAAAAAGATTTTAAAACCAGATTACAAAGGGAAACATGTGAATTGGAATTCTTTTGAAAGTGTGACACGTTTAACCTCAGGCTCAATAGGGATCTCAATTACCTGATGCATCACAAGCACAATTTCCACACCATTGATATTCACAGTGATGGCACCCATCCCATTTAACTTAATTTACTCTTCCAAGAGGTGCTTTTTATGATAGGGGACACCCCCCTTTTTTCTTTTCTTTCTCTCTTTTTCCCTTTCCACCTTCTTTCTCTCCTCCCTCCTCCCCTCCTTTTATTTCCCCTCATTGCTCATTTCTACTCCATAATCTGAGGAAGTGGGTCTGTCCCACGAAAGCTCATTACCTAATAAATAAAATTGTTAAATTGTTAGCCTGTAAGGTGCTACGGTACTGCCTTTTTTTGGGGGGGTGGGGGGGAAGCTACAGACTAACACAGCTACCCCTCTGGGACCAGAGTCAATGAGGCCACTTCAGTCCCCGTAGATGCGGCTTACTCTCTGCAGTAGATGAGGCGATGTGAATACTAGTGAGGGGAAATTGCCTTTGGAGGGAGATAACCATTCTAAATCCTTATCAGAGCCTGAAGGTAATTGTGTTACACTTGCAAACGAACTGCAGTGCTGCTGTTTCTCATTGCAGTCTGGTTTTGAATGTATGCGCACTGGGACAAAGGCTGTCTCGCTGTATATGGTCGCATCGTGCCTAAGAAGAAGAGTCCCTGCCTTCTGGTGTTACCACTAGCATCACGCTTGATGCCTCAGCCTGACAAAACTGGGTTTAAGCAGTGCATAGGCATCAAGCTGACCCCAGCAGAAAGGTAAGTTTCACCCTAAATGCTTGTGAAGCTCTTACTTTTGGCATATAACATTTCAGGAATATAGGAAACCTCCAGCTGAGCAACCAGGTGCCTTAACCTATTGTTGTAGAAAGCCAGACCTGCAGACTGTCCCATGATACAACCTGGAGAAATTTGGAGGCTTGGCTGCTCTCTGTTGAGGCCCTGTAGCCGTGTGAGGCTCACTTGTTGCATAGAGGAGTCAGCCTCAAAGGAATTTCTTTCTATGCAACGAATGTCAATGGCTCTTGAAGCAAAATTATGTAAACAATTCAAGAGGAAAATTCTTCAAAAGTGACACCAACACAAGAGAACAGAAACCACAAGATCCACACGCATTGGCAATGGGAGTGGCAGACCAGAAGCTGTGGTTTCAGACAGAGCAGTCGCTCGGTATCACCAATGTTTACCTTAACGTAAGACCATTACACACGCCGGGTGGCAACTATCAGGGACACCCCAGCATGTGGCAGTTTGCACATAGCCAGAGCAGTTCACTCAGCTATGAAAGGTTGCTCTGATCCAGGGTCTTTCGAGTGGAAGGCCACTGATGATAGCAGAATGTTGAAGCCATTGGATTCCACTCGGGGGCAGAGACCAAGTATTAGTGGGTTGTGATGCAGGATCAAGGTCAAAGGTATTACCCTGCCTTGACCACGCCTCCTTTTTGAACATGCTGACTGTGTCTGCAAAGCGCCAAAAGGCAAGCACAGCCCAGGAGCTGAATTATTCCTGTACTAGTGCTTGTAAGTGGGGCGTTGTTATTAACATTTGTAATAGCACCTAGGGGCTCAATCACTGGCCAGAGCGCCACTGGACTACACACCGTATAAATCTAGAACAAAAAGGCAGCCCACACTCCAAAGAGTTTACAATCTAATTAAGTTTTCCCACTATAATTTACACAGTGTTTGAGACGGTTTGATTTAACGGGTCTCTATTATAACCTGCTTGCAGCATACCAACTTCACTGTGTTTAGGTAATTTACCTT
The DNA here is from genome assembly GCF_033958435.1 of Carettochelys insculpta. NCBI lineage: Eukaryota > Metazoa > Chordata > Testudines > Carettochelyidae > Carettochelys > Carettochelys insculpta. Next base: position 286,599,048 of record NC_134137.1, on the reverse strand, counting down.
CAGAACAGGTGTTGTGTGCACTTAGAACTATGAAACTCAACTCTCATATAACTCCCACCTTAAGGAAATAAACATCACAGTGCATGTAATCCCAGTGTTTAATTCCTGCTAATCAAGCACACAGGAAGGGGCTCCTTTCCTGGACCCCTTCACGTAGCCCTTTTCCAGCCATGCACATAATTCAGGAGGCCCCTTTAGAGGGGAGGCTCCATGGATTGGATTTCAAAGGATGGAATGTCAAAAGAGATCTTCCAGATGCAAATGGCCTCCAGATGTGGCTGTTTCTCCTCCACACAGGAGGGGGAGGAGACTGCCGTGTGTGTGTGTGTGTGTGTGTGTGTGTGTGTGTGTGTCTAGTGAAATGGAAAAACATTTTCCACCACGAGAGGGAAGGTGTGGGGAGGGAGTGGGAATAGGAACAGAAGAGGAGTGGAAGCAAGAGAAGGACTGTGCTACAACTGAACCATTCAGGACACGTTATGTTAGAAATAATAATCCCTGTGTGTATATTAATAGTTCATCTGGCACGTCAGGCACCAAAAACCCAACTGCAAACAATTTAAAATGGGATGGGTCCAGTGAATGTGAAGGGAGGAACAGGAAGGTATTTTGCCAGCAAGAAGTTCACACTCCCCCTAAGGGGTGCTTCTGATTGAACCCTACATTCATAAACTCCCCGAGATCCTTCTGGGCCAGCCCTCAGACCGTGACCACGGTATGGTTCAAACCATGCGAGATGGCAACAGCCGTGTTTACAGAGGCTCACTGGTGGGCCAGCTCTGTGCATATTTTGGTGGACAATATTCATTTTCTCTGTACAACTGATGCTTCACTCAGATTCACAGTATTTACTACTGAAAATTATTCTCCCGAGGTGAAATGCCTTGGAGGGCAAAGAGTCAGTGCAAGACCTGTTCAGTTCTCAGAGGGGAAGATCACTCCAAACTATTCCAGTGAGTGGTACTCCTCGTCTGCCATTTGCTGTGAGTGTTCTGGAGGGCGTAACTCAGAGTCTGGCTTCCAGAGAAAGTTGTTCATATTTCCTGAGAGCAGGATCTGGCCCTGTTTATTTTGTAAAGTGCTAGCGGCCTGCAGATGCAGGTTCTCTGTAATATTAAAACTGCCTGGCATGGCATTTGCTCACTTTCCCCCCACATGTCCCCATCCATGCGTCATGAAGGCAACTCTCCTCATCCAATGGCAAGACCTAAGTGACATCGGATGATGTGGGAAGGGTTCACATGCCTTGTGGTAGCACACAACAATTTAGGCACCTCTAAAAATGTCCATAAGAGATCTCAGCTGCCATGGTGGTGATTCATATTTTCCTCCCGCTCATTGTTTCACTCACCCCAGTAGGCTCTGTGAAATGCTGGCCATGAGAAAGAGGGTTTTGCTGAGGGAAGCCAGCAGCAAAAAGGTGTGTTCTTTTCTGTTTGAGCTGACTACAGTCAGACCTGGCTTAGAGAGATCTCCTTGGGCAAAGCATCCCACAGCCTCGGTCCTATCACCAAGAACTTCCTAGTCCTAAGAGCCTGATGCTATGCTTCTCCAGCTTCAGTGGTCTCTGTTCTTGGTGGGGGCAGGGGATGGTAAGATAGTCAAGTTATCCAGATCCTAATCCATTTCAGTTCTTGAACACCAGTGTTGCATCTAATTTTTTTCCACCCAGGTGCAGAATAAGACCATAAGGATGGCCATACTAGGTCAGACCAAAGGTCCATCCAGCCCAGTAGCCTGTCTGCTGACAGTGGCCAGTGACAGGTGGCCCAGAGGGGGTGGACCAAAGACAGCAATTAAGCAATTTGTCTCCTGTCATCCATCTCCAGACTCTGAGAGTCAGAGGCCAGGGACACTGTTCCTACCCTTGGCTAATAGCCTTTTATGGACCTAACCTCCATGAATTTATCTAGCTTGTTCTTAAATTCTGTTATAGTCCTAGCCTTCACAGTCTCCTCTGGCTAGGAGTTCCACAGGTTAACTATGCACTGAGTGAAGAATAAATTTTGTTATGTGCACCAAAACGTGTGGATGTGCACCACCAGTGGAAACACATGCTGCCGGCTCTAGGTGCTCTGCTAATCAGCTGGGTGGCATCTGACTCTCTCCTGGGTGGTCACCTGACTATTTAGCTGATAGGGAACGCTGCATGGACACTAAGGTTTTGTCTGCACTTGCAACTGAGTGACAAACCTTTTGTCAGTCCCAGGCCCTTAAAAACAACCTCCCTCCCCGTGACAAAAGTTTTGCCATGGCAAATGCAAGCATACAAGCTGCTTTGTTGGTAGGGGCACTCTCCTACCAACAAGGCGAAAGCCACTCCCGGGGGTGGACATATTTTGTCAGCAAAAGTGTCAACAAACAGTGTTCACACGCCAACTTTCAGCAACGGGGCTGTGTCGACGCAGTCTTGGTGCTAACAACTGCAGAGTGTAGACATAGCCTAAGACTAGAGCACTCAGCCCTGGCAGAGAAGGGCAGCCACTCAGCATTGGCTATGGGTCCCTCATTCCGAGCCATTCAGCTCTGGGCAAGTTAAGGCTGCAGAGGGGCAACCTGTCACTGGCAGGGCCTTACACCAGTGGTGGCTGGACAGGAGCCCCTCCCCATGCTGCCAGCCAGGGTTCCCTCTATTTTTTCCATCCATGGGCAGAATACATTTTGTTACATGCACCAAGGCATGCACATGTGCACCACCATGAGAAACACACACTGCCAGCTGGGAAACACTGGGGGGGGGTCACAAAACCAAGGGCGGTGCCAGAATCTCTCCTAGGTGACTGCCCCAGCACTCAGCTTACAGGGAACACAGCTGCCTGCCCTCCCTGCATTCTGCCTGTGCCCTACCCCTGAAGCTCCCCAGCCTCATGTTGAAACTGGCCGCGCGGGGTGGGGAGCCAGGGGTTGGCCGGTGTTGGAGGCAAGGGACCCGCCTTTGCCTGATCTACACCAACAGGGAGCTCCCTGGCACAGGGCCTTACTTCACTAGTCATCTTGGAATGCTGCAAGGTCACTTTGCACAGCTTACCTAGTGCAAAGTACTTTTAGCCAGCTGGAAAAATCCGGCCCTTGGTCTGTAAAGTCAACGCAGAAGCAGACAGGAAGCCTGAGCAGTAAGCAGAGCACAGGCCAGCTCTTACTGCCAACGCTTAGGCTCCGTCGTTCAGCAGAACTCATGCACGCATCATTGTGTCTCCCTCTCTTCCAAAACAACTCTTCTCCACCACCCATCCCCCACAGGCTGGCGGCTGGAATGCTGGCCAGGAGGAGGGGGAAGGGGCACATCCCCTTGAAACGCTGCAGCTGTGGCTGACAGAAAGAGTTAAGTCACAGGACCTGCAGTCGCAGGGGAAAACAAACGCCCCCTTTGAGGGGAGAAGCAGCGGTTCCAGGGTGCAGCAAAGGGCAGCGTAACCCAACACCTCGGCCCTTCACCGCTAGGAATGTCTTCCAGACCCATCTCCCTCCCTCTCTGCCCAGGCTGCTGCACAGCTAACCGTAACAACAGACGTGTCCCCTGGCTGCTGGACTATTGAATGCACAGTCAGGTGGAAACCTAACCCAGGAGTTTAGAAAAGTGCCAGCCACAGAGGAGGAGTTTACCTACATTCCCTTGGGCTCCAGGCCAGGCCCTACCTACAGTGTTTCAACACTTCATCTGTTCACGTGTGAGCTTGGCAGGTGCCTATTTCGGCTGGGCAATTTCACCTCACATGCCTTTTGCATCATAGGTGGATGGGGTGGGGTGGAACTGCTGAGGCTGTTTTCTCTGCCACTGAGCTTGTGCACCGATCACCAGGCAGGGCCGGTGCACAAGAGCGCCTCTGTCTGCAGGTCAAACACTCCTGTTAGCTGTTCCTGCGTGTTGGCATTTGCAGCAAAGTGGAGCGTTCCGGTTACAATCTGAACCGGTTAGTCCTGAATTAAGGGCTCCATTATACGGCCCCGAGGCAGGGATGGGTTGATCAGCAGCCTGCCCTCACACTGCACAGCAGCCTGTGCTCCAATCCCTCCCCAGAGTCATGAGGAGTTCCCAGAGAATGAATGTTTGTTCCCTTGGTTTTGTGACACGCCCCCTCAGTGTTTCCATGTGCTATCTGGGTACAGCGTGTGCTCTGCGGGACTCCTCCCAGTTATGCCTGCTGGCCAGCAGCCCTTGTGCAGCTTGTGAGGGACAGCGGCAGCACACAATGGGAGTCATGGGGTCAGACTGCTGCCACTGGCCTGAATGTGAGTGGATTGGGATGGCTCCAGTTCCATTGAGAGAGCCTGTAGTGCGGGGGAGGGCAATGAGCAGCCCATGGGCCACATGCAGCTCTCCTGAGTTAGTCCCTGACGGGCCACCAGATACTTTATTTGCCTGTGTGTCCACAGCTTCAGCCACTCGCAGCTCCCATTGGCTGTGGATCACCGTTGGTGGCCAATGGGAGCTGCAGGAACCGGTGTCTTAGTTCATCCCACTTCCCACAGCTCCCATTGGCCAGGAACGGTGATCTGCAGCCACCAAGAGCTGCAAGCAGCTGTACCCACAGATGCACAGGTAAATAATGCCTGTGGCAGGTGCCAAGGTCTCTGGTGAACCTTGTCTGGCCCGTGGGCTGCTTATAGCTTACCCCTGCTCTAGAGAGGCAGCCTGTAGGTGCTTTTCCCCATCTGTTTTTGTTCACAAAATATAACACCAGGCATTTGAAAGAAACCCTCCTAAGACACCTGTCCTCTGCCCAGCAGTCAGGAAAACAGAGGCTTATTTTCTCATGCTAGCTCTCTCTGACCTGCTTTCATTATGATTATTATTTGTATTACCAGCACTGAGGTCCTCAGTCCTGGCTCAGTGCTGCCCCTGCTAGGTGCTGTGCAAGCACATGACAAAGAGGTGGTCTCTGCCCTGAAGAGTTTACAATCTAAAAAGTACTTCAAGAAACAACAGGTGGCACTAGAAGCAGACAGGAAGTGGCCCAAGAAAATGATGAGACAGTACTGGCCAGCAGGCTAGGAAGTGGTCACCACACAGCAACAGTCAGTAAAGGCAAGTGCAGAGCTCGATATGTAGGAAGGAAATACTTGTACACTTGTACAACTACAGAACGAGGGATGACTGGTTGCTGGCAGGTAGGGCTGCTGAAAAGGAGCTGGGGGTTGTAGTGCGCCACAAATTAAATATGAGTCAACACTGATGCAGTTACAAAAAGACTAATATTCTGGGGTGTGTTAACAGGATCTTGTATGTGAGACATGGGAGCTAATTTTTCAGCTCTGCTTGGCACTGGTGAGGCCTCAGCTGGAGTACTGTGACCAGCTTTGGACCCTTTAGGAAAGGTTTTGAATAGACAGGAAAGAGTCCAGAGGAAAGCAATAAAAATGCTAAAAGGTTTAGGAAACCTGATTTAGGAGGAAAGATTAAGGAAAATGGACAAATTTAGTGTTGAGAAAGGAAGACCGAGAGAGGCCCTGAAAATGTGAAACATGATAAAGAGGGCTATGGCAATCCATGCCCGCTCCAGGTAGGATACGCAGTAATGGGCAGGAAGAAAGATATAGGAAAAACTTCCTAACTCCTAGGCTAGTTAAACTCTGGAATAGGTTACTACCAAAGGCAGATGTAGAACCCATATCACTGGAGGTATTTAAGACCAGCTTAGACAAGCACCTGGCAGGGATGGCAGAGGTATCTGTGGGCCTGTTTCAGCACAAGAACCTGGCCTGAATGACCTCTGGAAGTCCTTCCCAACCCTGCTTTTGTAAGCTTTCACACAGCCTGTCCCTATTCAGCCAGAAGATGTTCTCTGGGGGACCCTCAACCACTATCCTACAGTCCTTCTCATTCTCCATACCGATCACAGACTGGTCCAGGAGCACTGGGTACTAATCCCTCATCCTTTCCTCTGGCTCCTGAAGCAGTTTCTGTACAAAGCAAGGGAACGCCACAGACAGGCTTGACTGTAGCCAGTGTCAACAGGGAAAGGCTTCTCTCAAGTCAGCCTCCTGACGGAAGAGAGTACTTAACCCATACAATCCCCTTCACAGCTGTCCTGTGGTTGCTGGCTGTAACCCTCTAGGGTGGGGTCTTTTACTCAGGCCTCTGCTTAACCCTTTCTACTAAATGGCCTGTAATGTATTTTGTTCCCACTGATGCCATAACAATAGAAACTGGGTGTTAAAGCAACTTCTTAGATAGTCTTGCCATTGTCCCACCACACACCATGTGCTCTCTCTCTCACTCTCTGTAGGATTGCTCCCCACAGTCTATTGTCCTTTGCCCACTCCATTTTGAAACAACTCCAGCAACGAGGCTTCCGTCCCATGGTATAACTGTCTGCTGGGGGAAATATCAGACCCGCCATTAGGAAACGTTTCCTGAGATGCTTTCCTTTGCTCACGTTCATCCTCTTACTCCCCTGGGACCAGTATCTGAGCGGATCCCCCCACAGTCGTCGCTCCATGTAACAGAGGAGGGAGTGCTTGTTCTGAGCCGGAAGCACCAGCGACGCCTGGGCTATCTAATTTGTGGCCAGATGATTGCTAAAAACTCAGCATAGGCATTTAAAATCTTGTTGCTTGTCCATTTATCCCTGAACATGTCTTTGGGCTACGCTCCCAGCCCCTCCTCTCCTCTAAGGCGTTTGCAGTATCACTTACCCAAGGTATGCATATTTTCTTCTGTTTACCTTCATACAGACCTGCCAACAGGGGCGGGCAAAAGGGCCAGGTGCCCCTAAGCCCAACATTTCAAAGGGGCCTGGTGCTCTGGCCACCACCACTGCTACTTTGCCAGCAGTGGTGGCCAGAGCTCTGGGCTTTTTTGAAGCACCACAACAGCATTGCTCCACTGCTGTGCACAGCTGTGAGGGAGGCAGGAGCAGGGCCCAGCTCCGCGTATGGGGCAGAGCCCTAGGCCCCGCTCCTTCTGCCCTTAGCCCCGTCCCTACTGGGGGTGTGGAGCCAGACCCCCCACCCACTTTGCTCCAGGGACAGGGTTAGCTGTTGGCCCCGCTGCCTTCACGCACTAGACCCTTCAGTCCGAAGAGCATTTGGTTGCTCTGTACTGAATTTGCCAGTGCCTCTAAGGCACTGAGTTAACCAGCACTGCACACGATATTCGGCATCCTTTCTAAGGAGGAGTGCTGAAATTTGACCTTTTGACCTCTATGTACGGTCCAGGTGCCGGTGATACTTTTCAAAGTCACTAACAGTCCTACTTACAACAGCTTCATTAGTAAATAGGTGAAGGTGCAGAGCTTTACTGCTTACGCGGTGCTTGGGAGAATTAGCTGGTCTTTTGTTAATCCCCAGGTGGCATGGCTCTGAGCAAGCTCCCAGCTGCATGGGGGAAGTGGGGTGGGGCTGAGCTCCTGCTTCATGTCCAATGAAAATCTGATCGTGTGCCACTCTTGACATCTGTGCTGGGGTTGCTGACCCCTGTTCTAGGGCAGGGGTGGGCAAAACGAGGGCTTTTTTGTGGGGGGGTGCATGAAATTCCAGTCAGCTGCTGGGTCTCAGGCTCATCCTTCTCATTAAAAATGCTGAAATATGTGACTGGTTTTATGTCTGTGTATTCACATTTATATACTGAGTAATAAAGTTTTTGCATTCTTCAGACTTACTTTCTTACACATGCTGAACGGGTTTTTAATATGAACATAACCGAAATTTCCATCAGTTTGGATTCCATTAGACAGGTTGGAAGCAGGGGGCTGATAATTGCAGGGATGGAAAGTGGGGTCCGATGTAAAAAGTTTGCTCAGCCCTGTGCTAGGGGATAGAATGAGCCAGCAACATTTCTGCAAGGCTTCTGTCAACTTCAGTTCACTGTCAGTGAAGCTCCATTGTTGATAGCTACAGAAGAGACAATAGCCAGGCAAGGTACAGGCATTTACCCATCATTTCATATACGCTGGCTGAGAGCAGCCTTAGACAATATGGTGGTAAAACCTCCTGAGCCTAGCCTAACATGAGAGTTTCTGCCATTGCTACCCCGAATGGAGCTGCAAGAACGGTGGATTTTGGCTATGAGGTTTGCAAATGTGATCTCACCTCCATGTATCATAGGCCTAGAAGACAATGTCACACTGGTGAGACTCCACTCAAGGCCATCCCATGCCACAGGTTTGGAAACACAACTCCCCAGTGACCAGGACCTGTAGCTGGAGGACAGTGGTGACCAAAAATGGGGGTGGTGGAAAAATATGGCTGTGAAATTTGCTAATGTTGAAAGGGCCACTGTACACACCATTTAGAATGGCATTTACCTTCTTTGAGCACACACCCCACCAGCCCCTAGATTCCTATGTCACAGTGCAAGGTTATAGCTAAAGGTCTGCCTCTTGTCCCCACAAGTCGCTTTTGGATGAATGCGTCTCATGTTCCAGGATCTCCCACCCACTGCATAGCCGTGTTTCAGTTCACTTCTCCCCAGATAATAGAGCTGCATTTTTCCAAACTGACTCTCATGTTAATGTTTCCTGTCCATATCCTGCCTCAACAACAAGAGAGCCGCAAAAGTGGCAACAGTATCTTACAAAGGAGAACTATGTGAAGCATGAAAATTAAGGGAGAGTTTTTCCTAACCAGGGAGAGGGGCATGGTGGAAAGACAGAGAAGGAGAGGCAAACAAGGGGAAGGAACTCAGAAGAGAGATACTGACCTCCCCACCCATGTCCACATTCGCAGTAAAACTCCAGAGTTTTCCTGCAAAGGCTTTAACTATCTTTAGTTTCCTGAACAAGAAGCACCCATTGAAATTCTGATCCCACCTAGGCTGGTGTCAAACCAGAGCTCCTTCACTGGTACCAGTGGTGTTGCCCCAAGTTTACAGGGTGTGAGTGAAATCAGACACTGGCCCACCCTACATCGTATGTTTTCTTCTTTAAAGAGAGGGACAAATATCTCTGTATTTGTAAACAGTCTCAGAGGGTTAGTCGGTAGCTTCACAAACAACAAGCAGTCCTGTAGCACCTGAAAGACCAACCCATTTATTAGGACATGAGCTTTGGCAGGTAAGACCCACTGCCTCTCCCCTTGCTGCATGCATGGTTTTTTGGTGGAGGGAGGGGTAGGAGCTTTTTTAGACTCATACGGAAACTGACTTCTCTCCTCTGCCATGTGGTGAACAGAAGGACTTTGAAGAAGTCAAGACCTTTCTGCCTGGGGCCATCACGCTTCACTCAGCTCCAATATTGGCTCCTCATTTCCTCTACCACCATTTGTTGTTCATTCTGCTTCCCCTGCCGCTGCAGCCCTTCAGCTGCCCAGGTACCCTTGCCCTGCCAGGCGGCTGTGTCTCTCCTTCCCCACCCCCTCTACTCTCCTCCTTTACCCCCACCTCCTCCCACACTCCCCTCCTTTTCCACCATTGCTCTCCCCAAGCTTCAACCCCAGCCAGTGACTCCCCACCCCAGCAAAGAAACCATCTCCATAGGCTGATAATAACTCAATAATGCACAGAACTGCTTGGGTCTGTCTCCAGCATCGCTCTGGTCACATGGCTGGAATGTCACCCTATATCCCTTTCCCCCACCCTTCCTTTGATTCGTATGTCTTTAGAGAGACAAGCTGGAACCCAGCTCTACCGGTGAGCGAGACAAGCTTTCAGGCCACATCCAGCTCTTTTTCTCGTCTCCCCAACCTGTGACCCTGTCTCCCTGTATGTTTGCAAAGCAGCTGCCACCTTTTGCTGCTGTTCGGTACAAATGAATCTGCAGGTCAGAGGGAAGCAGTTTGGAGAGGGAGCAGCGAGGGCAGTTTATCTTCATGCGCCACCCCTGGAGCCTACCTACCAAACACAGGGTGACATCTCTGTGCTGGAAAGAAAGGCCTCAGGAACTTTCATTGGCACTGCTAACACTCCAGCACCAGCTCAGAGGGGAAGAATGCCATCTAAACCAGTGGTTCCCAAACTTTTCAGCATCATGCCCCACCTCTTCTTTACCATCAGCCAACCCCCTTCTAACAAAAAATTCAATTTGTAATTTGAAATAAACCCAAAAGCTTGATATAAAAATGTTACCTAAAATTAAAAATAAGCTCAAATAAGTTTTCTTGGCCGTTTGTGGTTGCCTGGTACAGCCCCAGCTGGCCGGCTGCCTGAGCCCCATGCCAGCCTCCAGAGCTAACCATGCCAGCTGCCCACCTGCCTGAGACCTGCGCTGCCACAGCTGCCTGCCTGAGCGCCACGCTGCCAGGGCCAGCCATCCCCTCGCCCGCCAGCTGCCGGGGCTAGCTGTCCACCTGCCCACCAGCCATCTGAGCCCTGTGCTACCAGGACCAGCCGCTCACCCACCAGCCACCCACCCCAGATGCGGACCATCCAGCTGCCCACCCACTATCCTGAGCCTCCTGAGCCCCACGCTGCCGGGGCCAGCCGCCCAGGGCCAGCTGCCTGAGCCCCACAAGTCCCATAAGCTGGGTAGCCACCTGAGCCCCGCAAGTCCTGCGAGCCATTCACCTGAGCCCCTCCCCTGCCCTTCCACAAAGCCAAGCACCCCCAGCCCCGGATCTAACCCCATCCTCCTCCCCAACCCACACTCACCCAAGTGGTGCCTGGGTTAGTCTTGGTCTCCCAACCAAACCAAGGCAAGGCCTGGACATGTTTAGTTTGTAGAAGAGATAAGATCTCAGTTGAGGACAATGTTGCTACAAATCCTTTGAGCTGTTTTGTTGAATGTAAGGAGAATAATGTGGATCTATTAACGCTGAAATTCCTGGCGGTTGGTTGCTTAGACTCAGCTAACATAGGAACAAACAGATTTGTCAATGCCAGAACAAACAACAAGCCTGCCTTATCTACTATGGATCTAAACCTATGATTACATGATTCTCCTACCCCACTCTAAACAACGGCTGATCGTTCATGCTTGTGAACATGATGAACGTCCATCCCAGACCCTCCCCTCACCTGTCAACACAGCTGGGCAGCAGCACAGTGCTTGGCCACATGAAGGAAGGCACTCCCACAAGTCAAACAGGCCTGGTTTAAAAAAAAAAAAGGCTATCCTAATTCACAGTGTGGGCTGGTGGCTTGAGCAGAGAACACCAAATCAGAGAAGTCCTGAATTCTAATCCTAGATCCAGTAAAGTCTTCCCTCTGGCTGCAGGCAAATCACTGATCCTGCCACCCTCAGTTTCACCAGAGGGCAAACCACAGCTACCTATCTGTCTAACCATATCTTGTGAGATCAGTGCAAGGAGTAATTCCTGTTAATTAACAGCTGTTAAATGAACTGTATGGGGCTATTACTACTGTGTCGCCAATTGACCAGGACTCACTGACAGCAGCTCTTGTCTCTGTTTCCCTTGCATGAGAGTGATGTTACCTTTGTAAAGGCTCTAAGGAACAAAAAGGGAGCGGACAATTCTTTGGTAGGAGCAGCCCAGCACCGCGCCCTGGGGAAGGCCTCTGTTTGCACTGTCAAAGTACCATCTGTGACTAGAAGTGCTGGAATGGACTGAGGCGGAGACTGGTTTCTAGGCAGGTCTCCTAAACTCAGTGACTAAAGCATCTCTTAAGACACAGGTGGCATCACCTAGTTTTGTCATTCATAAGCAGACAATGCACAATGTGGCATCCCAGAGGGGTAAACCAGCATGGGCAGGGACATTCCAGGGGCTGGGAGGGTGCAATAAAGAGAATCTGCTTGGCTGCTAACATAGGAGAGCAAGGGGCTCCAGTGACAGAACTCGTGAGAGTGACAGCACGAGGCTCTGGGAAGGACAGCCGGCCAGCCCACATGAGGGAGCCAGTGCGAATGCATCACTCAGGGCACAGCCAGTGCGTGTCTTCAGCAGGATAGTTTGCAGTGTCAGAAGGAAGATACTAGCTGCGTCTACACGTGCACGCTACTTCGAAGTAGCGGCACCAACTTCGAAATAGCGCCCGTCGCGTCTACACGCGTCAGGCGCTATTTCGAAGTTAACTTCGACGTTAGGCGGCGAGACGTCGAAGTCGCTAACCTCATGAGGAGATAGGAATAGCGCCCTACTTCGACGTTCAACGTCGAAGTAGGGACCGTGTAGACGATCCGCGTCCCGCAACGTCGAAATTGTGGGGTCCTCCATGGCAGCCATCAGCTGGGGGGTTGAGAGATGCTCTCTCTCCAACCCCTGCGGGGCTCTATGGTCACCGTGGGCAGCAGCCCTTAGCCCAGGGCTTCTGGCTGCTTCTGCGGCAGCTGGGGATCTATGCTGCAGGCACAGGGTCTGCAACCAGTTGTCAGCTCTGTGTATCTTGTGTTGTTTAGTGCAACTGTGTCTGGGAGGGGCCCTTTAAGGGAGCGGCTGGCTGTTGAGTCCGCCCTGTGACCCTGTCTGCAGCTGTGCCTGGCATCCCTATTTCGATGTGTGCTACTTTGACGTGTAGACGTTCCCTCGCTGCGCCTATTTCGATGTTGGGCTGAGCAACGTCGAAGTTGAACATCGACGTTGCCAGCCCTGGAGGACGTGTAGACGTTATTCATCGAAATAGACTATTTCGATGTTGGCTGCACGTGTAGACGTAGCCACTGAGAATAAGGTTAAAATAAGTGGGGAACGGATGGGAGCGCAGTTCCTTCACCTCTGCCAGGGCAGAGAGAGTCCTTCCTCCTCTCCAGCACTCAGGAGAGCTGTGGTTGCCCATAGCTCCTTTTCCTCATTAGCTGATGGAGTGAGAGCTGCCCTTCCAGTTTCAATACACTTTTAGTGGTGCCTGAAAGAGTTGTAGTCCCTCACTGCCTCACGCCAATTCAGACATCAGCTGCTATACCTTGACTACCAAAATCATTCTTTATCTGCCCTGCCTGGGGAGTCAAAATCTCATTCGAATGCAAATTACAATCTCCTAAATCAACAGTTTCTTACTCTGATGGGCAAATCACAATCCCTAGGTCCCATGTTAGTGATTCATACTCACCCAATATTATACAAGAGCTATTCTAATCCCTGCACTCAAGAGAAGCCAAAATTGCCTCAGTCTGATGTTCCCCTATCTGATGCAAAGGCCACAGTCCAGTCTAGCCAAGGGCGACATCATAAACCTTCCAACCTCCAGTGTAAAAGTCACAACTCTCCAGGACAATATGAAAGGTCAAAACTCCCCATTTCAACTCCAAACGCCAGTAACAGAAGAATAAAAATGTGATTTTCACATTCTAGGGGGGAAAGTTGTTCTAATGAATTGGAAAGTGACTGGAGAAGTTAGTTCCTCCTCTGGCGAATGGTTTCATGCTGTGCAGAAAGAACACAAGAGGCGCTGCTGTGGAAGGAAAGATTTTTTGCCATGATCTTGAGATGGCCGTATCCTATTTCTCAGGAGTGAGGGAATCAAGAGTGAGTCACAGACGGTCACATCCATAAACGCTTCGTACCATGTCATGCCAGGTGGAATGCTACGGACATCAGGTCCAGTTCCCAAAAGCACCTCAGGCCCATTTTCAAAACGTCAATGGGACCACAGAGCCATTCGGCACTAAATTGTTTTTGAAAATGGAACTCAGGCCTCTTTAGAAAAATTTACCTTACATGTATTTGCAAAAATACGTGAGCTCACTGAGCCAGGGATCATCCCTTTCTGAATGCCCACAAAACCTCATTAGCACTACCATAAAAAAGCCTGAGCACTGTTGGAGAGAGAGAGCACGTTTAATATCGGTGCTATTATGTCTTCAGATTCAGGCTACCTCAGCACCGTTAACTCCACGTGCCTCAGAAAGAGAGCAAAATTACAAAACGTACATTCGAGAAAGTGCTAAACGTTATTTACGACAATATAGTGCTCTGGTGATATCAAATACCTGTTACCTGAAAACCTAGCAGAGCTTTAAGCGAATCTTATGTAAAACCTATGAGAATACTGGAATTGTTGCCTTTCTAGTGGCATAAATGAAAGTTCCCATTTCTAGTTCTGAAGGGTCATGCACGACAAACACAATTTATCACACGGTTGTGAAATGTGTCATATGCTGCAAGCAAATTACCATATCACATGGCCATCCCCAGAATGTGCATACACATCAACTGTGAAGCCTGAAAACAGGGTATGCAATGCTAAAGAACCTTCACTGCCACAAAACCTGTTACAAATGACCCAGTGTAACTGTTCCTGGCATTTCTAGAACAGCTGCTGCACTGATTTACATTTTGAACCTTAAAATTGTTCCCGACTCCATGCACTTCAAGCAGCAACAAGTCGAGGTGCAGTGAATTCACAGGGTACATCTCCTGTTTTGATGACTTCTGATATTTCCCAGAGCAGTGTCCCACAGTGCAGCACACTGATTTGTACATGTGGGCAATGGAGAGATCAGATACCTTAAGTGGAGGAAATAGGACTGAGGATTAATGTGTACATGAGGTATATTTTTGTCAGTCAAAAGTATAAAAAGATTACACACAAGTGTTACCATTTCTCCTGTTTTAATTTGCAGGATGAGGAGTTCTGATAAAGCTACGTGGTCTTTGGATTTATGTAGCTCAAGCAGACCTCTGTTTAAAGGTAAATCCTTATACCGTAAAAGCACAGCCACTGTGGTCAGGTATCCCTCCCACCAGAAGCAGGCCCAGCACAAAGGCAAGGTGAGCAAGGCTGTTGCCTTAGGCCCTGTGTTCCAATTGGAAATAGCATCCACCACCCACCAGCCAGGCCCCACTGTCAGTGTGCTGCCTTGGACCCCATCAACCAGCTGGGCCCTGCTGGTCCAGCTCTGCCCAGAAGACACCAATTCTGGAGGCTTCAAAGGGAGGGTGAGAACCTTTTTCCCTCTATCAACAGTAACGCTCTTCATTGGGCAATGTGAAGTCTGGAGGAATAATAATCCAGCTCCTCTCCTGATAACCAACTGCCATCTTTAAATTAGGGTTGACAACCTTCATTTGAATCCTAGCTGATGTCACTATAGGTGCTAGTCTTGTTCTATAAAGAACTCTGTAATATAAGTGTATTAAACAAATGCCCTGAAGCAGTGAGCTCCTCGGGTTATAAATGAGTTTAAAGACATTTCATTTAATCTCTTTAAAATGATGTGCTACCTTTTGATACAGTTAGGAAGAGAGAATTTATTCTCTCATTCCCACTGTTACCACCAGACCAAAAAGGTGGACAGACCTGGGGATGTGACTACCTGGAGAGAAGTCCCCATTCCTCTCAATGACAATTCAAAGCTCCCACCTGCACTGGAGAGCTCTGGAGTACTAAGCACAATGTGAACTCCCTGTTTGACATGTAACATCATAGGCGTCCACAAGCATGTCTGTCTCCAACATCAGGCTGGTTTGCACCATTCGTGGGGTTACGCTTGCTGTTAGCAAGACTAACCAGAACACTATCCATGGAAGGAAGGACAGTTGCAGGAGGGATAGCTCAGTGGTTTAAGGATTACCCTGATAAACCCTGGGTTGTGAGCTCAGCCCTTGAAGGGGCCATTTAGTGATCTGGGGCAAATAGATTCAAAAAAAAAAAAAGCTGCCAGGGATGGTGCTTGGTCCTGCTGTGAGTGCAGGGGGCTGGACTCAATGACCTGTTAAGGTCCCTTCCAGCTGTCTGAAATAGGTATATCTCCATGTATTTATTTACTGTGTCTAACTCCCTGGGTGCAGTGCCAGGGAAGATGGCAGTCACTGACGCAACAACCCCACTGGTACAAACACCTCTCCCATGACCATCCTCTGGTGCATTGGTCACTGTCTATGAGACCTGGCTGGTTAAGTTTCTCTGCTCTACTGTGTCAGTGTCAAGGCTTCCAGAAGAAGACTACAGAAGAAATATCTCCCTGTGGGCAGGTTATTCCATACCTGCCTACTCTGGGATTCTGAAACAGCTGGTTCTGGGCTGGATGGATAGATGGACCAACTTGGCAGGCAATTTATGTGACTCCAATTCCCTTTATCTACAGAGTGCTGTATAGACCATAGGTCTCTGTGCACACCACTTCCCACTAGCATAGACTACTGGGACCAGTGGGGATAGGAGGTCCACTGAGAGGGGCAGGGTGGGAGTTTGTGGGGGTGCCCCATGTAGCAATTCAAATTTTGGCAGAGGTGCAGGGGGGCGATGCATCTCCCAAGTGATACCATGAGTCACCAATGCCCACCAGTGCCCACTTCTTTGCAGTTGGGTATCTTATAAGCAAGTTGGTTGAGCATTCTCTCAGAGGAGCCATGGTACAATCATGCTGCCAGTAGGCACTCGTAAATATCTGGGTGGGGCCAGTGGATTCAACAGTAGATGAGCTCTATACTCTGGCTGTCTGATTTATAACTATGTGCTCCAACCCCCGGCCGAGATAATCATCACTCACCCCAGTAAACAGCACTGGGAAAGCAGAGAAGGAGGGAAGGAGCCAGGTCTCCTGCTCTGGTATTGCCAACATCTGCCCTGTGGCAGAGGAGAAAACGGACCTTTCTCATTTGCTTTCTGTGACTATTCTTGAGGCCGTCTCCAAAACAGCAGGGTACGCAAGGGCCTTATGCTGTAGATAGGGGACAAACCCCTGACTCCGCTGAAATCGGCAGCAAAATTCCTAATGACTTCACTAGAGCTGGGACGGCACACGGCACACGAGCACTTCTCACTCCTGCCCACTACAGTGCAGCTGTACCGTACCCAATTTAAGCTGGACGCTTTGCTCCAAGCCTGGAGCAGGGTCACAGAAAAGGCGGCAGTGCCAGATGGAGGGAGTAGCCTGAGAAACAGCCAGTTTTTCTCTTCACCAGTACCGACGTCAAGAAGCACCTTCTTCCCTTTCAGGAGAACACGCCAGCCTCCTCGCCGTCAGAGACGAGAAAGCCGTGTCACGTTATCTGGTCTATCACCGCTCCGCTCTGCAGACGCAGGCTTGCTCCCTAAAGAAGGGGAACTCAAACGCTTTCATGGTGGGGCTACGTTTTTAACAATGAGTTTGTCTGGGTGCCCTCTCAAAACACCAAAGCAGCCAAGCGGCTGTCTTTCATTTCCTTGAATTGGGTCTGTTTTGAACCACTGTGTCCAATACATTCGCCACTCGCCACACGCGGCGAACAGGACACCATGTTGTGGCCAATAAGGCTCTGGAGCTGCATGCGGCTGTTGGAGCCTTTAAATACAGCTCCTCCTGAGAGCTGCACGCGGGGAGGGCCATCCCCCCAGCTCCATGCATGTGCCCCACCACTTAGTGGGAGAAGCGCATGGCATCCCCGTGGTAGCCCCAGCAGCGGATTCAGCCACAGCTCTGGTGAGTGACTGGCATTAAATTAGAATGGGGGGCTGGGAGTGCCTGGCTCTGGGGGAAGGGGAGGGTATTTATGGGGGGCAGGGTTGGGAGTGCCTGGCTTTCTGGGGGAGGGGGAAGGCATTTATCTGAGAGTGGGGACAGTGAGTGCTTGGCTCGGGGGGGAGGGCATTTATTTAGGGGGGTCTGGGAGTGCTTCACTCTGGGGGGAGGGCATTTATTTGGGGGGGCTGGGAGTGCTTGACTCTGGGGGGAGGGCATTTATTTGGGGGGGCTGGGAGTGCCTGGCTCTGGGGGAAGGGCATTTATTTAGCCGGGGGGGCTGGGAGTGCCTGGCTCTGGGGGAGGGCATTCAGTTAGAGCCGGGGGTAGGGGGCTGTGGCGAATATGGAAAGACGACAACCACAAGTGTGTCGATCTTTGAATCCTCGTTGGACACCTCTGGATTCCTGAAGCTTTCTAAGCAGAGCCTCTGCTCCCTGGCGAGTCAGCAGGCAGCTCCAGTACTTTGTGGTCATGCCCTTGGATCTGAATGGAACAAGTTGAAGGCCCTCAAGATATGCCCGGCAGGAGCTACAGGTGCTCCTTGCCAGTCCCCAGCATGCAAACTCCTCACCTTCCCAGCAGTAACTGTATAACGGCTCCAAGGCAGTTCCTCCATGGGCAAGTTTTCATGTATTTTGGGATGTCTTTAGTACCATGAACGCATTACCCTCTGAAAACCAGTCCCTCACACAGTCTCCATATCCCCGCTGTCCTGCTGGCCTCCTCTGTCTCTCTCATCATCCCCATCAGACCAACGGGTGCCCCACTGCTTCCAGGGCTGGCATCTGGGGCTTTTGGCTGTACAGAGTCATTCCAAAGAGCTCACCAGTCCCGTTCTGCAGGAACAATCTGTGTTCCCTTCCTCTGCTCCTGTCAGAAAGCCCAACTCCTCCTGAAGGTGGCAGAGGGGTGTGGTGTGCAGTGACTCACCCGGGCATCCCCACGCCTTGGGCTGGGACGTTTATTTGCTTGAGTGCATTGTATCTTTTACCACATTTGTAACTATAGATTTTTTAAAAAAAACAAAACAGTAACCAGAAGTCCATTTTTGTAAACAGATTCTGTTTGGGCACCTCCTATTACTCATCTGGCTTCGTGTCATTCTTTTTTCCAGGCTGTGGTCTCTGTACTGCACTGAGTCAGACAGAAGTCCACAAGAGGGTTCTTTGAATTGCTAGTTTCCTCCCAGTGACTCTTGACTTGCAGCCAAAAAAGCAGGGCGTAGCATATTATTTTTTTTTCTTTTGAGCTAGACTGATTCATAGAAACTCCTTTAAAACGCAGTGTAAAGACACCACCCCACTGCACATCCTGACACAGCAGCAGAGGGAAAGTTATAACTCCCTGCAGGCAGGGCACTCCCTCCACTGCAGCACTTCAGGACTAAGGCAAAGCAAGCTCCCTCTTCTAAAGGTGCCACAACTAGCCCCACTACAGGGTAAGTCCTCTTCACAAAATCCTCTGCAGCTGCCTTCTACATTCAGCATTGTCTGCTCCTTTGATCTAACAGTTCTGACCTTCTCTTTTGCCTTGTTGCTCTGCTTGTCTATACCACTGAGTGCGACTCATTAACGGCAAATGCTTATGCCTTTATAATTTGCTTTGAAATCCTGCCACACATAGGGCTGAGGCCCCAATAGAAGGCACGATAGGGTCTCACTGCAACTGCACACCTCGTGAAGGTAACGCTATTCTTGCCAGTTGCCTTGAGGGTGTGGGGGGTGAGTGTGAGAGAGACACAGCGGAACTTTCTGTGCAGTGTGGAGCAAGGGAGTTGCTTGCCACATTTTTTTGCCATGACACATACACAAACTTTGGACTTGCGCGCAGGTCTCTGAAATCAGCGCTCCTAATTCGGATTTACACCAGCGGGACTCAGCTCAGACTCTTGCCTTTGCTTTTTTGTTCAGAATTTCCACGTGTCTGAGTGTGTCAAAGCTCTCTGCTTTTACTGCTGGCTTGCAAGTCAGTGGTTTTAAAAATAATCGAAAACGTAGGTCTTTAAAGGCACAAGGGTTGGCACAGCTCAAGTCAGAGCTGGGAGGGGCTTTCTCAGAATCCTAGCCAGTGTGAGTGAAGCTTACCAGAAGTTCTAACCGAAGACATATGAACAATGCAACTGCACGTTATGTCTTCTTGGCAGCCAGATCCCCAGGGCTGGGAGTGATGAGAATAAAAGCAAGGAAAACAAGGGAAGTGTTGAAAGCAAGAGGAGAGCTGCACAGGAAAGGTGGCCGGGATAACTGAGCTGAGCGGTCGGAGCCTATTGGAGGGCAGTAGAGCCTTGCAGAAACAGGCAAATTTCCCACTCAGCTCTCCTCCCACGCTCAGCACATTTCTCCAGCACTTCACTTGTTTTCCCTACAATGTGTTTCAAATCTGTGCTGCTCCCATTCGGTTCTCAGCCTGGCTGCGGCGTGTTGGCATTTAGCCATTGCAGTATACATTTGCCGTTGTCGTTGCCTTCCACCCTAGAGGCAGCTGCATTTCAGTGGTGGGTAAAGCAGCCGAGACAGAGAGTTGATAGAGCACCTACAGACCCTTCTGGGTGAAAAGTGCTGTCAGGGGTGTTGTTAATATTAAAATATATTTGAAAAAGTCTGCGGGAAGAAAACAATGGTGGAACGGCCTTTGGCTGGAGGGCCCTGGGACTCCCTGTAAAGGCACTTGTGAGAGCGGCTTTGTCTAGGCGCGCCCTATTTCAACATCTCTGTAAGGAGTATTTTAGACATGTGTCCGAGGGTGTCAAAGCTCTCTCATTTTATGGGCGGTTTGCAAGTGGATGGTTTTAAAAATAATTAAAACCTAGGTCGAGAGTTTCTTTTTCTGAACACATGGAGAGAAGGGCACAGCACAAGAAGGGCCTGAAGAAACGGGGCCAAGTCCATCCCCGGGGGGGGAGCGCCACTGGCCCATGAGGTGTCCCCCAGAGCAATCCAAGATGTTTGCCAAAAAGGGTTTCAAATCTGCCAGACTTATCTTTCTCCTCCCATCCAAACTTTTTATACAAAATGCCTGGGAGGTGGGGTGGGAAAGCCCTGAGACAGCAAAGACAGCTTTCCTGTGCTTAAATACAGGCTGTTTCCCTAGATCCAGAGGATGCAGAGCAGTCCTGCTCAGAGATGCACTGTTACATGCCACTGGAGTGATGGCCCAAAAGACTGCAGTAATGCCACCGCATGCTGTAGTGTCTTGGAGTCATTATTGTTTTTATTATACTGCTGTAATGCTTAGAAACCCCAACCAGCGTTGGGGCCCCTGTGTTCTCAGCATTAGACACAGCCAGTGCCTGCTCCAAAAATCTTACTGTCCAAACAGAAAACAAAAGGGGACTGGCCCATGACCAAGCTGGGGAGAGACCCTGGATCTCCTAAAAGTCAGCTGCGCCTATTACTACCTGAACAGCAGTCCCTCTTACAGGAGGCCCTCCAAAGCAAGGGAGTGCCAGTAAAAGAGGAATGAATCCTGCTTGGTTTACTTATTTGAGGGCTCCTCTAGGAGCCACCTCAACCTAGATTGCCCTGTTGGCTTTGTACGGTGTCTATATGGGAGCAGCATGTCAGGGGTGTCTGACCAGGGAACCTTCTGTTTGTACAATTTCAAGCCTCCTATGTGTAATGCCCCAACTGGAACTGAACCTGGGATTTCTGGAGCTTAATACAGGCAGCTCTACAGTCTGAGCTGAAAGGCAGCTGCCCCTTAGCTGAGGCTGGAGAGGAAACTCATTCTTTCTCTTTGTGAGTGGCCTCACGAAGTGGGACAGCGAACCACACCCAGAAGGACTGAGCCCTTCCCAGTGAAAAACCTGAGGGAGGTGGGCCCCACCGAGAATCCTTGGGTTCCGATCCCCGCCCACCCCGTGCCCTTGGACAGAGTGAACTGTGCATGCCAGGCCCTGTCTGCTTGTGTAGTACCCACTGGGCGTACCTTCAGGGCCCGCAGCTTGTTCCATTTGGAAGTGATCCAAGGGCGTGACCACAAAGCATAGTAGCTGCCTGCTGACTGGCGAGGGAGCACGGGCTCTGCTGCGAGAGCCTGAAGACAGACCCAGTTCAAGGAAATGAAATTCCCTGATTGGCTGCTTTGATATTTCAGGAAAGGCCCTGAGGCAGGAGGCTTGGGGGTGTGTCTGGCCAGCCACTGGGAGGATGCGTCCCAGCACAGGTAGCCAGCTGACCTCTGCTAAAGCTAGCCTGGTAACAAGAGCAGTGCGGGCGCAGCAGCAGCTTGGGCTAGCCACCCAGGTTTGGGTTGCCAGCTCTCCCAGTCCAAACGCCATTGCCACAGATGTGTCCTGTCCAGCCGGTGCGGGAGCTGGCAACTCTGTGTGGGCGTCAGGCTGGGCTGTGTTCAGAGGCTAGGTCAAATGGCCTCACTGTGTGCTGGCTCCAGCACAGCTCCTGGAAGTCTGTCTGCCCCTGCTGGGAGGCCACCTCCAGTTGCCCAGTAGACATATGTTTGGCTAAACTGAGCCAAAATAGTGGGGATCAGAGCTCAGGCTGCCCTTACCTTTGTCCAGGAGCCTGTTGCATGAGCCCCAGGCAGCACTGCTTGGCAGCCAGCCCCAACCCTCCTCCATATGTGTGCCTGAATTCCTCCATACTGAAGACAAGCAACCTCTGGGCTAACACTGCCTTCCCTCCCTCTGCCAGAGGTTTCCACGGGGCATGACAGCTTGAGGCCACATGCCTTATGTCTCCTGCTCTAAATTCCCTCTGCCGGCTGGGCACAAACTGTCCTCACACTGAGCACTGGACCTGGAGCACAGTGTGCTAAGGAACCGGAACAGGCACCCATGTGGGTGTTTTCTGCGATGGGCCACCTCCCGCCAGGCTGGGTGCCATTAACACTTTCTCAATAGCAGACACATTTGCTTTTATCTTAGTGCGACCTTGTGTCTGAGCAGTAACCAAAGACGGGGCAGGCCAGTGCTCTGAGAATTCCTTCGCGCCTTTCCTCTGTGCTTCTGTTCGCCTGCAAAGGACTAACGAGTGCCGGGAGGATCACAGGAACCAGTCTTCCCTCTTCGCCAGCACGGCAGCAGCACAGCGGCATGAGAGATGAAAAGCTGAGAGACTTTACCTTAGGGGCTCACTCCCCATCCCAGCATATGGAGATGGATTTCTAATTTTTTCAAGGATTGTCTCTGCAAGCCAAGTGCTCACAGAAACAAATGAAAGCACGCTGAACGAGTTGCTTCCTCAGACCGAACCCCACCAGGCCTGCTCACGTGAAGCACCCTGCAGAGGACAGCACATTCCAGGGCACCTGCTTTCCCACAATGCTTTGCTCCAAGACTACCTGTGGAAGCAGCAGCTGGGTGGGACTGCAGTTACTGGCAGGATTTCTACCCATTTCCAAGGGCTGTTTTGGAAAGTGCCCCATAGATCATGATCTTTAAGGTCAAAAGGGACCACTGGATTCAGCCTGTATATCACAGGACACCAACGCCACCCAGCGCTTGCTCGCAAAACCTAACAACCAAAATATTAGAGCCCACAAGAGACTAGACCATTGTGTGCCACAGGCAGAGAATAGGAGAGATCTGGGAGTATCAGCCCCCAAAGCCCCTGAAATAAGTCAGTGAGACCCAGATACACCTGTGACCCACACCCACATGCTGCAGAAGAAAGCACAAAGAGCCCCCAGTCACTACCATTATGACTTGGGGAAAAATTCCTTCCTAAACTCAGAGATGGCAAGCAAGTAGACCCTGAGTGTGTGAGCAAGAATCAGCAAGCCAAGCACCTGGGAGAATGCTCGGTGTCATCTCAGAGCCCACAGCTCGCTCTGCCCACTGTCCCGTCTCCAATCTGGGACACCTCAATGCTTCAGAGAAAGGAAGCCAAAAAAAAAAAATCCCCAAACTTGAACCCCTGCAGAATACACTGGAGGGAGGAAAGGAAAATCCCTGCCTGACCCCTCCTGGGCCACGTCTACACGTGCACGCTACTTTGAAGTAGCGGCGCCAACTTCGAAATAGTGCCCGTCACGGCTACACGTGTTGGGCGCGATTTCGAAGTTGAAATCGATGTTAGGTGGCGAGACGTCGAAGTCGCTAACCCCATGAGGGGATGGGAATAGCACCCTACTTCGAAGTTGAACGTTGAAGTAGGGCACGTGTAGACGATCCGCGTCCCGCAACATCGAAATAGCGGGGTCCGCCATGGCGGCCATCAGCTGAGGGGTTGAGAGACGCTCTCTGTCCAGCCCCTGCGGGGCTCTATGGTCACCGTGTGCAGCAGCCCTTAGCCCAGGGCTTTTGGCTGCTGCTGCGGCAGCTGGGGATCCATGCTGCATGCACAGGGTCTGCAACCAGTTGTCGGCTCTGTGGATCTTGTGTTGTTTAGTGCAACTGTGTCTGGGAGGGGCCCTTTAAGGGAGCGGCTTGCTGTTGAGTCCGCCCTGTGACCCTGTCTGCAGCTGTGCCTGACATCCCTATTTCGATGTGTGCTACTTTGGCGTGTAGACGTTCCCTCGCAGCACCTATTTCGATGTGTTGCTGCCCAACGTCGAAGTTGAACATCGACGTTGCCAGCCCTGGAGGACGTGTAGACATTATTCATCGAAATAGACTATTTCGATGTCGCTACATCGAAATAAGCTATTTCGATGTAGTGTACACGTGTAGACGTAGCCCTGGAGACCAGCTGAAATCCTGAAGCATGAGCTTTAGCAGTGTATGAGAAATGCAGCTGCTGTAGTGGCCAGCATGCAGAACACAGACTTCCATGATGCATTTGAACAATCCTCCCTGAAGCTGCAGCTTCATCCGCACTGCCTCTCTTGAAGAGGTTGCACCATCACAGCAGAGCAGAGAGCCTGCTGAGGGCTAAGTATACCCTACTCTATTTTGTTTCACTTCCATAGTAAAGAAAGCCGTAAGGCCAAGCTAAGAGGGTTCATTGTCCTCCCTTCCCCTCTGTTGCCCCAACCCAGCCCCACCCCCCTGGAGGGGGGGAGCTCAGCTGCAGCTGACGGGGGCGCGGTGAGCTTGTCAAGCTGAAGTCTGGAGTATTGCATTTTGCCCACCAAACAGAAAACACGGTGTCTTCGGCCGGGGAGGTAACAGCCCCACAGCAAAAGGCTAATGAGTCAGTTGAAGAGTGTTGAACCATGACATTCCTGGGCTACATGCAAAATCAATCGACTGTCCTTGTTCATACACGTTGCTTCCGTTTGCTGCCAGATCAATTGGGTGGATTCCATCATCCAGCTGTCCACACCTTGTTTTCTTTTCAAGCCACAGTGATAGCTCCTGGGAGGCCTCCCAGTGATTATTTTGGTGCTGTGCAGATGCACCTTCTGATTAGAGGGTGCACATGGTGAGTAACTTTTCTTCCCCACACTGCTCGCTCAGACCAAAGTCTGCTGGGACATTATTTAAGCAGCACCTTGGGAATCCAGAGGGCAAGGATTTGTCATTGCTGAGTTATGGCTGAGCTGCGCCTCACTCACAGGAGAGACAACACCTGGTGGAAGCGAGGGAGAGCAATCAGGCTGAGGGGACTGAAGGAAACACAAGCAGCTCCACAGTAACAGAGAGGAAGCCGTGCTAGTCTATATACTATCAAAACAAAAAGCAGTCAAGTAGCACTTTAAAGATTAGCAAAATGGTTTATTAGGTGAGCTTTCGTGCGACAGACCCGCTTCTTCAGACCATAGCCATACCAGAACAGACTCAATATTATAATATTGATATTATATTAATATTATTAATATTAATATAATATAATATAGTAATATTGAGTCTGTTCTGGTCTGGCTATGGTCTGAAGAAGCGGGTCTGTCGCACGAAAGCTCACCTAATAAACCATTTTGCTAGTCTTTAAAGTGCTACTTGACTGCTTTTTGTTTTGACAAGCAGCTCCAGGATTTGGTATGGCATGGCTGTCTTCTCTGGAACTCACACGCCATGCTGAAGTCAGCTGCTTTCCTGCTGGGAGTTTGTACCAGCCATCCAGGAGCAGAGCATTTGCCATGCTAATCACGCACATTAGGCGTTCTTTCCTGACCCTTGCGGCAATCAGTTCACCCCCTGTAAGAGGAGATCTAATTACCCTGTCACACATAAGTAGGTGTGTTGGTACTGTTCAGCTCTCCTACAGTCCCATAGCAGTTATGATCTCTTACACTGCATAAAGAGCACTGAGCTTGACTTTGTTCTCAGCTCAACAGCCGGTCATGACTCCATGTCCCCCTGATTCTCAGATTATGGACGGTTAGTAAAAAGAGAGAAAGAGAGCGACTGAACAGTGAGCAGTTTAACCAAGACCTCTCCACAGACCTCTTAGAAATAATCTGCACAGAAGCACAAGAAGCCGTACTGATGTTCTGGGCACAAAGAGAATTTGTGTCCTCATGTGCCGGAAGCGTGGGGCACTAGAACTGTGGGGAATGGGGGTCCCACAGCTCCCTGCTTTTAAAAGTCTGAGGGCAATGCCCATCCCCCTGTTTAAAAAGGGCATAGTAGCCTCAGGCAGTCTTGAAGCGGTGGGGGCAGGGTCCCCCATTTCTACACAGGTTCCAGCATGCCTGCTGCAGGGGCCCCCAAACTGCCCAAGGTCCATAGGTTAATCTGCCACTGAGTCTGTGGACTTCTGGGGGAGAGAGGCCATCCGGCCAGGACCCAGCATTGTCTCTCTCTCTCTCTCTCAATTCAGTTTCTCTAAAAAAAGGTTCACAAACAACTTCCCTACCATACCTACCATACCATGTTCCCTACTTTCCCCCTCTTTTAAAAGGGGAAAGGTTGGAGGGAAAGGCACAGCAGTGGACTCCTTGGCTAGTCATTCCTTTTAGCTAAGGCTACAATACAGAATCATGATCAGGAAGGTTTCACATTGTCTTTTGATAGCAGCATACTGGGATATAAAGGACAGTTTCATGGGATCATGTTTCAGATGGGTAGCCATGTCAGCCTGTAGCTTCACACATAACAAGCAGCCCTCTGGCTCCTTAGAGACTAACAAATTTATTAGCTCAAAAGCTGTTAGTGACTGTAAAACAGTTGATGTAATACATGCACTCTCTCTCTCTCTCTCTCTCTCACACACACACACACACACACACACACACACGGAGCCAAACTCCAATGCACTCACACAGATGGGCATGTATCACCTGCTCGAGTGAAGCTCCCTGCAGTGCACAGTGCACATAAAAATATTTAAAAAAAAATGCAAGCAGCAAAGCTCACCCACACCCACAGAGAAGTCACGCTAAATGCAGACACAAGCAGACTCACAGAGACACATGCAGAGAAATAAACGCGTGCGCGCACACACACACACACACATACACACACAGAGCGCATCCAGCCCATCCACTGGACACATCTAAACCTGCACTTTTCTCTCTCTCTTCCTTTTCATTGTGTCATGGCACATTCCAGGCTCTCACAACCATTTTACCGTTTTCATTAACCAGTTTTCGGAATGTATGGAAATCCTGAGGCTTGTTAACGTGGTGAGGTGCATATACCCTCCCCCCGGTTCCCACACACACACTTCCAGAGCTCCCTCAAAGTACCAGAGTGGAACATCTTATTATTACTAATCAGTACACCACTGAAACATTTCTGTGGCTCCCATTCACTCTTGTTTCCTTCACTCCCTCCCTAATCACTCTCCTTCTCCTTTTCAGCCCACAGCCCCTCCCTTTCTCCACAGCATTTTCCTCCAGCAGCAGCTACTGGAAACTTGCTAGCCCTCAAGCAGCTCTCTCATGCCCTCTCTTTTTCCAAGAGAGCTTTGGTGTTTCTTTTGAGGTTGCCTCACATGGGTTAGTGCTCCAAGGCTTTTCTTCCTGAGAAAATGCCAGTTTCTCAGTGCTTGCCTTCAGTACTGAGAGGTTTACCCACTCTCAGATGAATCATAGGCATCACACAGAGGAAAAACCCTGTCAGATCATCTTTGCTATTCCTCCTCCTACAGGACTGTTCCCCAGAGTCATTCCCCAGGGCTTTGTCCAGTCCAGTTATAAGTGACTCAAGTAATGGGGCTTCCACCACTTCCAGTAACAGACCTCACTATTAGAAAATGTTTCCTCATCCCCTGCCAAAATATTCTGTTTGCTCAATTTCATTCCATTACTCTTAGTTATAGCTCCTTGGGCCAGCCTCCTGCAATTCCTCTCTTGCCTTTCCTTTTACACCCATCTGATACTTGGAAGTGGTTAGCATATGCCTGCTAGTTATTGTAGGGCCAAGCTGTGCACTGAGTAAGGCCGTTTAATCGTACCCCTTAAACCAAAGTCTCCATAAGCACACACAGGTTTACTCTGCTAGAAGATCTGACAGTCACTCACATCTTAATTAAAGGCACCTCATTTGCAAATTGAAACAGACTGCTGAATCCAAAGTAGACTCTTGAAGCCTTGTTTGGGCATGCTACCTTCACAAAATGTGTCAACAGCGCCTCTGGCCTTATTTAGATATCGAAGAAGTGGCCCAGGCTTTTGTAATCTGCAGGCATCAGTTCTGTAGGATCAAATAATCATCTCACTATGGCAAGATGCCCTTTGCATCATGGCATCATGAACATTGAGTCCATCCATTGTGAGACCTGCCTGACAAAACTGCGACTGTCCATGTGGTGCTCGGATATTACATAAACCTACAGCAAGCCTTTGGTGCAGCTCTATGAATCTGTGATTGGTGATGCACTCAGCTGAGCCACAGGATAGTGGTGATACCATAAACAGAATTGCCCTGTGAAGACCTGTTTTATTGTTCAGGTAATTTGCTGGTGCCACAGCCGTTCATTCGTGCCAGCTGTAGCGTGGCACATGCAGTATTTTTCTCTCCTGCTATAGCCTCCTTGCCCTTCGCCTTTGTTACCAAATGATCCTAGCCCTGATTTATGCCATTGTCTCTGGTATCTGTCCTTTTGTCCGCACTCATTCTAAGGCAGCAACTGGCACTGGCTGAAAATTTCCATTTAGCCAGAAAGTTGGGTTTGAACCAAATGACTTTTTTCCCCTTGAAAAGTGTATGCTGTCTGCGGGTGACTACTTTTATTAGGGGAAAAAATCCGATCTGGTGGCCTTCCTGCCTTAAATGGTCATATAGCCGTGCTGTGGGCTATGACCCAACCACCCTGTTCTCCCCAGAAGCTGCAGCACAAGAGCTAGCAAAGCGGTCCCCCCAGGGACAGTGCTTGCAGAAGTGATGAGAAATGCTGTCGGAATAGATGCCAGTGTTCTTTATTAGTACTGCTACGCACGGCTAGCGTTCTCTCCCTCCATGATCTTGCGGAAGCAGAGTGGAGGGAGCTCTCAATCTACTACCCCCACTACTAAGTCTCTCTTCCACCTCAAGCCATCCAATGTGAGTGCCAGCCAGGTTAGTTCAGGTCCTCTCTTTTCAAGCCTGGCATCTTCCTGTAAAGGTTTTACCCCTTCTCCTAACCCCGGGGACTAACAGCAGGTCCACACTACAGCAGAAGGTGGACACAATTCTAGCTACGTTAATTATGTAGCTAGAGCCGACGTACCTTAATTGAGGCCTCCACTAAGGGAGGTCGACAGGCACATGTGCTCCCTTTGACTTCCCTGACTCCTATCGGGCTGCAGGAGAACTGGTGCTGACACAGGTGCCCTGTAAGTTCAATTTAGCGCATCCCTACTAGATGCGATAAACTGAACCTCAGAAGATCGACCGCAGCAGGGTCGATCTTCCCTGTAGCCTGTACCCTGATTTCCCATGGTAAAAGGGCCACAGGAGGCTGCCGCGGGGCTTACAGAGCATTCCACAGGCCATTGCTCCAGGGCAGGACACCTCCATGGCTCTCAAGCTGCAGCATGGGGCAGGACAGGGACACAGAGCAATTGCAGTGCTCGGCAAATTGCAGTTTTGAGTTCTTTGGGCTGAGACAGTGGAACGCTGGCAACTTCAGGACAGCTGCGACTGACTCACCGCCCAATAAAAAGCCTGGTAACTCTAATTCCAGCTGCAACGAAGTGGGGGAAAGGAGGCGAAGGCTAGGTAGGCAACAAGTGCTGTTGCTTGAGTGATGAGATCCCACGCTGCTGACAAGAACACATGCCTCACACCAGCAGAACGCTAAGGAGAAGAAAAGCATGCATGGCATGGTCAGAAATGGCAGACCTGTTACCTTGCTCTGCCTTATCTCTGAGCTCAATTGGGGTTGTTCTTTAATGTGCACTGAATGGGCCAAAGGCACAGTGACTAGAGAGAATGGTCATGCTTTCAAGCAGAAAGACTCAAAGCCAAGCTATGAATCGACATTCCCTGAGGAGCTCACATGAGGTAGCCTGGACAGTGAGAGTGGCCATTGTACCGGGGAAAGAGGAACACCCAAAGTGACCTAAGCAGGACTGCGTATGAGCAGCATGCTGGCTGGGAGTAGGACTGCTCAGAAAAAGAGAATTCACAACTAATGAAAAAGGAAAATTCCAATATCGACTTTTGTTTGTTTGCTGGTATTATTTTCAGGGGGGTGGGTTGGGTTAGTTGTTGTTTTTCATTTTGGGTGAACCATTTTTATAACAGGAAGGTTTGTGTGTTAGTTATTTTCTACATTTTAAAAAAGAAACATTGAAAAATGAGCGTTCTGCTCAGCTTGGTCAGATTACAATTTAAAAAAATTGTTTCCATTTTTTAAAAAATATGTCCTTTAACAATTATCAACTTAAAAAAAAACCCTTTTCCCCCAAAAATAGTTTTAAATGGCATTTTCCAATGAAAAATATTTTGTTGGGGAGAAAAAGAAAGGTGAAGACCTCCAGTTACGAGCTTCCTATGAGTTGCAGCGGTAAAGAAAACCACCATAGTTTGGCACACAGAGTCCTCACATCAGGGGGCAGGGAAGCTATGATGTCTCATAGCTAAACACTTGTGAATCCATGTTCTCTTTAGCTGAGTCAGCTTCAGTACCAAACCACAGGGAATCCAGATGCCAGATTATTAAAGGTGCTGGAGGATCCCATTTACAGCCTGATTTGCAAAAGTGCTGAACACCCAGCAGCTACCATGCAGCTCCCCACTTCTGAAAATCCTGAAATATAAGAAACTTGCTAGGGTAATCCAAGGGCACAAGCACACCGTGACAAACTGAGACAGACTATTAGGACCCATTTTCTATTAGTCGGATCTGTTGGCTGTGGAAGAAGCTCTCAAGAGAAGTGGTGGAAGCCCCATGGGTTGAGAGCTTCCAAACAGGACAGTACAAAGCACAGATGTTTACAGTGCAGACAAATCTTGCTTGGCAGAGAGATCACGTCATTCTCCAATTTCTGCAGCTCTGGGGTTTCCTGTTAGGTATTAACTAACGACAGTTTTGGACAAACAGCAAACAAGCGGGAAAGCTTGGCAGCCCCAAGAGCTGTGGGAGAATTGTATCATCACAGTCCAAATGCCACCAAGTCATCTTTGAAAGCAGCTCTCTCGCACACAAGGCTGCAGTTAGGCAAATGGGAAGGAGTGGGGAAGATGGAGTGAATGAGTAACACATGGCATTTGTGTGACTCTGCGAAGTCTTTCTCTATGACAAACATTAATTAACAAGGTGACTGCAGGATGATATTGCATTGTCATTGTTCCCCATCCAGAAAGCTCCAGCTGGATTCTTCATCTGACTCACCTGGCCCAGAATAACAGCAAATATGAGGCAGGTGTTTGTCATTGCTCTCACCTAGTAATGAGAGGGAGGGCAGGAATTTAACCCTCGCATTTTCAGGTGCAGTATCTTGGTATAGCTTCACTATGGGGAAGGGCAACACTGCCACTGTTGATCTTACAGAATTCAGTTTAGCCTGCCTGTTAGAGACGCACTAAATCCAGCTCACAGGGCACCCTCGTCGGCACTGGTGCACCTGTTCCTTATGAGGAGTAAAAGAAATCAGTGAGAGCTTTCGTTCATGTTAGCTTCCTGCACTGGAAACAGCGTGGGAGCTCAAATTAAGGTACTTTCACTTCAGCTATGTAATTAATATAGCTGGAGTTGCATATCTTAATTCACCCTTCCCCTTTAGAGCAGACCTAGCCATAGACTAAAGGACCCAACAAGTTTTTGCTGCCTATTATTTCTGTGACTCTAATTACAAAATAGTGATAAGCACCCTGTCAGTGGTTTGATTTGAAATTCTATTGCTTTCCACTTGCCACTTTCGTACAGGAGGCGTGAGTCTGCTCTCAATATCAGGCCTATGCTCCTTTGATTTCATTAGTTCAGAAAAGAAAACAGGCACCTTGGTTAAATGACACCATCCAAACCCACCACCGCTAGTCCCTAAAATCTCTCTTCTTTTTAAATCACATATTCACCGCAGATGAGAAGCACCCCAGGATGTCAGTGTTCTCTTTGCTGCATGCAGGAGAATAAGACAAAGGAATCAGATGCACTAAATGTAAAGGGGGTCTTAAGGCGGTAGTGTGTTGAGCAGATTTCCTTGAGTGTAAAAGGCAATCAGCAGCAGCCCTCACTACAAACCAATGTCTGGGGGATTTTCTGTTGTTTTTCATAAAAGGAAACTGCAACACTTCCCATTTTAGGAATGGAAGATCTGAGCAAAGCACTGACTCCAGCACTTCTTAGCATAGGCGTAAAAATGCCTGCAGGGATACATGAGCAGGATTCACCATTGTATTTGGCCCCTAGGTTGGATCATTAGGTTCCCCAGCCTCTGCAAGGTACTGATGGGGAGTGCGCCATAAATGCTTATTTCCACCCCCCATTGACTCCAGTTATCCCATCTTCCACCGTACCAGATCTGACCCTTAAGCCACTAAGGCAGTAGGTAGTTTTCTCTCCCTCCCCGACCCCAGAACAGCCTAGTGGTGCTTCTGTCCTGGTAGTCTCTCTTAGCAAAACAGATCAGACCACTGTCCTGCATCATCCCAGATTCCCTACAACAATGCCCAGAACTGATGTGTCTGAGGAAGAGAAACCTCTGCCCCAACCAACGCCAAACACACTGGATAATGCGGTGCTGTAAGGTGAGGGATCAGGAAAAGAAAATCTTTCCTGATGTTCCTGATGTGTGTCCTGGCACATGGAACTGGAATATATGACTTTATTCTCCACAGCTCCTCATCTTATTAAGGGGTCAGGCATATATTCAGCCTATTTTAAATAATTACCCACCACATTTTCAAAACCCCACAAGACCGACTACAGTGCCTCTCTCACATGCTCAGTGATTTGCTTGGGGATGGGTGGGGTTGTTACCAGTATTTTTAGATGCATTCTTCAGCACCCGGCCAATGTATCTGAGGCAGGATTAGAACATGCCTGGTTACTTTCTGGCATGTACATACAGGTTTGATGTAACAATGTTCTCCCTTCCAGCACCCACCTTGATTTTCTTCTCTAATGCTTTTTTTTTTTTCCCTTTAGACTCATCTGCACTTGAGGACCCACCACACACAGACTGAGAAGCCAAGATGTTGGTGCTACTGGCTGGTATTTTTGTGGTGCACATTGCCACTGTGATCATGCTGTTTGTCTCCACCATTGCCAACGTAAGTCATGCTGCTAAGATAGTGCGGTTGTAGCAATGTCAGTCACTGTGCAGCTTGAAAACTTGTCTTTCCCTCTCACAGAAGCCGAAAGTATTACCTCACCCGTCTTGTCTCTCTGAATACAAGACAGGCTGCTGGTGCCAAAAACTGACCCTGCTGCAGTGAGAACCCCACATACCGCTCAAAGGTTCCAGCGTAGGGCTCCCAGTCTACAGATTTAGGGAACACAGCAGCACATACTAGCCAATGGGATCAGGGGCCCTGCCACCAGGGGAGCATCAGAAACATGGGCACCCCATCTCCACCAGGCAAGCACTGGGTGAGGAGGGGACTTCTAAGCCTGATCCTAGACAGCAGCACTGGGCTTCAAAGGAAGTCCCAGCACCTGGACCCCAAGCTGTGGCCTGGGACTAGAGGAGCTCTGGCTTCCTGACATGGCCTCACGGGCCAGACTGAGGGAGCTCTCACTCCTTGCTGTGGCCCCAGGACCCTGGGAGGCCAGATGACAGTGCTTTTCCAGTCTTGGGGCTGTACTAGGTAAAGGGCAACAGAAAGGAGCAAGTGAGGAGAGTAGAGAATGGGGTGGGACCATGGGTGGATCTGGAGCAGGGCCATGGCGGGGAAGGGAGTAGAATGATGTGGAGCTGTGTGGGGAGTCACAGACAGAAAGGGAGGGGTGAGACGGTAGGCAGATATGAGGTGCCCCTTTCCCCCATTTGATCTGGCCCATGGCTCCAGGAACCCTTAATCGGCCTCTGAGGGAGTAGGACACCATCTTTCAGTAAATAATAATGTGCACAGGAACTTCTCAGAAAATAAATGAAGCCTGATTCATGCTGTTACTCCAATTTTATGATGGGGCAACTCCTTCAAATTAACGCATCTTGGAAAAGAACAAGCCACTTTAATTTAGGTGCCAACCCAACAACAGAAAGATTTCTAGTCCTGAACTCAAACAAACAGAGGCAGCTTCAAGGTCAGGCTTCCACTCCCATAATTTGTAGTAGGAATTGCAAACACCTGTACACACCCTACTCAAGAACTTGTTGAGCAAGTGAAATTAATGGAAAATAGTTTGGAGCTCAAATTTATCATCCAATCTGCCAAACTGTCTGTTGTATAATTATAGGGGAGTACTGGTCTGTTTCTGAAATTAAAGAGAGTGTTCTTACAAGTTCTTTGAGCAAAACTAAATACAGTTATTGGTAGCAGTCATGATCATCTAATTGTCAAAACACTGCACATAACACAAATAAGGTCTGATCCCTACCCAAACCAAAAGCACTTTGCAGAACAGAAATATGCAGCAGATCTATAAACGTACTACAAAATGGCAACATCTGAAAAGGTCCCACCCCAAACAGTGAAGATGGACTAGTCCAGTTCATATCACATTGCATGGCACAAGATGGCATCTCATTTAAAAGAATAAAGAAAGATGATTTGGCTAATATGTTACCTGATTGGCTGAACCAGTTTTACATGCTTCAAGATTAATTGGTCCCATCTATGTAGAAGAAATTGGTATCGTAAGTTGGCCAAATTCTGCCCTCTGCTACCGTCATGTAGTATCACAGAAGTCAGCTGGGCTGTGTGACTGTGCATTATGGCAGGGTGCATTTTCTCACTTGCTCTCAGATCACCGACCTTTTGTGTCATTAAAATCATAGGTCAAAATTAAGATGTTATTGCAAAACGAGGAGAAAGATTTGTTATGTCACACATGCACCTCATCTCCTACCAAGCAGGCAGCCAAATACAAATTCAAATACATTGAAATTCCCCAGATTACACAGAGCATGTGATCCAACAGCACATACATATGGCACAATAGGACCATGTATTGCTGGGGACTTAGGACTGTAAATTTTTGGGCCAATGGCCAAGTAACTTGCAGCATTGTGAATACCAGAAGATTCCCAGGAGAGAGTTTCTGGAGCTGGAAAGAGCTGCTAAAAACTCCACATGGTGTCTGAGTGCTGCTGTTGAAGTTTTTATTCCCAACATGCTCTTACTCCCCAAAGCAAAAAGGAAAATTATTGTTATTGCAGTGAATATTATTTTAAAAAAATAAGGTTTGTTAAGGAAAAACATTCTCACACCAGTGCAAACCGGTGTGGCATTATGCCCTCTGTCCTGTCCTACCAGAGGAAACTAATACTTCCTCTAGTCAGAAAACCTACTGGAAAAGCCCAGTGCTCCAGCTTGTTGAGTATACTGTCTCCAATAATTGTTTATTCATTGTTCAAAAGAGAGCACAAACTCCAGCGTGCAATCCTGTATCACAAGGAGAAGTTTTTAACACCACCAGCTGAAGAGGCTAGACCCCATAGGAAGCAGCTGGCTCCTTCCTTTAGCAATTGTATCCTATCCAGTGCCACTGCAGATTATTATTTATATTGCATTAGTGGGTGGTGCTAGGCAATATACAGGCATGCAATAGAATAACAACCCCTGCTTACAAAATCAGAGGTCATTTTAAGTTAGATGTTTGTATACGGGTTGAACCGCTCTGAATCTAACGCACTCGTCTGGCAACATCCGGAATCTGGCATAATTTTAGTTACCTGGACGACCACTTATCAAGAGTGTGGCCAAGTTTCCCATGGTTCCATAATATTTGATTTGAGCCACCAGTCCTGGCTCTCAGTGTTCTGTGCTGTTATTTAGCTGTAATACACCCCTAACTGTCCTCTACAAGCCCAGTAAGCAATGGAAGCGTTGATAATGTGCTGGACAATACTGATCTCCCATCATCCAGCAAATTCTGTTATCCGGAACTGGTCAGGTCCCATGGGCGCTGGATGAGAGAAGTTCAACCTGTACTGAACTCCAGAATGAACACTCCACACCCCTCCAACCCCACTTTACAGTAGAAGGGAGGCAAAGGGGCAGACCACACTTTTATAGGGGCCAGCTCCATTTTAAACTTCATAACCAGATACACAGTGAACTTTCCTGTCTTTCAGAGACTTCACCTGCACAGGTGGCATCTCAGTCATCTATGTAATACAGACCTTGGTCCTGTGCCTTAGTTTATGTTGCCCCCTCGTGGCAGTCTCTGTCTGAACATTATTCTGGAGCTCCCAAATCACATTTAAAAGCCTGAACTTGGAAACCAAGAGGGAAGACATGGAGCTAAAAAAGCACAAGAAACCCAGTGAACTCTCAGTTTATCCTGCCTTCTGGTGGTCTAGAGCAGCAGTTCTCAAACTGTGGGTTGGGACCCCAAAGTGGGTCCAGACCCCCTATGAATGGGGTTGCCAGGGTTGTCTTAGATATGCTGGGACCTGGGGGGATGAAGCCTGAGCCCCACTGCCCAGGGCCAAAGCCAAAGCCCCAGGACTTAGGTTGGAGGCCCCTGGCCTGGGGCTGAAGCCTTTATGCATTAGCTTTGCCCCTGCTGCCCAGAAACCTGAGGCTCTGGCTTTGGCCCCCACACCCAGGGCAGTGAAGCTTGGGCAGGTTCAGGCTTTGATTCACCACTGTGGGGTTATGCAGTAATTTTTATTGTCAGAAGAGGGTTGTGACACAATGAATAGTAACAGAGAAATAGCTGTGTTAGTCTATATTCAATCAAAACTAAAAAGCAGTCCAGTAGCTCTTTACAGACTAACAAAGTCTGAAGAAGTGGGTCTATCTCACGAAAGCTCACCACCTAATACATTATTTTGTTAGTCTTTAAAGTGCTAGTGGACTGCTTTTTTGTTGTGACACAATGGCCGTGTCTACACGTGCCCCAAACTTTGAAATGGCCATGCAAATGGCCATTTCGAAGTTTACTAATGAAGCGCTGAAATGCATATTCAGCGCTTCATTAGAATGCGGGCGGCAGCAGCGCTTCGAAATTGATGCGCCTTGCCGCCGCGCGTCACGTCCAGATGGGGCTCCTTTTCGAAAGGGCCCTGCCTACTTCGAAGTCCCCTTATTCCCATGAGCTGATGGGAATAAGGGGACTTCGAAGTAGGCGGGGTCCTTTCGAAAAGGAGCCCCGTCTGGACGCGCCGCACGGCGGCAAGGCGCGTCAATTTCGAAGCGCTGCTGCCGCCCGCATTCTAATGAAGCGCTGAATATGCATTTCAGCGCTTCATTAGTAAACTTCGAAATGGCCATTTGCATGGCCATTTCGAAGTTTGGGGCACGTGTAGACGTAGCCAATGAAGTTTGAGACTCCCTAGTCTAGGGAGGCTGGCACAGCAGAACTAGCCAGGAATATACCGCCGCTCTTAGTAGAATGTTGACACAAACAACTGCAGCCAAAAAAGGGGTAGGTTATCTAATGACAGGATGTTAAGAGATATTTTAAAAACTGTGCAAAGATACATTTGGAGCCTAAAGCTCCCAAAGGGGAACATCAGAATAATGACAAACTCAAAGCTTCAAGCTTTACTGTGATGCTCCTGCCACATCACAGCTTCTGGCTAATTGCCACCTTCAGTCAAGCGTCCAACTATTCTGATTCACACAGGACACTTCCATGTGTGATTAAGCTGTGCTGCATGCCCCATTTGCAGGACACCAAAACTGCTCCCAAATGCTTTCAGAGCCAACACAGCAGCAGCATGTCTAAGCACCCACAGTGCAGATGAGCAGCTAGAAAAGGCTGTATGCAAAAGAGATGTGAAGGCTCCTTTTATGCCCTCTGCAGACAATCTCCTCCCACCCACCCCATAGCATATGTGTTTTACTCTGATTATCTTAGCTGCCTTAGCTAAAGATATAGATGAGTGGCTATGAAATTATCCAGTGCTTTCCAAAAGTTATCCAATATTCACCCAGTGACTTCATGTGACTGTGAGTTCCACTGGTTAAATATTTTAATATTCTGTTTGTCTTAAGTCTACTGCCTTTTAATTCCATTGAGTGATCCCTTATTGTCACATTACACAGCAGGATACAAAGGAACCAAAGATCAATTTTTCATTTGTAATTGTGTATTTTTGTATTTATGTAATTGAGTCCTCCTGCCTAAAAAGCAAACAAAAAACCCCAAAAACAAACAAAAAAGAACAACTCTTCTTCCATCTAGACTAAATATCTCAGGTCTTCCAAATCTCTTACCCCAGACTACTTTAGATCTTCACTGAGTTCCATGCACGCAGTGAAGGTTTTATCACTAACGCTTCCAACAGCCATTGTCCTTCTTAGGCCAGATCAGCTGAGAGGCTGGA
This sequence comes from Carettochelys insculpta, assembly GCF_033958435.1. NCBI lineage: Eukaryota > Metazoa > Chordata > Testudines > Carettochelyidae > Carettochelys > Carettochelys insculpta. The sequence goes on along the minus strand of NC_134137.1, from coordinate 286,561,174 downwards.
ACAACCATGGTCAGAATGGTCAAGAGCAACAAGATTGATGTGACTCTTTGTTCCATTTCAGGTCTGGATGGCAGGTGACACATTCTCTTCAGGACTCTGGCTAAACTGCACTGCAGGGCACTGCAATCAAGTTGCATTCAATACCGAAGATATGCGTAAGATATATTTTCTTTAGATCGTGCTATGACCTCTATAGTTTGAAGTCCTGTCATACGTTGTGGTACTGATAGTGTCTTGACATAACACTCTTTCCCCCCTCCCCAACCTTCTGTATTGCCAGCTTCCCTCAAGGCGGTGCAAGCTTTCATGATCCTGGCTATCATCTTCTCCGTCGTCTCACTGGTCACATTTGTGGTGCAGCTCTTCACCATGGAGAAAGGAAAACGCTTCTACGTCACTGGAGCCATCATGCTCCTGTGCTGTAAGTCCAGACTCTGCATCGCATTGCTAAATGGCTTAAAAATGTGTGTGCATGTGTAGGCAACACACACCCCTTTCCCTCCCTCGCCCCTATGTGGCAGCTGCTGGAACCACCAGTCAAGTGACCTTGGAGGCCAGGTGATTGATCTGTGAGCTGAATCCCATAGGGAGAAGCAGTATCCACAGCCAGGCACTACAGGGAAAGGGTGTTGCTTTCCGGGAAGGAAGCCTGAGGGTAAGGGGGAGGTGATTTGGGGACATCCAAACCTTTAAACTGTGCCTCCCTACTATAGGGTTACCATATTCAAACTTTCAAAAACGAGGACACTCCTGAGAGGGAGTGTCTCTGTATCAGCGTTTATCCACTCGCCTTGTATTAATGTACTATATACTATGTCCTGTTTTTGAAAGTTCAAATGTGGTAAACCTATCCTACTATCAATGTGTACAGTTGTGGGGAGAGGCAAAACCTCTCTATTTTCCCCAAAGTTGGCCCATGCTTATACAGCTGGCTGAAAAAGTGCCCCTCAAAACTTTTTCAACCAAAAATGGTTGTTTCCTAAAAGGATTTTTTAAATGTCTTCATGTGATATTTTCTACCTTTATGCTGAAAAACAGAAAATCAAAACACTTCATAAAAAAATCAGTTAAAAAAAATATTTTGGAGAAGGGACAGGACCAAAACATTTCCTGGTTTTCATTTACACAAAACACCAAACAAAGCAGAAAATTTCCATTAATGTTTCTGGGAAAAAACAAAATGATTAAATTTCTTTTGGAAATAATTACCATTTTCAGACTAGCTCTTACACACAGACACACGTTATAGATCTGTGCAATCATCTCCACTACTGCACCAGGGGAATTTTATTAGGATCAGTGGAAGTTGCAAGTGTACACCAGCTGAAATACCAACTGCTTTGGTTTCCCTCCTTCTGGATTCAACAGGCCCAACTAGCCAGGTGCCCCTGCCCTGCCCCACCCATGATCCAGCTCCTTCCCAGCTCTGTCTATCAAAATCTCTGAAGGTTTTAGCACTGACTCCACTGTGAGACAGACAGGCTTGTTCTTCACAACCCAAACCAAACAATCCCAGAGTATCTTGCTCCACCACTCAGTAAAATTCCAAATGGTTGTTTCAGGACCACTGTCACCGCTTTGGTTATTCACAATGCATGGTCTGGAGCACAACAGGGTCTTTTCATGAAAGAACAGGGATCAGCAATAATGTTTTCAAATTTCCAGCACTATCAGGTGATAAGAGTGGATCATCTTGTCCTGCTCCCCCATCCCTAATACCTTTGGCTTTCAATCCTCCAGAGCTCCCCGAGATTCCCAATATAACTGTTGTTCTTGGTGGCCATAGGTTAGTAGAGTCCAAACCTCTCTTCTCTGACACCCTCGAGACATGACTGGTGCCAGACAAGAGAATTTGCTGAACTATGGAAAGTCAATATTGTCCAGCACATTACCAACACCTCCACTGCTTACTGGGCTCTTAGAAGACAGTTAGGGGTAAATTACAGCCAAATAGCACAGAACACTGAAAGCCAGGACTGGTACCTGTAAACAAACTTTATGGGATCACAGGAAACTTGGCCACACCCATAATAAATTGTTGTCTGCCTAACTCAATTCATGACAGATTATGGATGTTGCTGGATGAGAGAGTTCCAGATTAGAGAGGTTCAGCTTGTACAGATGACAGTCATTAGCTGGAAGGCTTTATTGGAGGGGAGGACTGGGGAAAGAAAATGGGTTTGAGGGAACCCAGTTGTTTGAACTGTTAAATTGTTGAATTGCTTTTGCACCCCTGAGAGTGACTAGAACAGTCAGTAGATAAATGATTACTACCAAGTTGGCAAGCCCAGAAACGTCATCCACTTTTTCCCGCTTTCGCTCTGTTTTCACTGAGTGCATTATGTTTATGTGGTTTTGCAATTTTTTCAAAAAATGAACAGCCTGTGCGAGGAGCCCTAGTATTCGTGTGAAACCCCACCGTAACAAACCCCAGAGTTCATGTAAGAGCGCACAGCAAACAAGTGTGTGCAGCCCCACTCCTGAGTGATCTGCCCAACAGCACCCTAGCTACTACAGCTTCAGTATTATTGAGGGAGCCAAGAGCAATACACCAGCAGGCCTGCTGATGGGAGGGTGGGACCAAAGGGGGCAGGTGCCCCGGGGCCCGGCGAGTCAAAAGCTCCTGGGAATACTGGCCGCTGCTCCTGTAGGAGCACCAGTGGCCAGAGCCCTGGGCCCTTTAAATCCCTGCTGGAATGCTGCATGGCGCTCTCTGGGCAGCTCTGAGGGCTGAGGAGGAGGAGCTGCAGCATGAAGAGCTGGCTGCCTCCAGCCTTACCCTTGCCACCTGAAGCCCCACCCCTTCTGGGAGCACAGTCCCCCTGCAACTTTGCCCAGGGGCTTGGCAAGTCTGTTGACCTCCCTGTTCACCAGCAGCTAAATTTTTATACCATTCCCCACAACTCTGGAATCTGAGGCTGTGGCTAGACGATTGTTGCCATTTTGGGATACAAATGTATAGGAACTCCGGGGCTGACCACCGCACTCAAAGCAGAGTGCCTATTTCGAGCATGGTATGCTGCTTCCACTCCCCCTCCTCATGAGAGGGGTAGTGGAAGCCTCAAAATAGCCTCTTATTCCAAACGTTGGTGCCATTTGAATGGCCCTGAGTTTGAAATAAGATAACTCAAAATATCTTATGCAATTTGCACTGCACAAGTCACATACGTTATTTCGAGTTACGGCTAAGTGTAGCCGTAGCCTGAGTACGTACAGAGTGCAACCTTAGCATACCTCCGGCTGTACTCCGGAAAAACCTTCCAGTAACAATCCAGGACATACTGCTCCCGTGCTCATAAGAAATCCTATGACCAAAAACTAGCTTATGGTGCCCAGGAGCAACCCAACAGCAACGCACAGTTGTGGGTTCCCCCAAATCTACCAGTAGTAAACATAAAGGCACCAGCTTCCATCTGATGTCCTGCAGTGATTTACATTTTCAAATTCCTTCCAATTCTTTCTCTCCTCCACCCCCAGGGTTGTTCATTTTGATTGCTGTCTCCATCTACACCGCCCGATTCCCACAGTACTTCACAGCGTCTAAAGGCCACCATGGCTACTCCTTCATACTGGCCTGGATCTGCTTTTGCTTCAGCTTCATCATTGGCATCCTCTACCTTGTCCTTAGAAAGAAATAAAGCTGACGGGAGTTCAAGGAGTAGGGGGAGGGGTAGAAATAGGAGATGGGGAACATGAGGAAACACACCACTGGAAGAACTGTTTGGCCAACGAGACCAAAACACGCCCACCACAAATGAATCCACCAAAGAGCAAGAAACAGCCCCAATCCAGCAAGCACCTCCTGGATGCAAGGGCCCTGAGATTACAGACAAACCTCTCAGTCACCTGATGCTTCTCTCCTTCCTTGCCAAGTTGGACTGTGCGTTAAAGAACCACCTCATCACCAATTTGGCAGCACACCAAGGAAATGAGTGCTGCATCTTCCTTCCCCCCATTCCCCCTTTCTCCCTCGCATGCATTATGGATGGGGTATTGTGGGATAAGATGTTTTGCCAATGAGAACAATGGACAGGCCTTTTGTTACATTTTTATAAAGATTAAAAATATTATACCTGGAAACAGCCCAACTAGATTAACATTCAAGTTTAAAAAAAATGTTGTAACAGCAAATGTATTGCCATCCTGTTTCCTACTTAAGGAGACTAATTTCCATACATAAATCAGGGAAAGAGGTGGCATGAGAGCCGGAGGCATACAGGAAGGGAGGAGAGAGGGAAGGAAGGAGGCAGGCAAGGATCGTCTTAACAGAGAATGCAGTGAGAGCTCAGTGGTACGTATCCCAGAGAGTGGTCGGGGTGCCTCTCCACTAGAGTTGCCTGTGTATCTCTGTAACGCTGCAGCAGGAGGAGGATCTCAGGGAGTCCCTATGAAGCTATCAACAGCCAGCTTTGTGATGCATGTGCTCTGTAAGCTGTGGGACCAAGGGGGCTATCCGATCTGATTACTGAGGCAGCAGGCTTAGGCTTGTGGGCTCTCACTGTTCAGCCCTGAACTGGGTTTTTATAGATATACTCTGGCAATAGGTTCCCCACCCCCACCCCCTCGTTGCAGCCTAGGATTGGGCCACACAGTGACACTGTGAGCCACCTCAAAGCAAAAAAGGCATCTGATGACAGAAGAAACAAGGCCTGGTGGTTAAAGTGGAAAAATCTGAGGATCAGGAATCCGGCATTCTATTCCCAGCTCTGTCGTGCAACCTACGTGTGACTATGGCATTCCACCCATAAATTGATACTAATTAGCCCTACCTCTCAGAGGCATTGAGAGGCTTCATTAATTAATGCCTGTATAATGAAATCCTCACAGGACAGGCTGCATGGGAAAGAATAGCACGGTTGGGCGGTAATTGCAGGAGTAGAGTTACTCACTGTCTGCATCAGAGTATCCAATCCTAACAATTCTGCCCCTCTGAAGAGCTTCAGTAGTAAGTGGTGATTGCTAGAGGCAGGACTCACTGTCGTCCTGCCCGCAAACTAGAGCTCGGTGGCAACCAGAAATTCCTGGGTGCAGCGTTAGTATGGACAGTATTTCCTCTCATGCTTTCTCTATGTTCTCTTTCCGTATAAATTTTGTTAATTCGTTGGACGTATTCTAGTACTGTACTTGGCTGTTTCTTTGACAGAGTAAGTGTTTATTTCTATACAGTCATTGTAAATATTTTGATACAAATGTTTTAGCTTTAGGGACATTAAATAAATTCCAATTACCTTTATTTTACATCGTTTTGCTTTTTTTTTTTTAAAAAAAAAGGGTGGCAGCATTGAGATGGTTAATGAAGGTGCTGCTCTTGCTGCCAAACCAAAGCTCACTCTGTTATGATGCTGCAAGACTTCTGCATGGTTGCTGGTGCAGATTATAGGATTTCTCTATGGGTGTGAGCCAGGCTATTCTCTTAGGTTCTCTACAACTCAGGCAGATGCTGCTGAACTTGGTTCTGATTGGTTCCCATCTTCAAACTTTCTTCATTGCCATGAGAACTGCTGACTTAGCTGCAAAAGCTGAGATACGCCCACAGTCCCAGGATTCCAGAAGCTCAGGCCCAAGGCCCCATTTTCTATACCTCCATCACACCCTGCGCATGAGTAGGACCCACTTCCAACACCAGCATCATAAAGATTTACTGTGTACTTCTTTATTTCGGGAGCTGTGCAAGATGCCTGCCTTCTCCTCTTTCAACTTCTATCATTTAATAATGCATGGACAGGTCTAGAATGCGAGATCAGAATTAAAATTTCCTCACCTCAGCACACCGGGGATGTGATCCCCTGAGGGGTGCTCAGCAACCTTTTCTCCCCCCCTGTTCACAATCAGGCCCATGGACTGCCATTTTGATTGACAGTGTTGCCTATCAAATTAGCCACCTAGTTAGAATGGCACATACTCACCAAGGAGACCTAGGGTGAAACATCACTATGGGGTATGGAAACCAACTGGAAGGCATACTTGTGTGGTGACCAGGGGTACAGAGGCTTTTCTCACCCCCAAGACAAGTTCCCTTAGCCCTGCAGTGCCTCATTCTGAAGCATGCCTGGGAGGAGGCCCTGCCAAACCAAACCAGGAGTCTGCCCCTTCTAGCTCTGAGCTAATTCCCTGCAACTCAACCTGAATAGGCTCAACACCTTTAAAAGGGGAAGACCAGGTCCAGAGCAGGGGAGGGCTGCCAGGTGTTGTGGTACTTGAAGCCTACAGAAGGCGATGTGGAAAACCACAAAAGCTACCCTGTTTGGTTTGTTGTTCTGAGTTTCGGGCTTGGAACAGGACAGGAATGGAACGTAGCTGGAAGCTTTCCCTAGTCGGCGCCAGTTTGAATTAGACCAAAGTTGCTGCAGTGTAACCCAACCCAGAGGGGTTATCTCTGTTCCAAACACCTAAGACTCTCATCTAATCAACCCTCATTCATTGTGCCTCTGGCCCTGCAACATGAGAAGAGGAAGAGCCACACAATCACCTAGGGTACTGGTAAGTATAATACACCTTGTAAGAAATGTAATAGATATATGAGAACCCTAAAGACAGGAAGCTAAAAGGTTGAAAAGAACCAGTATGACGTGCAATCTGTAAAATGGGAACCAGTACCCGGGGGGGGTTAATGCACTGGAAAACCTATTCTGTCGAGTAAGTATTGATCCAAAGCCTACTGAAAGTCTCCATTTCAGGGGTCTTTGGATCAGGCCTCAAAAGGGCAAAAAGAGGAAGTGGCCCAAATATCTAAGACTATCAAGATGGATAGCAATTTGATAAATAACCTAATAAATTATTTTGTTAGGCTTGCAAGTGCTCGATGACTGCTTTTTTGCTTTGTGATAAATGCAGCTGTAACACTTGCAGATGGAGACAGCAGCAGCCAGGTCTGGGTTCAATATCCTTTCCATCAATCCAACTCAGAACTAACTCGAGCCCCGACCCAGTAACCTAGGGAAGTGACACATCACCCCATGGTGTCATTGAGAGGCAATACTCTCCCCCTTGAAAGCACAGAGTCTGAGCACAGAAAAAAATCTTCTGATAAAAGGGAGGCACGTAACTTGGCATTAGTTTGGGAAGACACCACAGGTGGCGTTCATTAACCTAAACCACGAACAAAAGATCCACTGGGTAAACTGGGTAATAGCCTTTTCCCTTCAGGTTCTTAAGTCCAGCAGCCCAAAAGTCCCATTCACTTGCCCAACCCTTCTCTGCACCCCTCTCACAGTTGCTGCCATTGGTTGTGGCAGGCCAAGAGTTCAGAGGTGCTTCTGCAGGGCACACCTCTACCGTGAGTGGAGTGGAGGAGGGTGTAAAGCAGCACCTCACTGGCTCTGCACCTCAGGCTCTTACTTGCTGCCCCTTTCTGCCAGCCACCCCGATGGCCACTCATTGTGCCTCTCTCCCAGCTGCCCTGCTGGCCACTCTTCACACTTTTCCACTGCCATCCTGCCAGCCACCTGTTGCACCTCTCCAGCTACTCAGCCACCAGGTCAGTCAGCCACTGACACCAACAGCCTCGTTTCTGTGCCCTCTGCCCATCAGCCTCCTAATGATTTCTAGCTCCGGGCACAAATACAGTCTCACTGCAAGAGGCAGTGTGGAAACACAGTCCTATCACAACTGCTTTCAGCTCTGACTGAGCAATAACAGCACAGGGTCCCGATGAAGCCTACTTAACTCTGCTATCTGAATTGTGGAAAGGAACAGATTGAACCAGTCTTATACAGGCCCTTTACTGAGAGCATGTAGCCTCCTAGCTAGGAGACCTATCCTCACATCTTACTTACCCTGGCCTCTGACATTCCAGCCCTTATCTTACCAAGGTGCTTTCAACTAAGGGTGACCTCCTCCTTGCAGACAGGTTAAGCTATTCTGACAATAATTATTACAACATTGGTAACCATATTTCACTACCTTGGTATTTAATACTAAGGTGATTGGTACCCAACTCCAGCCAAAGTTGATCACTTTGGCACAGCAGTTTCTGCTAAATATGCAAGCAAAGCAGGAGCAAACTATATTTACACACACACACACACACACACACACTTCTTCCCCTCCAAGATAGCTGCCGGGAAAGCCTTCCTTCAGACACAGCTTACTCAACACAGGGAGGAAAGCCATAGGAAGTGTTAAATTGCTAGGAGGCATGCAAAGAGGATAAGGACATCACAGAGAGGCAGAATGCATTCTTTGCCTCGAGCCTCACTGCAGAGATAAGGAATACACCCTGGTCACACATTTCACAGGCATTAGAGGTCAGGCATTAATACAGGAGTAATGGATCGACTTGAGATATGAAATTATAGACTAGGAATTTAAGGCCAGAAAGGACCATTGTGTGTGACATCATAGGCCACCTCCTGTTAGACACCCATAACCACTGGGTGAGTTACTGAAGTCATCACATTTGGATGTACAGATCACAAGTTGCAGAGAATCCACCATTCAGCCTAGTTCAAGCAAGCAAATAACTTATGCCCCCAGCTGCAGACAAAGGCAACCCCAACTTCTCTCCAGGGTCCCCAAAGCTCTCCTTGGAAAGCTGTGCCAGAACTTCACTGTTTTGATGGTTAGAAACCTTCATCTAATTTCAAAATGAAACCGTTGGGGTCCATTTGCTCTTGAGCTGCCAGCAGCCATTAACTTAAGTGACCCCTCTTTCTTGCTGGTGTTTATTCCTCTGATGTATTTAGAGAGTTCCACTGTACCTCCTCCCCAGGCCTCCTCCCCAGCCTTCGTTTTGTTGGGCTAAACAAGTGAAGCTCTTTAATCTCTTCTAAGTTATCCGTTCTTATGATTACCCTGTAGTCCTGCTCTGCACCTGTTCCACTTTTAATTCATCTTTCTTAAACAAGGGAGACCAGAACTGTGCACCGTACTCCAGATGAGGACTCACCACCATCTTCTATAATGGTAATAACACTTCCATGTCACTACGGGAAATACCTGACCTGATGCATGCTAGGATTGCATTCGACGTTTTACAGCCACATCACGTTGGCAGCTCATACTTACCTGGGCTCACCCGATGCACCCAGGTCTCTCTCTTCCTCTGTCACTTTCACAGGATATGTCCCCAGTTTATGGCAAAAATGTTGTCCTTAATCCTTCTGTGTGTGTGACCTTGCACTTTGCACTATTATTGTTCATTTCATTTCTATTACATCAGTTTCGAAGGTTATCCAAACTTCTTGTATGACATTTGAGTCCTCCTCTATACAGGCTACACATCTGTACTTAGAAAGTTTGGTAGCACTCTCTTCCTTTTTGTGCCAAGGTCAATAATGAAATGTTATATAAAACTGACCCCAAGACAGAATCCTGAGGAATTCCACCAGTAACCTCCCTCCATCCTGACAGTTCACCTTTTATTACTACCCTTCATAGTCTACTTTTATTCAGTCCCTTAGCCACCTTTCAATTCTTGTACTAATCCTCATCTTCTCCAATTTAATTAATAATTTAGTATGTGTAACTATGGAATATTTTACCAAAATCCAGGTAGATCACATCGCCTGCACTTACTTTGTCTCAAAGTTAGTTATCTTCTCAAAGGAAGAGGTCAGGTTGGACTGGTGAAATCTACCTTTTATAAGAGTATGTTCTACTTTATTCCAATTACCCCAGCTACGACCCCAAGTAGAACCTCGATTACCATTCTTTCTTTCTTTCCTTCACCAAATTATTTTGAATCAAACAGATTCCATTTTATCCATTCCATTATGTCTAATTTCTTTCCAGACTACCTCATCACTAATAACACAATGTCACTCTGCCATCTTTACCTTTATTTCTGTCTTTCCTGAACAGCATATACCTTTCAATAACAGAACTCCAGGAACTCAGCCGAACTAAATGTCATTCCTGACAGCTTCTCTGAGAAAGTCTCACAAGAAGCTAGTGAAGGACGCACAGGACATTTCTGTCCCATGCCAGAAATTGATAGGAGAGCTAGCAAGGACAAGTCAGACTAAATAGCAATTTCTCAACATCAAAAGAAGTTAACATAATGGGAGGTCCCAGAGGCTACTGCAAAGAGCTGTACTCATAAAATGCAAGAGGACGATTATTTTGTTATCTAACACGAGGGAAGACAGTGATGACCACTAGGAAGATGGATCACAGTCACAGAGTTTACAGGGATGGATCACAGTTACAACGGCAGCTGATAGTGATCTTAGATGAGTGGGCAATGCACATTGGAAAGAACAGTTCAAACTGTGCATGTACGCAGAAGGGTTCTGAATTATTTGTAAACTCTCCAGGGAGACATCTAGGCCCTGTTGTAGACAGCTTGCTGAAGATGCTTGCTCACTATGCAGTGGCAGTTCCAAAAATGCGAATCAAATGCTGGGCTGTGTTTATCAGGGGACAGAGACTAACAGAGAAAAGATGACAGTGCCATTCTATAAAACGATGACTTGCCTTCATTTTGAATACCATGCTCAGGATTTGGTCACCTCGTAGCCAAGAAGACAGCAGAAACAGAAAAGGGAGAGGAAGGGGTGATGGAAATGATTAGAGGCATTAAGGGCTTTTATTCATGAAGCTGTTTAAAAGCCTAAGGTCAGATGCATTCCTGGAGTAATTCTGCTGCCTAGTGGAATTACACTTGGGGTGAATTTAGCAGTGGGACTATTCGGAGAAGGAAAGGTACAACATAAAAATAAAATATTGCTAGCTGCAAAACTCCCACAGCCTGTGCAATGTCCTAACCCCGAGGGCCATGGAGACATTACTGCTGCTGTGCAGTTTTGGAAGAGGTTGCATAGTCTTCCAGTTTACGTTCATCTCCATAACGGCTAATATAATAAGAACAAACAGGGTGTGAATTGGTTGCTTGAGGAATCACAAAGAAATTCTAAACCCACTCCTTTCTCACAGAGATGCACGGTTGGTGAGGTGTCTTTTTGTGAGTTTTTCACCTTCCTCTGAAGCATCTGGCAGTAGACACTGTCAACAAGATGATACTGGACTAATGTGGCAGTGAAATGATGCGATATGACAAATCCTATGTTCCACAACTCACCCAAAGTATGTGGGTATCTAGGATAAATATACACGTTGTCATTTGTGATAGTGCTTACAAAAGGGACTGCCTTCCTGCCTGACTGCTGTGATTGGTATGGACAGCCACAGGCTGCGGTTCCTCCCCATTCACTTACACTAAATGTCACAGGTTTTAACAGAGGTTTCAGGCTATGCAAAAGAGAGGAAAAGCAGCCCGAGGGGAGAGGATGTCCTCAACAAATGCTTCTCCAGGAGTGAAGGGGGAACGTACTTTTAAAACTGACTTCTGCCTTATCCACAGGGCCCCAGACAGTGAGCAGGACTCAGTGTAGAGATCTGGATTGGAGCCTGCCTTTAGGGGCTGTGGGCTGACATTGCTCTCAGAGCAGGTTTTCAATCTTCTGGAGCAGCAGAAAAACAAATGAACAAATATTTTTCTGGAAATAACTCCTGAGCGGAGGGCGTTGTTTGTTTGTTATACCTGACAAAGACGCCTTCAGCCACAAGTCCGATATTACCCTGGGCAAGAGGCTTGTCTATTGGTTGATTTGCCATCTTGAGCAATTTTCAAGTCAAGATTGGTTTTGTCTGACAGATACATTCTAGTTCAAACAGGGATAGATCCAGGGAAAACTGAAGGCCTGTTTTATACAGGAGTGGGACTACGTGATGACTGTAGCCCCCTCTATCATTTAATCTATAATTTCACAAGGAATATGGGTAGTTCTCAGGATTTACACTTACGTGCAAAATAGGGCCACTGGAGCCTTGAATGCAATGCATGGCCACACTAAAAATGGCCCCTGTGTGGGTGTGGGACTGCTGATCCCATAAAGCCTGTTTGTGAAAGAATGTCCGTGTCCGAACTGATGCAGATAAGAAGAATGTAGATTAAATCATGCAACATAACGCTATCATTTACATAAAGCCATAAGTATCTGCCCAATCCATGAGCAAATAGACTTAGCCAATCAAGAAAGAGGCTCAATTCTGTAAGAAGCAGAATATCTCCATGGAAGTATTGAGTGAAAGTTGAGGAAGAACCAACTAGGGTGGACAAAAAGTCCCTGCCCAGCAGAGTTTACAGAATGAGTGTGTGGGAAGGCAGGGGGATGCAGAGCGATAGAGAGCCAGGCGTCATCTCTATGCTGGAATTCTTCCCTGTCTAGGTGGGTTTTCAGAAGATGTTCTGAAGGGGAAGAGCTCAGTGTACATGAAGCGGAGGAAGCTGTTCCGACCATACAGCATGGCACGCTACCTCTTGACAAAACATTACTGCAGCCTTTATGGCAAAAATGTGAGCAGCCCTGGAGAGCACTAGACAGCGTTCAAAGGCATTACATGAATGGGAGTGATGCAAGGAGGAAAGAGACAATTCTTCAGCCAAGGAAGTCAAATACTCAGGGCTAACATGGAAATATGCAGGGTACTGTCTGTCAAGTGTCCATAATATGTAATTAAACATGGCTTACAAAACCCAAACGAATTGGTTATATGTTATTAAGCATTATGCAAAACACCCTTCAAAACAATGCACAAACCTCTGATGAAGAAGATGTAGGGAACCATCCTGCCTGGGGAGGAGGAAGAAATCCACGACTGTGATCTTAAACATATACAAGTATGTGAAAGTCAGACACAAAAAGGGGATAAGAAGAAGCCAAGACATTACCTCTTAGAAACCTGAGATATGAATTACTGTGCCACATTGTACAGAATGACTCTGGTACAATGGAATAAAATGGAAAAATGGTTTGAAAGTTGGGGATGCTTTCTAATGGTGAGAACTGTTAAGCTGTATGGGCAATGGCAAAAGTCCCCTTGCTTGATACTGCTGAAATAGGAAGGGACAATAGCTCTGGAAAATATATCACAAGAAGTGATACTGAGCTGCCCAAAGTGGAGATGGATTTGCTGACCTAGTAACTCTTGCCCTGCACTAATTTCTGTAGCGTCACTCCGTTCCTGAGCTCAGCAAGGTGGTCTGAAAAAACTGCTGTTTTACATATTGCCACTAGAGGTCAGTGAAAGACCAATAATAATTTGCCACCGCCAACATCTCAGCCATGAAGCGTTTGGGACCTGACTGTGGGCTGCTGATGAACATTTATCTGCAAATCACTGCAGAAATCTGAAATCTCTACCCAGCATGTCACCACCACTAATATTTCACAAGCCCTGCAGGGTAGCATGGAACTGGGCTCCTTGAAGAATGGATGTTGCTGATGCTCCAAATGCCTGTGACGGAATGGGAGGGAATGTTGCGTATTCTCAGTAGAGCTTCCTGACTCTCTGCAACACACTCTCTACTGCTGTCCAGCATTTTAAAGTGAGATGTACAATAAAGCGAACATTTACCCCCATCTCTCCACCACAGAAGAATATGGAAAAGGAAAGACTAAGGCCATGTCTACACTACAAAATTACCTCAACCTAAGTTATGTTGGCATACAGCCACTGCTGTAATTACATGGTTTGTGTATGTCTACATTTTGTTCCGGATGTCAGGGGGCATGTCCTCACCAAAACACCTTGTATTGATTGTACTATCAGTGTGGGGCATTGCAGAAAGCCACTAGCAATCAACGTAATGAATGCTGCGTCTAAACCAACACGGCATTGCTATAACTACATCAACCCTGATGCTGTGCTGTTTCAGGAGCTGGAGTTAAGTTGGCATAGTAGGGCAGTTACATCAACAGGATTAAAATTCAAGTGTCAATCCTTTCTGAGTTGTCTATGGAAACTACGTCGCACCTGGAGTGTCATTGCCACTCTCTGTAGCACAGACAAGGCCTGAGAACCGCTTTCACTTCTGCATGAAATCACTGGGAACTGATTCATAGAATCATAGAAGTGTAGGACTGGAAGGGACCTCGAGAGGCCATCAAGTCCAGCCCCCTGCCCTCATGGCAGGACCAAGCTCTTTCTAGACTATCCCTGAAAGCCATATATCTAACCTCTTAAATATCTCCAGTGATGGAGATTCTACCACTTCCCTTGGCAATTCGTTCCAGTGTTTGATCACCCTGACAGTTAGGAACTTTTTCCTAATGTCCAACCTGAACCTCCCCTGCTCCAATTTAAGTCCATTGCCTCTTGTTCTATCCTCAGAGGCAAGGAAGAACAAGTTCCCTCCCTCTGCCTTATGACACCCTTTTAGATCCCTGAAAACTGCTATCATGTCCCCCTCAATCTTCTCTTTTCCAAACTAAACAAGCCCAATTCTTTCAGCCTTTCTTCATAGGTCATGTTCTCTAGACCTTTGATCATTCTCGTTGCTCTCCTCTGGACCCTCTCCAATTTCTCCATATCCTTCCTGAACTGCGGTGCCCAGAACTGGACACAATACTCCAGCTGAGGCCTAACTAGCGCAGAGTAGAGCGGGATAATGACTTCTCATGTCTTGTTCACAACACACCTGTTAATGCATCCTAGAATCATGTTTGCTTTTTTTTGCAACAGTATCACACTGTTGACTCATATTTAGCTTGTGGTCCACTATAACCCCTAGATCCCTTTCTGCTGTACTCATTCCTAGGCAGTCCTTTCCCATTCTGTATGTGTGACACTGATTGTTCCTTCCTAAGTGGAGCACTTTGCATTTGTCCTTATTAAACTTCATCCTGTTTACCTCAGCCCATTTCTCCAGTTTATCCAGATCCTTTTGAATTATGACCCTATCCTCCAAAGAAGTTGCAACCCCTCCCAGCTTGGTATCATCTGCAAACTTAATAAGTGTACTTTCTATGTCAATATCTAAATCGTTAATGAAGATATTGAACAGAACCGGTCCTAAAACAGACCCCTGCGGAACCCCACTAGTTATACTTTTCCAGCCGGATTGAAAACCATTAATAACTACTCTCTGGGTACGGTTATCCAGCCAGTTGTTCACCCACCTTATAGTAGCCCCATCTAAGTTGTATTTGCGTAGTTTATTGATAAGTATATTATGTGAGACCGTGTCAAATGCTTTACTGAAGTCTAGGTATACCACATCCACCGCTTCTCCCTTATCCACAAGGCTGGTTATTCTATCAAAGAAAGCTATTAGATTGGTTTGACATGATCCGTTTTTAACAAAACCATGCTGGCTGTTCCCTAGCACCTTACCACCTTCCAAATGCTTGCAGATGATTTCTTTAATGACCTTCTCCATTATCTTTCCTGGCACAGAAGTTAAGCTGACTAGCCTGTAGTTTCCCAGGTTATTCTTGTTCCCCTTTTTATAAATGGGTACTATATTTGCCCTTTTCCAGTCTTCTGGAATCTCTCCCGTCTCCCACAATTTTCCAAAACTGATTGCTATAGGCTCAGACACCTCTTCTATCAGCTCCTTGAGGATTCTAGGATACATTATATCAGGCCCTGGTGATTTGTAGACATCTAATTTTTCTAAGTAAATTTTAATTTGTTCTTTTCTTATTTCAACTTCTAAACCTACCCCTTTTTCACTAGCATTCTCTATGTCAGGCATTCCTTCAGATTTCTCAGTGAAGACCGAAACGAAGAAATCATTAAACATCTCTGCCATTTCCAAATTCCCTGTTACTGTTTCTCCCTCCTCACTGACCAATGGCCCTACCCTCTCCTTGGTCTTCCTCTTGTTACCAATGTATTTGTAAAAAGCCTTCTTGTTTCCCTTTATGCCTGTAGCTAGTTTGAGCTCATTTTGTTGTATCTTACATCCACCTGAGCTGAGCAAGAGAGCCCTTCTCAATTTCAACAGAGAAGCAGGTCGCTCACTCTTTCTCTCACTCTCCTGAGATCAAGGACCAACATTTACAAACATGAATTATGAAAACCAGCATTTAAATCCACCAAGCAGTAACTGGACCAGTAGCCCATTTTTCAAATGACAAGCTGCCTTTGCTGCCTGTGGGTGATCAGCAAGTCAGGACCCTGAAGCAAGGTCCTCGTTTTAAGCACCAACATTCGACAAATACAGCCCAGACGTAAAGTGGAGTTTTCCAAAGTGTGCAGCAAGGGGCCAAAATTCTCAGCAGCCTTTTTTTTTTCTTTTTTGCTGTGCACTAATTTGCTGAGATTTAGTGCTACAAAAGCCCAGTGTTAGTTACTGTACCTGTAAATGGGGCCAGGTCCATCTACTTCTGTTTTCATATCAATAAAAGAGGTGAATTCTCTCTGCTGTACCTTGTGGGTGCCGGGGAAGAGATGCTCTCACCTAATGCCAGGTGGGAATGGACTATAGCAGCACCATGGGAAAGGCTGGGGAGCAAGTGTCACTCCTAAGTGGGGAGCAGGGGAGGAAGGGAGGGAGAGTAGGATGGAACTCTCCATTTTCCTGCCCAGCTGCAAAGAGCTCTGCAAAATGAGCAACACGTGAGAGGTTCTGAAGTCAGGGAGACACAGAGACATAGTCAGAAACTGGCCATAGAGGACTCCATTTGATTTTATGAAATCACTGTTGATAACAGGCAGTGAGGATTCAGATCCCAATGAATCTGAGCCATCACTTTGGGGAGCAGGGTTTGAGGTAAAACATTTTGATTTTGTTT
This sequence comes from Carettochelys insculpta, assembly GCF_033958435.1. Lineage (NCBI taxonomy): Eukaryota > Metazoa > Chordata > Testudines > Carettochelyidae > Carettochelys > Carettochelys insculpta. Next base: position 286,544,651 of record NC_134137.1, on the reverse strand, counting down.
CATGTCTACAATGAGTAAGTAAGGAAGGTTGGGTTTGATTTTTTCAGAACAAATCCCTCATCATAATACTCATTCCTGCCTCAAGTGCAGGGAGGCCAGACTAAAAGTTCTCCATAGATTTCTTCCAGTCCTATAAGGGTGGTTAAGTATTGGAATGAATTGCTTAGGGTGGTGGTAGACTCTCCATCATTGGAGATTTTTAAGAACAGGATGGAGCAGTATCGACCAAGGATGATATAGCTGGTGTTTGGTCCTGCTATGAGGGCAAGGGACTGAACTTGGTGGTCTCTTGAGGACCTCTTGACAATATCAGTTCTAGTATTCTATGAGTCTATGATCATTGAGGCTTTGCATGACAAATCAGAGACAGGGTGGTTCCAGTTCAGTGTTCATGTCAGCCAACGTGTGAAGAGTTCGAATAAGAAGTCTCAGGTTCCGGCCAGGCTGTGTTCTAGGAAGAATACCTGTGACCATTAGTTAGAGTTGCCTAACAATTTCCATTATAACCTTCTGTTTTCAGGTGCTTATTGCTATGACAAGTTTTCCCCATCTGGGCTTAGTTTTTCCAGGATGGTTGTTCTAAAGAAATAAATAGAACTGACAAAAATAGTTCATCCGTCTTCAAGGACAAGGTTACAGAAAGCCAGATCGTTTTATTAATGTTAAATTTTCCGATCATCCATTCATTGGACAGCTGTAGGACCATCCCACTATGGAGAAATTGGTGAATTCTGTAAGGAAATGTAGGCTGTGAATATCATGTCAGAGGGAGGGCTCCGGATTCTTTGACCATCAGATATTGTTCTAGGAATAAATATTGCTAGGAAAAGGTGGGATGCACTGAAGAGCGGGGAGAGCATCTTCACAGGTAGGCTTGCCAACCTGGTGAGGAGAGCTTTAAACTAAGTGCACCAGAGGATGGTGACTGAAGCCTGTAGGTAAGTAGGGAAATGGGATAGAAAGACATAACACAAGGAAGGAGGTGCAGCAGGGGAGGGATCCTGGTTCATATTGAGAAAGTAGAGCCATCAGTTAATTATCTTAGGTGCCTGTACATGAACACAAGAGACTTGAAAAATAAGCAGGAAGAATTGGAAGTGCTGGCAGTTAATGAACAATGATGTGACTGCAATAATATAGACTTGGTGGGGTAACTCCTGAGTGGAGCACTGCCATGGGTGGGTAAAAACTGTTCAGGAAGTACAGGCAGGGGAGAAAACGTGGAGGAGTTGCACTGTATGGAAGAGAGCAGAACGAATGCTCAGAGCTCCAGTATGAACTTGGAGAAAAGCCTGTTGAGATTCTTTGGGTTAAGATTAGAGGGAGAGTAAGGAGGGTGATGGCATGGTTGGCATCTTCTATAGACCACCAGGCAAGAGGATGATGTAGATGAGACTACCTCTGAACACTGACAGAAGTTTCCAGATCACAGGCCCCGACCCTCATGAGAACTTCAGTTGCCTTGATATCTACTGGAAGAGCAACACGGCAGCGTACCAATAATCCAAGAATTTTTTGGAAAGTGTTGGGATCAACTTCCTAGTGCAGGAACTGGAGGAACCAGTTAGGGGCCATGTTCCTTCCGACCCGCTGTTCACACAGAAGGAAGAATTGATAGGAGGAAATAAAAGTGAGTGGCAACCTGGGCAGCAGTGGCCATGAGATGGTCAAGTTTAAGACCCTGACAAAAGGAAGAAAGGGGAACAGCAGAATATGGACACTGGATTTCAGAAAAGCAGGCATTGAGTTCCTCAGGGAACTGATAGGCAGGATCCCCTGGGAAGCATATATGAAGGGAGAGTTGTCCAGGAGAGCTGGACCCTTAGTGAGGGTGCAAGAATGATGCATCCTAATGTACAGAAAGAATAGCAAACATGGAGGGTGACCAGCTTGACTGAGCAGACAAATCTTTGTGAACTTAAACACAAAAAGAAAACCTACAAGAAGCAGAAAATTGGAGAGATGACTGAGGAGATGCATATAATATTGCTGGAGCATGCAGAGGTGTAATCAGGAAGGTCAAAGTACGATTAGAGTTGCAGCTAGCAAGGGATGGGATGTGAAGGATAACAAGAAGGGTTTCTACAGGTATGTTAGCAACATGAAGGTCAGGGAAAATGTGGGACCCTTAGTGACTGGGGAAGGCAAGCTAGTGACAAATGATGTGGAAAAATCTGAAGTACTCAATGGGTTTGTTTTGCCTTGGTCTTTGCAGACCAGGTCAGCTCCCACAGTAGGGGGAGGAGGAGGGCAGCCCTCAGTAGTGAAAGAACAGGTTAAGGACTACTTAGAAAATCTGGATATGCACAAGTCCATGAAGGTGGATTTAATGCATCTGATGGTTCTGAGAGAATTGGGTGTGATTGCAGAGCCATTGGCCATTGTCTTTGAAAACACTTGGCCATTGCAGGGTGTCCCAGATAACTGGAAAAAGATAAATATAGTGCTTACCAGTGTTCCCTGTAAGGTGAGTGCTTGGCCCGCTGCCCAGGAGAGATTCAGGTGTCTCCTAGCTAATTAGCAGGGAGCCCAAAGCCACCCAGAGCCAGCAGCATGTGTTTCTATTGGTGGTGCACATTTACACTTGCCTTTGTGCACATAACAAAATTTATTCTGCCCATGGATAGAAAAAATAGAGAGAACATTGGCACTCATCTTTAAAAAAGAAAGAAGATCCAGGGAACTGAAGACCCATCAGCCTCACCTCAGTCCATGGAGAAATCAAGGAGCAGGTCCTCAAGGAATCCGTTTTGAAACACTCAGAGGAAAGGAAGGAGATTAGGAACAATTAGTATCAATTTCCCAACGCCAAGTCATGCTTGACCAATCTGATTGCCCTCTCTGATGAGTTAAAGGGCTCTGTGGATATGGAGTAAGCAGTGGACTTTACCTTGATTTTAGCAAATCTTTTGAAAGAGTCTCCCACGGTATTCTTGCTGGCAAGTTAAAGAAATATGGGCTGGATGAATGAACAAGAAGGTAAATAGAAAACTGGTTAGCTTTTTGGGCTAAATGAATAATGATCAATAATGTGATGGCTAGTTGGCAACTGGTATTAAGTTCCCTGCAGCTGGTCCTGGGGCCAGTTTTGTTCTAAATCTTCATTAATGATCTGGATGATGTGATGGATTGCACTGCCCACAAATTAGCAGATGACAATGAACTGACAATTGAGATAGACATGCTGGAGGGTAGGGGTAGTATCCAGAGGGATCTCCAGAAGTTGGAGGAATGAGCCAAAAGAAATCTGTTGATGTTCAACTAGGAAAGGCGTGGAAGAATCTCAAGCATTGCTACGGGCTGGGGATTGACTGCCTAAATGGAAGTTCTGAACAAGAGGATCTCAGGATTACAGTGGACAAGAAGCTGAAATGAATCAACCATGCACTCTTGTTGCCGAGAAAGCCAATAGCATATTGAACTGCATTAGTAGGAGCATTGCTAGCAGAACAAAGGAAGTGATTATTCCTCTATTCAGCACTGGTGAGGCACTATCTGGAGTACTGAATCCAGTTGTGGGCCCTCCACTACAGAAAGGATGTGAACATATTGGAGAGAGTCCAGCAAAGGGCAACAAAAATTATTAGGGGGCTGGGGCACATAACTTATGAGGATAGGCTGAAGGAACTGGGCTTATTTGGTCTTCAGAAGAGAAGAGTTTGTGTCTGGGGTTGGAGGGAGGGAGGAATGCAACAGCTGCCTTCAGCTAACTGAAGAGGGGCTCCAAAGAGGATGGAATAGGTTGTTCTCAGGGGTGGCAGGTGACAGAACAAGAAGCACTGGTTTCAAGTTACAGCGGGGGAGTTTTAGATTAGATATTAGGAAAAACTATTTCACTAGGAAGTTTGGAGCACTGGAACAGGGTGCCTAGGGAGGAGATGGAATCTCAATCCTTAGATGCTTTTAAGGTGAGGTTCTAAAAATGCCCTGGCTGGGATGATTTAGTTGGGGTTGTTCCTGCTTTGAGCAGGTGGTTGGACTAGATGACTTCCTGAAGTCTTTTCCAACCCTAACCTTTTATGATTGTATGAAATGGAACCTTCTCTTCCTCTTCCATCAAAATACGCTTTGGCCTGGAGAAGGTGTGAAAGGCTGGAATCCTGGGGACCAGGAGTTTTTGTCTCACCTCTTCCATCGACTGGAACTGATCTCTACACATCACAACACTTCTTATTCATTAGCGGCTGGTACTCCACACAGGCATATATTCCCCCCATTCTGCAGATAAGGCACAGAGGATCTGTGCAAAGTCGCTTCAGACAGAGCTGTGAATAGGACCCGGGCTTCTAATATGGCAGATCTAAGTCTTAACAAGTCTGCCTCTCAAAATGAATTTGAATAAGCTGCCTGGGCTACTTCTGCAAACTTACCTTCACAAAGTAGTTTTGAATGAATTAGCACTCTAAAAACCACACACCACTAATTAAGATAAGGCTCAGTAATCCTAACAGTTGATTGGTGCCCAGGAGAATTGGGTTCTATCCACCGTCTCTGTCGCAGAGTTCTTGTGTGAGGTGAGGTAAGTCTGTTCTGGGTGCCAGATTTGAGTCCTGTATGCTGATTTGCAGAAGTGCTGAGAACACACAGCTGCAAATGAAGTCAATGGAGGCCAGTCTCTGAACATATGAGCTGTGTCTACACGTGCACGCTACTTCAAAGTAGCAGCACTAACTTCGAAATAGCGCCCGTCGCAGCTACACGCGTCGGGCGCTATTTCGAAGTTAACTTCGACGTTAGGCGGCGAGACGTCGAAGTCACTAACCTCATGAAGGGATTGGAATAGTGCCCTACTTCGACGTTCAACGTCGAAGCAGGGACCGTGTAGACGATCCGCATCCCGCAACGTCGGAATTGCCGGGTCCTCCATGGCGGCCATCAGCTGGGGGGTTGAGAGATGCTCTCTCTCCAGCCCCTGCGGGGCTCTACGGTCACCGTGGGCAGCAGCCCTTAGCCCAGAGCTTCTGGCTGCTGCTGCGGCAGCTGGGGATCCATGCTGCAGGCACAGGGTCTGCAACCAGTTGTCGGCTCTGTGGATCTTGTGTTGTTTAGTGCAACTGTGTCTGGGAGGGGCCCTTTAAGGGAGCGGCTTGCTGTTGAGTCCGCCCTGTGACCCTGTCTGCAGCTGTTCCTGGCACCCTTATTTCGATGTGTGCTACTTTGGCGTGTAGACGTACCCTCGCAGCGCCTATTTCGATGTGGTGCCGCACAACGTCGAAGTTGAACATCAACGTTGCCAGCCTTGGAGGACGTGTAGACGTTATTCATCGAAATAGCCTATTTCGATGTTGGCTTCACGTGTAGACGTAGCCATGAAGAGCTATATGACACTTACTACTCTGAAAAAAAAAATCATGAGATTCTAGGTATCTCAGTTGGGTGCCCAAAATTCAGGGATAATTTTGATCTTTCTATGACTTTGAGTTCCCCACCTGTAAAATGAAGATAACCTGCCTTTCTCTAAGGGTATTACCTACTACATTAATGGCGATGAAGCATTCAGACACTAGAGTGGAAAGTGCCACGGAAAAGGCCATGAAGAAATTGATTATTCTATCTGCAGAGCACGGTTTGAACACTTTGCAGGAAATAAGGCCTAGGGCCACACGCTGAACAAAACAAAATATTGAACAGTTGCTTGTTAAGTTAGAACTGCCCCGTGCAGTGAAGGAGGCAGGGGGTCCAGTGGGAAAAATATTGGGTGATCATGTAATTCAAAACTGCATCATAATGCATTCACAGAAGGGAGCCAAATTAATGCACAAGTAAGCTTCATTCTGGCATTTCTTAACTTGACTCTGCAAACTTCATTATGGTCTTTTCATACACTTTTTGGTCTGTTACACAGATAGGCTGAAATGTACCCCTGTGACGAAGGTCAGCACAAGTCCCTCGTCTATATCACTTCAACATCATGTAAGACCTCACACTAATGCTTAAGTGGTGCATGCATTGAACTGGAGCTCTGCATAAGGGTAAATTCATCCACTAGGTAAATGCTTATGTAAGGTATTACACACATGCTATAAATATGTGTACAGGAAGCCATAGGGGGCATTTTAAAGCTATTTCACAAAGACTATGGGAGTATGGGACAGGGGCCAGCAACATTTTTTCTACTTTTACGTGACAGACAGTGGAATTGAGCCAGTCCTGCAGATTAAAAGCACTGGCAGACGGACAAGCATTTCGAAACAAAGAGATTCTTTGTGCAAGCCTGTTTGACAGCAGTGAGCACATGTCCACAGGGCTCTGCACATCTTTCTATAACACATGCCTTTTCCCCTGAATGCAAGCGTGATGTGTATGTACATGAGAAAGCGTGTCTGTGCACTCACATGAGACAGACATAGTTACTGGGCAACAGTGTGGTAACGTGTTAGTGTGTGGGCAGGGGAGGTACAATTTTGTACCAGACCCAGCTTCTGTTGGTGAGAGAGAGAACTTTCAAGCTTACACAGCGTTCTTGCTCAGCTCTGGGAACATTGCTCAGCATGTCACGGATAAGACAAGATGTAATGGATTGTTAGAGCCCTGCCAATCCACAGGTTTACGCCGTATATCCAGGATGGCACATTTCCGCAGACAGCAGCATAGATGCAGATACAAATATTGTATCTGCAGGGCAGGTGGAAGGCCCATCACAGTTCCTCACAGCTGCCAGCTGGGCTCTTACCATCACCAAGCTGTGGCTCTAAGTCGTCCCCTTCAACACACACTGGAGTTGAGTCAGGTAGAGCTGCACTGGCAGCTGGAGGGAACCTTGGTCCATCTGCATGCCCTGGGGTGAGTCTGGGATGCTGGGCAGGGGGGCTGCTGCCCAGGGCCAGGTGGAGGATCCACTACTGCTCCCCACAGCTGCCAGCATGGCTCTTTTCAACCCAGCTCAAGCTGGGGAGGTGGGCAGCTTGGAGCTGCATCATGGCGATGGTAAGAGCTGGGTGGGTAGATGTGGGGAGACAAGGCAGATATTCAACTTGCTCTGGGTTGGGGGCCCAAGCAGCCATGGACAGGCAAAGAAGGGGCAGCCGGGGGAGTCTAGTCCCCACCCACACCTCTTCCAGGTCCCATTTGTCCAGGGCTCAGCAGTTCCACCCACAGCCCTGGCCTGGGCTCAGGCAACCTGTGGCAGCAATCACATAACTGCCCCTGTTTCTCCTCCCTCCACTTCCAAGTGCATGTTGCCATAATCTGGGGCACCTCAGGGACAGCAGGAGCAGGTCAGGTCCTATACATGCACACGCAGAAGCCAAGCCACTCTGGCCTACTGTCCAAGCGGTGTCCCACATTTTCAGGTGCCCCATTCGGTTGCATATGCCGTGCATGCATAGGGATGCCCTGCCCACTCAAACAAGGATTCAGAAATATGCCCCTATGTGCCCCAGTTCCTACAGATCAGTCTCAACTGGGACTGAATAGAGACTTCTGTCCCTGTACAGTGCTCAGATCCAACAGCTCCACAGCAGTCCAAGGGCAAGAGTGTGTTCTGCGATGGCCGGGCACGGACACTTAGGAAGACACCGTGAGACCACTGCATGCTGAGCCACTCGGCAGTGGGAGGGGATGTCCAGGTGCCCGGGCAGCAGGAAAGGGAATTTAAATTTTGTGGGGCTAGCAAGGGGGCTGGATGGGTGTCTGCTGACCTGGCTGCCAGTCAATCGAGTTCAAACTGCTGACCAAAGGGACTGAGTGGGAATTATGGGCAGCTTCCTGGAGGCCAGAGTCAGCAAGACAAATGCCTCAAGGTGTCTACACTGCATTTTTGTCCACAGCACAGGGAGGGGAAAAGAAAAAAGTCCCTTGTGTGGAAGTTTTTTGTCGATGAAAACATCCTTTCTTCCCCAAGAAAAGTCGCACTGCAATATGCACACTCATGCAGTCTTGTTGACAGAAGGTACTTTTCCTCAACAAAATGAGCCAGTGTAGACAAAGCCTTAGTGGGTTCGTGTTTATGGGAGGGAGGACATAAGGAATTACTGAAGTGTTAAATAAAGTGCTACATATGCAATATAAATTACAGACACGGCCTTTTTTTAAAACAAATTTTGCATTTGCAGCTTAAATTAATTATTTCTACCACACAAATTTCAAGCAGTATAATTTGTTCTACACGATAGCCTAATTCGTAATTAAGATATGCTAATGAAATTGACCATAGACCATACTGCACCTTGGATTCTGATAAAAAACTTATTTGCTACTTTGGAGTTATCTTGGTTTTCCACTCCAAGTTTCTCATTGGCATTCGTTCCTCCAAGATTCGCAATAGCTACACATTGTTCTCCTTAATATTTAATTTAGGCTGAGGCACTTTCATCTCTGCAGATATCAGTGCCTAACTATTCTCTCTAAATATCCCTGCAAAAGTTGTTTGATGATTTAGGTTCTCATTAATAAGGCTACGACTCAGTCACAGAGGTCACCTATTCCCTGATTTTATAAGACCTTTGTGACTTCCTCGAAATTTCACTAATTCAGCCCCAAGGTTGCAAGGCTTGGGCTTCAGCTTTGTCGAAACTTAGGCTACGGCTCCACGGTGATTACTATTTCAGCATACAAATGTACCCTGAATTAGCAGCACCGCAGCTTTTCCTCACTCTCGAAATAGTGCTGGCTTTTCAAGTGGGGTATTCTGGTTTCGGTATGTCTCATCATATGAGGAGTAATGGAGCTTTCACAATAGCCACTTATTCCAGCACCAAGTTAGGAATAAGAAATTTTGAAATAATTGACACAAGTTGCATTCTGCAAATTGCATAAATTATTTCAAAACCAACTCGCTGTGTAGACATGGCCCTACTGTCCTGGGGCACTCTGATATAGGGCTCTGGGCAATTTCCTTAAAGCCAGTCCTGTGTGCATTTCCATGATGTATTATTTATTTCCCTTGTCCAGTCTATGCCTTTCCATAAAGAAATCCCAACCAAATCGTCATCTTTCTCATTAGCCAAGTATAAAGTTTTTGGGTGGGATGTGGGAGGGAAGTTTTTCCATTTTTCACTACCTATTGGTTTCCCATTGGATGAAAGACACATTGGTGCATCCATGAGCTACATAAAAACGCCACATTATAATCAGCAATACAAGCAATAAAGTGATTAACGACCTGAAATATCAAATTCAGTTGCTGGCTTTTCATCACAAAAGCACCCAGATCTTTTTGAACTTAGATAATTACAACACACTTGTTTAATCTAGTTGCATGCATGGCTCCCCCCTGCCCCGCTTCCCACCATGGTATCGAAAAATATGTTACATTGGGAAGAAGTGAGCAAGTATTAGTCACATTTTACAGAAGGGAAACTGAGGCACAGAGTTTAAGGCTCATGCTTTAACAAAGCAATTAAGCATGTGTAAAGGCACTTTTCTGAACTGGGGCCTAAGCGACTTACCAAAAGTAACACTGGTTTCATAAATGTGGGAACTGAATCCAGATTGCCAAATGACACATTTTCTTCAAGCCAAAACACAGTGTCTAGTTGCTATGTGGGTATCCTTAAAAAAAATTGGGATCAGTTTTTGGTTTGTTTTTAATTAAAACTTGTTAAATGTCAAACTGAAACATCATTTCTAAACAAAAAATTCAAATGTTTCATTCTGAAAATCAACATGAAAAAGTTTAGATGCTTCTGGCTTTTTTTTTCCCACTTTTTTCTTTCTAGCCTATTTACTAAACGTGACTCAATTTCAAAAATGCTTTTGGCTGACCTGAAATAGATATTTTTGACAGAAAAAAAAAAAAGTCACCCAGCACAGAAGACAGTTATTTAGTGTCCTCCACCTAAGAATGTCTTCCTCTTGGTAGGGTTAATATATTGCAGAACTGTTTGCATACATATTGATTCTGTTTTACATAGTCACTGTTCTTCCAAGCTCATGTTTCATTATTTCATGATATCTAAATAAAATACTGTAAATATATTTTTAAATATGCAAAAGTAATTTACAGCACCAATGTTTTCATTGCACTATAAATACCTGGTCAGGAACAATGGCTAGAGCCCCACTAGTCTCACTCCATTGGGAATCTAATAGATTACCAAGGGTAGAGTGCAGAAAGTGCGCTTTGAATTTACAAAAATCCCATCTTTGTAACTGAAGCAATAGGCTAGGCTAGGGAGTCATAAATTTAAGGAGTACAGATTGGCACAATGTTTGATTGCCATCAGCTTCAGTCTACGTGAGAGAAAGCCAGCAATTTCCTCCCACCCTAATGATTCATTCTTGAATGGTTCCACGTATCTTGCTGCAGAGACAAGAGGGTACCTATTCAAGTATTTGCTCTCCCATAATAAAATGTAGATCTAGTTGCATGTGGGAAAGACTGTCTTCCTGGTCGTCAGAGCTAATTGGAATCACCAGTCTGGGGCCTAGTTAAATCTTCAAGACCCCTGATAATACTGGGTCCTGCAGTCAGCTGGTTAGAGTGGCAGTGTCCAATACATTGGCCACTTGGCACATGTGGCAAACAGGACACCACAGTGTGGCAAATAACACTCTGGGGCTGCATGTGCCTCTTAGAGCCTTTAAATGCAGCTCCTCAGAGCTGCACACGTGGTGTGCTCTGCCTGCTCCGTGCACGCACCCCACCACTTGGCAGGACAAGCATGTGGGGGCAGCAGGGGCAGCCCCTGTGACTCTTGCCCCATTGCAGCTCCTGCAGCCCCAGCCCAGAGCTGCATAGCTCCTGTGGCCCAACGTGGCTCCTGGGCTCAGCACAGCTCCTGCAGGCCTGGCTTCAGCAGCAGTTCCAGTGGCAGGACTGAAGCTCTGGGGAGTTGCCAGCGTATTCAGTTAGAGTGAGGTGGGTGCGCTGGTGGTGCCTGGCTCTGGTGGAGTGGAAGGGCATTTATTTAGAGTGCGTGGGGTGGGACTGTGGCAAATATGCAAGGATCACCACAAGCATGGCGATCCTTCAATAGCTATTGAACTTCAGAGTGTGGTGCTAATAACACCAAGGTGGGGGGTTCAAGTCCCATACCGACCACTTTAAAACAAGCAGGGGATGAGAGAGACAAACAAGGTCACATGCCCCTCTCCCAATGCCCTGAGGGGAAGGGGCCAGCAGCCAGAGCCAGAAGAGAGAGGTCCGGAGCCTCGCTCCCCTGAACCAGAGGCTGCCTGGGAGAGTGAATTAGCGGACACCCATGGACTACCATGCCAGAGGGACTGGAGCCAGCAAAGTAGGACAGAGGGCTCTCCCTCCCCCCCAGATAATGGAATGGGGAGGCGATAGGGAGAGCATAGGGGTGGCTGTGAGTAGGGGGGACTAGTCACATGGGGGGGCAGGGATTACCTTTTACCTAGTGCCCCTCCTTACTAATCATTGTAAACATGGAGGACAGAAATTACCAGAGACATGGCAGCAGTGGACAAATACCAACCCTCGAGCCGGCTCTCTTTCCTCAGGGTTAGTCCCCTGAAGGCCACTGCCACAATATTTACCAGTGCCTCCAAAGGTAGCCCACCAGGTACTAACCCCTGTGAATTGCTGCTGTTTTATTGCCCAGCCCTGCTCTAGAGCAAGGAGAGATTAGAAAGGGGGGGTGTGGTTTCAGAGAGGTCAAACACCTGTAGGTATTCCGTCGTGTCCGACAATGACATCTTGAGCTTGCACAGGCTCATTGGTTGTGGACTTGCATGTGGCTGAGGGGTCCAAGCTTTGAACGGTATGAGCGTTCACAGTGGGGGCAGGGGAATTGTCCTGGCTCTGTTGGTGCGGCTGCTGCTGTTGCTTTCTCCCTCTCACGAGCATCAATGAGGAGTACACGTCGCTGCTCTTCAAAGTTGTCATACTCATGTTGTACGAGAACACGCCTGCCTGTTCAGTCTTTTGCATGCTGCTCTAGCTGATCTGGTTTTAAACCAGCATGAGCACTGTTGGCCTTCACGCAGTCTTTATATCTCTTGCGAGGCCCACCTTGATTCCTTTTGCCCTGGGAGAGTTCACTGTGGAGGAGTTGCTTAGGGCTTCTTGACTCCTCCATTTGTATGACATGCCCTGTCTAGCGAAGCTGGGCTTTCAGAATCATGGCTTCGATGCTCATGGTTCCTGCTCTGTCCAGGACTTCCAGGTTTGTAACTCTGTCCTGCCATCGAATGTGCAGTATTGACCTCAGGCTGCATGTGTGGAAGCGCTCCAGCAGTGTTATATATTTTCTGTACAAGGTCCAGGTTTCACAGCCATACAGGAGACTGGTCAGGACTACAGCCTTGTATGCTGTCAGTTTAGTGGACTGTCAGATATTGTACTGATTCAACACTTTCACTGTCAGACGTCCTAGTGCCCGGCTGGCCTGGCAGATTCTGGCATTGATTTCTTTGGCAAGGGAGCCATCATTGGCTATCACACTGCCAAGGTACTTGAACTCCTCTACTCTTTTTAACTCTGTTCCTTCAGTAGAGATAGAAGCAGGAAGAACAGCAGATCCTGGAGCAGGCTGAAACAGTATTTCAGTCTTTCCTAGGCTGATGGTCAAACCAAAGAGGTCAAACAAATGAGGGGTAATAGTCAAATACAAAATAAGGAATTTATAGAGAAGGAGAGTTTACCCTGCAAAACCAGAATATTTAATACAATAAAAAAGGGAAGTTAAAAATTAAAACTGATAAAAAGGAAACATTTTCTACACAACACTTAATTGGCTTGTGGAACTTACTGCCACAAAATACTGAGCAGAAGAGTTTGGCATGCAAATAAGGCATAATATGAATCCCCCTACAGTTCTAGTTGACAGCATTTTTAAAAATGGGATATAATTTTTCCCCCAGGACATAAAGTAAATCCTAACTGACAGGGATTAGAGAGATGGTATCACATGGGCAGATTTTTCCATAATTGTCTATTATGGGATTTTTGCACCCTCCTCTGATGAATCTGGTACTGGCCACTGTCAGAGCCAAGAAGCTGGCCACGGAGTGATTTCATCAGACATGTTGATTTCCTGTGTTCCTGCAAAAATAATTTTTAATGATTATAAGTGGCCAGGGTCTTGTTTTTACCACTTCCCTAAGAAACTATGTGCTTTCTTTTTTTCTGACCCAGCTGAAAATGCTTAGAGGCACCTAAGGCTGCACTGTCAGAAGATCAATTACTGTGTCCATAAATAGAGTTAAAAGCTTTCTCAGAAAAACCCTAGGAAAGCAAGAATCCTGAAAGAGAACCACCAAACTCTGAGGTACAATTAGGAAAGGAAAAAAAAAATAAGGGAGTCCCAGATCAAACCCTCATAGCTTGCACAGCAGGGAATAGATTGTAAAGGCCACACCCATGACATAAGAATGACCATACCGGTTCAGACCAATACACCACCTACAGGGATGCCCTTACAATTTATAGGGCCCCATGCAACTGAGGTCACCCGTGCAGTGCAGCTTCTTCTGGGGAGGGCCCTGGGGCTTCCAGTCTCACACACACACACACACACACACTCTCTCTCTCTCTCTCCACTGGGGCTTATTTGTCAGGTGCCTTCTTTCTGTCTAGGTGCTTGAGGGTGTCTCTGAGGCCAGAGTAGAGCCACAGAGGCTGAGAACACCTCTGGGCTCCTCATCAGGCAGGAAGAAGCCTTCAGTGAGCAGCCTGCTGCTGGCTGAGAGGAGCCTCCATGGAGGTGGGGGTAGGGAAGCCCAGCTGTGGGCAGTAGAGAGCAGCCAGGGGAAGGGGCTGGAGAGGAACCAGGCACTGGAGGTGACACTGAACCACCCTTAGGCATACAAGCACATGCAGCTGCAATGGTGGGTGCCCAAAATTTTCAGGTGCCCTAAACAGCTGTGTATTTTGTGTATAGCTGGGGATAGCCCTGACCATGTAACTCGGGATCTTGTCTTCCAACAGTGGCCCATGCCAGATTCCTCAGAGGGAACAGAATAGGCAATCACCGAGAGATCCATCTCCTCCCATCCACACCCAGCTTCTGGCGTACAGCGAGCAGGGGCATGAAGAACATGGGGTTGCACGGCTGACCACTCCCCACTGATGGACCTATCCTCCACGAGTTTATGTCATTCGTGTGGCCTTCACAACATCCCCAGCAGTGAATTCCACAGGTTGACTGTGTGTTGCATGAAGTACGTCCTTTTGTGTGTTTTAAATCTGCTGCCAATTAATGCATCTTTTGTGAATGAGAGTAGGGAAGGGGTTAATCTTCCTGAAGTAACCTGAATCCAAGGTGAGCCAACGAGAGTGAAGTAATTCTGTTTAAATGGAGAACATTTGCAGTTTCCAGAGCTTTTGTCTCTGCCAACAGCAGAGAGAAAGACCCAGAGGGAAATGTCTCCCAGGCAATTAGATTGAAAAATCAGAAATATCCTGACTATCACAAAATCAGACATGGAGATGTAGGTACAAGGGAAATGTACAGTTAGACACGTTGAGGCTTCTGATTATTTTAAATTTGGATGGATGTTGGCTCGTTACCTTGTTTTGTTGTTGGCCGCTCTGTTTTTTCTCTTTTGTGGTGTTGTTTGTCTTGAGATTTCCCCCCTGTAACTTTTAAGCTGAATCCCAGAGAAATATTTTTCTCTGTGTACAACCCCCATGATTTACTTTTCTCTTGTTTTGTGAATAAATCACTGTTGTAAGCAACTGATCTGATTTCTGTGTCCTAAGGAGAGTCTGTGCCTCAGACCAAATGGTCAGCTATTGAATTACAGGTTTTTGTGTCCAAGCTCTCTACTGAGGTGGGGTTAAGAACTTGAGGCACCCCCACAGGGGGACGTACACGTATGTCTTCTTGGGGTAGGGGTGTCTTTTCTCACTCGGTGGTGGCAGTGAACTACCCCCACGGCCAGGGAGTCTGTGACCCTGGGAAGTTTTAAGGTAAAGCCTGTTTACAGGCAAGGTGTTTTTAAGTCTCTGCAAGGCCTCATTTTCTGCACTTGAAGTGTGGCATGGGGAAGGAGCCCCTGAAAGCAACCAAGTAGAGAGTCTCTGCTCAGTAACCAACAAGAGAATCAGCATGCTCTTCCAGTTCCCAGTATGCAATGGGGAGAAATTACACAGGTCCAAACGAGCCCTGTCTAGTGACCTCATTCAGCACACTAAGTCAGATAGGATAACGTCATTGCTACCAGTTGCTATCTCATGGGACTGGGTATATAACTGATACTTCTCATCCATTCACAGGGTTACACAGACTGACTCTTTGAGGAAGAATTGTCCTCTTCTACATGTTTATGGCTGACAGAGGTTGCAGTGTCTCCTAAATGAAGTAGGGGGAATTCAAGCAGTTCCCTTGTTGTTCAAAGGAGTGCTCAAGAGCTCTATTAGTTCACTGGAGGCATTAGATGTACACCCCACCCCCAACATACACAAACCTTCTGTGTAGTGGCAGGCATGACAACATGATCAGTTGATACCATGACTGGCCACTGGAAAAAAAGTATGGAATTTTTTTTAGGTTTATTCTAACATTTAATTTAGAGAAAGGGGATAACAACGGTACAGCTCTGTTGGTACAGGCTGAAACTCCCTCATCTGGCAACATCCCTCGTCTGGCAGGACAATGGATGTGGCTGGCCGGAGGGCACCTGGAACGGACAGCTTCAGCTGTGCCTGGCACGGATGGCAGGGAGTCCCACTAGGACCCTGGCTAGGGTTGAGGGAGTCCCACTGTGGGGAGCCCAGCCCCACTGTGAAGCCTGGCCAAGAGCCCATCTGGCAGAAGGCAGGAGGGAGCCGGGCTGTGGCACACAGCCCCACCAGAAGCCCTGCAGCTGCAGGGACCCTGGAACCCTGCAACCCTGTGGCAGGGAAACCCCCTGCCCGGCTGCTGGGAGCCAGTTAGACATGGAACTCTGGCAGCCATGCAGCTGCGAGGACTCCATCTGGGTCTGGGGGAACAACAGCAGCCCTGTGTCTGGGAGCTGCTTGGGGCATGGAGCCCCAGCGGACCCACAGTCTTAGAATCCCTGCCAGATGGGCAGGAGCCTGGCAGCCCTCCGGTGGGGAGCCCTACAGGAGTGGGGTCTCCCCTCCAGACAGCTGACCTGATCTCCCTGTATCCAGCAAATCCCCTGGTTTGAAACCACTCAGGTCCCACGGGTGCCAGACAAGGGAAGTACAACCCATAGAAGGTTACAGTTTAGAGACACTCCCTCACAAGGGACCAGTGTTCCACAACACAGGAATTTCAAGTTGTTCTTTGGAGGCAGGGGTTGCAACTCAGAATGGCTGTGTGCAGCAGCGCACTACAGAAGCTCTCCAGTTTGTTTTACTCAAGTTTTACTCCCTTCTCATTCACTGGTTTGTTGTTTAACGACCCCTGAGATCATTATATGGTGTCTGATGTGTTACATGAGAAGGAAATTGCCGTGATTTTGAAGTCAACTTCTCTGTGAGCCACTGGACGGCAGAGGCAAAGGGAAACACCAGAGAAGCATGTGAAGCACCAGGCACAGAGGGTTTTGCTTGTGGCTGGTGAGCACAACGGTAGCTTGACTAACTGAGGGGGAAAAGAAAATAAACCAAAATCGGATGTGTTGCATCCTCCGTCTAGTCTGCACATGTCAGACAATGGTGCAGAGAACTGGAAAAGAGCCAGAGAGAGGTTTGACTTGTACTTAGCAGCCATCAGGACAGAGATGGAGCATGATAATGTGCAATCAATCTTTTTGGATGTTGTTGAGAGGCAGCCTTGGATATTTATAACAATGGACAAGTTTGAAGAAAGTGAAAGCATGAAGAGAAGTAAAATTCTAAGTAAATTGGAGACTATTACATGTCAAAAAGGAACAAAGCTTTTGAGATATACAGTTTTTCTTACACACATAACAAAAGTTGCAATATGTCACAGAATTAAGCAAACTCAGTAAAACCCGTGACTTTGTGAGCTGATAGAGTCTCTGGTCTGGTCAGAGCTAGAATCATTTCTGTCATCAAAAGCAACGGGTTAAGAATAGTGCTTTGTGTCAGCACCTTGGCAGCCCCAGCCCTGGGATTGGCTGTGGGGTGGGGGGCGGGGTGAGCGTGGGTGGAGAACCAGTTGAGTACCAGCTTTTTATTTTTTTTAAACAAAGGCACTGGTTAAGGGAGAGACACTGCTCTGTGAAGGAGACAACTGCAGAAAAAGCTCTCCAAATATGCAGGGCAGCTAAAATTAACTGAAGAAAGCTCAAAGTTATGCACATTTTACACACCATGTGACAGAAGTAGATTCTTATGCTTATCCTTTGGCATAGCTTCAGCACCAGAAGTCTACCACAAAAGCATACCTGTGATCTACAAACATGTTGTGTTGACACCTGAGTAGACAACATCATCTGGGGCTCAGTGAATGAGGAACATGATCATAGAATTCAGGAAGTCCTGTGTAAGGCTGAGAGGCCTGGGTCATTGACCCTGTGACCTTAGGAGCTAAAGCCATATGGTTCTACAGTATCAGCTAGAAGCTGGCTGGCTTTCAGCTAAGGCAGCAGAGCAGAGACTTCATGCTCCCTTGTCAGTGGTTTCACTGCCTCTGCAGTTACACTTGACTCCAACTAGTGTTACAAACCTCACACTAAAACAGGGAGAGATGCATTTTAGCGATTACAGAACTGACTTTTGCTGGGGACATTATGGGGGTGTAAAACCTCATTAGAGGAAGATTTCAGTCACTGAAATGATTCCATGTCCCCAGTCAAACAAAGATTAGCAACAATTCCTGGGATTATCTTGAAAAATTCACACCTAATCTGTCTACCAAAGCAGCAACTTTCAGAAAACCCCTGGAGAACAATGAATGTTATTAGGAAGCTGAAGAAGAGGAATCATGGGAAAGTTTAAAAAAAATTATTACAAGACCCAGTGTGGAAGTTCCATGCACCAGGAAGGCTTCTTAAAATTTGAGAAAATTCTTCACAGTCATTGTTATGCATCCAAATTACTGACTGAGGCAGAACCCAAATACATACAGATCAAGAATCAGGGGGGTAGCTGAGTTAGACTGTATCTTCAAAAACAACAAGCCCTGTGGCACCTTATAGACTAACAAGATATTTTGGAGCGTAAGCTTTTGTTGGCAAAGATCTGCTTCATCAGATCAAGACACAGCTTTCAGGAACAGATCTTTCCAGATCTGAAGGGCTACGTCTACACGTGCACCCAACTTCGAAATAGCTTATTTCGATGTTGCGACATCGAAATAGGCTATTTCGATGAATAACGTCTACACGTCCTCCAGGGCTGGCAACGTCGATGTTCAACTTCGACGTTGCTCAGCCCAACATCGAAATAGGCACAGCGAGGGAACGTCTACACGCCAAAGTAGCACACATCGAAATAAGGGAGCCAGGCACAGCTGCAGAGAGGGTCAAGGGGCGGACTCAACAGCAAGTCGCTCCCTTAAAGGGCCCCTCCCAGACACACTTTCATTAAACAGTGCAAGATACACAGAGCCAACAACTAGTTGCAGACCCTGTATATGCAGCACGGACCCCCAGCTGCAGCAGCAGCAGCCAGAAGCCCTGGGCTAAGGGCTGCTGCCCACGGTGACCACAGAGCCCCGCAAGGGCTGGAGAGAGAGTATCTCTCAACCCCCCAGCTGATGGCCGCCATGGAGGACCCCGCTATTTCGATGTTGCGGGACGCGGATCGTCTACACGTCCCTACTTCGATGTTGAACGTCGAAGTAGGGCGCTATTCCCATCCGCTCATTGGGTTAGCGACTTCGACGTCTCGCCGCCTAACGTCGATTTCAACTTCGAAATAGCGCCCAACACGTGTAGACGTGACGGGCGCTATTTCGAAGTTACTGCCGCTACTTCGAAGTAGCGTGCACGTGTAGACGCAGCCAAGATGTGGGTCTGCCCCACGGAAGCTCATCACCTAAAATTATTTTGTTAGTCTTTAAAGTGCTACATGACTGCTGATTTGTTTTGTAAAGATACAGACTAACACAGCTACCTCTCTGTGATTGTTTGCCTGTGAAAGTCAATCAGTACATTTATGGCCAGTGGAAGAGCCCCTGATAACATTATTTAGCAAACGGCTAAATGTCAGTACCTGAAGGATTCAAAGAATGAGGAGAAAGCTATAAAAGTATGATTTGGTCGTGACCTATAATACATCTGGCAAATTCATGTTCTCTGCTGATTCACTTTCCAGAGCAGCAGCTTTCACAAAACCAGAGAAGACTTCAGGGACTGAGATGCAAGTCTGTGTGGATTGGATTGTAAAGTCATTTCCAACAGCTAACAGGAAACAGCAACAAATAAAAGAGGAAATGGAAAAAGATGAATTGCTGGGAATCCTGAAAGAAGTGGTAATTAAAACATGGCTTGAAGTCATAAGCAGTTGCTGTTCAAGTATAAGAGCCTATTGGAACTGCAGACCTTAACACTGTGATAGATGGGGTGATTTTCAAGGGAAGTAAACTTGTAATTCCCATGAGTCTATGGAAAGAAATGCTATAGAAGATCCATGAGGGTCATTTAGGAATTGAGAAGTGCAAACAATGAGCATGAGAGGTGTTGTATTGGCCACAGCTCAATCATGACATTACTGGTGTGGTAAAAAACTGTTTTTCTTGCTTGAAATATAAGACATGCCAAGAGGAAGAACCACTGAGACCTCATCACATCCCACAAAGGTCTCATGAGAAGGTAGCCAGTGACCTGGGAATTAAAGGATTACTAATATTCACAGATTATTCTTTTCTGTATCCAGGTATTTGCACACACATAGCACTAATAGTGAAGACTTCATCACAAATGAGGAGCTTTGGAACAGGAAAGGACATGAATCAATTGACTTTGAAATCAAGAGAAGAAAGTGGGGGTGGCTAGGCCACACTCTTAGAAAACCATCATCCAGCATAGTCCATCAAGCTCTCAAATGGAACCCTCAAGCAAAACGCAAAAGAGGAAGACCTTGCACAACATGGAGATGCTCTAATGAGACTGAATGACATCAACTGGGCTACTCCTGAAGCCAGCTAGAAGTTTTGTCCCAAGACAGAGTGAAGCGGAGGACACTTGCGGATGACCTGTGCTCCATGCAGAGTACCAGGGTTAAGTATTAGTAGTAATAGCCAGAAGTGAAAGTAGGCACTGAGACTTTTTGATGTGTCCTGATGTGGGCCTGGAATCCTTAAAAGTATAGGAACAGCCATACTGGGTCATACCAAACATCTATTTAGTCCAATGGCTTGGCTTTCAACAGAGGCCAATGCCAGGTGGGCCAGAGGAATGAACAGTATGTGTGGGGCCTCTGGACCCCCAGAAGGGGCAGAGTCTCATGTGGAAGGGGTGGAGCTGGGGGCAGACATCCCCCAAGGCAGTCCTTCACGGATGGCAGCTAAGGGCTCTGGGGCTACAATGTCAGAATGTCTTACCAGTGTGCCGCATTGGCCCACGTTCACATCTGTCAACAACCAGCATGAAGGGAAGTGTCTTCAAAAACAACAAGAAGTCCTGGGGCACCTTATAGACTAACAGATATTTTGGAGCATGAGCTTTTGTGAGCAAAGACCCACTTTATCTGAGGAAGCGGATCTTTGCCCACGAAAGCTCATGCTCCAAAATACCTATTAGTCTATAAGGTGCCACAGGACTTCTTGTTGTTTTTGAAGATACAGACTAACTCAGCTATCCCTCTGATACTTCTCTAGACATAGAAGTCCAGGTAAGGTCTTTAGCAATAACGGGACAGAATTCTCCAGTGCAGGTTTTAGGGCATTTGAGAGAGATCTGGATTTTCATCACAAAACGTCAAGGTCAAATTCCTGCACATAAAATGGATTTGTGGAAAGGTCTATATGGATAGTAATGACTGTTCTGAAAAAGACTTGACAACAATGGGTGAGTTGTTCAAAGTGTTACTGATTTACCAAACTACATCTGTGAAGAATGACTTTTCTCCAGCTCAGCTCTTTGTGGGAAGAAGGATCAGACCTAATTTGCCAATTACTGAAAACTTGCTGAAACTTCATAACAATGAAACCACAGGGAAGTGAAAGACAATCAGAAGTGGAAGCTTATTATTTTGACAAAAGGGCTCGTAATCTCTCGTCTCTTAACCCAGGTGATTAAGTGTGCCTGAGGAATCACATCTCTAATACGTGGGGCCAAAGGGGTACCATTAAAGAACAGCTGCATCCAAGGTTTTGTGTAATCCAGATGGATGGACCGGGGGACACATTTCAAAGACAGCTCCAACACATTGACAGTAGATGTGGACTCTGGCATTTTGCATCTGTCTGATCCTTTACCATCAGAGCACAAACTGTCAAGGAACAATAGAACAACTCAGACTCTAATGAAAGGCCATTACTGAGAAGATCAGACTGGGAGATTAAATGTCCTGAAAGACTCAGAGACTTGCTCACCGCCAGAAGAAGAGGTATTTGAGGAACATGAGTGATGCAATGGCAGGCCTGCAGGTGAGGGAGGAGGCAAAGGGGACAATTGCCCTGGGGCCTGGTAATGCAAAAGGACCCAGAGCTCCCGGCTGCTGCTAGTACAGCTCTACATGGCATGCTGTCCGGGCAGTACTGGCAGCTGCATTTGGGGTCCACTGCAGTCCGGGTGGCACTCAGGGATGGCCACCCCCAGCCCTGTACCTTCTGCCCAAAGCCCCACTTCTTCAAGGGTCAAGGAACAGGCCCCCTCTACCTTACCCAGAGGCCGGATGAGGCTGTTAGCCCTGCTGTGCTTGGGTAACCTCTCTTTCTAGGTAGTCAACACATTAATGCACAGTGTGAGTTGAGAATTTAATCATGTTATTGGACAGTTGTTAGCTCTTTATACATACGAGTTAACTGCTTTTTCTTTAGGAGGAAAGAGATAGAAATATGTTTATAGAAAGTTATAATTTAGAGATGTTCCTACTCCTAAGGGATGGTATTATAAATAGGAGTTTGGAGCTGTGCCCTAGAGGCACGAGTGGTTTTATTAAAAATGTACTACTTTCTCATTGGTTTCTTATTGAAAGAACCCAAAGATCATGACAGAAATTGTTTGTGGGGAGAAGGCAACCCTCCAAAATACAGGGCCCTTTCCTCAGCCTGTTCAAATCATAGTTCCTTCAACTTCAGTGGAGTTACACAATTTATACCAGCCCCATAGTCCCTGACTATGGAAGTGCTGCACAGGAAAACAGGTCTGCATTAGACCTGGCTTAACCAAGGTTTCAAACTGAGCTGGGATCTTAGCATGAGTCATAGGACCAAAGCATGTGCTCGAAAAGAATGAGACCATGAAAAAGAAGATCTATTGTGCTAAACTTGCTTAATCCTCCACCCAACCCCCTCGCCCCAGTACAAAGTGTAACCTTCTCTAAGGTTTGGGCTGAAGTAATAGAAGTGAAATATAGTTATTGGGTACCAGGTTCAGCAACTAATTGGCTATATGTGTTCATTTAGGCTACGTCTACACTAGCACACTCTGTCAAAGTAGCCTATTTCGAAGTAAGAACATTGAAATAGGCTACTTCGATGCTTATTGTCTACACATCCTCCAGGGCTGGTGCCATCGATGTTCAACATCGAAGTAGCGATGGAGAATGTCAAAAGGAACCTCCCCGGAAGGAAATGTGGAGAGTCCACACATACAAGTGCTCCCCATTGAAATAAGGGGCCAGCAAAGCCCCAAGCCGCTCCCTTAAAGGGCCCCTCCCAGACACACTCAGCCTGCACAGCACGAGATCCACACAGTCGACAACCGGTTGCAAACCCTGTGCACACAGCATGGACCCCCAGCTACAGCAGCAGCAGCAGCCGCCAGAAGCCCTGGGCTAAGGGCTGCTGCATGTGGTGACCGTAGAGCCCCGCTCTCTCAACCCCTCAGCTGATGGCTGCCATGGAGGATCCCACTACTTCAAAGTAGCAGGACGCGGATCGTCTACACAGGCCCTACTTCGACATTGAACGTCGAAGTAGGGCACTATTCCCATCTTCGGATGGGAATAGCGATTTCAACTTCTCGCCACCTATCATCGATTTCAATGTCGAAATAGCACACGGCGCATGTAGACATGACACATGCTATTTCGACACTGTGCTGGCTACTTCGAAGTAGCTGGCTAGTGTAGATGCACCCTTAATGTATTATAAAGTAATGCTGCTTCATCTGGTCTTCATTAGGTCCAATAATTGGCCATGACATCCATACTTTGTTAAACAGTATAAAAACCAAAGTCTTAACAGAGCCCATTGCTAATTCTTGCCTGACCAAAATGGAACCAAACCCCTGTAGGTCTAAGAAACCTTGGATTTAGCCCTTTTGTAAGTGTTTTAATCAAATGCTTAGAAATGTTTTCTTAGCTTGGCTGTAGTGAACTGTCTACCGTTTACGCTTTTTAGGCATGCTTAGAGCAATTGTAGAAATACCTTCGGCCTTTTGGAAATGATAAAGAAGTTTATGGCTCAGTTATGTGGTGGTAGTAAGCTGCCTGTTAATAATTCCAGCTGTCACGCTTCCAAGAGTGAAGCAAGAGTGTGAGCACCAACCTCTGGGCAGACTGTTAAAAACCAGGACACAAACCCCTAGGAGGTTGCAAGTTCTAAACTTAGATTCCACCATCCAACTGTGCCAAGTGCTAACTCCTCAGGCCCTTTAACAGCCTGAGCACAGAGTCACAGACAAGCCCTGCCTATGTTGCCAGGCAGGTGAGCGTATCTCTGTGATAGATGGCCCCTTATCCAAAGAGTCACAGCAATATTAAAGTTCATACTTGCTGTGAGAGGGCAAATACTTGCCCTCTCATTACAAACGAACTTCACTTCCCTAATTCCTCCCTTATTGCCACTACTACTCTGATTCGTTCTCTTTGGCTTTTCCTCTTGCTCTGAACCAGCTCTTGATGGTCCCTTCCCTCCAAGAACAGCCACCTTCTGCCACAGCTGAATAAGGGCACAGGACTCTAAATAAAGAGCATATTGCTGCCGCCTGGAGGATTTCTAGTGTGATGACCTGTCATTGTACTGATGATTGCAGGGGGCTCACCATTTTTAACAGCAGACAGTGAGTCACAGGAGTTCACACACGCTTCGGTTGCATCAGGGGCACGAGGGCATGGGAATCTCCATCAGACACGTTCAGAGAAGGGGAAAAGACTGAGTTGATCCTGATTGTGGCTCCATGGGAGGACCCTTGAGCATGAGGGACCTTTTGCCAGTCTGGGACATGCTTGGGTTCAACAACAATACAATGCCGCATCCATTCCTGCAAGACTTGCGCATGTGTCAGCAAGTATCTGGAAGGAAGAGATCAATTGTATGAAAATTTTCAATAAGTTCATCAGCATGAGCACTCTCCACCCCCGCCCCCAACCCCTCTCCCCCCACACAGGCTTCACTTCTACAGTAAGAAGAAGGTCACCTATTAATTCTACTACAGCCTTCTCCATTCCAGGGCTTGGGCTGAATCCTAATTGTGAAGGAGGGCCCAGGAAGTAGAAGCAGATTAGATGCTGCCTTTGTGTAGTCGTGGCCAGTCTTCATTTAATTTGCCTAGGCAAGAGAAGCTGTACACAGGTGATGATTAGCAAGTTCATTAGAATCCAGCACTAGTTTCCTGAAAGCCTTTTTGCCTCTGCTCCTTACGAGCTCAACTGCATTCTGGATGACTAATAAGTCATTTTTGAGCT
The DNA here is from genome assembly GCF_033958435.1 of Carettochelys insculpta. NCBI lineage: Eukaryota > Metazoa > Chordata > Testudines > Carettochelyidae > Carettochelys > Carettochelys insculpta. Next base: position 286,520,086 of record NC_134137.1, on the reverse strand, counting down.
GGAAGGGCGTAAAGAAATGTTTTAGGCAAGCCCACTTTCAATTCAGGGCAATGTTAAGTGAAGTCAAAAGCAAGTGATGAATTTTCTTCAAACTTTATTTGAAACCGCTTCCTTTGGCCTTCAGAGTGAATGTGGAATATTTCAGGCCAATATCATTTTCCAAGTCAAGGTTAATGGGAAACAAAAATAGGGATCCATAATTTAAGTAGGGAATTGAAAACTTAAGACTACATGATTTAAAAATAATTCATTCTAGGATTCACACATTCTTCCATTAAAAAAACCTTACGAATAACATGCTCTGATTTTAATTTTTATATTGGGAAATTCTAGGTATTGCTTTTGGCCACCAGAGGGCCCTATGCATAGTGTGTGATAAGGGATCAAACGAAGTGTTCTCCTTGTACCAAGACCTCCCTGCATGCAAAATGTCACATATATCTGAGCTCCTTTACTGTGTTTTTACCCTTGCAATAAAAATAAAGCAAACAAGGAGAGTTTCCATAGATATAATCTACAGGTGCTGCCCATAACCAGGACACCTGTAAGACTATGTCTGGATTACAGGGACTTGTCGACAGAAGTTTTTGTTTGAAGATATCGTCTGACAAAACTTCTGTCAACAGATTACAGCCAACCTGCCAAGCGGATTGCAAGAGCGATCTGCTCTGTCGACAGAGAACAGTCGAACCGCCTGGCCATTCTATTGGTAAAACTGCCAACCAGAAGTACAGAAGCCAGCACTGCCCCACGTCTCAGAAGCCCTGTCTGTCGACTGAGGGCCCCCAGAGCATCCAGGCCAGCTTTCTGTCAACAGCTCTGTCGACAGAGGTGTTCTGCCTCATTGGGGAATAGCTAAACACTGTTGATAAAAGTACTGCATTCTGTCAATTTATAGTTAACAGAATGCCTTGAGATTCTGGACGCTCCCTGGCTTTTGTCAACAAAATGCCAGTTTTATTGACAAAACCCTCTAGTGTGGACATAGCCTTAATGTGTAGGGATTTGTCTGTGTCTGTTATTTCTTTGTAAACTGTTTTCAGTGTGCTTGTAAACGACACATAAGGAAATGTGAATAGGCCTCAGGAAGTGTGAAGGTTAGGAAAGAGGAGAATAATGGAATTTGTAGTTGAGAGAGCATCCTTCACATAATATTCAAGTCCTCTGTTTTGTTTTTTGCATTGTTTTTTTCTTGGGTGGTGAATGTGTGCATGTTTAACTTGATCCACTGTGAGAATGGGCGATCTTTCCTAAGAAGTTGTTAGCATCTTCATCCTTAGAGGTCTTTAAGGCCAGGCTTAACAAAGCTCTGCCTGGAATATTTTAGTTGGGTTGGTACTGCATTGAGCAGGGGAGTGAACTAGATGACCACCTGAGGTCTCTTCTAACCTTTATCTTCTATGATTTTATGACCTTAGAGTCACTAAAACTGTGTAAACACACAAAAAATAAAATGTTCTAAAACTTTCTATTGTTAGGCTATGCCAGGTTCCTCATCAAGCGAGAGATAGTCAGGACTAGCTTCTTCTAATTTGACATGAGTATAACTTAGATCTCCCATCTAAAGTACAGGTTGAACTTCTCTAATCCGGAACTCTCTCATCTTGCAACATCCATAATCTGGCATGATTTTATTTAGCTGGACAACCACTTATCATAGGTGTGGCCAACTTTCCTGTGGGCCCATAACATTTATTTACAGCCACCAGTCCTGGAGCACAGTGTTCTGTGCTTTCATGTAGCTGTAATTTATCTGTAAATGCCTTTTAAGAGCCCAGTAAGCAGTAGCAGTGTTGGTAATGTGCTAGACAATATTGACCTCCCATAGTCTGGCAAATTCTCTCTTCTGACACTGGTCAGGTCCCAAGGGTGACAGATTAGAGAGGTTCAACTTGTAGTAGACATCTCAACACTAGAACTCCCAGGCCAAGATTTTCATAACTTACTAGTGATTTTAGATATCCATCTTGAGACATATTAAAGGTGCCTGACTTTCAAAAGATGCTAAGGAGCCTTCCTCTGACTATCAAGTCACATTAGAACGTGCCTCAAATTGGATTTCCAAAATCATCAGTTTCATTTGATAATTTTAGCACAGATATATAATCCATTCTATAAAGGCATATAATCCATTCTCTATGCAGAATAAGCAACGTGGCCTGAGAAGCCTGCAACAAGAGAGGTAACAAAATGAGCTCTCTGCTGGCATCTGCTTGAGAAGCAGGAAAGTTGACTGAGTGAGGCAATATCTCATTTACATATTAATTGTGGATCGTTTGGGGATGTTGGGGTACAGTTTTGCTAAATTGTCTAGTTGGAACCACTATTTTGGAGATAATCCTGTTGGGAACCACCTGGCAAGGCCTGAAAAATGACTGAGCTGGAGATCAACCTAAGTACAACTGCATGGTGACAAGTATCAGAAGGGTAGCCGTGTTAGTCTGTTGTTTTTGTAAATACAGACTAACAGACTTTTTAGAGCATAAGCTTTCGTGGGCAAAGAGCTGCTTTGTCTGAGGAAATGTGTCTTTGTCCACGAAAGCTTATGCTCCAAAAAATCAGTCAGTCTATAAGGTGCCACAGGACTTCTTGTTGTGTCTGACTAAACCTAAAGTTGGTTAGCTGGTTAAGAGTCCCTGCAGCATGCTACGACTCAAACAAGAAAAAGTAAATGGTTGTGGCTTACTGCATGTACCATTTTTTTCCCAGGAGCTAGAGACTGAACTGTAGAAAACTATTCTATGAAGCCAAGTGATGGGGTTGGACTTGGAACACTTATCTGAGTTCTACATAAGTTATCCCTCACTGCTTAGAAGTCCCTACGTCAAAACAGAAAGTCCATGTGCAGCATCTCTATACCCCAAATTAAAAAACACAGTAAGAGACCTAAAAAAGAGCCAGCATGGCTTAACAACCATGTAAAAGAGGCAGTGAGAGATAAAAAGGCAACTTTTAAAAAGTGGAAGTCAAATTCTAGTGATCAAAATAGAAAGGAACATAGACACTGCCAAATTAAATGTAAAAATGCAATATGAAAAGCCAAAAAAGATTTTGAGGAACAGTTAGCCATAAATTCAAAAAACAATAGTAAAATGTTTTTTAAGTACATTAGAAGCAGGAAGCCTGCTAAAAAAGCAGTGGGGCCCCTGGACGATAGAGACATAAAAGGAGCAATCAAGGAAGATAACGCCATTGCGGAAAAACTAAATGATTTCTTTGCTTCAGTCTTCACGGCTGAGGATGTTAGAGAGATTCACAAATCTGAGCCGTCCTTTATAGGTGACAAATCTGAGGAACTGTCCCAGACTGAAGTGTCATTAGAGGAGGTTTTGGAACTAATTGATAAGCTAAACAGCCACAAGTCTCCAGGACCGGATGGTATTCACTCAAGGGTTCTGAAAGAATTCAAATGTGAAATTGCGGAACTATTAACCGTGGTTTGTAACCTATCCTTTAAATCAGCTTTGGTACCCAGTGATTGGAAGACAGCTAATATAACACCAATATTTAAAAAGGACTATAAAGGAGACCCTAGCAATTATAGACCGGTAAGTCTAACCTCAGTACTGGGCAAATTAGTAGAAACAATAGTAAAGAATAAATTTGTCAGACATGTAGAAGAACATGATTTGTTGAGCAAAAGTAAACATGGCTTCTGAAAAGGGAAGGCGTGTCTCACTAATCTATTAGAGTTCTTTGAAGGGGTTAACAAGCACGTGGACGGGGGGATCCAGTAGATATAGTATACTTAGATTTCCAGAAAGCCTGTGACACGGTCCCTCACCAAAGGCTCTTATGTAAATTAGGTGGTCATGGGATAGGAGGAAAGATCCTTTCATGGATTGGGAACTTGTTAAAAGACAGGAAACAAAGGGTAGGAATAAATGGTAAATTTTCACAATGGAAGCGGGTAACTAGTGGCGTTCCCCAAAGGTCAGTCCTGGGACCAATCTTGTTCAACTTATTCATCAATGATCTAGAGAAAGGGGTAAGCAGTGAGGTACCAAGTTTGCAGATGACACCAAACTGTTCAGATAGTCAAAACCAAAGTAGATTGTGAAGAACTTCAAAAAGATCTCAGCAAACTGAGTGATTGGGCAGCAAAATGGCAAATGAAATTTAATGTGGGTAAGTGTAAGGTAAAGCACATTGGGAAATATAACCCCAATTATACATACAATATGATGGGGGCAAATTTAGCTACAACAGATCAGGAAAGGGATCTTGGAATTATAGTGGATAGTTCTCTGAAAACATCCACGCAGTGTGCAGTGGCAGTCAGTAAAGCAAATAGGATGTTAGGAATAATTAAAAAAGGGATAGAAAATAAGACGAAGAATATCTTACTTCCCCTATATAAAACTATGGTACGCCCACATCTTGAGTACTGCATGCAGATGTGGTCTCCTCACCTCAAAAAAGATATATTGGCGTTAGAAAAGGTTCAGAAAAGGGCAACTAAAATGATTAAGGGTTTGGAACGGGTCCCATATGAGGAGAGGCTAGAGAGACTGGGACTTTTCAGTCTAGAAAAGAGGAGACTGAGGGGTGATATGATAGAGGTATATAAAATCATGAATGGTGTGGAGAAAGTGAATACAGAAAAGTTATTTACTTGTTCCCATAATATAAGAACTAGAGGACACCAAATGAAATTAATGGGTAGCAGGTTCAAAACTAATAAAAGAAAGTTTTTCTTCACACAGCGCACAGTCAACCTGGGGAACTCCTTACCAGAGGATGCTGTGAAGGCCAGGAGTCTAACAGAGTTTAAAAAAGAGCTCAATAAATATTTGGAGGTTAGGTCCATAGATGGCTATTAGCAAGGGGTAAGGTGTGGTGTCTAGCCTTTTGTCGAAGGCGGCGGATGGATGGCAGGAGACAAATCACTTGATCATTGTCTTTGGTTCACCTCATCTGGGGCACCAGGCATTGGCTACTGTCGGCAGACAGGATACTGGGCTAGATGGACCTTTGGTCTGACCCAGTATGGCCGTTCTTATGTTCTTATGTAAAAGGACAGAAGTATAAAATGTCAGTGGCTTTTTGTGCAGAGGCAGCCCTTGTCTGGATGGGTGCATGAACTTGCAATAGGCCAGGACTGTTTTTGTCCAGCAAGGCCCACACTGCAAGGATCTTCACAGGCTCTGACATCTAGTATTCAGCCTAACATGGAACTTCACATTCATTGGCTTTGGGATTCAGTGCTGCCTGACCTAAGCATTGCTGTGAGGTATTTTCTTTTGCCCCTGATTATTCTAATTGATTACCATCGAAGAGAGGTTTCTCTTCACAGATCTCCACTCAGATGGATGGAGTCAGCCAGTCATTTCTCTCTGCATCTTCTCCCATCACTGTTAGTTAGGGAGGCTAGCCCAATAGCTCATTTCTCCCACTGCTCCCATAGAACATAAGTGTAGCCAAGAGCTTCAGCCTCTGTTCCCCCATACCAAAATGGCTTGGAGGACAGAGAGGATTCAAAATCTCCCAGCTCTTTATCAGGATTCTGATAGCGTCAGTGGGCTCAGCAGGTTGCACACTCCACCTGGAACATAACATTCGGGATATTTGTCCTTGTGCGCTTTTCTTCTTTTCGATCACTCAGAGGTATGTGGAGCTGAGAGGAAGGAGTTGGTTACATGATAACTCGTAGAAATACTTGCTCCCTGACCTGTGTAGAAGACAGCTTCAGTTCAAAGTTTAACCTGTATTTGACCTCTGCTTCCTTTCAAGATTTCCCTGGACACCAAGAAGAACCCCAAAAGAGCAGTATCTTCAATTATTCTGTCTCCAGAAAGGTATTCCTGTGCTGTGTGGGACTATACAGAGCCCAGAAACCACAGAGGCTACATCTACACTAGGAGATAAATTTGATTTTTAATAAATTCAGTTTTTTAATCTTGTTCTTATGAATTCGAATATGTGTCCACAACCTTCTTGAAATTCGACCCATCCTTTTTCCATGTTGAGTTTCCGCGTCCCCATTGCCCAATGCAAGTTTGATAGCATGAGCAGTTCATTGTGCGTACATATCCCACAGTTGCTTGTGGGTGTTTTAGGTTAGAATCTCAGAATGCAAAGTACTGTCCCAGAATTCAGAGCACCCAGTAATAGAATTCAGCTATCAGCCCATCTGGACCTTTATATTTGCAGGCCTGAGCACTGTGGAATTCAAATTCTAATTCTAATTCAATCAAAAATGTGTGGGCTTCCTGTGACTTTCCTCCTGCGCACCTGGAAGGAGAGCAGTGGAGAAGGAAGCAGCTATCCATGGAGGGTCACCATGTAGCTTTGTGGGATACATACAGGCCATTTCTGGAGGCTAATAAATTTGGATTAAAGACATGGTGCTTTCACACTAGCCTTTATTCAAAATTTTAAATTCAAAATTGATGCTATGCCCATCCCGTAATATCAACATTTTATTATCAGTATTAGGGCTCACTAATTTGATTGAATGGTATTTACAGTGAAGACAGTGATGTTTTAATATCGAGCTAACTCATTTCAATTCAATTTTCTTTTGTGGTGTACATGCAGCCAGAGAGATTAATGGAGATAATCCTTGGAATGATCTCTCCGACCTCCTGCTGATTTAGCTGACCGATACACAGCATTTCCTGAAGATTTTGACTCTCTTTTAGCAAGGCCGCATCTAGTCTTTGAATGCCAGCAGAATGAAGTTCTCAAGCTAAAACATGGAGCCATTAGCTGAAAAGCAAAATCCTTCCTGGAGCACATCCTATCAACTGCAGTGGTAGAAGATGACAAAGACAGAACAAAAGCACTCCAGGAATGCTCAGTCCCAAAGATATCCACCTACTGTTCGGATTCATTGGATACTATTGCTGGTTCATCCCAGATTTCCCACACCTGGATGAGCCCTTGGATCTGTTAGTCCAAGAAAGGTGGAAAGAGTCCACCTGCTGTCAGGTATTTACAGGCTACAGCAAATACACTGAGACACAAATAAGAGCCTGACTCTTGTTTGCTCTGCATCTAACATTGTTTATCCCAGATTCTGTGTGTTAGGAGCAATCCCTAGTCAAAATGCAGTATCACTGATATGAGCAAGAAGTGTGAATGAATGTTAAGGAGAGTGGGCCAGGTTTACAAAAGTACTTCTGCACCTAGAGAGGTTTACAAAAGAGCCTAAGTGAGGGAGGTGCCCACTTCCCATTGACTAGCCTGCTTAGGCACTTTTGTAAATCCTACAAGCTGCTGATTTCCATCTTCAGGTGTATAAACAACATTGCAAATCTGTCCCAGTATCTATGTTGCAACTTCTCGCTATGTCTACACTGCAGCTGGAAGAGATGATTCCTGGGTAGACAGACTTGAGATGAGCTAGTACAAGTCTGTCAAGCTGAGCTGGGAATCACATCTCCCAGCCACAACAAAACACATCTAAGTATCCAGTTACCAAAGACTCTTCCCTGCAGTCACATTCATTGTCTTTATGGAGCATTCATAGTCCATTGTGCTTAGGGTTGTCAAAGAATTTAAAAAATTCATTGCAATTCATCACAGTTTCAGTCACACCATTGAACAACAATAGCCTATCATTTATTTATATATTTTCAGGTGCTTTTTATATTTTAAAATATATTGATCTGAGCTACAATGCAGAATATGGAGTATACAGTGCTCAGTTTATATTATTATTTTAGATTACAAATATTTGTGAAAAACAAAAAGAAACAGCATTTCACTTTACCTCCTGCATGTTACTGCAGTGCAGTCTCTTTGCCGTGGAAGTTGAACTTACAAATGCAAAAGTATTATAATTATTTTTACATAAAACCCTTCAGCCGAGGGAGCCCTTCTTTGCATGGCAGAGTGGATTTTACCTCAGGGATTCCACATGCAGCAGGGCAGGAGAAGCAGGTTCAAGGAAGCTGAGCTCACCCTGTTCACTATGGCAATGTTTCTCAAATGTTTTGTTCTTCTGACCCCAGCTGGGCTTAATTGTGACCTCTCACACACACACTAGAAAAAATGGTGATCTCCTACCTTCAGCTTCAGGGGGCGCCGGACTTCAACCCTGCTCACGGCAGGGGGGCTTGGGGCTCCAACTTCAGCCTGGCTGGGGCTTTGGACTTCAGGCCTCTCAGAGAGTGGGATTCATGGGGGTAGGGGCTTCAGGCCCATGAGGACTTCAGTTCACCTTTCTCATCTATAACTATGAGCCTAAAGGTCATGGCAAAATCCAAGAGACAGATCCCCAGCTGGTGTACGTGGTCAGAGCACCATTGACTTAAATGCAATGATGGCAGCTTGCACCAGCTGAGGCTCTGCTTCTGTGGGAGTAAGTAATTTGGAGCAGGGACTAGTTTTGTTATTGCTGTTATGTGCTGGTCCAGTGCCTAGCACAGCGGAGCCCTGGTCCACAGCTGCTGTTCCTAGGCACTACCACCATACAATTACTAAATAAAATAATCATAATGATGATTATTAACAAAATAGTAAAGAGGAAATCAAGCTTGTACACAATCACACTGATTTTCTTTTGCATATTATTAAGCCACCCAAAAGCTGGAGAGAAATGAGGTCCAGGGAGTGTTTTGTTAAGTGGTACCTATTCCAAGAGATAAGTGAGAAATGCTTTAGGAAGATAAAAGTGCCTGGCCTACAAGACCAATGCTTCTCTAGTCAACAAAGACCAGGCACAGTTAAATATGGTACATTATATATAGACTTGGAAGATTTTTTCCCCCTTGACAAGATATCAGTGTTTATTTTTAAGTATTTCTTTCAATTTTTATCCGAATTTTCATAGCGGCATAACTTTTTGGCAGGGGCAGACATCTGGCGAGTCAGACAGTAATAACAGTTGACATTGACATTCAAAAAGTTAAAGCTTTATAATGGCTAAAACACAATTTGTCAACATCACTCATCAAAATATACAAAGTAGAAATCCTTACACCAAATTCTCAAAGTTCTCCAGCAGCATTTTTCTTACTTTGCCTATCTGTGAAGATGATCATGAATAGAAATACGTTTTCACTGGTTTCTGTGTGTCCATGAAATTGACACTTACTGACATTTCCCAATAAAATTTGAATCCTCCCAAAGCTACATATAAGCAAGGGACTTCCACCTCTGAACAAATGCACAAGCAAAAGAAAAGTAAGGGAACTAGCAATGAGCATGACAACGAAGAGGACTAGTGAATATAAAGAGCTTCATGAGGCCACAGTGAAACAAGCCATAGCTCTGAAATCAACACACTTATGCTGGTGCACACCAGGAAGGAGAAGATGCTAGTTTCCAGAACGCCAAACGCACAGGCCCCAGAGGGATGGAAAAATAACTGCCGCATCTCAGAACCCTTTAAAAGCCATCTCCCATTGACTTTCCACAGGTGACAATGCAAAAGTTTAGGGTCTGCTTCTGCTGCGTCTGACACAGAGATCCTCTTTCAAACCCAGATGGGCTATAAGATACCAGCCCTTTAGTCCGTGGCTCATACTATTCAAGAGCGCAGACTGGATGATCATGAGGGCCCTCTTACACCAAGGAATAGGAAATATATGAACTGGTCACTGTTCCAGGGCAGGCTATTTCTCAGCCAGTTTGTTTTAAACAGTAAATCTGTACCAGCTGTTTGAAGCCACTCAGCTGTTGAGAGTGTTAAAAGTAGCTTCACAGGAGATGGATTAGAGTGCAAGATATCACCACTGCATGTGCTGTGTAGTTAGATTAGATAGATTCCCTAAGGGACATATCCAGATATGCGGTGGTGATAAATCTCAGATGAATTGCCCTTTAAAATCAAGGTTATTGCAAAGAGGGAAAGGGGCTGGTCTAGGGGATTTTCGTTAGGAGCGTGGCTGTTTTAAGGGGAATAGTGAGTGCCCACTTCGGCCATAGCTGGCTCTCGCACCTTTGAACCTTCCTTCCCACTGTAGATGGCACAGGCAGACCCACAAGTCTATTTAGCTACTGACTCAAGAAGCCGCATCCCACCCCACATCTATGTACAGTACTGACAAAATCAGCCAGGCTGCCCAGCAGTGCCACAAGTGAGGTCACTGCCTTGTTCTCTAACAAGGTTCTCTTCATGGAAAGCCAAGAGCTAAGATTCCTACCATGCATATTCTGCTTCACAGTGGGCTCCGTGCTGGGACTCCCTGCCCAGGACAGTTTCCCCGTCATGCAGCCCAGCAAGACAGAACAGCTCCGCTGAAGATTACTTGTTTATTAACTAGAAAAGCCAAAATGAAAGTCCTTTTGTTGCTCTTATTTTTGAACTTGAGGCCCCTCTCTTCTTTGCATGTTCCCAACAATTAACTGCCCACACACCTTCCCCTTTTTTCTCCTCCCTGCCCAGGGAACAGCCCAGTGGGGTGCGGTAATATTGTTAGAGACAGAACCCAGGAACAATAAGCAAGAGGCAGCTGTATAATCGAGCAGGATTTTCTCTCTGTGCTGTGTGCAATTTGCTGACCACGACACTATATTTGGCCACGCAGTTTCCTTTGGAAGAAATACAGGAAATCATTAAGCTCACCAGGGTTCCTGCTCCCGCCTCCCCCACCAGCCCTGTGAAATCATACCTGGAGCATCCTAGGGGAAGCCCCATCTGCTCCTCATTCCAGTTCTTGTCATGTCATAATTACCCCTAATTAGGTCTCATTTAGTTTGACATGAAGCAGCCTGGTAAGAATCCCTTAGTGAGGAAGAACATCTTGGACAGCTGGAACATAGATATGAGATGAGTGGAAGTGTGAGGCAGAAATTAATCGGTGGCATGCACCGTGCTGCCAGACAGGCCTGTTCTGGGGTTGGCATGCTTAACGCAGAGGTGTGAGGAAGCTCGCCTTGTTGGCAGAGTTGGCATGGCTGACACATGCTGTGAGGAAGCTGTCAGAGCAGGTGTGATTGACCAGCATAAGCCTGTTCTGTGGTGAAAGGTCACCATGTCGGTGAGGTATGACCGGCTGTGACCGTGCTTCAAGTGCTCAGGGCTGCCAATGCAATTAGCAGTAGCCCTGTAGTCCACTGACGTGTAGCCAGATGAGGTTCCAACTGTTCCTCATTTGAGAATTTTGCAATCCAGATGTTCAGCACCCAAATAATTAAGGGTTGGATGCAGGAATGAGTGCGGACAGTGCTATAAAAATGACCCAGGAGAGGAGACTAAACAAAAGGAGTGTTGTAAGAAAGCAGGCAAGACAGCCTGATACACAGGAAGGTGGCTGTCTGTAGTGCAGTGGGTTACGAAGAAAATACACAAAGCCACAGTGGGAGTAAAATAAGGCAGTGTGCAGAACATGAGAACCAATGCAGGAGAGAATAATAGCTGCCACATATTCTGGGGCCTACAGAAGAGGTGTGTAGGGTGTTGATGGGGATGAGAGGGAGCACAGACTTGGTGCAAAATGAGAAGAAGCCAGTGAGGGAACAGGCAGGGAAGATGAGGAGGGTCAGAATGAAGGGAGAGGAAGATTGTTTTGGGCGGACTAGAGGCCAGGAAATGAGGAAGGCAGAAGTGGAGGAGGGCACTGTAACTAGTCAGTGAGATCCTGAAGGCCTGTGCCAGATCATTAGCAGCAGGGAGACCTGGTACAGTGCTTTTAGGAAGGCTTTATTCGCTACTGCTGACAGTAAGGGTAATACAGCTATTACCTGTGCTCTGTAGTGCTCAGGGGCCTAATGGAGGATCGCTGTACAGTGCTTTGAGAAAGCTTCCAGCACAGCTGAAACTGACATGTTTTCCAAAGCACTGTAATAAAGCTTTCATGGCAGGTGGGGGCAGCCACACCTAGAGGCATGCAGCAAAGATGTTCTCCTCTGAGCTACATTTGATGTGGCCAAGGCGGGCTGATGGTATGTGCTGCCAGTATTTCAGCTTATCCCGAGGACATTATGGGAGAGGATTCTTCCTTCAGCTGCTTGATTTGGATGAAAACCCTATTCCGCTGGTGATACGAAGGCCGGGAGCTCCTCTGACTCTGCAGCAAAATGTTCTCTAACCCCCCAGGGTAAGAAAATGTGACTGCAGTGAGTGGAAGCTATGGTTGCCCTGGAGAGGCGGCTCACAAAGGGTCATACGCTGTTGGCACAGTAGGCGCTGCTCAGACATTGGCACTGCTGCTTTTTGCCTTGTCCCACCCCACAGGCCATCTGCCTCAAAACTTCCTGTTGGCCTGTCTCATGTGCCCCACTGGATCTCAATCTCTGGGGCTTTGGTCCCAGTGAGTGCAGAGGTGTCTGGGCCTTGGTGGTAGCTTATTGCAGGGAGCTTGCAGTGACAGGGGAGCAGGGGGAGCAGCCTAGGCAGGTGTTACTGCTCAGCCCCTGCTATGCTAGGCAAGCATCAATCCCCAAGGGACAGAAGGAGCATCCCACTCAGAGGAAGATCTACAGCCTGTTCTGTTACTCTCTGGCTGCAGGCAGCTGGCCCAGCTGTTTCCAGCTCAGCTCACTCGCCAGCATCTCTTACCGATCTGTGACAAGTTCATTGTGTGCCCAGCACCAGGGAGCGATGGAGCTGACATCCACCCATCATTCCAGGGCCTTTACCGTCACTCAGTGACTGCGGTTCGTCGGGCGGACAGTAGATGGCTCTCCAAGCAACTCAATGACATCGGGAGTCGGTTACATTTTTTCTTCCTCTGCAGCCTTTCCCAGCCTGTTTTCCCTCCCGCTAGTTTCTCCATCTCCCCTTTCCTGTTGCCCCCTCCACACTTATTCCTTCATCCTACAGTCTGCCGTTCTCCAACCCCACCATTCTCTTACCTCTGTCCCCTCTTCTTCTGCCCCTCTCTGTTGCAATGCACCCTGTCTCTTTTTCTTCTCCTCATGCCTCATATTTCCCTATTGCTTTCTCCACAGCAGAGTCTCTCTCCCCTCCTTCCTATCGTCCCCATTCTCTGTCCCCTCCCTTTCCTCCTCTCAGAGTTGTATTGGAAGATGCGTCCCATTTTGTTGATTCCTGTAAGTGGCAGGGTCATTACATCTGCATTTCAACATAAAAAATCCTTAAAGCCCCAGTACCTTGGCACCTCCCCAGTGCACTTTTTCAGGACGACTCTTACATTCTGAACCCCTCATGCCCTGCAAAATATATATGTTTTATATATATATATATGTTTGGAGGAGGGATTTGACTGAGGGAAGCAGAGGAGTATATATATATATATATACTCCTCTATATACTCCTCTGCTTCCCTCAGTCAAATCCCTCCTCCAAACATTTTCCTTCCAGATCCATTAACCATTAATATTTTATCTACATATAGGTTTTCTTCCAGGCACATTCAGCACACAATAATTTGGTGTCCCTGAAAATGTGCATGGGGTCACACATACAACTCACCCCAACAACTGACTCAACATTAGTGTGGCGTTAGCTGCAGATGGCTTCCTACATGAAGGCCAGTGCTAAGAGTGTGGGAAAGATCGGGGGTGGGGAGGGGAGAGGCACCTATTTCTATCCTTTTGGTTACCCCTAAAACTCAGGGTGGAAAGCTGTAGGGAAGGTGCAGGGCTACGTGTGGGCACTGACTGATTCTAGCCATTGAAGATGACTATGCTGACTGATGGGATCCTGTAAAAAATCATCCTGGAGAGAAAAGGAACATAAGGTTTTCTCCTTACTGTGCAAACAACGGTAAGACACACAGATTTTACACAAAATTGGACACGGGGACTCGCAGTGGTAAAATAGCATTACCTGAGACAATGTGTGCCCACCAGTCCACACTAGCAAACATGACTTCATTTTTGCACAACACATCTTCCTTCCAGGACAAGCATGTCTAGTGCATGTGTTTTTTGCAGTTCCCAAACAAAAATATGTGCATATACTGCCTGTGGGCCAGCGTGTGTAATCCTCTGCAACTTTTACATGGTGAACCTAATTCTTTTCAAAAGTTTCATGGTCACCGGCACTATTCTTCTTTGAAGATAAATCTTATTCTAAGTCTGAGAGTCTCAGTTCCATTACTGGCATGCACATTACCAGTAAAATATTATCATTGGATGGTGCGAAGTGGGAGCAACCATCACCAGTGCTTTTTGCTGGAGGAAATATTTAGTACAGTGCTGGTTTACCCATTGGTGATGGGAAGCAGGGGAGGGGCATGATATGATATGCCTAACGTGCTCACACAGGAAAAGAGATTAGAAAGGGATCTGTCCTCCTTGATTACTGTTTTTGGTTCTCTGTGCCTTAAATATTGAGTCTGTTCTGGTATGGCTATGGTCTGAAGAAGTGGGTCTGCCCCACAATAGCTCACCTAATAAATTATTTTGTTAGTCTTTAATGTGCTACTTGACTGCTTTTTTGTCTTGATAGGAAAAGAGACCTTTCTTCATTGTGACCCAAGAACTTTAGTGCAGCCATGTGAGAGCAATGTCATTCAATGAGCTGATGACAGGGGCTCCAGAGCATTTATAAACATAAAAGCTGCATGACTGTGGTCACCAAAATGGAATGGCAGCCATAGTGGTGTTATCAGGTACATTTTTGCCTCATTTTCACATATATCTCAGGCCTTTGCCTGGTTTCTTTGCAGTCTATCATGTTACCGTAATAGCTGGACCAAAACTCCAACGTAGCCTGCTGCAAAGTGGCACATCAGAGCTGATGCACTCACTGCCTCTGCAAAGCCACTAACCTTCTCCTCTTCTCAGTCCTTCCTGGAGACCCACTCCTTCCACAAAGCCTAGAAGAAGCAAGCCTGTCCCACTTACCTCCCCGCATTTATTTAGTGCTTATACGGTCAAAGTGACCTGCTCTTTGGTGTGAAGAGAAGGGACAGAATCCAGGAGTGAGGTAAAGACACTGCAACAGAAAGTGATTGCTGTGAGAAGGAATTGAAGTGACTGAAGAGTGAAGAGAGGTAAATTTACTGACACAAGCTAAGCCAATATAAATGCTCTTAAACTGATATAAATCTGTCCACTCTAGAGGATGACACCACCTTAACTAAATTGTTTTTTAAAACCAATTTAGTTAAACTAGTGCAAAACTTGTGTTTAGACAAGCCCTAAGTATGTTTAAAAGGGTCTTTGATAAGATGTGTGACAGCTTGCTTTGCCAATAGACTATCCCTAGTCCCTACCTTTCTTTCTGTTCTTATTGTGTAAGTTCTTCAGGGTAGTGACTGGCCCTTCCTTTGTATAGCAAACAGAAATAGAGTAGTGGTTCTTTGAATAATGTGTGAGGCCCCTCATGACACTCAATGTGTTCTCTGTGTCTGAAGCTGCGAAAAACCATTTAAAGAAGCAGGGTGCGCATAGCTAAGCCTGTACGTCTGTATCTAATTCATAAACATGGTTATTTGGAACCCAGTTGTGCCTTTTGGTGTCTACGTATTGTTGTATTTGTGTAAGGATCAACACCCTGGAAAGTGCCCAGCGCATTCAGGGGAAAGCACGCTCCAGGAAGGTCACAAGTGCCCTCTCTGCCTTAACGACTACATCGGAAGAAAGTTCCAAACCATTTATCCATTGTATCCTACCTGGGGTTAACAGTATGGACAATCTCAGGAGTCACCAGCCTAGCACATTCTGACTACTCCTGTGAAAATTATGAAACTATGAAGCTATGAAAATTCTGCCTGGAAGGCAGCATTCTGCCTGTTGTACTGGGAGAGAGTGCTGTTTTTTTCAATCTAGGCATTGCATATACTTTGGTCACAGTTCCAGCCAAGTGGCTGCACTGATTGAAACCCCACATGTAGACAAGGAAAGTCAGGGTTTGCACCTGTTGAGTTTACCAGGGATCTGTCTGGCCAAACTGCAGACATAGAGAGGGATTTAGATGTCAGGACTGGTCACCTTTATGCCACTAATGTGCACTAGCAACCGCTAGGAAGATAATACACATCCCATCTACTCAAATCTCACCCTCTTTTCAGCCTGCACGTATGCTTTTCTGCCACCCCTAACTAAAGGGATTTAAACTCCAGTTCCAATAGTTGTTAATGATACTAGTGTGCCAAATACATTTCCACCTTGCTCACACCACAAGGGAGTCCTCTGCCAATGTCTAAATCAGGAGTAGTCCATTGGCTGACCATCAGCCAATGACAGCCTGCCGGACACTTCTAAATGGACCCCAAGATCTTGCTATTTACTTATTATTATCATCAGGGATGGTCTAGATAATACTTAGTCCTGCCAGGAGACTGGCCTAGATGTCATTTTGAGGTCCTTTCCAGTCCCATTTCTCTATGATTATTGTTTTATTAATTTGATATCATCATCATCATCATCATCATCTCTGGATTCTAGACCTTGACTATACCTTGGCCAAGAAATTTGGACCTTGACAAAAATAATTGATTAAGTGGGGCAAACTAGCCTCAGCCCTTCACAGCAGCAGTAGTATTTATGAGTCATCATGCTGTAGTAGCCTCTAGGTCCCCCAGCTATAGAGTTAGGGACATTGTACTAATCACTGTACAAACACATAGCAAACAGAGATTCCTGCTCCTTTCTTTGGCTAAATCAAACTCAGGACCATGCTGAGTGCAAAAACAGCTGGAAGAGGGGAAAAAAGCAGGTTCTTGCAAAATTCCAACCCATGAATCTAAGTTAGCTCATACCTGAATACACACTTTGGGGTGAGGCCAGGCACGTGAAGTGTATAATGAAAAACGAGCTTTCACGGAAAGTGTCTCCCCCCAGCTATTACTGTCATTTGTTATCTGTAAATGCTACAACTGAAGAGTCAGTAGGGTCCCTCTGGAATGAAATGCAGTATGTGATTGGATTTCACACTGACCCTAGACAATCAATTAAGCCAGGAAATGTAGATGTGGGTGATCAGAATGTAAAACTCAAGCTGGAGTTTTGCCAAGGTTAAACCCTTTCCCTCTCTGTTTCTTGTGAAATATGATGCAAGATCTTTCATGACCACAAGTGGTCAGTGCCTTGCTTTCATTCCTCTGAGATATGGCACCTCCATCAGCACAATGCACCTCAGCCTTTTACCGATGCTCATTCACCACAGACTCAATGGGAACAGCACCACCTCCTGAATCCATCCATTAAACTCCCAATACTGGGTTTTCCTTTGAGAGGTCACACCTAAGTGCTTACCTCAGCCTATCCTACTTAGCTGGTGAGTGTTAGTAACACAACCCAGAGGGATATGGCTGCCAGTTACATACAAAATACTAGCAGTAACAGAGCACACAGCACCAGGGCAATTGTCATCTCTGCTTGAACGCACACACCAGAGTTCATGCCAAAGTTTGTGACTGCTCTCCCACAGTCAGATGAGAAGAGATTTCCATATTCTTGACCTTTCTAATGGGACTATCAAAGAGGGAGACAAATTAGCCATAATTATTAGTGATGATTATTGATGGCTGTTTTTGTGGTGTGGACACAGATCCCCCAAGAGGGGAGTGGAGTAGGTTACAAGAACTGCTTTGCCTGTACTTTTTTCCGTTCCTGTATCAGACCCAAACAGCTCCTGAGATCCTTCCCATGTCTATTTTTCCTGCGCACTTCACAGTCCTATTCATCAGCTTGGAGGCCTTTCACCTTCTCTAACGTATGGGTGTCTTTTATAGACTATAGTTTGGTGCGGTGTTCCCTGTAGGCTGAGAGTGTGGGAAACTGCCCAGGAGTGATTCAGGTTCATCCAGCTGATTGGCAGAGCATCCACAGCACCCATGGTGGGCAGGATGTGTTTCTACTTGTGGTGCACATCCACACAGGCCTTGGTGCACATAACAAAATTTATTTTGCCCATGGATGGAGAAAAATAGATGGAAAAAAGGTTGGGCGGCCTAGTTGCTTTTTATGGTGGCACTGGCATTCAGGAAATGCTTTCTGTCCTGGCTTGGTGTGAGGGTACCGACTTGTCCCGTTTAAGCTGTAACAGCCCTATGGACCTTGCACTTCAGAGGACTCTGTTAAAACGCTAGGACTGCTCTCCTATCTTCCTGTATTGTCCCAATGGTAGAAGTTCTGTCAGTGACTCAGAGATGTGGGATTCCAAATGCCTGTGAGACTTTAATGAGCAGCTTAGTAGGTTCAAGCAGAGAAATATCCCAGGTCACCCTGCCTCACAGAAGAGTGATCACTAAAGAGGGAACCTTCACATTTCAGGAGAGTAACAAGCCACCCCCAGAAGAAAACAAAAGATAATGGGAGCTAAGTGCTTTCTAATGAACAGGCATTGTTTAGGAAGAGCTGCAGGCATGTAACGGAAATGGGTATTGTGAGGAGACAGAAATAGGGACCATCTCTGTAAGTCAGAGTAATTTTGAAAGGCATTGGAACTTTGGAGTATGGAGTTAATCTGAACATGAGTTTCAGGTGATTGTTGATAGTTTCCTCTATCACCAAAGTCTGAAGCATGCCAAGAGCACCAACTCAGGTCAGCCGACACCCTGATTAACTGGTGCACCTTAGTTCTAGCAATGAGACAAATATACTCAGTCACAATTCAGGTCACACAGATAACCCTAACAAAGGGTCCTGTGGCACCTTATAGACTGAGAAGCTTGGAAACCATGACAAAGAATAACACTGCTGTGATATCACTGTTCATCTTTTTTATCTAACGTGAGAGGAAATGCTTCTGGGTCCCTCACCCCCACCCAGCAAAGATCACCTGCCCTCGAACCAGGTTACCACGTTGTATGGCTGAGCAAGCCTATTTATAAGGACATGTTTTCATTGCAGGAGGTTTTCTTGTTCGTGTAGAATTGTGGATTTTTGGTGAGGTGGCGAAAGAGGGGTTTGTTGTGTCATGTTAAAAATTTGGTGTCTCTAAGCAAAACTAATATAACCCGCAAGACCACCAGAGATAAGGAAAGAGGGGGAAGGGGCAGGGAGAGGGGATGGGTTGCTGGGGGAAAACAATTTTGTTTGTTTATTTTAAGTATAAAAAATGTTGTGTTTTGGGCACAAGACATAGCATGAACACTGAAAAAGCCCAGAGGAGGCAAAAGGGAACAGAACACCCTCCAAACCTTCAATGTACCATTAAAACAGACAAAAAAAGGGTTTGGTTTCCCTGGTAACAGGGCCTATGGTGCCTCAGCTGGAGAAATCTACAAGAGAAAAAGGCCTTTCCTGCTCAGGAAGCCAATGAATTGAAAGATAATTATACAGTCATTTGCCCCCTCTCCTCCCCTCAAGTTGGACGCATTCATAAATATACCACACAATTTTTGTAAGTGCTCAGATTTTCTCTAGCCCTCAGAGAGGTGATTCTCTGTAAAGGAAAGGGGGTGAGCGCCTTGGTGTGTGTAAGTGAATGTTTGGGAACAGGTTTGTGCGGGTGTGGGTGAGTGATTGTGAAGAGAAGTCACCCTCGATTTCCCTTCGCTCTGCAATGTGCAAGTAAGAAAGGCAACAGGTAACAACCAAAATATAAGATCTAAAACCTCTCTGCCTAAAGGAACCTAATTCACAAGAGTCCTGCTCTTGTCCCAGGATCATTTTACTTCATTTCCAGCTTTCACCTTCTCTCATTTCACACCGACCAACACACTGAATTCATCCGTCTCTGGGGTGCAGCACAGACGTTCTGCACCAGGAATTCCTCATGACACACTTTGGAAGGGGAAGAAATGAATACCATATCTGTCTGAAACAGTAGGGGGGAATATACACAGGAAGAAGTTGCTCCCTCAAGCTGAGTTTGGACAGGACACCAGAGCAAACTCTTCTCCATCAGGGGGATCTTCAGTTGCTAAAAGTGATCAGGGCATCACACTTGAATCTCTCGGGAAAGATTTATTGTTTGTATTAAGGTAACTTCTAGAAGCCCCAAAGGCATTTGATACCCCACTCTCTAAACACACAGCAGGAAAATCTCCACCTTCGAGAACTAACAATTCAATAGACAAGACAGAAAAGAGCAGGAAAAAGGATAAATTGTATCCAATTTTGCAGGTGAGGAAGAGTTTAAATTTCACACGAAAGGTCACACAAGGATGCCTGTAATAAAGTGTCATAAGCTTTTGTGGGCAAAGACCTGCTTCATCAGATGCATCCGATGAAGTAGGTCTTTGCCCACGAAAGCTTATGCTCCAAAATATCTATTAGTCTATAATGTGCCACAGGACTTCTTGTTGTTTTTGAAGATACCGACTGACACAGCTACGTCTCTGATACTTGTAATGGAGGAGGATTTGAACCCACTTTTTCAGTGCTCCAGCCAATATTTTTCCCATCCATGTGTAGAATATATTTTGTTATGTGTACCAAAACATGTGCAAACGTGCACCCCCAATGGAAACACATGCTGCCCACTGTGTTTGGCTGTGGGTGCTCTGCTAATCAGCTCAGCAGCATTTGACACTCTTGGGGGTGGCCACCGACACCATCATCTTACAGGGAACACTGCCTAGAGCCCATGTGAGGATCATAGAGCTCTAAAACAGAAGCTGGAGTAAAAGAGCGCTCCCTCGTGTACTGCCTCCTTACTTGACCCACCAATTCTACAACCATTTTCTGTGGCCCCTTTCAAGTCTCTATTGGAAGTACTGACTGGGCCCAAATCAGCTTAACTTATGAGATCTGACAAGAGGACAGAAATGGAATAAACACTGGCAACTGAACAATTTCACGGCCAGACAGAATGTAGAGTCCTACATCAACTATTGTATGTACCTGAATACCATTGTTTTCAACAAAGAACCACGGACCTTTTCCCCCCAAACAACAAGCACACATCTCTTGAACTAAAATAAAGCTTCCGGCAACTCTAGCAGTGCTTTTATAGGACTATGCTGACTGCACAAGAACAAGAAAAAACACAGATACTTACGAGCTAGATGGAAGACATTCCCCTACAACAGTCAGATGCAAAATGGCCACCTGAGGGCTCCTACTGCTTATTTCTCCCATATTTAAGGGGCCAGCTCCTAGAAGTGAATGCCGGGAAAGATTCCTATCAGAAGGAAACTTACAGCAGTGGTTTTTGATCAGTGAGCCACGGCACACTGGTGTGCCATGAGAACTGTCCAGGTATGCCATGAAATTCAGTAATTTCTCCTCAATGTGGCTCTTTGCAGAGCCACCATGGGGGACAGGAGGAAACTGATGACTATGTGACAGCTGGTGCTCAAGCAGTAGAGCCACCGTGAAAAGAAAACCAACCTCGCAGGTCCTCATTCATGCTGGGAGGCAGCTGAAATGCTGCTTCCCAGCCCGAATGAGCTAGCAGGGAGCCTGCCCCCACTCCCTGCTGTGACAAGGTGGGGAAGAGGAAGGTAGGGAGCCAGTTGGATCTGGGACGCAATTTAAATGCCACATCCCAGCTTCAACAGGCTGGCGGGGAGGGGTGCCGGCTTTCAGTGGTTGCTCACTTACTCAATAACCCTAGCATAGCACTGAACAGATTTTGAAAATGTGTCTGTGCTCACTGTCTAGGAGGGTGTATTCTGTGGTGGATTTGAAGCATGAATGTGTCTGATCCTTGTTTAGCTTGATGTATGTACTGCTGTGTTGCAAACCTCCCTAGTAAGACTATAACCATAGTAAATATAAGTATATGTCACATTTCTGAGCAATCGATTTAGCTGAAAAAAGTGGTGGAACTGTTTGTCTCATTGAAGTGTGCCTTATTACTGAAAAGGTTGGGAACCACTGACCTGCAGCATCTCTCCTCCTCTTGCCAGCTATGAGACCTGAAAGGGAGCTTTGGAGAGAAACAAGTCAAAGAGTGGAGCTGGCCAAGCATCCGTAGAAAGCAATTCAAGCAAGTTCTGATGCACTCAGAGAATGGGGTGTATATTGGAGCCCATCTGGGATTATCTTCCCCCTCCATCACTGTAGCCCTAATTGTCCAGGAGACGCCTTCTTCTTGGGGCACTGGGATCCATGAGGCACCCTCTTCTTTGGGAAAGAAACTGCATGGAGGAGCCAACAAGTTACTGATGGGCTCAGGGAACAGACTCTGTGCTCACACAGCAACAAAGGAGCACCCCACAAGGAGGGTGGGCACAGCTGGCTTTAAGCCAACTTTGCACTATGCAAGTTCTAATCTCTTGGGGGCTGGGGAGGCCTGCCAGCATAATTTAGAGACAGCTCTTTGAATTTACAGGAGCCTATCCCAGACTGCCTGCAAGCCGCCCTGCTTCCCCCAGTCCCGTGCTATGGGCTCACCTCACCTCAGCATACTCTTGCACCAAGCACTGGAGAGGGGGCAGCAAAGAGCACTTGATGGGAGCCTTATGCAACACTTTCAGCAAGGGAAATTCACCCTCTGCGGGCTTTTTAACGGCAACATAGGCCAGCAGGGTGGCTTATAGGAGCGCCAGCCCCTGGCAGAATGTTTTCCTCTGGTGCTGAATAGTGATTAGGCAGGGAGTTTGCTGTCCCTTTGCCCATGAAAGGGCACTCCACTTCCACCAGTGCACCAGGATAAAGAGGCAAAAAATTGCAGAGATGATGCAGCAAACCATTCCTACAGCCCCATTTGGGGGATAATTCATGGCATCTACTTCCCTGTGCTCAAATAAAAGCCTAGCTGCAGCCTCCAACGTGCCTCTCTGTGAGAACATATGTATTCTCTTGCTTCAGCGCCTGCCTGTCTGAGGATGGCACTTGAGAGCTGTCTCCTGTGTCTTTTACCTGGATCATTGGTGCAAATAGGGCTGCCTAGGTAGTAGTGACCAAAATCATAACCATGGACTGACTGCTCAGGGGCCTGTTAAATGTGTTAGGGGATCTCAGGCCAGTTACTGGCATACAGGTGTCTGTAGAGCCCCACTGCCAGCTGGGGCTCAAGCAGCAAGCAGCAGAGTCACTGTGAGGAGAAAACCAACCCTGCAGGTCCCTGTTCATGCCGGGAGCCTGCCCCCACTCCCTGCTGTGGCAAGTGGGGGAAGAGGGAGGGAGGAAGACAGCTGGAGCTGGGATGCAAAAGAGCCCATAATTGACACTGGGCTGCGGAGCCTGAACTCTGAACTCCCCTCTTACCATTGCTAGTGGTTCTTCCACAGCACATACAAATACCCTGGGTGGGAGCACTATGGGGCTAGTTTAAGTGGCAAAGCAAAGTGCCGTAGATCCAACTGCAGGACTGGAACAGGAGCAGTGCTCCAGCCTGCATTAACAGACCCAGGAGAGTTGTTACCTGAGTCTTATTTACTGGGTAATAAAAGGTCATCGTTTGAATCACCAGAGGACTGCCAGGCCACTTTTCTGAGGGACTGGAAAACCTCAGCAAGCCTCACAAGTGCTGTTGGTGGCTTAGCCCCTCCCCTTCATCTCAGCATGTTTGAGAGAGGCAAAGTTTAGTCCCTCCCTCTTGCAGGATGCCTGTCAGGTTCCTCCTGTCACCATCCACTTGTTGCATCACGTGATAAGTGTTATCTCCAGCATCTGTCGGATGTCACCTCCTCTCACGTCACAACTGCTGCCCTCCCATCTGAGATCTGAGGCACACCCTCTACAGCAGTGGTCCTCAAATGGTTGGTTTTGTTTTATATGGACCATTTGGAAATTGCTGAGGGTCTCAGTGGACCACTTAATGATCCTCCCAAATGTTTCCACCCCTCTCTGGGGAGCTAGGTTGTGAACAAGGGGGGACTCTTCCTTTCTCCCCTGCTTCAGCAGCCCCAGAGCTGGGTCTGTGAATGAGGAGGATTCTCCCCCACCACAGGAGCCCCAGAGCTGAGGCTGGGAAGGTGGGCAGTCTCTTCTCGGCAGCTGCAGCCCTGGAGCTGGGAAAGTCACCTCTTTCTCTGGCCACCACGGCCCTGCACATTCCAAGTTCCCACCTCCTGCCTCATCTCACCTCACTGCCCTCCCCCACCTACTCTCTCTATTCCCTCCAGGAGCATCACCTCATCTTACACGTGTGTCTTCTCCAGGGTCCAAGCACCCAATTAGCAGGGCCACAACTGCACAGCTTCTCTAATTAACCCTAACCCTTTCCTTCTCCCATGTGTGGATGCCCAGACATGCACTGTAGAGAGGACTATCTGTGGGCCAACTGAATGGAGCTTGCAAACCACGGGTGGTCCACAGGCCAGATGAGGACCTCCTCCCCCACCAGCTATGGGAGAGAAAAGCTGGATCCGGAATCTAATCCATATCACTGCAGAACATTTCACTTGTAAGCTACTGAATTGGCCTTCTGTAGCATCCCTAACCAGGCCCAGGAGGAACAAGAGACCGAAACTGGGAATCAAACACTAGTCGCCTGGAAAATACGAAACTGCTAAGTCACTGAGCCTGGGTTCAGGCCCATTTTACTCGGGGTCTGACGAAGACTGGAGTAATGAGGATGGCCAAAATGAGTGAGCTTGGTGACTGCTTCTCCAGTGCTAGTGCCCCACGTCAGGTGAGTCCTTGCTGAGAAATGATAGGGGGCCTCTGTCCTGTAGGGTAGTGTTTCCTGGGCTTCTGCTGTGAGGGCTCTGTCCCAGTAGCCAGTCTCCTCCTGTCCCCCCATGCCCACCTTCTGCTTGTCTAATCCTAGCCACGCTTATGCAAATCAGCTCGTTAGTCCCATTACCACTGTGCTCTATCTCTGATTGTTCATCAGCGATTCCCTTTGAGGGCTTCCACCACATGCTGTTGGGCTCATTAGGGTCAGTGGGAAGCAAGGCTCTGTCAGGATGTTTATAGGAGGGGTGGAGCATTCTTTACGCGTTACAGTGATCTTCCATTGCAACACCTGTGACTTCTGCTAGCCATCACCCAACACACACACACACGCGCGCGTGCACACACACACACGCACGCACACACACACACACACACACACGCCCTCACTTGATTTTCAAAGGCTATCCCAGTGCAGACTTGTGTCCCTGAGCTGGGGAGCAGACAGGGAACATTGAGGGAAGAGGAAGACAAGTGGGAACACAAATCAAAGCTGCTTTGGGTGACCTAGGGACCCTGAGTGTGTGATGATATGTCAAATGTTATGTTTGTCACTGTCAGTGAGTGACTATGTCAGGGATGGAGAACTCATGTGTATGCAAGTGTGTGTCAGCACAAAGACCTGTAGAAGTCATGATATGCATGAGAATGAATCATTAAGAGTATGGGTCTGTGAGTCAGACAGTGCATGTCTAGCTTGTGAGTACATGTCTGGGTAGTACGTATACATGTCTGCAGCAGGGTCTGTGTGGGAGTGCATGCCAGTGCGAGTGTCTCTAGGTATGGCTGTACTTAGTTATGTGTGATATTAGTATGGGCCAGAGTCACTTGCAGTGAACGCATCTCTGTGGCTGGGTAGGTGGGTGCGTGCCACAGGATGGTCTTATCAGCATGTGTGTGCATGTGAGCCTCTCCAGCCATGTCTAAAATTCTGCTCTAAGAGTGTCTCAGAGATAAAGGGTTGGGGATGGCCCATGGGGTTAGGAACGGGATACAGAGCTTTTCTCCCCTAGGTTGTTATGGCTAACTTGGCCCTGAGACAGCGGAAAGGATGGTTTGGGGATTCAAATTCAGATTTGATCATTAAACTCTTCCTGGCAGCACAGAGCATTCGCCACTAGGCAAGTGAGTCCAGTCTCCACAGCAGCCCCAGCCAGCCCCAGAAGGAATGAACTTTTAGGTTACTTACGAGAACATTACTTCATGCTCTGTTTCACTATTGAAGCAACTGGAAGGAGTTGAATCATTAATTCTAATTAATAAATAACAATAAGTCTTTCTGGAAGACAGCGGGTATTTTGTTTTTACTGGATAAGGATTTCTGTGGGTATGGGGAGGCAGGAGGGGCCTACAGGGCAAAAAGAAATAAGACAGGAACAAAATCCTCAGTTATCTGGTACTTCATGGCTTAATACATGTAATATGTTGACTGTCAACCACTTCACTGTAACAGCACCACAAGGATACCTCTCCCCGATAAAAAAAAACACAGCACACTCTTTCTGATGCCACCAGTAAAACCAAGAGGAATGTTCATATTATCTTATAGCTCAATAATGCCTTTCCTTCAAAGGGGCCTGAAGAGTTTTTACATTTTCATTGAGAGAATTAACTTTGCTGAAATCCAGCCTCTCCTGGGGATAGGCTGAGACAGCTCTGCAACAGTGACACTGTGGATGGGCTTGGGACAGAAGATGATGATGAATTCTCCCTGCAGCGGAAAGCACAGGGGAAGTTTAGGACCACAAAATGTAATTGCATAGAACAGAATCTGGCCAGGACACTAACCCACTAACCCAAGCGTTAACACCTGGGTGCCGAAGGAAACAGGGATGATGACTCAGAATGTGGCACTCTTCTCTCTCTGTGTCAGGAGTGAATCTCAGTCCCAGCAGGATGTTCAGGAGACTGTGCTGCTGGTGAGGTCATCTTTCAGAGGAGGCTTAAAATCGAGGTCCTCACCACTAGTGAGCATTCAAGATCTACTGGAAACTCTTTGCAAAATCCAGGGCACTAATCCTAATGTCTTGGGTAAAATCTAGCTCAGGGATACTGCTTTTTTGTTGACTTTGTGATTTCAGCTCAATACACCGCTCTTGCTTTCACACACCAAACTGTTGCCAAGCCTCACTCCTCAAACACCTGCTTCTTTCAGCCCTGGAGAGCTGAAAACTCTTCTCCACATTCCATGTCAAACAGCTATTGGCCAAATAAACTGATAGCATTTTCATGGCATTTCTCCCTCTGTCTCTAGAAGGTAATAAGGTGATAGGTAACAGCAAGGATTTGTCAAGAACAAATCATGTCAAGTCAACCTGATAGCTTTCTTTGGCAGGGCAGCAAGCCTTGTGGATAAAGGGGAAGCAGTGGATTTGGATGTGGACCTGGACTTTGGTAAGGCATTTGATTTAGTATTGCATGACCTTCTTAACAGTAAACTAGTGAAATGCAACCTAGCCAGGGCTACTATCAGGTGGGTGCCTAACTGATTGGATAACCATTCACAGAGAGTAGTTATGAATGATTCACAGTCATTCTGGAAGGGAATAACAAGTGGGGTTCTGCAGGGGTCAGTTTTGGGGAAGTTCTCATCATCAATGATTTAGATATTGGCATAGAGAGTACGCTTATCAAGTTTGCAGATAATATGAATGTGGGAAGGGTTGTGAGTGCTTTGGAGGGTAAGGTCAGAATTCAAAATGATCTGGACAAACTGGAGAAATGGTCTGAGGAAAGTGGGATGATGTTAATAAGGACAAATGCAAAGTGCTCCACTTAGGGAGGATGACTCAGTTTCACACATGCAGAATGGGATGCGACTCCCTAGGACAGTGTTTCCCAAACGGTTCTGTGGGATCCCAGGTTTGGAAAATTGAAAATAAGGGTTCTGTCAGAAAATTCCACTACAATAGCTGACTCCTCCGTGGCTCCCTGAAACAGTAGGAGTAAATGTAAGTGGTTTAATGGCCAGAAGGGCAGCAGGAGGGATCCAGCCATTAAACCAACTGAAATTTAGTTCCATTATTTCCGTGGGGGCAGGGCAGGGAGCTGCAGAGAGCCCCTCACTCATCTAACTACCCGAGCAGCCACACCTCTCCAGTGGGCCTGGCTTGGCTCACCCCCGCCAGCAGAACACCTCTGCACCAGCCTTCCTTCCTCGGGGTGCACATAGCTGCTCAACATAGGCTCCCAGCCAGCACCACAGATTGGTTAGTGCTGGGGGCTGAGGCAAGTTAATCCTGGGGATGGGTGGGTGGATTTGGGGCTGAGAGAGGTTAAGCCTGGGGATGGGGTCAGGTTTGCAGGCTGAGTGGTAAAGTCTGGGGATGGGGGACAGATTTGGGAGCTGAGGGAAGTAGAGCCTGGAAATGAGGTTCTGCAAAATTCTTTGGCATTTAAAAGGGTTCTGTGGCCAAATAAAATCGGGAAACACTCCCCTAGCATGGGGTACTGCAGAACAGGATCTAGGGGTCATAGTGAGCCACAGGCTGAGTATGAGTCAACAGTGTGACACTGCAAAAAAAAAGCAAACGTGATTCTGGGATGCACTAACAGGAGTGTTGCGAGTAAGATACAAGAAGTAATTTTTCTGCTCTACTCTACGCTTATTAGGCCTCAACTGTAGTACTGTGTCCAGTTCTGGGTACCGTATTTTGGAGAAACTGGAAAGGGTCCAGAGAAAAGCAACTAAAATAATTAAAGGTCTAGAAAATATGACCTATGAGAGAAGACTCAAAGAACTGAGTTTCTTTAGTTTGGACAAGAGAAGGCTGAGAGTGGACATGATAGCAGCTTTCAAGTACCTGAAAGGGTGCAACAAGTAGGAAGGAGAAAAATTATTCTCCTTAGGCTCTGATATGACATGAAGCAATGGGCTTAAATTGCAGCAAAGGAGATTTAGTTTGGAGATTAGGAAAAGTTTATTAAATGTCAGGGTGTTTAAGTACTGAAATAAATTGCCTGGGGTGGTTGTAGAATCTCCATCACTGGAGATCTATAAGACCAGGCTGGACAAATATCTAACAGGGATGTTAGAGATGGTGCTGTGTGGGCAGGGAACTGGGCTTGATCTCTTGAATTCCCTTCCAGTTCTAGTATTCTATGATTCTATTACTCTAATGCAGCAACATTTGAAAACTGCATCTAATCATTTGCAGAATTTCAGGGAATTGTCTTGATGTCAGTGGGCGGAATCCTATTGTGTTTTCATGCAAATTGGGAAACTGGAAAAGTGCGTTTTCCATTAACCAGCCCCACAGAATGCCTGTTCCAGGGTGGCTCTTCTAGGCTACGTCTACACGTGCACACTACATCGAAATAGCTTATTTCGATGTAGTGACATCGAAATAGTCTATTTCGATGAATAACGTCTACACGTCCTCCAGGGCTGGCAATGTCGACGTTCAACTTCGACGTTGGGCAGCACCACATCAAAATAGGCACTGCGAGGGAACGTCTACACGCCAAAGCAGCACACATCGAAATAAGGGTGCCAGGAACAGCTGCAGACAGGGTCACAGGGCAGACTCAACAGCAAGCCACTCCCTTAAAGGGCCCCTCCCAGACACAGTTGCACTAAACAACACAAGATCCACAGAGCCGACAACTGGTTGCAGACCCTGTGCCTGCAGCATGGATCCCCAGCTGCAGCAGCAGCAGCCAGAAGCCCTGGGCTAATGGCTGCTGCACACGATGACCACAGAGCCCCGCAGGGGCTGGACAGAGAGCGTCTCTCAACCCCTCAGCTGATGGCCGCCATGGCGGACCCCACTATTTCGATGGTGCGGGATGCAGATCGTCTACACGTGCCCTACTTCGACGTTCAACTTCAAAGTAGGGCGCTATTCCCATCCCCTCATGGGGTTAGCGACTTCGACGTCTCGCCACCTAACATCGATTTCAACTTCGAAATAGCGCCCAACACGTGTAGCCGTGGCGGGCACTATTTCGAAGTTGGCACCGCTACTTCGAAGTAGCGTGCACGTGTAGACATGGCCTTACAGTTAAGATGTGGCTTGCAGAGTCCCCCCCACCCCCGCCGACTTCCCCCATCCTCCTCCATTCTCTGGCTACCTGAGACAGGGAGGGGAGCTTGGTCCTGTGGTGGGAGGGTGCAGCTAGGGGCATCTGCCCAAGAAGGAGGGGAGGTCTCAGGGCTTCTGTCCTGTGAGGGGCACCTGCTGTGACTTCTGCCCCACAGAAAGGAGGCATCTTGGTGCTTCTGCCCCATGGAGGCACCTCTTGCAGGTCAGAATTCCCTAACCCCACTGCCCTAAAACCAGGCTGCAGCCCCAGCAGGCATGCCCACCTCTTGAACTTCTGAAGATTACAGTATGCAGTTCAGAAGTTTAGCAAGTTTGGTCACCCCAGTCTCTCTGGTATTGTGAGTGGAAGAATTGGTCTGGCAGCCCTTGCTGCTGCCTGGCAGCAGGTTAGCATGCTGCTTTCTCTCCTTAGCCACGTCTACACATGCCGGCTACTTCGAAGTAGCCGTGCCAACTTCGAAATAGCACCTGCCATGTCTACACGTGGCGAGCGCTATTTCGAAGTTGAAATCGACGTAAGGCAGCGAGACGTCAAAGTTGCTATCCCCATCAGGAGATGGGAATAGCGCCCTACTTCGACGTTGAACATCGAAGTAGGGCACGTGTAGCCGATCCGCGTCCCGCAACATCGAAAGAGCGGGGTCCGCCATGGCGGCCATCAGCTGAGGGGTTGAGAGATGCTCTCTCCAGCCCCTGAGCTCTATGGTCGCCGCGTGCAGCAGACCCTTAAAGCTCCCCGCCCCCTGCTTTCCTGTGCAGGAAGCTGAGAGCGCTTGCAGGCGGCAGCAGTGACACGCGGCCTGCCTGCACGCCTCCCTGCAGCCCCAATCCACCACCCCCACTGTGATGGCCTCCCGCGAGCCCCCGAAGCACCCATAGGGCACCCCCCAAAGGGGAGCCAGGGCTCTGAGCCTGGCAGCCAGCCTGGGAAAAGGCAGCGGGGCCCCTCCTGGACAGAGGCCGAGATCTGGGACCTGCTGGGGCTCTGGAGTGAGGAGGAGGTGCTCCAGGTAATGGGGAGCAAGAGGTGGAACGCAGATGCGTTCGCTCAGATGGCCGAGGGCCTGGCTGCCCGGGGTCACCCTGCCCGCACTCCTGACCATGTCAGGAGTAAGGTGAAGGAGCTGCGGCAGGGTTACGCCCGGGCCCGGGATGCGGCCGGCCGATCTGGGGCCGCCCCCGCCACTTGCCCCTTTTACAGGGAGCTCAGGTCCATCCTGGGTCCCCAGCACACCTCCTCCCCTCCGGCCACCCTTGACACCTCGGCCGACAAGCCCCAGCAGGCCCCGGAGGCGGAGTCTGCGCCGGAGGCAAGCCCCGCACCCCGGGGACTCCCCCAGGAGCCCACCCCTGGGATGCCGGAGGAGGAGGAGGAGGGGGAATCCTCCTCCAATGACGGGGGGGCTCCACATTGCTATACCATCCCGGAGCTCCAGCAAGGCGTCCGCCCAGAGGGTGTCCTCCGACTGTGGGAGCGGACTGTCAGGTATGTACCCCCCTGGTGCACACCCCCGGAGTTAAGGGGCGGGGACAACAGACATGACCAGGGCCCTCCACGTGCCCAGATGACCACGGCCCCAAGGACAGCAGTGGCATGTCCCTCAGAAGAGTGCATCAGCCCCTGCCCCCTCAGCAGGACAGTGCCATGCCCCATCCCTGGGGATGGGGGGAGCGGAACCTAGGGTCCCCGGGGGGGGCAGGGGGTGGGACACACATCAGCAGCAGCAGCATCTCCCAGGGACGGGG
Organism: Carettochelys insculpta; assembly: GCF_033958435.1. NCBI lineage: Eukaryota > Metazoa > Chordata > Testudines > Carettochelyidae > Carettochelys > Carettochelys insculpta. Next base: position 286,488,971 of record NC_134137.1, on the reverse strand, counting down.
ATGGGGAACCAGCAGCAGAGGGGTGGGGGGACAAGGGACACGGCTTGGGGCCCACACTAACGGCTGTCTCCACTCTTCTTCCCCCGTGTTCCGCAGCTGCACCATCGGAGGGCCCGGAGAGTGCTGGCGAGGTCTCCGTGGTCCCAGAGAGCCCACCGGGGCCATCGCTGCAGGCCAGCCCCTCGGTGGAGCATCGACCAGCCCCAGGACAGGGCCGATGGCGGAGCCACCACCAACAGAGGATGGCCACGGACCCCCAGCTGCTCATGACCCTCCGGTATCAGCTGGAGGTGTCAGAGCAGCGCCTGCGGGTGGAGGAGCGGTGGCTGGAGCTCCAGGAGCGAGCGCTGGCCTGGTGTCAGGAGACATGGGGGGCCTTCATGCGCACATTCGAGCGCACAGCGGAATACCTGGCCCCCCAATGCTGCGCTGCACGCCGCCCTGCCCACCACTCCACCCGCTGCTCCGACCGCCTCTCCGACCGCCGTCCAACCACCGTCCACCACCCTGGAGCCTTCCGCCGAGGGGGACCTGGGGCCTGCTGACACCTGCCAGCCATACCTGCCAGTTCGCCCGGCCCCCAGCCAACCTTGGCCAGGGCTCAGGCCGAGGCGAGGGTCACGCCCACCAGCCCCAGGTGCCAGACAGTAGAGGGGTGTGGGGCCCAGGACGTGGCTCCCCCTCCCCCTTTGTACATAGCCCCCATCATATATATTTGTATATAGTTTGTGTTACACCCCTGGTCTGTTATATGGTACCTGCCCCCCCCCCATGTAAATAGTTCCCCCCTTTTGTTCTGCTTCTCTCTATATATATATTTGTAGTATGAATAATAAGAGAAATCACCGGTTTTTGGTTTCAAAAACAACAGGTCCATTTTTATTTGCAAGAAAAGTGCGGGGGGGTGTGCTCTTGGGTGCGCTGTGGTGTGGGCATGGGGGCAGGGAGTGTTGTGGAGGATGAGGGTGTGCAGTGGGGGGCCTGCCAGCGTTCACACCGCAGCCTGGTCGAAATGGGCCCACAGGGCCTCCCGGACCTGGATCCCCTCGGGGTCCACCTGGCGACTGGGGGCAGCGGGTGGCTGCACATCAGCCCTGCCAGCCTCCACAGCCCAGCCCTGGAAGAATGCCTCCCCCTTGCTCTCGACCAGGTTGTGGAGTGTGCTGCACGCGCCCACAACCTGGGGGATGTTGGTGGGGCCTGCATCAAGGAGGGTGAGGAGACACCTCCAGCGCCCTTTGAGGTGGCCAAAAGTGCGCTCAACCACCTGGCACGCATGGTTCAAGTGTGTGTTGAAGCGCTCCTGGCTGGCTGAGAGATGGCCCGTGTAAGGGTGCATGAGCCAGGGCCGGAGGGTGTACGCCGCGTCTGCAATGACGCAGAGGGGCATGGTGGTGTCCCCCACAGGGCTCTCCCGCTGGGGGATGTAGGTCCCCGCCTCCAGCCGGCGGCACAGGCCCGAATTCCTGAACACCCGGGTGTCGTGGGTGCTGCCAGGCCAGCCAACATAAATGTCCAGGAAGCGGCCCTGGCTGTCCACCAAGGCCTGGAGGACCACCGAATGGTAGCCCTTCCTTGTTCAGGAAGCGTCCTCCGCTGTGCTCCGGGGCACAGATGGGGATATGGGTCCCATCCAGAGCCCCAAAGCAATTTGGGAAGCCCAGGCTGGCAAACCCCGCGATGGCGGCATCCGGGTCCCCAAGCCGCATGAGCCTGTGGAGGAGCAGGGCATTGATGGCGTGGACAACCTGCAGGGGTAGGACATGGAGAGCACCAGTGAGGGGCAGGGTGTGTCTGGCCCTCCACCCCAGGGCTGCCCTCCCCCCGCAGGGCTGCCCTCCACCCCAGGGCTCCCCCCCACCCCCAGGGTCCTCTTACCTCCATGAGGACAGCCCCGACGGTGGCCTTGCCCACACCAAACTGCTGCCCCACGGATCGGTAGCTGTCTGGAGTGGCCAGCTTCCAGACAGCGATGCCGACCCATTTCTCGACGCTGAGGGCACACCACATGGAGGTTTCCTGGTGCCTCAGTGTGGGGGTGAGACACTGGCAGAGCTCCAGGAATGTCTGCCAGCTCATGCAAAAGTTCTGGAGCCAGCGCTCGTTGTCCCACTCGCCGAGCACCAGCCGCTCCCACCAGTCGGTGCTCATGGGGTAGCTCCACAGCTGGTGGTGTGTGCAGCCGGGGGGCGGGTCGGAGGGCAGCAAGGTCTGGGGCTGCTTCCTCCTCCCCGGGGGCAGCTCCTCTTCTGTGAATAAAAGGTGATCAGCTGCCTCCTGCATAGCACTGAGCCAGGCAAGCACTGCTCCTTCAGGGGCGGCTGTGTGGACCTCTGGCTGCTGCTGGTGCTGCCGCTGCTGCTGGGGGTCCACGACTGCGTCGCTTGAGGTGTGCGTGCCTGTGGCTCTGCAGACCGCGTGCTGTGCAGGCTGCGTGTGTCTGGGAGGGGCCCTTTAAGGGAGCAGCTAGCTGTTGCCCCAGAAGTGCTAGTCCGTCCTCTGACCCTGTCTGCAGCTGTTCCTGGCACCCTTATTTCAATGTGTGCTACTTTGGCGTGTAGACGCTCCCCTGCAGCGCCTACTTCGATGTGGTGCTGCCCAATGTCGACGTTGAATGTTGACGGCACCAGCCCTGGAGGACGTGTAGATGCTATTCATCGAAATAGCTTATTTCGATGTCGCTACACGTGTATGCTACACATCGTCTACACGTGTATGCTACATCAAAATAAGCTATTTCGATGTAGCATACACGTGTAGACGTAGCTCTTGAGTGCACAACTCAGTCTGCAGAAGAAACAAAGGGTTTTATGGTTCAACGCTCCAGAGATATTTGCATTAGCAGTGCAATGCAGAGCGGCATCAGGGATACTTTCACTGGCACACAAGAAAATATTCTCTGTCCCAGGAAGCTTACAATGCAGTGCAGATGCAGTCAGAGCTGTTCAAACCCACAGAACACACCAAAGGCTGGGTGCAGGGAGCTCACAAAGATCCCCACCGGGAGGCATGAGCCCTGGGGAGGGATGGGAAGGCAGAAGCAGGAGGTCACATGATACACAGCAAGAAGGAGAATTATCCCATGGGGTGAGGGGGAGGGAGAGGACGGCGGCGTAAAGGTGGTGGGGAGAAGGATACACCTGGGGGAGGGGGAGTTGGGCGGAATCAAGTGGGACTAAAAGGAAGAAGTATTGCTGGGCAGGGCCTCTCAGGTGAGAAGTGTGACCTTGATTCAGGAGACACAAGGAGGGCAGGGAAGGGATCTGAAGAAGTGAGTGACATGAGCAGAGGGTCGGGGAAAAGGAGGGTTTTAGCAGCCGCACTTTGGTTGGGCTTCGGGGATGGGAGAGGAGAGGCAGTGAGCCAAAAGAGGAGGCAGTGGCAGGGGCCAAGGAGAGAGATGCTGGAGGTGGAGAGCTGGGTTTAGTGCCAGCAGGGGTGAGACTGGAGCACGGAGAGGATTCCATTGCCACTTGGGTGTACAGGGAGCTCGGGGTGAGTAAAAGGCATCGTGGAGGTTGCAAATCTGGGTGGTGGAGGGACAGAGGAAGAAGCAGGAGAGGACTGAGGCAACAGGAACTGATTGTAAGGAATCTCATTTGTCTCCATCTCCAAGCTGGCCCAGGGGGGCAGAAAGGTAAATTCCTCTCAGATTCTGCAAAATGCTTTTTGCTCCTCGAACAGGGGATGCTTTAGGAGAGTAAGGTGTTCGGGTTCATGGACAAAGACTACATTCCTGAGCCTGCCACTGTAGCAACCCACACGGAACTTGCAGGGAAGAACACAGGTTGGACAAGGGAACCATTTGAGTGTGCACAAGGAAGTCAATCTGTGTGCACCTGGCTGGCATGACTGCTGCAGCATCTCTGTGCAGAATTACCTTAGCAACGAGGCAGTTTAATTTTAGAAACACGGAGCCTGCACCTGTTCTTACTCCGCATATGTGAAACACTCAGGCCTCTCCTGCCCCACTGAGGAGTGCCCTAGCCACCAGACTGTTGGGTATTCTGGGGTAGGGAACTTTCAGTCTTTCCTGCAGGAGCTGTTCCACTTTGTATACAATACAAATAGTGATTAGGTCAGCGGGAGAAAGAGTGGGCATGTTCTGTAACCTTGTGCCTGGGCGCTAGGACATTCATCTCAGAGGCAGGAGACCCACATTCAAAACTCCATTTTATCGCTGGCAAAGGAGAGAACAGAGCCAGGAACTCCTGCATGGCAAGTGAGTGCCTCACCCACTGGGCTAAAGCTTAGAAGAAAGGCAGCAGTACTGCAACCCACCTTTGCCTCCTCTAGTCATTTTGCGACTCTACCCTCCATTGCGAGGCTGTAATAATTTGACAAATGTATGTTAAATTCACGGATCATTTTGGGTTGATGAAAGTGGCATTTTGTAGCGAATAAACTATTGGGCTGCAAAACTTCACGGAGCTCTACGTACATGTAACCTCACTTGGAGTTTGTCAGCTCCTGGACTGCCAGACTGAGCTGCTCAGGGATCTGACCAAAGGAACCACAAGTGCAATGGCTACCAGAGCCCTCTGACACCATTTCTCAACGTGCTTGGAGTCTGGGCTGGGGACCGAATGGACTAGAAACTGCTTCCCATGCTTGGTCTACTCTAGGTGGCTAAGTCGATTGCAGATATGCAGTTCTAACTACAGCAATTGCACAGCTAGAATCAACTTATCTGAAATCGACTTACCCGGCCTTCGTCACAGAGGGAAGTCGATGGGAGAAACTCTCCTGTCGACCTCCCTGACGCCTCACAATATCAGGGAGTACAGGGGTCAACTGCTGACCCCAGATAGTTCAATTTTGCACATCTCTACCAGGCACATGAAATCAAACTCCAGAAGATCAACCCTGACTGGGTTCATCATCTGGGTAATGGAGACATACCCTGAAGGTGGCTTCTTCCTAAGGGTGATGTGGAGAAGCAGCTTGCTAGGGTTTTGATGAGCCAGGACTGCTCACTCCTGTGGTGCAAAGGGACAGCCTGACAAAGACACTAGCTTTAGTTTCAGTTTTCAGTTAGGGAGCTTGGGAAGAGAAACAGACCAGCTCAGGACATCTCTGATTAACTCCTACTCCCCACAAAGGGGGTCTATGAGCTGCTGTGGGATCTAGTGCATGGGTCAGGCACTTTCCTCCCTGCAGAGAGCAGCATCTGGAACAGAAGAGATCTGACCCAACACTAGCCGCCGAGAGCCAGTTGAGGCCTGCACCAGCCTCCAGACCATGGAACCAGGAAAGGATGTTGGCCACCCCGGAGTGAAGCTGCTGTAAGAGGACCCTTTCTGTTGGAGTCAGTCAATGATCACATCACTGCAGCACAGCCTCCAGTTCATCCTTAGCATTCACCAACAGCCTGGGATTGAGAAGGTGCCACGGAGAGAACTAGGGGAGTTGTGGGTGTTGAGAAATGGAGACTTGGTCGATTTATTAATATTAAGTGCTGAGGTAACCCTGAAGGTGTCGTTCCCCAGCTCCCTTTGCTATACTGTGATTTGGGGTGTGTTGCTCTTCACTGGGGGTTGTGGTGATGCCTTTTATCATTTCCTGTGCACTTAGAATCATTGCTAGCAGTGGTGGCATTATTGATTTTTCCAAGGGAGAACATCCATTGTGTCTTGGGCACAGTGAAGAGTCACCTTGGATGGAGACACCAGGTATCACTAAAAGAACCCAGGACCCAGCCCATGTGAGAAGGATGAAGCTATTCACAGGGACAAACAGCAGGGAAGAGGTTTGAGAAACCCCTGGAGGGAGGGACTCCATATACTCTCCTTATTTTTCAACTGAAGAGAGTAAGGGTGAGCCTACACTGCGTGGTGGAGATGTTATTTCCCACTTGAGGAGATACACAGGCACTAGCTAGAATGCTAAAAATATAGCCTAGTCACAGAAGTAGGTGGAATCTGCTGCCCTTAGCATGTATCTAGCATCTCAGATGGGATCATATGTGGGGTGTTTAGCACCACCGTGGGTATATTGTTAGTGCACTAGCTCTATCATCACTAGGGCAGGGATTCCTCTGTGAGCTGAGAACTGCATCGCCCAGCTCTGCATGCAGACATATCTTTAGACACGGGAGGGTCCACGGTGTGGTGGAGCAGAGATAGCTCTGTGGCATCTTTTCCATTTTCCCAGTCCTTTTCCCCTTCTCTGGTGTGGTCTATTGGTGCAGGCCAGTGCAGCCTGTAACTTGGACCTCAGTGTGAGGTCTGGCGATAAGGGACTGGGAATGTCATTCTGTCCCTTGGTTTGTTTCCCATTAAAAAGAGTGAAGTCTCCTTGCCTGGGACAGGAGCAACTGCCATTTTGTGTTTCAGTTCAGCTGTCGCCTTGTTACAGATTCAGTGACTACTGGCTTTGCGCTGTATCCGGTGGAAAGTTTCCTTTTGTTCTGGCTGTGTTTGTTGTTTTCCTTATTCTGAATTTAAAACAGTCACCTAGGCTACGTCTACACGTGCCCCAAACTTCGAAATGGCCATGCAAATGGCCATTTCGAAGTTTACTAATGAAGCCCTGAAATGCATATTCAGTGCTTCATTAGCATGCGGGCGGCAGCGGCGCTTCGAAATTGACGCGCCTTGCTGCCGCGCGGCACGTCCAGACGGGGCTCCTTTTCGAAAGGAAGCCACCTACTTTGAAGTACCCTTATTCCCATGAGCTCATGGGAATAAGGGGACTTCGAAATAGGTGGGGCCCTTTCGAAAACGAGCCCCATCTGGACGCGCCGGGCGGCGGCAAGGCACGTCAATTTCGAAGCGCTGCTGCCACCCGCATGCTAATGAAGCGCTGAATATGCATTTCAGCGCTTCATTAGTAAACTTCGAAATGGCCATTTGCATGGCCATTTCGAAGTTTGGGGCACGTGTAGAGACGGCCCTAGACTGAAAGTGCTTTGTGCTTTGTCCATTCAAAAACACAGTGCCACTCCCCAGGTACAGGGCTACAGCTCCTGCTACTTGACATGCCTTTAAAAATATGTTTAGGCATTGAAACTTCTCCCATAATCTCTCCTTTCTTCCTTCCTTCTCCCTTGTCTTTTTCATTCCCTGCCCATTCTGTTCATTACAGGTCAGGCCCACCAATGGGGGAGGAGAGGGACAAAAAGGGAAAATTGCCCTAGGGGCCAATAATTCAAAAGGCTCCCAGCTGCCACAGCAGCCAGAGCCTTGGGCCCGTTAAGTCACCCCCTACAGCACTACATGGCAGCACTGAGGAGAGGGGTGAGCAAGCCATGGTCAGGCCAGTACTTAGGGCTGGCTGCCCCTGGCACCGCCCCTTCCACGCAAGGCCCCCTGTCTATGTAGAATGAAAACAAATTGTGCAACCCTGCAAGTTGCTGCAAAGCAGAATTGTTACTCTCCAGTCGGCTGCACTGGCAACTTGGCTTGTAGCTTCTCTTCATCCCTGGGGGTAGACAATTACCGTTGAATGTTTCCACATAGGGAGACGACTCCCTACTGCTAGGAGGCCTCCCCTCTCACAAGACCATAATGCCCTGCACCCCCTTTCTTCTCTCCTCATCCTCACACGCAGACACACACTCCTGGGTGCTGGGCCAGGGAACACTCTGCACTTCCCCAGGGCTGGGCAGACACATCCCTCGCTCTCTCCCAGGAAAACGGCTGGGGAAATGCTCCTCCTCTGAATGATGATTCTGCTGCCTAATCTTGGTGAAGGCCTGGAGAAACGGCTCCCCCTTGTGGTGAGCCAGGATTGCCCCGGCGCTGAGTGAGGGGTTCCAAGAAATGCTTTCCTTTGCCTGGGCAGCACATCCCTGCACGTCTTCTGCACAGACGTATCCAATTCTGTGCGTGTTTCTCTCATCTGGCTCCTGTCCCTCCTCCTCCTTCAATGCCCACGATTCAGGTAAAGCATCTAGGAGACCCACTCGAGAAATACTGTCGGGGGAGGGGAGGGAACCACATGAGGTGTTTTTAAAGAGGATAAAGAGAGAGTGAGAGAGAGATGGGGGAGAGCACTGAGGAGGCATAGCTGGTATATCCACTGCCCACTTTTCACCTTGTTCTATATGTGGCCCGATCCTGACCCCTCCTTGCTTCCCAAGCAGCACACGCGCGCGCGCGCACACACACACACACACACACACACTTCTGGTGCACGGCTGCGCTCTGGTCACACACTGGCTGCATAGCAAGTTCAGAGAAACCCCTGATGCGGAACAAGCAGAGCTGGAAGCCGTGAGAGGAGGAGGAGGAGAGGCGAGCGAGAAGGAAGGGGTGTGGGGAGCGGACGGGGAAAGGGGAAGGACAGTCCCTCCTCTGTGTGGATTCAGTGCCCCACTGCTGCTTAGCTGCAGCCCAGCCAAAGGGAGCTTTTGCCTTTTGCCCAGTTTATTTCGTTTGTTAGATTATACCGATGGTGACAGACGTCTCGGGGCCCCCAGACACCATTAATATTCAGAGCGGACAAATAAAGCAGCTGTGTTCGGACGGGAGTTGCACAGATGTGACAGGGGAGCGAGGGGCCCCTGCAGCGAGCAGGGCATCTGGCTGTGCCATACTCAGCTCCCTCCCACCGTCCCTGTGCGTTCCCAGGTGGGAAGAGTGCGGCGAGTCAAGTCTGGATACGTTTTAGACTGTAAAGATCCAAGAGCCTCTGTGTGTGTGTGTGTGTGTGTGTGTGTGTGTGTGTGTGTGTGTGTGTGTGTGTGTGTGTGTGTGTGTTACATAAAGCGTAAGATGCCTCTCGTGTGCTTGTGAACCTCATTGAACAAAGCCATAGACAAACCCTGTGTGAACTTGGCTATGGCAGTGCACAGAATCTCCACCCCACTGCTCGCCGGGCGCTGCACTTTCCTGTGCTGGGCAGGAAGAGCTCGTGGGCCGGGGTTCCTGCCCTCTTCTTCCCTCGGTTAGCGGTTGGGATTCAGCGCTTGTCTGGGGGCACCGACTGGTCAAAGAGCCAGAGAAGGATCTTTTCACCTCAGGTGGTTGATTTTTGAGCTCACTGACAGCAGTTTTACATGAGTTACTCCTTAGTTCCAACACTGTCATTGAGATCAGAATCCAGCCCTAGGTCATTGGTTGCAAACACCGCCCCCCTCATCTCCCCAGCTGGGCTCAGGTGCTCGGCTGGTTGGGTCTTGCTCCCATGCCGAGGGCCGAACTGATCGATATACATGGGGTGGGAAAGGAATTTTCTGCCAGTTCAGACTGGGCAGGACCTTAGGAGGGTGGAGAGTTTGGTTTTTCTTCCTCTGCCGTGTGGATGCAGGCAGAGCTCGTGTTCGTAGGTGGGCCCACTGCCTGTGCTCCCCTGGGCCTGACACTGTTGTCAGTGGGCCAACTTAAACTGTCAAACACACAGGGCATAGCGAGAAGTAGGACCCAAGGCAGTGCAGAAAATGAACTATGGGACAGTCCCTCTATTCACCCCTCTGCCCTCGTCCATCTCTGTCTTGGGTAATTCCATTCTGCTTCCTTCAGGTTCCCCCAGCAGTTTCCATAGGCCCTAGTCTCTTTACTTCCTGTTTTTGGCGTTGTAATTTAATAGCTAGCCTGTTCCATCCTGAAGGTGGCTGTATTTTCACAGTAGGCAAACTAATTTCTGGGTGCATGATGCCCTGGACCTACTGCATAAAGGACACTCTATAACTGGAAGGCATTATTCTTATTCTCTCCCACAGCGACTAGTATAAAAAGAGATGTAAGTGATGCATTTTCTGCTGCCCCACTTTGCAGACATCTGAATTTTATATTTAACCCAGGTCCAGCATAGTCATAAGGTGACGCTGAAGTGGCTCTCTTTGTTCAAAACACATTTTGAAAGGTTTCCTGTCCAATGTCATGTTGACAAGGCTAAGACATGCTGGGGAAATGTCACTGCTGAATGGCCCCAGGGAGATGGCTTTGTCATACACCTTGTACATGTAGAAGGTTAGGGCAAAGCGGCGTTTGCTGAAGTTTAACCACCCAGCTGCATCCTGCTTGCAACAGGACTCTGCGCTATTGAGCTTGTCGCTTTGCTGCATTTTGAAGGTGAACTCTCTCCTGCTTATGGCTTGTTATTGCCCCACTTTTCTCCAGGCCCCTAGTGAGAGTACAGGAGGACTGGTGGTGTCACCTTGGGACTGGCGCACACAACTATCTGGGTTTATACTCAGACCACCTTTATCAAGCAGATATTGCCCTCCGTTCTGAAAAAGAGAATCCCCAGGTACAGAATACCCATGGCATGCAACCAGCCCAGACACTAGCAAAGGGGAGAACAGACATACCTGGTTACCTCTGTTACACCTTCTCCAGTTTTCTTTTATGTAATTACCACATTGCTCAGCTAAGGATTTGATGGGAAAATCTGCTTGAGGTAATTCTGTGTTAGTACACACACACACACACACACACACACACACCGCCCCACACACACACCAGTGAGTTACACAAATGTACATAACAGTCTACTTACCAGTGAGATACAATCCACCACCTTCATGCCCAGTTGCATGCACACAGGCACAGACTTGTACAAGCAGAGGTCACACTGCCCATAAGAGATACATGAAAACACTATCCCCTCCTCTGTTATACCTCATACACACAAAAGATATAACACATGTATTTATACAACAATTTATCCACAAACACCCAACGTACGTTGACAAACTGCACAACTTAAACGTACAGTCATACACCCACCACTTGAACTCAAAGACACAGGTACACACATTTATAACCATAAACATACTCAAGCATACACAAAATACATACAACCCAGACTCCCCTCACCAAGAAGTACAGGCACCCCATTCAATCACACACAAATCGTCTCTCACTCAAACACACAACATACAGATGTTTATACAACAGGGCTGAGTTGGAAATCAGCAGTGCAGTGAGTGTGTGGGACCAATATGGTGGCTATTGTGCACTCAGACGTGCAGTATAGAGAGCTACACAGCCTAGAACACTAGAACAGTGATAGCCTCAGATGGGGGAGGGGGGGTGAGAATGAACAGGGATGGCCCTGCTAGAAATGCTTGTCGGCTGATCTGGTTTCTCTTTGGGAAGTGTGAGGTGGAAGATAAAAGACACAGAGAGGAAAGAGAGTCATTCTAGTCACTTCCAGCCTTCCTGAAAGGGTAAATACTGGCTCCAGCCAAGTAGTCAGTGCCTTCCCCACCTCATGTATGAGCAGTTGTGAAGGTTAAGGGCTTTGCTCCTACTCCAGTAGCCAAATCTTCAACTCCTGGCTGCATGAATGTTTTGAATCTGACATTTCATGGACCGCTCATCCAAGAGTGGAAGGCAGAGAGTGAGTGGGAGAAAGAGAGGATGAGGAATACACAGAGCAAGGGTGGTCAATTGTATAGACCTTCTGAGCCACATATGAAATCTTCAAAAGTTCAAGAGCTGAAAGAGATACATGACCTGCCCCATGGGGTAGCACTTGCTGGGGGATGAGGCTTCTGCCCTGATGCCTTGTATGGAGCTAAAGCTCCAAAACCCTCCTCTCCTCAGACCAGAAGTCCCTACAGGTTGAACCTCTCTCGTCGGGCACCCTCGGTACCTGACCAGTGCCGAATGAGAACTGTTGCCAGATCCCAGGAGGTCAGTATTGTCTAGCACTTCTACTGCTTACTGGGCTCTTAGAAGATATATAGGGGTAAATTACAGCTAAATTACAGCACAGGACTGGTGGCTGTAAACAAACCTTATGGAACCCTGGGAAACTTGGCTACATCCGTGATAAGTGGTTGTCCCACTACCTAAAAGTATGCCAGATTCTGGTTGTTACCATATGAGAGTGTTCTGGATCAGGGGGGTTCAGCCTGTAGGCAGAGAATGGCAGAGGGCCATATGAGGCTCCACAAACTACACTTCAACTGTAAAAGAGCTACACGTGGTCAACAACGGTCTAGACTTTACTAATATAAAGCTAAATTAATCTGTGAGCAACAGGCAGGGCCTGCTCACAGAACGTGGCACAAACAGGGTTGATGGTGCAAAAACACTCATTAGCACTAGGCACGGGCTGTAAAACACTAATTGGTACTGTGCACAGGCTGTATGCAAATTCACCTCCCACTCCTATCTGAGACTATCACTATCAACAGCTGTGGTTTGGCCGCTCTTGACATATAGCATATACGGGCATGGTTCTCTTTTTCTCTTCCTATTTGTTACTATTCTGAATGCACCAGTGCCTAAAGACCTGAATCAGAGATCAGGGCCTGCAAAATATATACTACACAATAGACTCTGCCCCAGAGAGCTCACAGCCTTTGATGAGTGATGCATACATAGACATATACAGAGAGTGGGTGGGTGGAAAAAGAGAGAGACAGGCCAAGAGAAAACTTCCCCACCACTCATTATGCATGTGGAGACTGAAAGTGATATCTATGTGAAGAATTAATTTACCACATATCTCTGACCAAGATACATCCAAACTACTGCATAGCTACAGGCAAATACTTTTTTTAGTATTGTTTTCTAGCTCCGCTTGCCAGAAGAATGTTCCCTCCTTTCCCCTCTTCTCCCCTCCCCACAAAATACAAAAATTACCCTTCATCTTTGCACATGCTCAATGCCCCACATCAGCCAGACTCAGTCCTGAGCCCATAATAGCTTTTCATGACATAAAACTTCATGCCCCTGAAGTCCAACACACAGAGCTCCTAGAGATCTTGAACCTGGACCACAGGGGTGGGGACATTTCCAGGTTTTCACTGGGGCACTGCATTTGCTTCTATCTCTGCAAGATCCTGAGATGCCACACTACATTAGTGACATGTTTATCTTCAGAAAAAGCTACTTATGGCTATTCTTACAGAATTCTGTGGCTCTTACTGAACCATGCACAGTGGAAGTTATCGGTTGGCTCTTCAGCTGGCTTCAGTAGAATTCTGCCAAATGGTTCCAGGTGAAAATCTGGTCCTATGGTAACTAAGGTGCCTAGGATAAAATTCTGGCCCTACTGAATTCAATGACAAAAGTCTGGTTTAGAAGCAGAAGGATATTTTAAAAACAGTTATCGCCGATTATAAATAGCTTTATAAGGTATTTTTAATTTTGTTGTCTGACATGCAAAGATTACATAAGGGTGTAGTATAATTACTTCATTGATATGAGTTTTGGATGACCACATTATTCACAAGTGAAATAGCCATAACTGAGTTTGGTTGGACATCCAAAGTGAGTCTCAGTAAACCCTCTCCAGGACCATGAAATTTGACTTTGCAGTCCTGATAGGTTTATATATACAAAACCAGTCCTCACTTGGCTAGGACTGATTATTTGGGAGAAAAGGTCCATATGGGGGAAAGAAAAAGGAAGCATTTTGTGTGTGTGTGTGTGTGTATATATATATATATATATATATATATATATGAAACTATATATAAAATGATAGTTATTTGAAGGTGTTCAGTGGTTTGGAAAGAGAGTAAGTCCTGGCAGAGACTAGAGGACAAAGGGGCAGGTTAGGCTACCAAACATATATGATGAGTTCATTTTTCCCAATGGCTTTGTAATTTATCGCGTCATATGGACAGCATCATTGCAGAGAGAGGTTCTGTTGCTACAAGATGCTGATTGCCCTTCAGTAGTTTAAATGGTGGGGGGGGAGGCATGTCCAGCACTGCACAGGATCACAATCATGGTGGAAACATGTATGTATCTCTATGTAGCTACATGGCCCTAAACAAAAAGTGTTGTTAAAAACAATTAATGTTGCTTAAGGCCTAAGGCATAAATCACAGGTCTGGAACGAGCTCTAAGGCCTGGCCAACAATGGTCCAGACTTTACTAATATGAAACTAAATCAATCTGTGAGCAAGAGGCAGGGCCTGCTCATAGAACTTGGCACAAATAGGGTTGATAGTGCAAAAACACTCATTAGCACTAGGCACGGGCTGTAAAACACTAATTGGTACTAGGCACAGGCTGTATGCAAATTCCAGAGGGATAGTAACAACTCCTCATTAAGAAATATCTTGGTACCAACACACACTTCCCACAGATAACAGGGACATAACCTTGACCCAGGTTCAGGACATGGTTTAAAATGACAGCATGAGATGTTTTGATCAAACTACCAGGTGCAAGGTATTGGGTGGTATCTACATAGCGCCACAGAATGGCAACCTGACACATCAGGAGTGATGTGTAACTTGTTTGTACCTGTGTATGAAGAAGTGCTGTGGATGGGCTGTCTTTGTCCCACTGAGGGTACAACAGAGAATCCTGAAACTGACTGAGCTGAGTCCATTGTCACAGAGCATGTATGTACTAGAAGAACCATAGACATAATATGGCCTGCGTAGCTGGTGACTACATTTCATCTGACTATAAGCTTGGCTTGGGCACCTTCACTCCTTATCTGATTTTGTGGCAGAGCTCTCTGGGGGCTCTCTTGGATGCTGCAGTACTGGCTACCTGCGCAAAGATAGCACAACATACAGAGGAAGCACACACACACACAGCTGAAAGGTTATCATCACTGGTCAGAGCAAGATACTTATTAGGAAACCAAACTGGTGACTTCTAACCATAGCCTTTATCATCAACAACCAGGAGAAAAGCCAGGAAATCATTAGTTACTTCTTCACACAAATCTTGCAGCCTACCACCACAACTGGATTTTCACAAGAGAATGGATTTTAAGGTCAGAAAGGACCATTAAAATCATCCAGTCTAACATCTTGTATAACAATGTCCACATTGCTCCAGCCGCTCAAGAACTATGGATCTCCACTGTGCAAATAGTAAACTGAGGGCTACATTTACAAAGTGCTTCTGAAAAATCCCACTTGGCGCCTATCTGTATCTTTATGTGCCTAAGTAGTTTTGTAAAACTAACCTCAGGTACTCAGTCACTATTCCAAGGTCAAGCAAGAATTCTTTAGACCAACCAGGAATGAGACCCAGACCTTCTGAATCCCAATCCAGTGCCTTAGATGGAAAAGTACAATTCTTCTCTATATCACAAATATCTACCACATACTGCACACATGCCTCCACAGAAGATCTGACTTTCAACACCAATCACATGGAGATATTAAAAAGGAATATTTCCTATTCATAATATTGAACCAGTGCTGAGTTGCAGTAAGCGATTAGTGTGCATGGTGTAAATTTTTAATTGATTAAGTCTGAGCGTTGTGATGGTTGATTATTAATATAGGGGATTGTTTATACTTTGAGTCAAAAGGAAGTTACTTTTGTAGTAGTGTACTTTTAGTGATATAATGAAGTCTTATGAGGTGCTTGAGTTTTCCTACAACTGTTATCTGTGTTGAGAGTTCTTAGATTCCAAGGCCAGAAGGGCACATGGTGATTATTAAGTCAGGCCTACTGTGTAACACGAGCTAGAGAACTTGCACATAATTCCAAGAGCAGATTTTTAAAGAAAACATCCAATCTGGATTTAAAATAGCAAGTGATGGAAAATTCACCATAACCCTTGGTAAATTTTTTCCAGCCATTAATGACACTGTTAAAAAATTACTTAATTTCTAGTCTGTTCTGTGGCTTCAATTTCCAGCCATTGGAATGTGTTACACCTTTCTCTGATAAGCTGAAGAGGCTACTTCTCCAGTCTATAAATACTTATAGACTAATCAAGTCACCCCTTAATTTTGTCTTAATTAAACTAAGTAGATTGAACTTCTTGAAGCTATAACTAAGCCATGTTTTCTAATCCTTTGTTCATTCTGTGTTTCTTCTTCATTCTGTTTTGGCCATAGCACCACTAATTTGTTTCCAAAGTCATGGCTTCCTAGGACAGACTGCCACATCCTATATGTCTGGCTTACATTCTTTGCTGCCAAAGGCAGACATTTACATTTAGGCATATGAAAATGTGTAGCATTTGGTTACACCCCTTTAAGGATGTACTCTTTGCTTGGAGCTGGGGGCAGGACATATGGTTGAAAATTTTGGCCCTATAGAGTTGAACCTACATTATTAAAAAAGCCCTATGGGGGGGATGTAAAAAACCTACAAAAAATCCACACCATAGTATCTGAAAAATTAAAAGTTAAAAGCAATTCCAAGAGAGTGTGCTTTTTTTTGTTTTTGTTTTGTTTTTGTTTTTGGTAATATTCCTGTGGGATCACAGGCATAAGTCAGAAGAGGTGACACAACTCACAGGTAATGCTGTTTTCCCAGTCTCGTGCACTAGCTGTTTATGCCACACCAGACAATCACACGCTCTTTCTCCAGCCACCAAAAATACAATGTGTATATCAATAACCAAAAGTGAGACACTTTAGGGTGTGACTTTAACAACAAGCACGAAGGCAGGGAGGTCAGGACTCAGGAAAGGCACATCTAAAATGAAACAAACTGGAAAGTATGGAAATACACAGCTAATGCACCTGAATAACCTTAACCCAGCCCTGGTATCC
Source organism: Carettochelys insculpta (assembly GCF_033958435.1). Taxonomy (NCBI): domain Eukaryota; kingdom Metazoa; phylum Chordata; order Testudines; family Carettochelyidae; genus Carettochelys; species Carettochelys insculpta. Next base: position 286,472,584 of record NC_134137.1, on the reverse strand, counting down.
TTGTCAGACCATGGTACAGTGGATACATGTGTTTGACAAGCATCCCAGTACTGCAGCTAGCCATAAAGACCTTGCCAGTGACGAAGGCAGCTAGGGGCATTTAAAAAACTTTATATTCTGGCACTTTGCCTGCAGCTGCAGGCATCTTAAATCATATCCAGTAGTGGTTACAAAGTAGCCTACCTGCAAAGACATGCCACCTTTCAGATGTCTAAGGCTGCAGGGAGTCCAAGCATTTTCAGTCTGAAGCGGATTACAAATAGTACACTCAGAGCATCACTCATCTGCCGCAGCCTCTGGGACAGGACCAGCTTAGAGGATGCTGCACAACAGCATGGGACAAGGTCAGCAGCAAAGGAACAAGCGCCTCCTTATATAAGATGAACTGCACATTCTTTAGCATCCACATGCAGCAGACAGGACTCCATTTTAAATCCCTTACCTGAAAAAGGACCCACTAGCCTACATGGAGCTCACAGTGTCTAAGCTGAGGACACAAGCTGAGCCAGCCAGAGAGCACAGCAAGGTTTCATATTTAAACCGTATATTTAGACTGCAAAGATAATCACCTTTTCAATGAGAATAAAAATTTAAATTTAGATATTCCAACTTTTAGAAAAAAACTCATAAAAATAAAGAAGAAAAAAAATGCTGGGGAAAAAATCACAGTTTTAGATGCTGAATTTTAACCAGCATATTTTCCTGTCTATTTGTCTAACATCTAGCATAACAGGACCCAAGTCTCTGCCATGAGGCCCTGATCCCAAGGCTTTGAGGCACTACCCCAGTATCAATAGTAAACAACAAGAGTGTCCAGCTGAAACTTGACAGGACACAAGGACCTTAACTACCATTTGGCCAGGATGCCAAAATTAACACCCTCCATTTTGTGAATGAGTGTTGGGACCTCTGTCAATTTCTACTCCAAAGAAGGCACTACCAGCAGTGCCATGCCCAAAGTATAGGTGGCTGAGTATTTCCCCCAAAAGAAGAAAACCTTCTGGTGATGGTTTAGGGGGTTTCCCAACCAAGTAAGGCTCAGGCCTTATTTGTTTTGTCTCATAAAATCCAACACAATCACAGCTCACAATGGAATGGCTGAGCAGTAGGCCACAAGAAGGTCTGAAATACTTTAAAAAGTATGAACAATGCTACTGGGATATGCCATAGAGAAGGGCATGGGATAGACATCACCAAAGTCTGGTTGTATTTTAGAGACTAAAAAGTATTGTCATGAGCTTACATGGGTAAAACCCACTGGGGGAGGGATTTTTACCCATGAAAGCTCATGACCTAATCAATTTGTTAGTCTCCAAGGTGCCGCAGGATTGCTTGTTATTTATGAAGCTACAGACTAACACAGCTACACCTTTGAAAGTCTAGTTGATTATTCTTTGGGGGGGAAAGACCAAGAAGAAGCCTCCTGTTGGGATCTGCTGTCCTGTGATAGTGTAAGTGTGGGACGCCCCTGGGCCTGGAATAGATGGTTACATGTTTCATCACCAGATATAGTTACTGGCTAATCACAGGGAAGTGTAGGTAGGTAGTCTGTCGTGTCCGATGATGACGTCTTGAGCTTGCACAGGCTCATCAGTTGTGGACAGCATGGGCATTCGCAGTGGGGGCAAGGGAATTGTCCTGGCTCTGTTGGTGTGGCTGCTGCTGTTGCTTTCTTCCTCTCACGAGCATCAATGAGGCCTACACGTCACTGTTCTTCGAAGTTCTCATATGCATGTCGTATGAGAGCACGCCAGCCTGTTCAGTCTTTTGCATGCTGCTCTAGCTGATCACAGGGAAGTACTGATAGTGCAAAAGGAAGATTCCACATTGACTTGTTACCAAGGCCTTAGAGTACATCATGAGGGAGAAATGAAAGGAGCCAAGGGAAATAAGTGAGCCACCCATCTAAACTGTTCTTGTCCCCCTAGGGCAGTAGAATCACAGGAACAAGTTTTGCCACCTTTACACACATTGAACAGTTCTGAAGGGCTTGGTCCAAAGCCCATTGAGGTTAATGGGAATAGAGTTGTGTGGAGAAATTCTTTACATGGAGGATTTAAAATTTTTGTACTTCTTCATAAGTGGAATGAAATCCCAAAATTTTGAAACTCTTCACAAAATGGAATGGAGCCCCAGCTCTGAGGCCATCTGCTGTGCGTGCTGCCACAGATCCTGGAAAACTAAAATCACTGACTCTGAGGCAGTCCAGCCTGTGGGCCACTGAGAAGCCGACAGCTGGCAGTCAGGGGCAGATTAACTTTTCTGGGGGGGCCCTAGGCTCCAGGATGGGACCAGAAATGAGGGAATCAGAAAGCAGAAGGCGGCTGCTGTGAAGTAAGGTGGGGGTGCAGGGTCTAAGAGGGAGGTAGGGTGCAGGAGCAGGCTGGGGTGAGGGGATGGTTTGGGGGCAGAAGGTAGGGTGCAGGAGTGATGGTGAGGGCATGGGGTCTGGGCAGGAGATAGAGTGAAGGCACCGACTGGGGAGGAGGTGCAGGGTCTGGGAGGGAGGGAATGTGCAGAAGAAGGAAGGGGACTGGAGTTCTTACCTGATGCAGCTTCTGCGGGGGATCAGATGGCTCCTTGCAGCCCTGTGTCTGCAGGCACCACCCACTGCCAGTCCCAATGGCCATGATTCCCAGCCAATGCAAGCAGCTGGGGTGGAGCCTGCAGGCCAGCGCGGCTAGCAGCAATGCACATAACTCCAGTCAGCAGGAGGGGAGGAGAGGAGAGGTAAGAAAGCCCCAAAACCCCTTCCGTAATCCAGCCCTGCTGGCACTAGCACATGCAGGGGTCCATTGGAAAGTCACTGAAATTGAGCTGTCTCTGTTGAATGGAGATCAGTGGAAAAATGTTTCATCTGAATGTTTCCAACCAACTCAGACTGGGAGGCTATACACTGATTTCTACAGGCATTGTTCCAGAAGTACAGTCTATTGCTATTCAGCAAGAGTCTCAAATTCTGTCCCATAGAAATTCATGACAGAGAAGACTTTTGTGGGCATATTTTAGCTAGAGCTGAATTCTCTTTTCTTGTACGGCATAGGGGGCTTGGTCCAGTCCAGTTTGAAATGTCTCAAACAGACCGTCCAGTGCCTCTCCATACAAGTGACCCATTTTATAATTCAGTAATTGCTGTAAGCTGTAATGCTGGTTAACAGCCACCACACTTTCCCCTTCCAATCTGATAAACACAATATGAAATCCAAGATAGATTAAATTAGCTGAGGAATATGAGGCACAAATTAATTGGTGGTGTCACCAGGACTGGTACATCTCATTGCTTAATTAATTAGCAAGTCACCACATGCTGCTGAGCTGTCCATTGTAATACTCATAATAGGTGGGGGAAAAAACAGCCCCAAGTGGCTTCTGTTGAGTGACAAGTACTGCCACCATCTGGGTCATCTCTTGCACAGCCAGAAAACTATTTAGAAAGGGAGAAGTCAAACCAAACCTGCCCTAACCCACAGGCCACGCCACAAAAGAGATAACTATTGAGAATTAAACCCAGTGTGCAACACTAACCCCTAGGCCTTGCAAAGATATGTGGACAGATCAGATCTAGGGGGTAATTGCATTGCTAGCATAAGTAGGTGCCACTCCATTATAGCCAGTGGTGAATTTGTCTCCAAGGCCATATCCTAGCGTACAGAAAGCTAGATCACAGACAGCCCTTTTGAGTCGCTACTCATAGCTTTCTTTGGTTGGCAAACCAGACAACCCCCATCTAGGGGCTCTTAGCACCTAATTAATTAGTAGTCAGGGCACAGTTCTATGTAAATTTTATTTAAATCCCAATCAGCGCTCTCATTTCCGAGCAGTTATTTTTATCATGGCATTAGCACTCAGTTGGGTAAGGAACATAACCAGCTGGGGGAGTGCAGACTGACGTGCACAGCGTCAGAAAGAGACCGGTCATACCAGGATCTCTGGCAAATCCACCAGATGGAGTGGCAGCAGCTTCAGTCGAGTAGCACAAGGATACAAAGGGAAGTGAGGTGTGGTCAGTAGGGACTGAAGGGTCTCTGGGAACAGCTGAAGTCCTCAGAAGGCTTAGAGTGTGTCTACACAAGCCCCCACCTTTCGGAAGGGGCATATTAATGAGGGAGTTTGGAAGATGCTAATGAGCCACTAGCATGAATATGCAGCACCTCATTAACATAATGGCAGCTGCAGTGATTTGAAAGTGCCACTTTCAAATTGTGCGCCACCCATGTAGCCAGGGGCCTTTCAAAAGGACTCCCCAGTCTTCAAAAATCCATTCTTCCTAACACCTTTCGAAAGGCCCCCGTCTACACAGGCAGCGCACGATTCAAAAGCGGCACTTTCAAATAGCTGCAGCCACCATTATGCTAATGATGCACTGCATGTTCATGGCAGCACCTCATTAGCATCTTCCAACCTCACTTGTTACCAGGCCCCTTCCAAAAGGAAGGAGCTAGTGTAAACACAGCTTAGATGTCTGTGTTGTGATGAAGATTAACTATGAATCTGACAGAATGGTTTGGATAGTTTGTGTGTAATGTCCATCCAGGTTAATACAGCCTCATACTTACAGCTGTGCTTAATATTCACAACAAATCTTGAAGCAAGCCTGGGACTGAAGTTCAATATATTCAGCAAACCTGAGGTGAAGAAATTTTCACAGTAGGAAATCACATGAACTTCTCAGCTAGTCTCAACTAGTCTCAACTCCACGTCTCCTAAGAGGTACCCCCATCCAAGCCCTCAGAACCTGCTCCTTATTTCAGATGTCTTCAGTGGAGGTCCAAGGGTCTGCTACCTCTTCCTCCTGTAAGGAATGTGCCAGCAGGAGCTCAATACAGCTGAAGAATTTGAGGAATGTGTCCTTTAGAGGTAATTTGCATGAAAATCCAAAAGGTGTGCATATGTAATGCCTTGTAAACAAAGCCTGAGGGGTAGCAGGTGAAGTAATGAGGTTTCATCTACTGTAAACAACGTTGTAAAGTCACAATTTATGCTCTCACCCATCTTAAGAACAGTGGAGTCTCACCGATGCTTGAAGTTGTTGTGGGGATACAGGGCAGTCATCATCCCTATGTAAGATATGGATTTCCCCCACATCTGAACATGGTGAAACAGTAAGGGAAAGGAGTTAGTAGTTGAACTAGCTGGTTGGGAGCTTTAAGCTAAACTGAGCCATAGCTGTAAGTCTGGTTTGACCAGTCCTTTTCTTCCCTGCCCCTCATTCAGATATAGAACTAAAACTCGAATAGTACAGAGAGGGGGCCCTGCTAGTCTATAAACTATCGAAACAAAAAGCAGTCAAGTAGCACTTTAAAGACTAGCAAAATAATTTATTAGGTGAGCTTTCGTGGGACAGACCCACTTCTTCAGGTCTGAAAAAGTGGGTCTGTCCCACGAAAGCTCACCTAATAAATTATTTTGCTAGTCTTTAAAGTGCTACTTGACTGCTTTTTGTTTTGAACTAAAACTTGGATGCTCAAGTCTGCATGAGAATCCACCCTAGTGAATAGCGAGCTTGAGAGCTGAAATTGTAGGATTTTGTCTCAAGCCAAGCCCATAAAGTTGTAGGAGCAGCTGGTAGGTAATGTGGCAGGTGACCAGCAGACAGCCAGTAGGGCAGCTGGCAGGAGCAAGTAGACAGCAGGACCAGCACAAAGTTGGCATTGCCTCAGGCTCAGTGAGGGAAGTCATCATGGTGATATGTCAGGGTCTACACAGACTGGAGAAAGCTGTAACTGAGGCATTTGACAGGGAGTGCGGAGAGAGTTTGGGTGCATGAAAGGGACTCTTACAGTGTCCCACTGGTGAGCCTGAGAGGCAAAGGACACTGCTCAGTCCATTTGAGCTGGGACAGTTACTTGGGGTTTGGTTATGAGCCCTGGGTGTGGTGTTTTTCCCCAAGCTAATGCCATATGACTTTTCTGCCTCTTTTTTTAAAAGTTTCGTTTCTACACTCAGACTCTGTGCTTGCGAGTGGGGAATCATTGCCTCTCCGAGGCACCCAGGGGTGTGTGAATTTCCCGGGCTACTGGGTGGGGTCTTGAGCCATTCCCGTGTGAGATGGATGAAAAGGAATCCCTAGCTATTGAACCTGGCCCTGGCTGCTGCCGACTGCTACCAGCAGAAGGGTTACAGTACCAACACCTGGGGCAGTAGCTGGCACTTTCACTCCCTCCATTTTCTGTCTTCAGAGAAACTGCCAGGCAGAACTATTGTTCCCTCTAAATCCCAAAGGTCATTAAGAAGCTGGCTGATCCTCCACAGCAGGAAGTCAGAGGGGAAGCCTCCTGTCTCCTGCAGTTGGCTGTGCACTAAACCAGGAACAGCTGGAGTCCTCAGAGGGCTTAAAGCGATAGTTATGCAACCCTCAGGGGTACTTTAGCAACTACAGGCCAGGAACTATAGGTCTTCACTTTCCAGTGTTCAGGTGCTAGGGAACCCAAGAGGGATTCTCAGACATTGTGCTAAGCCTTCTGGCATATCTGCCCTTCTGCACAAGACGGGGTCATTCTCGTTGGGAGAGGGAGGCCATTCTCATCTCACTGTACTCTGTGAAGAGAGAAAGGCCTCTCCAAATCCCCTCTTTTCACTTCCGAATCCTAGCATAGAGGCAGGAGTACTGCCTAACACCCCTCTCCACAAAAACAGGAGATAGTTGGCCTGACCAGGAGATGCCAGGAGAGTAGCGTGAAAAGGTGAGTGAGATAACTATTGTTGGACCAAATTCTACCGGTGAGAGAAACAAGTTTCCAAGATGCCACAGACCTGAAGAAGAGCTCTGTGTGAGCACACAAGCTTGTCTCTCTCACCAGCTGGTGATAATGAAAGATATCTCATCCACCTGATCTCTAACATCCTGGGCACCGCATATAGGGCCGTAGCCAGCCAGGTTGGAGAACGACTCCAGCAGGGATGTTCCAGGCCAGCAGACTCTGGGGAGTGTGTTTCTTTGGCAGTTTGACTTCATCTGATTTTAACTGCCACGAGAACCTGAAGGGTTTAGTTCACAGCCAAGTCCTTATGAACTTCGCTGCAGGGCTCAGTGTTTGTTTATAGCCAATGGGACACACAGCTACAAACATTGCAAAGGCCACCCTGGCCTAATGGCATTTTTTTAAGAAATAATGAGGAATGCCTGCTTTGGACGACAGCCACGCGGCTCTGAACCCGCTGTTCTTTCCACACAAATTAAAGGAGCAGAGCTGTTGGTCCCCATGATGAGGCAGAGCAGTGGCAGTGACAGCTGCCGCAGGCCCCAGGACAAAGTGGGAGAGGAGCTTAGCTCTGTGGCCCAGAAGGGGTGGGGCCAATAGCAGTCAGTCCTCCATGCTACCTAGACCACAGTGCTGGGGCTACCCCGCATACACCATCACAGCTGCATGCAGCCAGAGCAACATTGCCATGGCACTTGAGAGGGGCCCAGAGCTCTGGCCACCATTGATGCCAACGTAGCAACAGCAGTGGTCAGAATTCTGGACCCCTTTGAAATGCTGGGCCAAGGGGAAATGGGCCCCTTTCCTCCTCTCATGTCAGAGAGCCTGCGGCAGAGTGACTGCTGCTAGAGATGGACAAAACTCAGCTTAGCGGTTCAGTTCAGTCTGGAGGCTTGGTCATGTCTAACATCCACCACCATTCTGCTCCATATCATCAACTGCTGCTGCTTCCAGCAGGGCTAGCCATACCATAAGTGTACAGCCTTTCTTGCACCATTTCAGCACATTTAGAACCTGTCCTGAACCAAAGCAGGACACACACAGAAGCAACTCACCAGTTCAAGGCCATTGAATTTGCTTGTCTATCAACATGGAACAATAGGCTTTCCCTTTTTCACATCTGGTGCCTTCAAGCCGCAGTCACCAATTTGTAAGTACGTCATGGTGGCAGGACTTTGTTTCCTCGTCTTGCTCAGGCAGCTGTAGTTCAGGTAAAGCATAAGGTAATGAAAGCCAGGACTGATTGGACAGCCAGGTCCATTCAAGCATTAATTGTTGGCTGAACCCTACACAGGCGATATGGGAGATCAGTAGCAAACTGGGAGAGCATAACACAGCAGTTTTCAATTGTACTTATTCTGAAAGACCCTAGCCACTGTCAGGAGATGATCTGAGTGAGTGCACAAGGCCCATCTGCTCATGAACTGTCAATGAATGAGTCAGTGTCAATGACACCTATCTATTTAATAGAATGGGTTGCGAAGTTGTCTTTGATCAGAAAAGGTTGATTCAGCAAAACCAAACGTGTTCACAGAAACGACTCAGTTCCAACTCAACTTTTTAGCCTCTTCTCAAGTCTATCACTGGGAAGCGGGAGGGAGAGGGACAGAGGCCCCCAAACAGCCAATAGCTCTTCAGTTAGGGCATGCACCTGGAACTTGGGAGACTCAGAGTCAAACACCTGCCATGAATCAGAAATGAGTTGAGCTGAGATCTCTGACTCTGTGTCCAGTGATTACAGCATTCACTTGGCTATGGGCTATCCTAATGGGAATGGGATATGTCCTTCCACTGCTTGAAACAGCACCACGTGTCACAAGCAAAAATCTTGTTTTCTGGCCAGCCCTATTCTTGAACCCCTAACAACTGTCACTATATTACTCAAGTTGACTTTAGGAACTTTTGACTTGCTGTACTTTATTAAAGGGAAGGTTATGCCACCACTTGTTTAGGACTGTGTCTATGAGCTTTATTGTATAAGGTCACACCTTCAGCCCTGTGTTTGGTTTTGGTCCCTTCACCTCAACTTTAAAATTCTCTTTGTAAACCCAGATAAGCTCCCATCCCTCTGGTCAGCAGGGAGAGGTGTTTTAAATCCTTGTCAGGACTGATCATTGCTTGACTCCTGGGGGAAGTGTGTTTTGCACTTAGGGCAGATTTATCGTTCTCTAGCAGCAGAAATACTTTGGGTGCCATTGGCAGGAAAGCCTGAGACTGAAGGCACTGCACCATCAATCAAGGTCTCAGCTGAAGAAGATAAAAACTGAATGTGCTACCAACTTCGCCTTCTACTAGACAGAGGTCAGCATCTTAGCTCAGGCCAGACAGCGGTTAAATAGCATTGGCAAAGTGTTCTGGGGATCTTGAGAAGACGGCGCTATAAAAGAGAAAAGTCCTTGTACTATTGCCATTGTCTGGCAGTAACTCTGCTCAGAAGCATCAGTATCTGCTAGCTCATGCTGTCCCAGCCCTTTAGTCATGTCGTACCCAAAACACGAAGAGGTTCCATGCAGTAGTTGCAAGGACACCAGCAAGATTCCAAGGTGGTATTGTTGAGGGCTAATAGAGCTTAATAACCAATTAGATTTATTAAATTTCCCTGCCACCCACAGTCTTTTGTGTGATAACAGACAGATGTTGCCCAGATGTTCCCAGGGCCAGTTCAGCTGATGCCACTCAGCTGTGAACCTGCACAACAGATGCATTTAAAGATTCTGACAGGATGCCATTAATCCTGCAGCTGATGGCATGGAGAAGTGGGGAAGAGATGGAGGACGAATGAATAAGTAATTGTGCAAAAGGAAGGGGGAAAAGAGAAAACTGGGATGGGGGTCTGCTGAAACATATAGTCCATGCTCTGGCAGATGGTGCCTCCCCTCTGTGACCATGTATGGCCAAGAGGGTAGTTCCAGCAGTCAGCCAAGTCACACCAAAGTACTCTTCCCCTCTGTTCCCATTGTTTTGAAGTGTTGTGGCCTAGACTGCCATCTGGCAAGAAAGTATGTGTGTCATAGGCGTGCACACACACACTCCTTCAAATACCACAGTGATGCAGGAACTAAAAGTGCCTAGACAGAATATGAAAATGTCTATCGACTAACATGTGAGAAGGGCCCATTACACATTAGCTCAAAGGAGCCAATGCAATTTCATAAGTAAAATATATGCTCTTTATACAGTAAGCTCTTTCATATCCAGCATTGTATTACCCAGAATTCTCACATAACCGGCTTTTTAACCATAAGTAAATTTTAGTTACATTTTCCATAAGTACAGTATAGTGAAAGGAAATACAAATAAATGCAGCAAAGACAGTATAAGTTTACAGTGTACAATTCCGTTGTTGTTGGTAAATAAAAGACTCTGCATACATTTCTGTTGGTTTCTTACTTGCAGGAAGGTTAGGGGGGTTAGAGCATTGACTTTGTAAACCAGGGATTGTGAGTCCTGTCCTTCAGGAGGCCTTTCTAGGGCCTTAGGCAGGTTAGATTAATATCTAATCTTGTTTTTCTTTAGTCTTATGCATTGCTAGGTATACCTCTCTGTTATCCAGAATATTTGAATATCTGGCAACCTCCTGGATATAATGGGGCAGCATGGTCTGTAGTGATGCAAACTGGGACCCAAATCAAACAATGTTTATTTCTAATCTGAAAGCTATTGTTGACTTATGACAAGGCCCTTAAATCCCCTCAGTGTGTCTCTGTGGATCTGTAAAATGGGGATAATACCAATCAACCTACCAAAGACATTTTGAAGAATGTTTGAGGACACAGAGTGGTGGGTGTGTGCCACATGCTGCAGTTGACTGTGATCACTCTTCCTTTCCAAAGAACTGCAGAAAGTGGAGTATGGGCATAAGAAAAGAAAACACCTCCATCTTCACCCCAAATCCTTATTCCACTGAAGTGTTTGAGTACAGCAGGCTGGGCAGGGCTGAAGCTGCCAAAATAATTCTATAACTAAACAGTACAGGCAGGTATTTCTCCACAGCATATTTTTATTGCAGAATGGAACATGTGTTACACACATCAGGTTTTACAACGTGAATGGGCAAGAAGCATTGCTTTATTACAGATTCCTGACTACAGTTTCTTTCAGATAAAGTATTATCATTCACGTACACTGTATTGGAGACAGCATCATCCGTCAGTGTGTGTGTGAGAGAGAGATCTCATTTCACCCTATGCGCATCATATTAACATCTCCTCACTTGGATGTAGACATTTTGTAAGGATTTGGTAGCCAACTTCAGCTACCTGAAGCAGGGTTCCAAAGAGGATGGAGAGAGGCTGTGCTCAATAGTGACAGAGGCAGAACATAGAACAATGGTCTCAAGTTGCAGTGAGGGAGGGGTAGGTTGGATATTAGGCAAAAGTATTTCACCAGGAGGGCGCTGAAGCACAGGAACGGTTTGCCTGTGGAGGTGGTGGAATCTCCATCCTTAGAAGTTTTTAAGGCCTGGCTTGACAAAGACCCAAGTGGGCTTTAGTTAGGTTTAGTCCTGCTTGGAGCAGTGGGGTTGGACTAAATGACCTCCAGAGGTCTCTTCCCAACCTAATCTACTATGATGCTATGATTTTGCAAACTGTCTTTTAAGACTGTACCATGCTAATCTGGAACTCTCTCATGTGGCAGCATCCATAATTCGGTATGATTTTAGTTAGCCAGAAGACCACTTATCATGAGTGTGGCCAAGTTTCCTGTGGTTCCACAAAGCTTGTTTACAGTCACCAGTCCTGGTTCTCAGTGTTCTGTGCTGTTATTTAGCTGTAATTTTCCCATAATGTATTCTAAGAGTCCAATAAGCAGTGGAAGTATTGGTAATGTGCTAGACAATATTGACCCCTCTCCCATGGATTGGCAAATTCTCTCATCTGGCACCAGTCAGGTCCCGAGGGTGCTGGATTAGAGAGGTTCAATCTGTAGAAGTCATTACAGAAACTGTATCTCCATCTTCCTTTGCCTGGAGAAGTCACTGCAAGTAGGACAATGACAATGGTGTTTACCTTACACAAGAATGGAAGATTGAATATTTTCCCTCACTCCATGAAAAATGAAGTTGCCTTGCATGTAAACTACCACTATGTGTCTACTTTCCATGAATTGTGGATTTAGTGGAGGGGTAGGATTTTGGAGCTGTAATTTAAGGCCATATATCATTTATACATTGCTGTATAGGAAGTTACACTGTCGATAAAATTACATTAACTTCAATGTGTTCAAAAGCCTAATTTTCTTTATGCTAGAGCTATAGGAAGAGCTTTTATGCAGGCTACCTAGATGAAAATTCCTGGCTTACAGTGAAAGGGGGAGAAGTTCTTTTTCGGAGCCCAGCTTTCTCTGCCATGTTTTCAAAAGCTGCATTTGACTGAGTTTTTACCTGATTCCATCAGAATCTGAGAATCAGGGCACAAGGCGCTTAAGACAGAAGGTTGTTTCAAATCAGAGGTACAAATGAGTTCATGGAAGCAATTTCTTCTTAGCATATGTGCAATATGCATTGTGTGGCATGTGACCAAGATTCATCACTGAATTTGGTCTGCCGATGGATCATTAGGTTCCCTGGGTTGGGCCAGGTACTGATGGAGAGTGAAACATGAACACTGATCAATGCCCCAGGAAAAAAACTTGGATAGTAAAAGATTGTATTCCTACAGGCAATGAATCCAGAGCCCTGACATTTCCAGCAGTAATTAGTTCCAGGGACCAACAGTGAGAGAAAGAGAAAATTCAGAGTACCAGAAGATGATGCAGAGGTACATGGCTGACTCGATGCTATTAAACCAGCAGCCCTAGTATTTCATTCTGTGGTGAAGAAGAAGCATGGCTCTTCTTTGAATTGTGCCAAGACTGAGATTTTCTCTTCATTGTGCGAGTAATTTTTCTCTCACAATGTGCATCTGGAGCATTTTGTTGTGAAAAAAAAAAACTGATTGCATAGGTGGAAAAAGTACCCAAAAAGTTACTTGAGTAAAAGTACAGTTGCTGGGGGGGGGGCGGTACTTAAGTACAAGTCACCCGTGTCCCTCTGGAAAACTACTTACATATAAGCACATGTATGCCCGCACACGCACACGCACACGCACACGCACACACATCTTTATTGTACTCAAGCACCCAGATATAAAAGCAGCTGCAGTTTTACTCAAGTAACTTTCTGGGTACTTTTTCCACCTCTGTCTGATTACCAGAGGGGGTTGAGCTATGTGGGAAACTTCAAACCTTCAAAGACACAGGGTAGTAAAGTTACTGTGAATTAAGGCTCTTGGTGACAGCACTCCTCAAGATATATTGTATTGGATTAGCTTGTCTGGCACAATGCAGAAGATCCATTGCCTCTTGGCACAGTGAGAACTGTGATTTCTCTTTTATGCTATGGCTGGCCTCTCAATGGAGTAGTGCTACAGAGGGGAGAACTAACCATTTCTCCCCGGGCTAGGAAAGGCCTAGAGATAAAAATAGTGGTAGATACAGAGTTAGAACACAATGACTGCTCCCCAAATGAGAGAATAAGCCCGAGTTCTCTCTCCCACCCGCTGGAAATGGGGGACTGTCCATTTTATTATTAAAGTCACCTTCTTCCCATACAGAATGAGTTACAGCTTCCTCCTCCTGAGCGAGTCAAATAGAGCAATCAAAGACATTCTCTACTGACACGCATATATTATTAATGTATTATCTTGTAAGAAGTTCTGTACAGTTGAAGAGGAAGGGCAAGCTTGTGCTAATTAGACTGACATTAAGAGGCTAGATGAAGATAGTTGTGTCCTTCTCAAGGCCTGAGAAGTGCACTTTATGTTAAGTTTTGTTTTTTTAAACCATGGGTTGTACTAGCTGATTAGCAACAAGGCTGGCACACAAGTGTCAGGGAAAGAGAGTGGTACACAGGCACGTGGGCACCTTGTTAACAGTAGGACTGAGAACGGAGGTGCTGTTCTTTGTGATGAGTTCTAATCTTCACAGTTTCCACTCTAACCACCTGGCAGCATGATTTAGGAAGCCATATTGAGCAGACAGCAATGGCTTTCTTAAGGCAGAGGTAAATTCCAGGAGCTCTGACTAAAATTCAGAGCAACATCAGCTCTAGCAGACACAAGCAAAACAGGTTAGCATCTAAAGATACAGAATTCGCAACCACAGAAGACTTTTCCCTTACATGTCTTGCCTGATAACTTGAGGAGCATACGCTATATTGCTTAACAAAGAGAAGGTCAAGGCATGACTTTATTACAGTCCATAAGTACCTATATGGGGAACAAATATTTAATAATGGGCCCTTCAGTCTAGTAGGGAAAGTTGGCTGGAGGCTGAAGCTAGACAACGTCAAATTAGAAAGAAGGTGTAAAATTTCAGTGGCAAGAGGAATTAACCAATGGAAAAACTTACCTAAGATCATGGAGATTCCGTGATAATTTTAAAATAAAGATTGAGTGTTTTTTCTAAAGCTCTGCTCTGGGAATTATCTGGGGGAAGTTCTCTGGCCTGGGTTATACAGAAGGACAGAGTAGATGATCACAGTTGTCTCTTTGGTCCTTGGTATGCATGACTAATTGGGTGGCTGAGTTGCAGAAGAGGCTGTCTGCCTCCAATATAGCTGCCGAAAGCAATTCTCCATCTTTCTGCAAATCTCTGGCTTATTGATTTTGGTGACTTTCTGGTCCAGATGGAGTCTCAGCCTTGGAGTATGGAGATAAGACTTCATGCTGTGCATTATACAGAGTTGATAGTGTTAGGTATTATAAGAAATTCCCAGTGCCCACAGTAGATTATGTATGAGGCAAATATACTTAGTTAGGTTGTTTAAAAAGATGTAAACAAGATGTTGGGAGGGTCTATCCCCTCTTCACCTCCCTTGAATCCCAACTCTGTATTCCCTCGCTTCCTCCCTGAGAAAAAATCAGCTTCCACTTCTTCCCCAAGTTTATGTGGCTTCTCCCTCTCCACACCCCCACGAAGCAAGTGTCAGCAAGTGCCCTTCCAGGCTCTACAACATATACCTCTACCTTGCCCCTTACTTGGTCAGACCTGACTCTGTGTTTCAGGCCAGTACATAACACGTGCCATTGATAAGGTCCAAGACCTCACCCAAAAGGCCTATTAGGCTGATGTGGGGATACACACACCTACTGACACCTACAGCAGATAAGCCTCAGTCTTCTCCAGCCTACAATCACTGCTACCACTTCCCGGAGAGACAGGCAATCAGTAGTATGCAGTGTTCCCCTTAAGGTGAGCAGTTGGGCAGCCACCCAGGAGAGATTCAAATGCTGCCTGACTGATTCACAGAGAGCCCACGGACAGAAGCACACCTGCACATGCCCTGGCGCATATAAAACTTATTCTGCACATGGATGGGAAAAATTAGATGGAACATTGGTGGTTCCCCTCAAAAACAGCCATCGTGATCATTTATCATGAAGAATAATATTAAGGAAGCCAGTACGGCCCCACCCATCACTATTATTCAATAAATGGAAGAAGACTCCCCTATCTTCAGTGCTGTATATTTTAATTTTATTATACAGGAAACAAATCAGATTGTGGAAACTATGATGGAAGGGACCTCTTGTCCCCTTCTGGGAATATTCTTACCAGCATGCTCCTCAACTGGCTGCTCCCCTTGGCTGAAGAAATCCTCCCAGAATTGCAATATGGATTAAGGCCATCTTGAAATATCGTCAATATGTTTTTCACTGCCAGCCAACTTCAAAAAAAGTGCACAAGCAACACCTACCTCTGTATATGGCTTTTAAGCAACTTCATGAAAGCATTGCACTCCATCAATCATAAAGCTCTGTGAAGACTTCTTAAACTTAGGTGCCCGCTAAAATGTGTGGCTGTCCTCCGACTCCTCCAGGACAGCATATCTGTGATAGTTTTCAGCACTGGATCCAAAACAAACCCCTTCCTAGTCAAGACAGTATCATCTCTCCAACACTTTCCTCTATCTTCTTTGTTGTCATCCTCCTTCTCATTGCTGACAAGCTCCCCTCCAGACTTGCCATCCAACACAGAATGGACAGGAAGCTTTACAACTTCAATCACCTTTAAGCCAGATGAAGTCTATTACTAAATAGGTCACTGAACTCCAATATGCGGATTACTGTGTCCTGTGTGCCCACTCAGAAGATCTTTAAAACAAGTCAATGTGTTTTCTGAGGCCTTCAGCCAAATCTGCCTCACACTTGTCACCAAAAAAACTAAAGTACTCTACCAACTGG
Organism: Carettochelys insculpta; assembly: GCF_033958435.1. Classification (NCBI taxonomy): domain Eukaryota; kingdom Metazoa; phylum Chordata; order Testudines; family Carettochelyidae; genus Carettochelys; species Carettochelys insculpta. Next base: position 286,456,659 of record NC_134137.1, on the reverse strand, counting down.
CTCCAAATCACCAGGATCCTGCTCCCAGAGTTCAGGTCAATAAAGAGACTTTGGAGAAAGCTGAGCACTTCCTTTATCTCAGCGGATATCTGTCACAGAAAGTTGACATTGATGAGGAAATTCAACACCATATTCAATGCTTTCATGCAGCTTTCAAGTGCTTGACAAAACAAGTCTTTGAAGATGATAAGATCAAGAATCAACCCAAGTTTCTTGTATATGAGGCTATTGCTATTCCTGTTTTCTTACATGGTGCTGAAACCTGGGTTATGTACAGCAGACATCTTAAGGTTCTTGAAAGGTACCACCGATGGTGCCTTCGAAAGATCTTCTGAATCAAGTGGGATGACCAATGAACCAACATCAGTTTTCTCTCCCAAGTCAAAAGTTTAGCATTGAACCTATGATTATACATCACCAACTCTGTTGGTTAGGTCATGTTCTTTGAATGCCAGAAAGTCAACTGACAAAGCAGGTCATGTTCTCAAAACTGAGCCATGGCCAATGGTCAAGGACTAGGCAAAACAGCTTCAAAAACTACCTTCATTTTGGCTTTAAGGAAGTGCAATACTGACATAAATCCTTGGGGAACCCAAGGCCTCAGCTGACCAGAGTGGGAAAGGACTTTGTGGCAAGGATGTCTGTATTGACCCCAAGAGACAATAGGAAATGGGAAAGGAAAAAAGTACATGACTTAACTCTGCATTTGGAAATGTCTGCCCCATTTACGACAAGGTCTGTGGATCATGGACAGATCTTATTAATTACATGCGAATCTACCAGTAATAACTGGCTATCATTTTACTGGAGGATAATCATCCTTGAACTCTTACGGCAATGATATCTTAATATCATGCAGTACATTTAGCAAAATTCTTTAATTCCTTTAGGTCTGACCCAACAATTTTCTAAGGCCATTTCCATTATCAGAGATCCTACAGTTTCAGTTCTAAAGCTCCATCCCTTTTTCACTAAATTTTCTTGAGTATTTGCTCCAATTTAAAAATATATTTGCACCAGTTTAGCTGGCCCCTCTTAAGCATTTACCTGTGGAAAGCTGAACAGTTAGTTTTACTTCCATTCGGATTCCCAGAAAGCAACTGTGAGGCTGCAAAGTGGAATTTCTTACATTTGATGGAAAGACTATTTGACATCCCAGAATTTACCAAACTCCTCACCTGGACCTTTCCAGATAGGTAGTTATACAAGCCATATCTGAGATACCCTTTGCAACAAGGGCTGTATAAACACAGTTACTTGTGGGATTGCGAGGAGAGAATTTTAAGTGTACTGCCAGCTGTTAAGTCTTACAATTGAATAGTTTTTTTTTTCTAGAAATCATGCCATGGGCAAGGTCTGTTTAGCCCAAGAAGGAACTGTTTTACTAACTATGTTTATGATAGGTATCCCTTGAGAATTCCCAAGGTTTCTCTGAGCCCCATCCTGGATTATAACAGAAATGTCATGCAGTTTACAGTTCCAAAGGCAATATATCTTGAGAATCCAATCCTTGCAAACTGTTGGTGATCAATCCATAGAGTAAAAGTCTTGTACATTTTTTCAGGTAAGTCCCATCACGCCAGCATCCTCTGAAAAATGAGGCTGAGTTTTCCCCCTCACTATCACTCACTCTGTGCTCATCTACCATTTATCAGGCCAGTGGTTTTCAACCAGTGTGCTACGAAAACTATCTAAGTGTGCCATGGAAATGTAATCAATTTCCCCTCCCCCCAGCTCTTTGCAAAGCCAAGAGGGGTGGGAATTGATGAAATTTCATGGCACACTTAGATGACCATGCATCAGCTGGGGGCTCAAGCAGCAAGGCTGCCTGAGTCCCAGCTAGTGTGGGGTCCTCAATTTCCCTCCCACAGCTGCTTTGGAAAGCCTCTGGGAGGAGAAACTGATCACCCCCCATGCCATCTGGGAATCAGGCAGCCCTGCCACTTCAGCTCCCAGCTGGCTTGAGATCATCAATTCCCACCCAGCCCCTCCAACCCGCCCCCAGCTCTGCAAAGCCAGAAAAAGTGGGTGTGTCATGGAATTGTTTGTGTCATTGAAGTTTGACGTGTTACTGAAAAGGTTGGGAAGCACTGCTTCAGGCACAAGCTGAAACTCGGCCTCTCTTCTCAAGACCATGCAGAGCTGAATGAAACCCAAGTGGGCTTGATGGCATTGCTACTCAGATGATTTGTCTTAAAAGAGATAACTATAGCTAAATCCAGCCTCAGGAGAATAAATGAATGACAGATCGACTAGAGTGTCTGTGACTCACCTTGGATAATGACACTTAATAGAAATCACAGCTGGATTTGTTCTTAATATAGCTGAATTGCTTGAAGGGTCAGACTGGAGTTCAGGTTTATACTGTAAACCAGGCAGTCTGGCATCATCTATCAAGAACATGTCATTCAGTATTTTTATTCTTTTCACTGGCTGTGTAAACACTACAGTTTACGTCGGTATAAGTTGTGTCACTCAGAGGTGTGAATAAGCCACCTCCCGGAGCGATGTCAGTTATATCAGCTTAAGCACTGGTGTGGACAGTGCTTTTGTCAGTGGAAGAGCTTCTCCTGCCAACGTAGCTCTGGCATCTCATTGGGGCAGGAGTATTTAAGCCAATGGAAGAGCTCTCTCCTGCTGCCTAAGAGCGTTTGCACTAGAAGCACGACCGCAGCACTGCTGCATGGGTACAACTGCAAATACTGTATTGTAGCAGTAGTCTTTAAAAGAAGGTTGCCCCAGTGCATTTGTATTAGCAAGAAATGTATTGCACATTAGCTGTAGATTGACAAGGCCCGCCCACAAAAAGCTTCCATTCTCAACAGTTCCAGAGAATGGTGTGACCAGCACCATGTCAGGAGGCCTCTGCAGGAAAGGGTGTACACAGTCCTAACAGAGCTCGAGGACTTTGCTCACCTATTGCTTAATTTGGTGAGACAGAAGGAGGAGACAGTTCCTCCTTCTCTCTCACTGACCATATGAACAGGGATGACACCTTGCTGGCAAGAACCACATTCAGTTGTGCCTTCAGCATTAGTTTAGCCAGAGTCAGGTTTGTCTGGTGGTAACTGAGTCCAGTAAGATAACGTATATGGTAGCTGAGGAGTCCAGAATAAGGGTTATTTCTGCCTGGGGGGAGCGGCACTTGGAAGAGTTATCAACACTCAGTGAGGACATACAGGGGCACTAGACAGTGTGAACACTCCAGAGGAGGGGGACAGCAGTCACATGCTCATACTTGTCACAGTGTCAACAGGCTTTGCTTACTGTGCTCTATATAGTAGGCACTATGGCATCAGAGATTCTCATGTCAGGGTAAGTTTGATGGGCATGCGATTAGATTCTTGCATTGATGCTCCTCAAGCAGAGTTAGTCTTCCCCAATGCTTTATCTGCCAATTATGTGTTTATTTAAATCCAGTTTAAAAGTTGGACTAGATATCCGCCTCCAGCAGTGCTTGCTCTGACTATGAATCACTCCTCTGGGTCAAGGAGCCTGTAAATTACATAAACTGATGAAGGGAACCTGACAGTCTCTCTGGGCCCCTGGGCAAGGTTGGAGGGAGAGCAGCTCCATGCTCCAGAATGGGCGTGGCCTCTGGCAGAAGGGGCGGAGCCAGAGTCAGCCAACCTTCAGCGCTGCCCATCCCATGCCATAGCCCTCCCCAGAGAGCACTTAGTGCCACTCAGAGCATGCTGTGCAATGCTTTGGCAGCAATTTAAAGGACCTGAGGCTCTGGACACCACTACTTCCGCAGTAGCATCAGTGGTGGCCGGGAGCCCAAGTCCCAGGGCAACTGCCCTCTAAGCCTCCTCCTCCCCTGCACACCCCACCCCCCCATCAGCAGGCTTGAACTAATGGTTTGCACCCAGAAAAAACCAGCAAACCCAGACTAGTTCTCCGCGGTTCCTGTAAAATGACTTATAATGCATTCACTGGGAGAAATTCAGCAGCCAGTATTCTACAGAAGATCAGACTAGCTTGTAACAGTTTGTATTGGCTTTAGGATCCAAGAAGTGTTCCGTATTAAAAAAGGAAGATCATTAAGCTGAAGCATTTTGAATTCCCTCTACCCATCCCTGTTCCAAGTGAACTGACAGTAGCAACCTATAGCTGCATCTGAATGTCTGGTAATTAAGGCAGATACCTGTGGAATTTAGAAGCTTCAAATACAAAAGCAAGTTTTATAAACAGCCAGGAGCTGGATGCAGAGAATCTGAAAGGAAGCTATTACCCCCTAAACATCTTTTAAAGTCCTTATTGTTAAGATGTCTTGAACAGACTAACACAGCTACCTCTCTGTTGGCTCAAGAGTGTGAGTGCCAGCTTCAGGGTAGACTGTTAGGAAATGAGGCAAAACCCCCAAATTGGTTGGGAGTGTTATGCTTAGGTTTCACCAGCCAGTTTTCAAGTGTAAACTCCTCAGTTACTAGACCCAGTGCTTAACTTGTAAGGAAATAGGTGTGGGGCTCAAGCAATTAGGTTCTGGGCTGCAACCGTTTTTTTTTTAAACTTTTATAATGGAGGTGGTAAATCCACAGGTGCCAGGGCTCTAAACTGCCAGGCCCAGAGGTGCAAGGGCACTCAACTGGGCACAAATTAAGCACAGGCTTGCACCTGGAGTCACACACAGTCCCCTTGAGTACTCTGAATTTTGAAGGAACCCCATCTGCCCAGCTATTTTACATTTTAAAAGCAGCACTTTTGGCGTGGTGAGTGGCTGCCATTAAGCAAATGAGGCACTGAATATTCATATCAGTGCCTCATTAGCATTTTCGATCAGCTGCATTTCCATTCCCCTTCCAAAAGGGAGCGGCAGTGTAGACTTGGCCACAAGGATGCACTTCGAAATAGCATGTCCAGGCACATAGTGCCTATTTCGAAAGAGTCCCATTGGATGCCAGTATGTCTTATTTCAAAACAGTGTTATTCTGTGTCTTAACAGTGCCTGTTTCAAAAGAGCCATTTCAAAATGGGCATTATTTCTCCTGCAATGAGGTTTACAAAATTCAAAATAACACACCTGCTATTCTGGATTTATTTTGAAATAGCGTTTACGTACTGTTGATACTAGAAGATTTATTTCAAAATAACTGTTATTTCGAAATCATAGAATTCTGGGGCTGGAAGGGACCTCAGGAGGCCATCTAGATCAGCCCCCCGCCCAAAGCAGGACCAACCCCATTTAAATCATCCCAGCCATGACTATGTCAAGCTGGAACTTGAAAACCTCGAGGGATGGATATTCTACCATGTCTCTCAGTAATGCATTCCAGTGCTTCACCACACTCCCGGTGAAATAGTTCTTCCTAATATCCAACCTACCCTCTCCTTTGGTAACCTCAGACCATTGCTTCTTGTTCTGCCATCTGTCACCACTGAGAACAGTTTCTCTCCGTCCTCTCTAGAGCCCCTCTTCAGAAAGTTGAAGGCTTCTATTAAATTGCTCCTCACTCTTCTCTTCTGCAGACTAAACAAACCCAAATCCTTCAGCCTCTCCTTATAGGTCATGTACTTCAGACCCTGAATCATTTTCATTGCCCTCTGCTGAACCTGCTTCAGCCCACCCACACCCTTTCTATACTGGGAGACCCAGAACTGGACGCAGTACTCCAGATGTGGCCTCACCAGTGCCAAGCAGAGGGGAATAACAACTTCTCCAGATCTGCTGGAAATGCTTCTCCTAATGCACCCCAATATGCCATTAGCCTTCTTGGCGATAAGAGCACACTGTTGACTCATATCCAGCCTCTCATCCACTGTAATCCCCAGTGTAATAACTCTGCTGTGTGGCTGTAGCCTTGGAAACCAGCATTTCACACTAGCCTAATTCTTTTTCTTATCTGCTTATTCAGTTAGACAGCCTTATAAGACAAATGCTTAAATGTTATCTGATAACATCTGTATCCCATGTTGTAAGATGGTGCGTGCATTAAGCTCATTTACAACATTTAGCAAAGTCTAAAAACTAAGCCCATTTTTAATCCCAATACATATTTCAACAAATCTAATGCATAAGAACATAAGAATGGCCAAAGGTCCGGCTAACCCAGTAGCCTGTCTTCTGTCAGTGGCCAGTACCTGGTGCTCCAGAGGGAAGGGACAGAACAGCTAATTGTCAAATGATCCATTCCCTGTCACTCATTCCCAGCTTCTGACAAACAGAGGCTATGGACACCATCCCTGTCCATCCTGGCTAATAGCCATTGGTGGACCTAACCTCCATGAATTATCTAGTGCTTTTTCTGAACTCTGTTAAAGTCTTGGTGTTCACTCCACTCTCTGGCAAGGAGTTCCTCGGCTTGACTGTGTGTAGTGGGCAGTGCCTTTTTTGGTAAGAAAAGAGGAGCTGGTACTCAGCTATCTCCCCACCCCCCGCCCATCCCCAGCCATGGCTGGGGCTGCTGAGGTGCCTGTACTCAGTACCAGCACAAAAAAAATGCACTGGTAGTGTGAAAAATACTTCCTTTGTTTGTTCTATACCTGCTGCCTAATAAATTTCATTGGGTGGCCCCCAAGTTCTCCTGTTATGAGGAGGAGTAAACAACATTTCTTTATTTACTTTCTCCATAGGGGAACGGAGATCGCTCCAGCAATCTCTCTGTCAATGTTCTACTAAAGCATGGGGGCCATGGAAAGGGCTGGCATCTGGTTTGCCAGTCTCATTTAAATGATGCCCAGCATCTCCTGAGCACCATGGAGGCATATTCCTCTCAGAGGTTCACCAATCCAGCAAGCAGCTTGGTACGTGCCAGAAACAGAGGTGAAAGTAAGCAGGGGGGCCGTGGTGCATAGCTCTGGCACTAGCTGGCTGAGCTCTGGCAGAAGATGGCAGAGAGCTATTTAAAGTGCTGGCAGGTTGCAACAGGACAGTACCTGTAAGAAATTTTAAGTTACTTTTCACCCCTAGTCAGAAGAGACATGGAGGGCTTCCTCACCTGCAGTCTACTGCTACATTCGTATAGCTCCAGTTCAAAGGTGATTAGCCTACAGGGTTAAGCGAAGCATGCCAGCAGGCAGCCAAGCCAAAGGTTAGGTCACCAGCTTTGGTAGGCTTCCCACTGCCAAACAACTCCCTGGGTCCAACATTTGTTACCAAACTCACCTCTTGATGGTTTCCTATACCAGGCAGTAGTGATGGCAGAAACACAGAAGAATACCCAGGAGAGACCACCCAGGATTGCCTCAGAAAGCTATTAGCTCTGCACCTTTGCCTCCATCTTACAAAGTCTCTCCTAACAAAATCCCCAAAATTAAAAACATTTACATTGTCAACTAGGCACAGAGCCATAAACTCCAGTGTGACTCTCTGCCTTATTCTACTGGCTTTATTGCTGTCCTGCCCAAGAGAGTAAAGTATGCAGTCCTGGTTGCCTTTAAAGCTTTCCCGTAAAGCCAGCCAACGCCTGTCTTAAGTAATTAACATCCCCACCCCTTATTTTCCATAAATGCAACAGCCAAGCCTCACCTTTCCATGGGATTTCAAACAGGCTGTGGTTACATTACAGCGATTTGTCAACAGTAGTCACTATCGGAAGAGATTTGCTGACAAAATTTCTGTCAGCAGAGTGCAGCTACTCACAAAAGCCAACCAGAAGAGCACTCTGCTCTGTTGTCTGAGCAGCTGGACTGCCCAGCCACTCTTTCCACAAAACAGGCACCGGAAGCACAACAGACAGGGCTGCCCATTGTCCTGGGCGTTCTGTCTGTCAAGAGATGCCCCCACCTACCCCCTCCCCCGAGTGTCCACATGGCTGCTTTGTCGGCAGATTCTGTCGACAGCAGCATTAGGTATCATGGCTGAGAGGCAGAATGCTGCTGGCAAAAGTGCTGAATTGTGTCGACAAACTGTCAACAAAATACATTTTGTGTATAGACGTCCCACCAGTTTTGTCAACCAAACCAGGGTTTGTCAGCAAAACTCGCTAGTGTAACCATAACCAACAAGTCTGAAAGAGAGAAACACTGGGGATTCGACTCACCGGGCAAACAGCTCAGAGCCTGAGAAGTTCCTGAAGGGTTTTAAAGCCATAGCCTGATTCAAATGCCTTTCACTGGGAGGACAAAAATTCTCCATAGTTGCTGTTAGGTTGCTAAAGAATCTCAGATGGATTTTTGTATGTTCTATGGATACTACAGGCAGTGTGGAAAAGTTAACAGCATTACGTGTAATGGGTAATTTGAGTATGAAACATTCTTAGTCATAGTCAGGAGAGGAGATGAGGAAAACACTTGTGAAATGGGTTTTCAATGCCCATTGCCTGTGTGGGAATTTGCAAACCTGTTTTGCACGGAGTAGGAGGTTTGTATACATCTCTAGAAAGCAGTGATAGGTCAGTAGGCTGATCACAAAACTAGTAGGTAAGTGCTTCCGAGTTTCAGTCCCTAACAGTGACCTGCCTTAATATGCTTTGCCACGGGAAGAAGGATGGCACAGTGCTTAGAGTCCTGGCTGGAGACCCGTGTTCAATTTCCAGATCTGCTAGGATATGTCCACACTGCAATTAGACATCTACAGCTGGCCTGTGCCTGTTGAGACAGGCTGGGGCTGCAGGGCTGTGAAACGTCAGGGTACACATTCAGGCCTGGGCTCTGGCACCCCAAGAGTGAGGAGGGTCCCAGACACCCAGTCTCTAGTCTGAGCAACTAAACAGCCATGGAGCCGGAGCACATCAGCTGTTACAGGTCAGCCATCAGTATTTATTTGCAGCATCAACATCTCCCTATAGACTTCCTGCATTGTGTAAGTGACTCAGGCACTTAAGTCCCAGTTTCAGGAATGCCTGCAATTCACAGAACCCCCACACCACTGCAGCTCAGTCCTGTAGGCGCACAAATTTCTCTGTAGAACTTCTCTGGGCCTCTCCAGTTCTGCTGCTGGTCAGGCCCACTGCTGCCTTGAGCTAGGCATCTCAATGCCTAGTTCTTGCTGGAGCCCCAGGGCCACCCATGCACCAAGAGGGGCTTCTCTGTCTATCTCACTTGCAGACTCTCAGCTGGTTGGCCTGCCCAGAGGCTGCCTGTCAGATCAGACCCCATTCAAAGTCTAGCTAGCCAGCTTGTAACTTCTAGTCCAGTGGTTAGCACACTCAGCTGGGATATGGGAGCCCCAGCTTCAGTCCCCTTCTCTGCCTCAGGGAGAGAAAGGATTTAAACAGTGAGTGTTGGGTGCCTATGTATATTTGAGGATCTAGGTCTACAGTCCCTTCACTTATTTGGAAACTTGCCCCCGATACAGTGCTTCTGTGCAGTTCTATGCAGTGTAAGAGAAAGGCAAGCCTGGCCACCATAGTGTGATACCATTTGAATTAACTCACATAAATTGCAAAGATGCTGCGTATGACCACAATCCAAATGGTGATTCTACATGCTTTTGCATCTCCCCTGGTTTCTGCTTTCTACTGCAGGATGCTTTTGAGGTCTACTTGGCAAGCTACCACATGTAGGTATCAGAACACACTCGAGTAAAATCTAATAGGTTGAAATTTTCCTTCTTGTTTTATTATACAAAACTGAGTCATTAAGGAGAATGACTCAGACCCTTAATTAGTTCTGGAAGGGCAACATCTGCTAGAAATGTAGTACAGAGTAGGGTGAGCTGGATGATTTTGGTCTTATTGACCCTTACATCCCCGCTGTATCCATTACCTGGGAGTAGTGAAACATTGGAGGGAAAAGAATTTCACTCTGGAAATAACACCTGTACTTGACCTGGAAATGGAAGGACTCACTTTCCCTTCCCTGTACATTTGTGACCAGATGTGTCAACAATGGCTGTCATTTCCTGGAGTTGTTTGCCCACAGCACATTTAGTCCTCCTGCCTGAGTTATTTTAAAGTTTCCTTTACCCCTAAGTTGGAGCAGGTTAGTTGTAGATGCTAGAGAAGGAAAATAATGGAAGCCAGAGTACAGAGAAAAGAGGAGCATACCCCATTTAGGGCCAAGAAGTGCAGACAAGAGAAAGCAAACTGGAACAAGCAGAGAAAGGTAGCAGAGCAGGTAACGACATACAAAACTCCTCTACTACCCCGCAGTACAGACAGCAGCAACCGCATTTTGAAAAGAGCGGAGGATGTGGGAAGAGTAATGTAATTAAAGCAAGCCTTGGAGAGGCCACCTGGAGGGATGAGCCAGCCATTCAGTCTGCATTGTCTTTTTAAAGCTTGTCCCCTCTTCAGATACTCCAGCAAAGGAGTCAATTAGCATCCATTGGATGACAAGTTATGTTAGTGCTGTGCACAAAACCAGGCCAGAAATCTAAGCCATGCTGAGCCTTGACAGTTAGACTCTGAACAAGCCAGATCTTTCTTTTTCATGCCTTCACTGCTCACATCTACGTGTTGAAAAATGACACACGGATATCACATTTACCGTAACAATGCTTCGTGGTCTGGCATCCTCTGCCTGTTACAGTTCATGATAGTCTGCCTCATCATTCAAGACAAGCCTAAAGTATTACAGGGTTACTCTGGATTTTAACTCACAGTAAACACTTGTCAACTCATTACTTTGAGCTATAAAAAGTTGCACTTACACAGCATCATCTATCTCCGGATCTGGGAAAGCTACACATGTCAGCGAGTTAAAGCTCGCAACAGCTGCTGTGAGGAAATTAGGCTTTGCTGCCCTCATTCAACAGCTGGGGAAGGATAGGCAGGAAGGGGCTTCTGAAAGTGACCTTCTAAGTGTACACACAAAGGTGGTGGAAGAGCTAGGGACAGAGCCTGCCAGCCACAATTGTAAACCCTGTGCTTTCAGCGCTAGACAGCATTCGCCCTGCTTGAATGGAGCCCTGACAGTCTTTCAAAGGACACTATGTAAATAGAAGTCACAGCTGCTGACCTAGATCAGTGTGCATTGATAGCTCACACATAAAACAAATTCATTTTTAATGGGCAGGCCCGACAATGCTGGGAATCTGTTCTCTGACTGAACTCACTCGCAACATTGTCTCCGAGCATCACGGCAGACTGCCAGCGCTGCTCCGGTCCAGGAACCCCTGCACTGTAACCGCTCTCGGCCCCGCTGCAGGGGGAAATCCTTGTCAGTGCCACTCCTGGCCAGTCACTCATCAAAGGTCCACTGCAGGGTGAGATCTTCCTTCTGTTCCTCCTTCCTGACTCACTTCCTCAGTCCTACTAGGGGGAGAATATCCTCAGTGCTGCTCCTTTCTGTCCACCCCCAAAAGGCCTTATCCCTTCATAGGGCAAAGGCCTCCCCAGTGCTCCCCGCTTCCTCCATCTTGATCAGCCACCATCAGCCCTCTTGTCCACCAACTCATCTCAGCCACTCTCATTCTCACATAAGCTGAAAGATTCTTAGGCCTATCTGCACTAGCAGCAACCAAGGAACTCGTGTTACCAACACTAGTGTAGCCCAGTGTACACAGCCCAGTGGCTACCAACACTGTCTCTGATTCAAAGCTCACTTGTTATGCTTCTTAAAAGCACACGGCGGCTCTTTCAGGAGACAAGGCAGCACTCCTCATTTATTGAAAATACCAAGGAGATGTCAGCATATACCTACATTCACACCACATACAACTCCTGCAGCTGGTGTTATAATGATCAGCCCTCATGACAATGTCTACTCCGCGGTGTTATTTCAGAATAAGTAAAGGCGATTCTTCTGGAATAGCTTCTTGCGAAATAGCCTCTCTACAAACAAAAGGCGCACTGAAATAGCGCTCAGCTGTTTCAAAATAGAGCATCCACACCACAGAACCACTTTCAGATTACAGCCCCTGAAGGGCTGCGGCTACACGACATTCCTCTCTCAGAAGGGAAATGCAAATATAGCTGACTGGAAATTCAAATGAAGTGCTGATTTACATATCACGTGCCTCATTTGTGTAATCACGCAGGATCTCACTTCCGGAAGAGCTGAAGCCCAAACAGTCTTGTAGACAAGGTTCATTCAAGATGAAACCCCACTTTCGACAGCACCCTTCTTCCTGAAAAATGAGGAAGTCCCATCAGTTGCAATTACATTCCCCTTCTGAAAGGGGGCCATAGTGTAGCCGCAACCCTGTGCTGTAGCTTATTTCGAAATAGATGTTATTCTCTGTCTATACAGCCCCTATTCTGAAATATCTATTCCAGAATAGGCACTATTCCTGGTAGAATTAGGTTTACAGAACTCAAAATAACCCATCCGTGATTTCAAATTATTTTGAAATAGTGATTTTTCTGTGTAGGTGCTCACAGAGTTATTTTGGCTTCTATTCTGAAATAACTCTGCAGTGTAGACACATCCTATCATTGTTCCAGCCAGTCTAGTGGCTGACGAGACTGAACACAAGGGTAGAGAGCCAGTCTCTGTCAGTAGTGATCCAGTGATCCACCGTTGTTGTAGGATGAACCCCAGGTCCCTTGACTGCTGTAAGAGATGGGTGAGGACCAGTCTCCATGGAAGTCTATGGATCTCGCTGCATTGTGTTTGGAATGTTAATTACCAACCGGTTGTTCTTCCACAAAGAGGTTTTTGCAGACATCCTCCATCTTCTTATATCATAATTTGCTCTTGAGTTTGGGGTGGATGCCTTTAGGGTCTTTAATCTGCAATCACTGTTTATCAGGATAAAGATATTAACATTTTTTCATGTATCTTCTTTCTTTGCTACCCACCAGTGCAAACAAGGCTCACCGGGCTGGCATCTTAGCTCTTATTTCCTTCCATTCCACACATACATCCCTCAAACACACAAAGCAGCTCAAGGATTTCAAGAACAAAACTTCTTGCAGAACCAGATATGTCAGAACAGAGCCGAACAATTGTAACTAAAAACAGATTAAAACAATTTCTTCTCATTTAAAACATTGTACAAGCAAAACAGATACAACCATTACAAATTAAAACAGTTTCATTAATTTGGCCTACACACTGAAGTCAACTGAAAGTTTCCACTGACTTTGATGGATGCTGGATCAGGCTCCCAGGTGTGTTAAATTTGCCCCCAACAAGTGTAAATGATACAGGGCTAAACTGAATCAGCAGCCAATATGAAGACTCCTAACCAACAGCAGAAATGTACTCAGAGCTTTCCTTGGTAGAGGTAAGGCCTTAAGCATTGTTCCTGCCCATTCATCCATGTGAGCAACTTCCACCTGTTTCTGGCCAAAGGGCTCTTCAGTGTCACTCTCTTGTATCCATCTTCATCAGCCATTCCTAACCCTGCTGGAGAGGAAATGCCACTTTGATTCTGCTCTTGTCTAGCCATCCATCTCAGCGGCTCTCAGCCCACTGGGGAACAAAGGGTTCTTTGGATTGAATGCCTTACAAAAAAATACTACAGCAATTCTCTAAAACCCTATGTTTTATGCAAGAGTGTTAATGCCAGGTCTGGAGCCCTCACAATAGAATACTGTACTTGGGAGTTTCATGGGTGTGCAGTTGGTGGCAGAATCCACTCCTGGAGCAGCATTGTTTCCCCAGAATTGAATGGTTTGCCTAAATGCATATTAACTCATGGCAAGCTGGGTGTGACTCTACCCACACTAGCCTGCCGTGCTCTGACTCTTTGTGTGCACCCTGCTGTGCTCTTCAATGTCATCTAATCTAGTCCTGTTTCAAGACTAAATCGAGGCACATTAACAAGCTGTGCACATGGGCAATCAGAGCAGGGCCTGGTGCTGTGGGGTAGAAGCTCACCCCAGTTTGTCACGAGCTAAATATCCATTCAGACAAGCCATATATTCTCATTTTATAAAGACTGTGTTTCCAGAACCTGGACAACGTGGATGACGCATAACCCAGCGCTGTGATGCCTGCCTGAGTTGGCAGGCAACCAGAAATAGGACTCCTACAAGGTATGCAATGCACATGTATCTCAGTGGCATGTTACCATGGAAGTCTTTATGATAAATTTGTAACTATCTCATTGCTGATCATTTTAGGACCCAGTTAACATGCTTATCCCCCACACCCAAACCACTGCCCAGAGTCAAAACCCACAAGTGTGTTCTTCGCCACAGTCAAAGCCTTCCTTTTCCCAGGGGCACTTTCTATAATGCAGTGGTTCGTCATCAACACAGGATCCTGCAGTGTACTGAAAAAAAAATTTATGGGCAACATAAAACAAATTGAACTTAATAGCAAGATAGTAAATAACCCCAGGGATATGCTGAGTATCGCTCATGCCCATGTTAAATTAAAAGGTGGAGGAGGTTTTTAATGAATGTATCTAATGTTGCTGCAGAATCTCCAGCCCTGCGGCACTGGAGGGCTACAGCATGCAGATACCACGCTGCTAAATTTAGGTCAAGCCAGTATGAAGCACAATAGGGCCTTGGCTGCTGAGAAGCAGCTGGGTGCAATGCACAGGGCACTGCACAAGGCCTGGGGAAAGTGGGGTTGTCTGCTGGCTCTGTCCCTAAGCTGCTGGAGCACTATAGCAGAGCGCTCACCTCTTGAGCATCTCTGAGAAGCTGGGTATTACAGTCCTTTTCTCCACCCAGGTAGGTCCTGCAGGCACCCAGGCAACTTTGACAGGTCTTGGCCCTCCAGCCCACTCACAACGTCCATGTAAACCTCTTCTTGGATATTGAAGAACCTGATAAAGTCTCATTTTTTCAACCACAACTCTGGACCTTTTAAATTTAGCTCTTTTTTTTTTCAGGCTTCCAAGTAAGTGCCACCCCCTTCTGATGATTTATACCAATTTACCCGTGGCTGATAGGAAACCTGGCCCCATCCACCATTCTGGGCAGCAACGCAGACATCTTAGAAACAAGAGCCCTGTATGCTGCTCAGCTTAATGCATTGCTATTTTACCCTCATTTCTGGACGAAGAGTCTTCCATTCTTGTCCCTGCAATTCCAGCCGTGTAAATTCAGCCACCCTAAACACTAGGGCTGTTTCTACACATGCCACTTTCTTCAAAAGTGAGATGCTAAGAAATGGCCCGAAATATGCTAATGAGGCACAGATGCAAATTCCTGGTGCCCCGTTAGCATAAGGTCACATGATTTGGAGTCTGGAAGACGTTCTTCCGGACTCCAAAATGCCGTTTAGAAGCGCAGGCCCCCAGGGGGTCTTCCAGAAGGAAGTCCTTCTTCCGCAGGCCCCTTCTTCCCAAAAATTTTCAGTGGCATGCTAATAAACGCCCTAGAGATGGGGAAAGTACTCAAAAAGTTACTTAAGTAAAATTACAGCTGTGGGGGGTGTACTTAAGTACAAGTAACTGGTGTCTCTGCAAAACTACTCAAGTAAAAGTACACACATCTGTCACATCTTGATTGTACTCAAGTATCCAGAAGTAAAAGCAGCTACGCTTTTACTCAAGAAACCTTTTGGGTACTTTTTTCCACCTCTTCTAAACATCAGCTATCACTAAGGCTTCTTTGCCTAGAGAGGAGCCCCATTCTTCACTCCTCTGGACCCAGCCAGGATCTGACCTGCTAACACTCCACAACTCCTTTTATCTGCACTTGCTGGGCTCTGATTGGCTACTCCAAGCCTGCTTAGAGGACTCATTGGTGGGGCCCTGAGAACCTAGTTTTGCTGCTCCTTTCCGATCTCTCTGCTGCTTCCTGGTGTCAGTGGTGGGATAGTAGGAAGGCAGGACTTCCTGAAGGGATCCACAAATGTTAGCTACACCCAGTGTTCTCTGTAAGCTGAACACCTGGGCAGCCACCTAGGAGACATTCAGGTGCCAGTCAGCCGGTTAGCAGAGCCCCCACAGCCATCTACAGTCGGCAGCCTGTATTTCTATTGGTGGTGCACATCCACACATTCCTTGGTGCACATAACAAAATCTATTCCACTCATGGATAAAAAAATTAGAGGGAACCCTGACCTACACCCATCAGAGTGACCTTGGACAACTTAGTTCCCCTCTCAGTCCCACTCTCACCCTCCACCCCACTTTGCCTGTCTTCCTCATTTAGCTGCTTTTGGGACAGAGATTGTTTCTAGCTTTGAGTACATAATGTGCTAAGCATAATAGCGTCTTGCTCTTCCGGGAGGCCTCTGGGTACTGCTGTGAGAACAATGCTAAACAACTGGATGTTTCTATAATGGGCTTTGCATTGAGAACATAGGCTGAAGTGTCAGAGCTCAACCAGAGCCAGCTCTGTTTCTCTTGTAATTCAGCAGCTATCACCTCAGACTTCTAAAGGTGAACCTCTTGGACTAGTAGGGTCAATATTTCAGCACAGAAAATGACAGCATTTTTGCAAAGCTAAGTAAAAGGTCACCTGATTGGAGTGAAATCTCTCTCTGCTTCGCTCCTTGACCTGACGTAGAATGCAAATCCCATTCTTTGATGAGCCTCAAGGGATGGGGAGAGCGAGGGCAAGAGGAGCAGGAACCTGTCAGAGGATACAGAACAAGCACTCCTTAGCGTCTTGGACAGCTAGGAAGCCCTGTGCGGTGAAAGCCGAGTAAGGGCTCCCGGGTCTATGACAATACTGTACAGAGATGCTAATGTGCTGCAGAGCTGATTGTAGATACACCTCTGTGTTAACCATTTTCTCATTAGGAGGAGGGATAGCTCAGTGGTTTGAGCATTGGCCTGCTAAACCAAGTCAGTCCTTGAAGAGGCCATTTAAAGATCTTGGGCAAATTGATTACCCCCCAAAAATCTGACAGGGGTGGTGAGAGGTCCTGCTGTAAGGGCAGGGGACGAGACTCACTAACCTCCAAAGGTCCCTTCCAGCTATATGAAATAGGTCTATCTCCATATATACAGTTTTTAATATTGTATCAAGTCCTTTTATATTTCATTGTGTATTAAGTCCTCAGGACCTGACCAGAGCCAGATGAGAAAATTTGCCAGACCACAGGAGGGTAATATTGTCTAACACCACTTCCACTGCTTCTGAGATCTTAGAAGACATTTAGGGGTAAATTACAGCTAAATAACAGCACAGAACACTGAGAGCCAGGACTGGTGGCTGTAAATGAACTTTATGGAACCACGTGAAACTTGGCCACACCCACGATAAGTGGTCATCTGGCTAACTAACGTCATGCCGGATTATGGAGTTTTCCCAGACAAAAGAGTTCCGGATTAGAGAGGTTCAACCTGTAGTAAGTCTTTTTACATAGAAATTTTGTATCTTGTAGGATAGAGCCTAGAAATAAGTAAGGTAAAAAAAATGTTTTTGTACTGCCCCGCACACCCCCCGTGGTTTTTTTTTTCCTTTTTTTTGGTTTCCTTAATTGATTGCCATGTTGAGTGAATAGGGTGTGATTGGATAAATCATGGAAGACAAGCACCTCCAGGTGCTTGCAAGGGTTGGAGGAGGGAAGAAAGCCAGATCCAAGATCAATGAGAAGAACAATAGTACCTGTCAAGTGAGCTCACTGAAAGAAGACCGAACATATGGATGCCTCAGGAGTCACCAGCAAGTGCCTGCTTTTGGAAGCACTATTAGGGTTACCAAATTTTTGGAGACGGTTTGCAGGACAGGCAGCCCCAGATGCAGCATCCCCAGTGGGGTAGGAGGGAACCAACAGCCCTGTGGCTGGGATCCCTGTTCTGGCTCCTAGCCACAGGGCTGCGGGGGTTTCCCCACCCCCATGGCTGAGGCTCCCATGGCTCAGGCTGCTGGGAGGGCTCTGGGCCTCAGCCACAGGGCTTCCAGGGTCCCACCCACTCCCTCCTTCCACTGGGGTTACCGTGGCTGGGAGCCAGCTGGGGCACAGAGCCCAACCAGCAGCCCCAGCCAGAGAAACCTGGGGGGGCCAGAAATTTCCATGACAAGTCCTGGAGTCCTGTGTTTACACAAAAATGTTGCCAGGGGACATGGAAATTCAAGACTGTCCTGCACAGTGCAGGACATCTGGCAACCCTAAGCACCACCCTATTTGAAGTGAATGAGACACCCTACAGAAAAAGGTGCCACAGCTGTCTAACTGCATATGCATATAATGGCTCTCACAGGTCATACATATGCAAGTGATGGCTAACTGGTGTTGACCTGCATGAGAGGGAGGACACTAAGGCATCTTGCAGAGGTACCCCATGTTTCCTCTTGTCAGCACTGGAGCACTGATCCAGATCAGCAGAAGCCCAGTTTCACCCCTCCATCACCTGGCCAGCGCAGTTGGGGGAGCAACTCTTGGTAACAGCAACAAGATGGAGTGTGCATGTGTGTGTGAGTATAATATATCGTATGCATATGATAAGTGTCGATGGCTATATGTGCATACCATAAAATGTGGCGTTTTGTCTTTTCCCCCTGAAAAGATCCCGTGTGGTACTTCTAAGGACAACATGATTGTGAAATGGACGCTCGGCCAAGGCTAGTAATTCACTGTGCCAGGGAGGCATGAGGGGACACAGCTCTTAGGCCCTGATTCAGCACAGCACATAAGCCTGTCGCAGCACTCACACACATGCCTCCAGCGTTGTATGGAGGAGGACGCAAGAGCCACCATCCTGGCTGAACCAGCAGGGATTGGACCAGGGACCTCGGTGCACTGTAACTGAGAGCTAGGACAGACACCTGTCCTGTTTAACACAGGCATAGCTGGGAACACCTAACCCTCACTGACCAGTGGGAAACAACACTAATATAATCTTCATGATTAATAATTGTAACGGGGACTCCTCAGCTGCCCAGCTGAAGCAGCAGTGCCAAGGGGCCATACTGGAGGCCTTTCCATGCAGTGCACTCTCTCACTCCTTTGCAGAGGATGGAAGGAGGAGCAGATTTTGGAATGGTGGAAGTTTGTACTATCTCGCCCCGCACACCTGAGTTCTGTCTCATTTGCAAGTGAATGCCCTGCTCCTGCTAGTCTTTATAAGCAAGGATCAGGATGCTGCACTCCAGAAGGCTCTAGGTGACAGACCTGTCTTTCCTATAGACAACCTCCTGATGTGAGAAAGATTCTCACCAGCAACCACAGGCTACACTACCATAATACTAATCATGGAACTTTTCCTCGCAACAAACCCCGCTGCCAGCTTTGTCCACATATTTATTCTGGGGATACCATCACTGGACCTAACCATGTTAGTTACAAGATCAAAGGCACATTCTTGTGCACTTCCAGCAACAATATATATGCCAGTATGTGCCAACAATGCCCTGCCACTATGTACATTAGACAGACTGGGCAAAACCTTCACCAAAGAATAAATGGACACAGCAGACATCGACAAACTCAATACGCATAAGCTGGTCAGCGAACACTTCAATGAAGTGGGGCA